>NC_137641.1:12940442-13625665 GCF_963383615.2 Lipophrys pholis | reverse complement strand
GGAGCTGGAACCTCCTCCTCCTGTGAAGCTCCTTGGGTTGTGAGAAAGTGTTTGGATGGGACGCTCCAGGTCTGCCGGCTTCACACCATCTGCAAACACTTACTGAGGTGTTTGCAGTGAAGCCGTCCAGCAGTAGTGGATTGAAATGGAGCGATGAAGCCACTACAAGACCAACTATATAGATTTTTGTCACTTTTGCATTTGAAGCAAATGATACATATTTTTTATTTATTTAATTATCACTGTTGAACAAGTCACACACAAAAAAGAATAAAAATAGCTGGAGTAATTACTTCAAACTGCTTACTTCCCTTGTTCTTCCAACAAAAGGTAATGAGTTGCTTGAAAAAGTAACTTGTGCATCACTTTGATTTGTCTCTTTACTTCTGTGTAGTCGGCTGAGGGATCAGCATCATGTACTTTAGGTGAGTCAGTTCAAAGAATTTACATCAGTTAGTGGGAGGGAAATTATGATTCCTGTCATTTTAGTATATTTGAATTTAAGCTGAAAATGCTTCACTGCACATATTTCAGTCAAGGGGATAGAATCTTAATCAGTCATGCCGAAACCAGCGTAACACCTGCTCTCAAAAGAATAGCATGAATGAACAACGTGAACTGCAACAAACGGGAGGAGGTCACCTGAAGACAAGTCGAAGCTCATGTTTATTGAAAGGCGCCAAGGTCTAGTTTACGTGACAATGTTTCATGTGAAAGCGCATAGTTTTTGGCAGAAACAAATGCTAATGCATGCTGTTGTTTGTTTTTATGATGAAACTACACACGCATGCATAAAGACAACAATACGCTACAAACTTTAACAATGGCGAATACACAGACACTTGTATGGACAGATGATGAAGTTGGATTGCTATAACAGGTGACTCTCAAGTATAAAACTACCAAGTAGAATATCTATGGGGAGTCATGCGGCTCTGGAGGCCGCCATTGTTGTTATTGTCCATCTACTCGCGCATGTGTAGATGAACTATTTACTACGATCTAGTGGGCATGTGCAACAGCAGTATTGCAGAGAAGTAGCGTTTTTTCCCGATTCCCACAGAGACGGGGTCAGCATGTGTTCGAAAAGTTGGGAGCCATTTTCACTTGGAAATGTTCCCGCATAAACGGGGCTTCATACATTAATACATCTTCTAAACCAGAAGTGTCGAACATACACCACAATGACACTGGACTAATGCATCATTGATGCTGCAGTGACAGTAAGCTACAGGTACCTTATTAATGAAATAACATCAATGACATGTGGTGAGGGTGAATCTGTAAAAACAAGAGGTTTCACTGTATTTTGTACAAGGAAGCATCAGAAACATTTAGTGTTGTCCACCAATATGTATTTATAAGTTATTGTCCACCTTTTATTGCCAATATTATTATAACTTAGAGAAATTGTGGGAAGATGCACACACGAGTCTCCCAGATATTTGATTCCTGTCTAAGGTTGCTACTGGCACGTCTGAGCAAGCTGAAACCTAAAAAATGGTGAAGTACAAAATTTAAACCTCAGCATTAGTGACTTAAACATTAGCGTATGGTTCACTCATATTTTAATGACTATCTCATCAAGCACATCAGCTGCCAATTAAATGTTCATGGGATAGCTGTTGTGTTGCAGTTCTTACCATCTCATGCAAAACAGCAATTATTTTTGTGTTGCTTTTTTTTTCTTTTAATAAAAAATATGAAGACAGTTTTAGGCATTCCTGATTCTGGAAGTCAAGTATCAAGCCAACATATTAAATCCAAGGTCAATGAGGAGAAATATATAGTTTTCCTTTTGTCTCCCAGTGAGGAAAAGTCTTGTCTCAGGTGACGCCGCTCTGGTTTATTTGAACAGACCTTTGTTGTCTTTGACCTGGCAGTTAACCTAAGCGACCTCAGCCAGATGAGAATCTGCAGACTTCAGTGCCATTGATTTAATGTGTGGTCTAACGTGCCTCTTAGCTAAGTCAAGTGTGGATAAAATCATGTTTATAAATCCATCTGCCACAGTGACCATCTCAGCCTTACAATAATCACATCACATAACATTCACAACATCTATCATGAATTCTGCTCATTCTTGTGAGTCGCTAATGGATTCTTGTGGATGTATCCTCAATACCCAGCTTACAACAAATTGGATTCCAGGGGTTAGAGATATTCAAGTTGACATCAGGAGACGGACAGGGTACAACTTCAATAGGTCACCGGCCCATCAGCGTATTGACGGGAACACCATGAGACAGACAATTACACACACAGCCACATATCAGGTCAACACAGAGTCGCTCCTTACTGATGCCTGCATGTCTTTGGATTGTGTGGGAAGTAAGAGTATCCAGACAAAATATATTTACTCACAGCGAGGACACGTGAACTCTCTAACCCAAATCCCAACCCTGACCCTGTTGCTGTGAGGTGGCGGAGCTAACCACTATTCTTTCAAAAAGACCATCATTTTTAACTTGTCAGGAATGCAATTACTACTGCACTACTGGATATTAATGAGATCTGTCTTGGGTACCTGCAAATGTGTAGACATTCCTCTCTTTGGTTGCTGATAAAACAACACCATCAATTATATTATGTCTTGTTCTGTTTCTGTATGTTTTGCATGTAGGAGTATGGGAAATGTGGCTTGGTAACAATATAAAGAAGCATTAAAAATGAAAGAAATGGACAGTAGTGGCTTAGATAGAGGTTACAGAAAAACAATAAATGGAGAATGGAGAGGTGCATCAGGAATGATTATCAGTGTAATACTTATGCCAAATCAAACAATCAAGCATGTGGATCAATATATTCTGGGGCAATCATAATTAAAGATTAAAAAAAAAAGAAAGTATTTGTTAGATATGATTCTCTGGATAGACTAAGCTTCTCTTAAGGAGACAGGTTAAAATCCAATGAAGAGATAGAAATCAAAGTATCAACAGTAGCTAGAACGTTAGACAGTTTTCACAGTCAAGAATGAGTCTAAACAACCATTATCACATTCACACATTGAGCAGGACGAGAATGAGAAATAGGTGTGACATGACAAGATCTTTCCGATTGAGTGAAAAAACATATACAGCAACTTTAGTAGTAGTCTCATGCCCCAGTCGTCTGTCTTCATATTCGACCCTGAGTTGTATGACCTGGTATAGAAGGATGGATGGATGGATGGAGGGACTACTCGACAAAAGATATTAAAAGTCAAAATATAAAGGAAAGGATGATATTTGAGTCAATACCACACAAGCACAAGGAAGAAATTGAAGAGATAAATGACAGCCATAAATACACAAAATAACAAAAAACACATGTGCTGTATGAAAGACATGTAAAAAATGAAGAAAGATTGAATTTTAAATTTATTTGCCACTCTTTTTCGAGTGAATTAAAAAAGTTAAATCGAGTCACTTGTTGTGTCCGGCACCCTTGTGGGCAGTTGAGGCATAAGAACAAACCAGTTTGCTCAAAGACCCCCCTGCTGGTGGGGATCTGTTTGCTTATTGACTTTTTAAAATACTTGTATTACCACTAAGCTACATTTGTGCTGGTGTTGTTACAGAAGCTCCTCTATTCGATACATATCTAAGGGACCAAATTTAAACCCTGGTGTCCCACAATGGAAAGCAAACATCTGCTGGGCAGCCAGAGGAGAATCCCACCTACTGTATGAGGGGGAGGATCAGACTTCCATGGCTGCAGGCTGAGGTTGGAGCATGTTTATTTGCATGTTTATATGAAAAACATGATGAGAGGAAGGACTCTTTATTCTCCAGCTACATCCAAAGCTTACTTTGAAGCAATATGAAACCCTTTCTGGAAGGGTTTTACGTCAAAAACAGAAGAAGGGATTGCGATGTTGACAAGAACCACATTGTTCTGCTTGACCAAAGTACTTTATGTCTGATCACCCCGTGCATCAAATAATCTGTGTGCATACAAATGAAGCTCCAACGATTGATCTATATCCGCCTCCACAGGCTAGGTTTGCAGTGCGCTGTCCACTAAAAGTTTCTCAAATCCATTATCCCATCATAGAAATCTCTCAGCAATGAAGCCAATAATTCTTTTAGGGACCGAGCCCGAAAGGCCAGCCCCCCAAAAGAGGCTGAATATGTTAACAGAGGATTCGTACAGCCGACATATTAAAATATTGAGGGTGTGTAGTAAATCACTGACCAATCAGCAGGCAGCGTTCCATAACATAACGTAACGATCCCAAAAATATCTCCACTTCTGCTGCCCGGCGTTCTCCACCTTTCCTAAAGTAGTTTATGTTTCACTTCAGGACTCTATATTTGCTTTTAAATTGTGATAATAGTGATTGTTCAGGCGTGGCCAGTAGGCTCTGGCGCATGCACAGCCTGCACGCACAGATCACACAGTCACAAAATTTGGGCTGCGCGGTCGTCCACAGAGGGTTGGAGCGGACCCTAGCGCACAGGGCTGGATGGCTATTTTCACGTCACGTGTCCTCTGCACACACGAAAGTTTCACTTTCCGTTAACAACAGAGAACATAAAGTTTGTGGGCCAAAACCAATCCGCAAGAGACGCCAATCTGGTTCAACAAACCCACCAAGCAAGGTGCTTATATTGGATTTATACAAATTTGTTTTGAGACATTTCATTGTATTTTGCACCAGAATGTTTCATTTACTTTATGTTGACATTGTAATCATTTTCAGTACTAACTGTTTTAATCTTGCAAAAAATAGACAATTTCATTCCATACACTGTGACCACAACAAAGTAAAACTTTCAAGTGTAAATTTAGAGGTCATTAAAGTAACAATTTACCTGTCTGGTCCACTTAAGATTAAACTTGACTGTATGTGATCCCTTAAGTAAATTAAATCTTATTTATTAATCCTCTCTCTCTCTCTCTCTCTCTCTCTATAAAATTTATTCTGGTACTAAATTTATTCCATATTTGCTGATCAACTGTCTGTAAGCATCTTGTCTCCATGACAACACACACATACACACACCTGGAGTGGTACTGCTTCTTAAATGATACATTTTATACTTTATTACTATTACTATTGTTATCACACACACACACACATATATATATATCAAAAAAATAATAGTTTTAAGGAGCAGTGTGTCTACAGTGGGCACACACACACGCAGTGCATGGAGTCTCTGCACGCTCATCTGACCTGCTACTTTCTCCACTCTCAGCCAATCACAGGCCGACTCGCTCTGCTCAGGTGACACAAAAGAATCGGAACCAATCAAAATCGTCAATAAACCTTAACATTGCAATCATAACACAACTGCAAAGATGTTACACTTTTTGTAATTTTCCTGAGTAATAAGATATATTGGCAGGAAGCCCCGGCCCTTTTTTCCAATCACTCAATCAATCAATGAAAGACTTTATTTGTCCCCGGGGGGCAATTAAAAGGTTGCATAGAGCAGGTAGTGCAATTAAATATGTTACGGCGGGGAGACAGAGGCTCAAGCGCAGGAAGTCACCAGAACAAAGATGAAGTGAACCAAGGATTTTATTTAACATAAGAAATAATAATTTTAGAGTTCTCCTCCAGAAGAGATAAAGTCTTGGGGAGAGTGGCTCACGGGTCAGGCTAGCGTGGACGGAGTCAGGCTGACGGAGCGAGGGGACGTGGACGGAGTCAGGCTGACGGAGCGAGGGGACGTGTCCTTGTCCGGACGGGGGCTCCCGGGAATCAGCACCAGAGCCGAGTACAGAGCTGATTGTGGCAGAGCAGGTTGAAGCTGTGGTCCAGTGGGTGGCGGCCGAGGCGGTGTGGGACGAGCTGGTGCTGGCTGGGCCCGAGCGTGGAGTATTGACGACGTCACTCTGATGATGAGGAGGAGGAGGAGTGAGAGAGTGTATGAGCAGGTAGCAAGAGGTAGCGTTAACAGACAAACACCACAACTACTAACTCTTGTTGATTTTACGGTCCCGCGTCGAGTGGAGTGAGGAGCCCGTTTAAAAAGCAGAGCCACTCCTCCAAAATGCCTCCACCTGCTACCCGCAGCTGTACTGAATCCTGGTAATTAACCCAGCCAGCTCTTCCATCCCAAACACCACCTCCAGGCACGCCCACCTGAAACACACTGCAGGGAAAAAAGCACACACCTGCAGCCAATAACCCCTCCCCCTAAGGGGCTGCAGGAGAGCTGATCATGACAAAATAAGTAGGTAGATGAAACAACAGACAACAACTACATCACCGTGTAAATAAATACAGTAATAGTAAAAATCGAAATAAAAGCGTGAGTCAGATATAAATACAACAAAGAACAAAGGTCAAAGGTTAAATATGTATCAGCAGGAGGCCACACAGGGACCAGCAGAGTTTTTGTTATTTTAATGTTGAGACCGTGGGGGGTGTTGTCGGCAGCTGCTGAAAGTAACTAAAAAGTTACTTATAATCTAACTGAGTCACTTTTAAAAACAAGTAATCAGCAAAAAGATTACTTTTTGAAGGTAACCGTGACAACACTGATTACAAGAAATGACGTAGATGAAAGAGAAAATACATCAATGGTGAGTGACATCACGCGCTCACTCTGAAGTCATCCTTTGATCCGCTGCAAAACTGACACTTGGTGTGAAGAATCCCTTTGGAGTGATCAGACTTCTAATCGACAGACGACCAGAACCACACGTTGGATTTTTGTAGAGGGAAAATCTGTTTGTTTAGCGCAACTCCAAAAACTGAAAGAAATGCCTTTTCGCAGGATGAATGATTCCCTTGAGGAAAACGATGAAAACAATGCTGCTGGTAGGATTCCATTTTTCTTTTTCTTTACTCTTCATCTTTCAAACATCAGTGGAAGCTCTCTCACTGACTGATAGAAAGCCGAGGGTTTGACTTTGTGCTGACATATTTAACATTAGACAAGCCAAATCTGATTTCCGGATATATTTTACTCCATTTAAAAAAAAAAAAACAACAACAACAATTTGGTTGGATGTCTCAGACCCAATGAACCACAGCAGCACCATGTGAGCCATCACATTGGATCCAGCTGTTTACTGTGCCGCTGGTTATTGTGTGGTTAATGCGAGTGTTATTTCGTGAAGGATCTGAGGCAGACCTACGCATGTAAAGTAGGGTGAATCAAATCATACACACAACTTTCAGCGATGAGACCCCCACATGCTCTGAGAGCATTGTATGTTTTACCTGTTTTGATATCTCTTCCATCACAGATGAAATCCCTCTGTTATTTGGGATGCAAAGAGGGGCCGAAGAACCGCAGAACAATTTTCTTGCAGCACTTGACAACTTCCCCCGTTACCAGGTCTTCCTCCCAGTTAATATAGAAGAGGATGTCAACCGTGTGCAGATGGCCTGGAATCCTGGACTGATGTATGACAACCTGAATGCCATCTTGAGGTTCATAGTGAATCTTTACGGGGGCAACACCGTCCCCCTTCTTCTCGCGCATGGTCAAAATGAGGTTGAGGATGATGTCGAAGAGTATGGCGTCCCACATGATGCAGAAGAGGTTGAGGATGATCCTATAATCCCTACCTCAGATGATGAAGAGGTGCCGGAGGAGCCTCCCGAACCGGCAGATCCCATCAATATCATATCAGATGATGAAGAGGTGCCGGAGGAGCCTCCCGAACCGGCAGATCCCATCAATATCATATCAGATGATGAAGAGGCGCCGGAGGAGTCTCCCGAACTGGCAGGTGCCAGCTTCCCCAGCAAGAGGAAGCATGACGGGAATTCCGAGCCTCAAGGGCGTAAGAGACAGAGGTTGAGTCAAGATGACCACCCTGAGAATCCAACACCGTTCAACTCAGGCTGCAGTTTCGTCAGGATCAGTGTCCGGAAGCAGGATTCTAACGAACCGGCCCCGTCCACGTCAGGCTGCAGTTTCATCAGGATCAGCGTCTTTGACCAGGATCCTGAGGAACCAGCCCCGTCCACATCAGGCACCAGCTTGTCCAGCAAGAGGAAGCGTGGAGAGAGCTGTGAGCCTCAGAGTCGTAAGAGACTGAGGTTGAGTCAAGATGACCATCCTGAGGAACTAGCCCCATCCACGTCAGACTGCACGATCATCAGGATCAGCGTCTTTGACCAGGATCCTGAGGAACCAGCCCCGTCCACATCAGGCACCAGCTTGTCCAGCAAGAGGAAGCGTGGAGAGAGCTGTGAGCCTCAGAGTCGTAAGAGACAGAGGTTGAGTCAAGATGACCAACTTGAGGAACTGGCCCCGTCCACGTCAGACTGCACGTTCATCAGGATCAGTGTCTTTGACCAGGATCCTGAGGAACCGGTCCCGTCCACATCAGGCACCAGCTTGTCCACCAAGAGGAAGCATGGAGAGAGTTGTGAGCCTCAGGGTCAAAAGAGACAGAGGTTGAGTCAAGATGACCATCCTGAGGAACCCGCCGCATCCACATCAGGCAGCAGATTCATCAGGATCAGCCCCTGGGACCAGGACCCCGGAGACCTGGCTACTTCCAACTCAGTTGCCAACATGGACAGGAGTGACGACGAGGACTCCGAGGCATAGGCAGCGCTGGGGGGGGGGGGGGTTCTGCAGCGATGACCCGAACCCTGGACACTGAATCTGGCTTTTGAGACATGGAACGTGACATCACTGGGGGGCAAGGAGCCTGAGCTTGTGCGGGAGGTTGAGAGATACCGTCAAGATATAGTCGGGCTCACCACTTCCGGGAACCCATCCCCTCGACAGAGGCCGGACACTAATTTTTCTGTAGTTGCGCGCGGTGGGAGGCGGCAGGCTTGCGTGGGCTTGCTTATTACCCCACAGCTCAGCCGCCATGTGTTGGAGTTCACCCCAGTGAACAAGAGGGTCGCGTCCCTACGCCTCAGGCTAGGGGACACGTTTCTGACTGTTGACTCGGCCGGCGGACCGAACAACAGTGCGGATTACCCAACCTTCTTGGAGTCCCTGGGAGAGGTGCTGGATAGTGCCCCAACTGGGGACTCCATTGTTCTACTGGGGGACTTCAACACCCCGTGGGCAATGACATTGAGAGTTAAAAGTCACCCCCGACTGGGAGGAATGGCCTACCCGATCTGAACCCGAGCGGTGTTCTGTTATTGGACTTCTGTGCTAGTCACAGTTTGGCCATAACGAACACCATGTTTTAGCACAGGGATGTCCATAAGTGCACGTGGCACCAAGACACCCGAGGCCGGAGGTCGATGATAGACTTTGTGGTCATGTCATCCAATCTCGCAGTCTTCAACTCCCACCTCCGGGAGAGATTCCCATGGATCCCGGGGGAGGCCGAGTGGACCATGTTCTCCACCTCCATTGTTGAAGCTGCTGCTTGGAACTGTGGTCACAGGGTCTCTGGTTCTTGTCGTGGCGGCAACCCCCGAACCCGGTGGTGGAAACCGGAAGTAAGGGATGCTCTCAAGCTGAAGGAGTCCTATCGGGTGTTGTTTGCTCACAGGACTCCAGAGGCAGCTGACAGGTACCGGCAGGCCAAGCGTGCCACAGTCTGGACCGTGGTGGAGGCAAAAAGTAGGTTATGGGAGGAGTTCTGGGAGGAGTTCTGGGAGGCCATGGAGGAGGACTATCGGTCGGCCCCAAGGAAATTCTGGCAAACCATCCGGTACTTCAGGAGGGGGAAACAGAGTTTCACCAACACTGTTTACAGTGGAGGCGGAGACCTGCTGACCTCAACTGGAGATGTCGTTGGGCGGTGGAAGGAACACTTAGGGGATTTCTTCAATCCCACCATCATGTCTTTCACTGAGGAAGCAGAGGCTGGGTTCTCAGAGGTAGACTCATCCATTTCCCAAGCTAAAGTCACTGAGGTAGTTGGTAAACTTTTGCGTGGATGAGATTTGTCCTGAGTATCTTAAGTCTCTGGATGTACAGGGACTGTTGTGGCTGACACCTCTGTAACATTGCGTGGTGGTCGGGGACAGTACCTCTGAAATGGCTGATCGAGGTGGTTGTCCCTCTTTTGAAGAAGGGGGACCGGAGGGTGTGTTCCAACGACAGGGGGATCACACTGATCAGCCTTCCCTGGAAAGTCTATTCCAGGGTACTGGAGAGGAGGATCTGGAGGATGGTCGAACCTCGGATCCATGAGGAACAATGCGGTTTTCATCCTGATCGTGGAACACTGGACCAGCTCTATACTCTCCACCGGGTGCTTGATGGTTCATGGGACTTTGCTCAATCAGTCCAGAGTATGGAGTCCGGGGCCCTTTGTTATGGGCTGTCTGGTCCCTGTACACCTGGAGCAGGAGTTTGGTTCGCATTGCCGGCAGTAAGTCGGACCTGTTCCCAGTGCACGTTGGCCTCCGGCAGGGCTGTCCTTTGTCACTGGTTCTGTTCATAACTTTTATGGACAGAATTTCTCGGCACAGCCAGGGACCGGAGGGGGTCCGGTTTGGGTACCACAGGATCTCGTCTCCTCTTTTTGCAGATGATGGGGTCCTGTTGGCTTCATCAATCCTGGACCTTCAGCGTGCACTGGCGCGGTTTGCAGCCAAGTGTGACCTAACTGGGATGAGAATCAGCACCTCTACATCCGAGGCCATGGTCTCGTCTGGAAAAAGGTAGCGTGCCCCCTTCGGGTCGGTGGAGAGCCCCTGTCCCAAGTGGAGGAGTTCAAGTATCTCGGGGTCTTGTTCACGAGTGGGGGGAAGACGGAGCGTGAGATCAACAGGCGGATCGGTGCGGCGTCTGCATTTATGAGGTTGCTGTATCAGTCCGTCGTGGTGAAGAAGGGGCTAAGCCAAAAGGCGAGGCTCTCGATTTGCCGGTCAATCTTCGTTCCTAACCTCACCTATGGTCATGAGCTATGGGTCATGACCGAAAGAACGAGATCCCGGATACAAGCACTGTCAGCGCTTCAGTAGAAAATAAACTAGAGATCCCTACATTTCCCAGCACAATCACTGAAAGATTGAGCTCCCCAAAGCACCAGCAAAATAAAATATCTGGCGCCGCCACTGCTCTGAGGACCTGATTGCTCACTCTAAGATCCAGCTCCACCACCCCTCCACTGGGGATGGACGACAGCGACTCTGACTGAGGCAAGTTTTGCACTTCAACCCGTATACGTACGTCCACCTCTGGAGTCAGGAGGGGACCGAGGCGTCATTGTGAAAATACATTTTAAAGGGGTCGTATTATGGTAAATTCACTTTCTAAAGGTTTTCCAACAGTAATGATCATCCCCGTACCTGGAATGACACCCCGGAAGTGAAGAAGGTCTGTCCTCTCTCTCCCTGGCTTGTTTCAGTTTTTAAAAACTGTGTTGCTCCAACGAGCCAATCAGAAATCAAACCCTATATAGTGTCATTGGGGGTTTAGCCAATCCCAATCAAAGTAGGCCCTCCCTTTGACTCCTCCCACAATTCGGTCACTCTGCTCTGGCACAGTGGATTGTTTGTTTCTGTATCTAGGAGCCAGGTCCACCCCTCAGAATGTTTTTCAGGGACCGAGCACGAACGGCCAGGACCCTATTGTATTTGTAATGTTTGTTATTATTATTACTACCGTATTACCGGTAGTCTTTCTTCTTCTTTTTGTTTTGACTCCTGACACCTCATTGAGACCAAATTTGACCCACTTAACATGCTGAAATGTTTAAAAAAATCTGGTACGTTCATCAACACTGGCAAAGAATTTAAGAAAGTGTAAAAATTAAACCCCAGAGTTCCAAAATGTGCTCTCTAGCACCACCTAGAAACACTAAAACGGCCACCACGGCCTGTAGGAATGTCTTCAGGAGTTCAAAACCTTTGACCCTTCCCTTTGGTTAGGGTTACAGGACCAACCCTAGCTGAAAGTGGCTGTGCTTTATATAAACCCCACTCCCCACCATCCACGGCCACTATAGTAGATCCTTATATCTGGAAACTAGAAAAATAAAGGTTAGGGTTGGGGTTAGGTGGTGGCGTATATGCCTCGAGCTACATTGGAGTTTAGTTGGCTTTCAAAATAAAAGCGCCCCTACATTTTTCAAAATAAAAGTCCTTTTTTGTTAAAACCTTCAAATTTCCAATTTGAGCAATTTTTAAATGGGTCAAAGGCTATGATTGGGCCAGAGGCCATGATTGGGCCGACCCCGATAGGCCAGCAGTCCCGCTCAAGGCTGATGGCTGCTTTAATAAAAAAAAATTTTTGCTCACATATATGGATTTGATCAAGAACTTTCCAATTCTTTACACATGCATTCTCCACACACCGTCTGGTAGCACTGATTCAAGTGTTTGTAGTAAAAAAGCAAGCATAGTTGAAGAAATGCAGGAGAAGAGCAGAGAAACAAAGGCGTCTCAACAAATTTGTTTAAAATCTTAAGCTTAAATATTTTAAACAAAACCGAATATATATTTCATAGGTCAGTAATACAACAATATTGTCATATATTTTATGCAAATTTTATATTGTCTCTGCACTGCGTCCATTCAGAGAGAAAGGAAAAGTTCCAGTGACAAATGTTTGTACTGATACCAATTGGCTTACTGATAACGATTACAACAAACACAGTAAATGAGGCTTTTAAGCACCCAAGCTCCATTCACACAAGAACAGTTAATGAATTTCTATGAAATTTCTGCTTAAAAATTACAGGTCTCTTTATAGTAGACAATGTTCGGGTTAGCATGTGCCCACAATAATGATCACACTAACTTATCTTGTCCCTCTCCTCTAAAAATGAAGACAAATTATGATTAAAAGGAATTGTGTTATGTTCAATGTGATACATATTTTAGATTACGTTTGAGGAACATACTGTTCAGGCTAGTTCAAGTTTGATCTTAAAGCTGACTGAGGTACAATGTACTTGTAGGTGAATAAAGGTTTCTTGAGTTTTGACAGTCTGATGATGGAGGGTGGATGAGTGGATGATGGATGAGCAGTCCGGTTTGAAGAGACTGATCCGAGGAGGTGAAACAGCTGGAGCTGAGGATAGGCGAATCCTCAACACAGAGATCTGAATGGGAGAGAGAGCTGCAGTGAAGGTGAAACATGGGGAACAGGGAAGCCGCTGATAAATATGACAATAAAAAATAATTGCGAAACGCTCTAGCACTTGAGACACAGAATACCACATGAGGTAAACGGATGAACTGACGATAAGTGGAGGAAGTGCCGAAGACATTATACTGGGGGGTAGTGAAGTGATGATTCTCAGGTGTGCAGCTCAAAACAGAAAGTCGGTCATGCAGATTCCGCCCACCACACACAGACACACAAGGGAGGGGAGACAAGGGAGGAGAGGCGAAACACCAAAAGCACGGCAGAAGCTATGAAATATATGTCTGGTTTTGAAAAAGAGATACAGACACCTAAAAAAACCCCACAACAAAACAACGTGTACCACCAAGCACACACACTAATCCCCTAAATGAGGTTCAGATTGTTAATGTATTTCATGCCCATAATGGAGTAAGGTGCCTTTCACATTTCGACAGTGCAGGGCGCGGTTCCCTTGGGGGAAGGGAGCCGAGAATTTTCACACCTTCATATGGTTCAGTTTGTATCCACGCTGTATTTTGAGAGCGGCTCAAACTGCCTGGAAAACGTCATGCAATTACAACAGCTGCTTGTCTGGGGGCGCTGTTGTCCAAAATAAACACTAAACAGAGAGGAAGTAAAGAAGAAACATGGCTCATTGATTGGTCTGTACCGCAAAGCGGAAGTCTCTATGCTTTAGCCAGCGGTGGCCAGGCTAATTAGCTCGTGGCTAATAGGTAGCCACAAACAACCACGATATATAGTCTTCAGACCAGATATCAATGAGCGCCTTTCTTACTATTTCTCCCTCACTATTTCTGTCTCACTACTCCATCCCTGTCCACAAGATATTTTCCAACTTTTGCTTACGGTGTCTGCTTCTTCTGATTGGTGCGGTTAGCCTTGTTTGTTTAATATCCAAAATGCACTATGTCACGTCCTCTCACTCTGCCCGCTGGAAAGTCTGCAGATATGAGAATTACGACCGATGTGGGACCAGAGTTTCCTTGTTTGATCCGGATCAGAGTTCGGGTGAGCATTCACAGATACCCAAATAAACCAGACTTTCCCAGAACGTGAGCTCTGAAACAGATCTGTGAACTGTCAAAGACTACTTTGATCGATCAATCCTACAGTAACTCATTGAATCTGTATAACACTGGGTAACTATGCATTTGACTGGTTATTGTTTAAAATAGCAGAACTAACATAATGAAGGTGAAATAAAGTGCACTTAGAAGTGACTAGGTAAGGCATAAGAAATACTAGTTAGCATTTGGATGTTTGTGTTTAACTCATCCAACATTGACTTATAGACATTGTTCGCGTTAAGCTGAACAGCTTTAAAGTTACTATGACATCAACTATAACAATTGTTATTAAGGTGTCTTCTCAGAAAGAGAGATTCCCAAAAGCCAGCTCAGTTTTAGGGGCCCGTTTAGTAATAACGCTAAGTCATTTAATACTTTTTCGATGAGCAAGTTTTTGGCATTTCGCCTGGAGAAAACTCTGTGGGAACGCTTTTGTGTATTGTTTCGATTGAAAGGCAACCATGTCCCTCTCCACATGACATTTAGCTATGGAGATAAGGCAGGCTTGACATTTTCAGTTTGTGTATATAAGACAAAATCCTCTCCATCGCCCCAACTTTCCTCTGGCTTTAAATGGAAAGGTTTTTTCCAAGCTTTCAAGCACTCTGAGGTGGCTATGACTCAACTGAAGGTTTTACAGAGCGTTAGACAATAAGGTAATTCAATTAGATTGCAGCAAAGAATTTAGACAGACAGTGGCAAGAGGGAAACAAGCAAAGGCTTGGGGGAGGTTCACGGCAGGGTTGTTTTTCAGTTCCGGAGAGTGACAGTGAGGTTAGATTGGGTAAAATCAAGGATATAGAAGTGGAAAGTGGGAGGAGGATGTGGGGTACATGAACACCCTCCTGGGACAGGAAGATGAAAAACATCACAAAGTTAAAAAAAATTTCAGTCGTAGGGTAAACAGGCTTGTATGAACGGCCTTTAAAGCAGAAGTCGGTCAGTGCAGTGAAACATACTGCCACTGTTATTCTCCATAATGACGTTCATGGCTTTATATTCAATTTAAATGGGCAATACAATTTACGCAAAACTTTCATTGTTCTTCATTATTTGAGTACTCAGCAACAAAATGTATGATTTATAGTTGTTGACATGGAGGACTTTCTTTCCATGGGGTGAAACTTCACCCATATATATCTATATATATATAGATATAAATTCAGGTTATAGTTTTAACCCGTTCTCTGCTCATGATGCACACAATGGCCATGTTTGCATGCCCCCGTCTCATTATTGTTAGTGTAGAAAAGAGCTATGAGATGGAGAAGACAGATTAGCCTGGGCCACTTCCTTTGTTCCAGGTGGTGATACGTCGGTAATAGCTTCTCTCTGGCTGATAACCGTGTCAGTGATGAAGTGGTCCCTTTGTAATGGACTCTTGTTTACTGGTTTACAGCCTTTTCCCGCAATCACTGAGTCCTAAACCACACGTGGTCATCACTGCCAGGCTCTGGCTGTAAAAAGAGAGTAATGTCCAGTTTACATGGATGACAGAGTCAGCAACAAATGTAATGCAAGTTATAGCTGAATTTTCTCAGGCTGAAGAGATTTAACAAATATATCTAATGTGAAATGGTTGTGACTTTATACTGTGTTTGATCCACTTGCAATAGCCTTTTGTTGATGTATATGTGATACTCACAAAATACTGTGATGTAAAAAACAAAGTCTCATTATTCTCATAATCATCAACTGTTATCCATCATGAACATACCACCTTAAAACAAGTTCAGTCACATATCTGCTGCATTAAAAATCATATGATGGGTCAGATTTATGAAGAGCTTGCAAAAAGACTATTTAATTGATTTGAGCATTGATCTTTCAGTTTTCATGTGTCCTGCAGGCGATTTACTTTGGCCCAGTTCACATGATAACATTTTCATGCACATTTGCATGAGCGAGTAGATGGACAATAACAATAATGGTGGCCTCCAGAGTGTCATGACTGCCAGTTCATATTCTCCTGGGACTTGGTAGTTTTAGAGTTGAGAGTCGCCATGGTAGCAATTCAACTTGACTGTCGATCCATATGAATGTCGCTGTACTTGCGATTGTTTATAGCATATTGTAGTCTGTGTAAGTGTGTGACGTTTCATTAACCAACAGGACCAAATTGTGGCCATGCAGGCTATCTATATAGTTTTTTCAGTATTTCTGCCATTTCCTTGTAAACAGATTTTTCAAAACATTGCTGTCTGAACACAAAACGTTCTTGCAATTAAATCACAAATAATGCATTTCACTGATGTGTAAACTAGGCCTGAGAATAATGCCACAAGTGTTTTAGGGTTTTCTGTGCTTGAGAGCAGTTACCCTTTCGAAGATCAGGGTGATGTGGAATTTCTTAGCGATGTCATGGAAGGTCAAAAGGACACCCAACTCTGATTTGTCATAACTCAGCAAGACTGGATGATTGGTTAAAATGCAGAAATGAAGTTTGATAGTCATGTCGAGTCCTTTATTCATCACACCGAATTATATAGATGATGTCCTTAGCTCAATCATTGGTCTGTTGTCAATTTATAGTGTCAAGCCATTTTCCGAGAAAAAAAAGAACATCATAAGCCATTTTATATAATCCATAACAATTTTCATTCTTTCGTATAACATTATAGAGCAAATTTGTCATTTGAGCTCATTTGAAATTGCTGATTGCTTTTAAAATATCAAGTCTGCAAGGAATGATCTGCTGGAATTTGAAGTTACATTTCAAATCCATTGTGCTGGGTCATCATTTTCTGCTCAATGTTATGACAAAGATACTCAACATAAAACCCAGGGGCCCCACACCCTCAGCAATTCTTTCTTCAGAATGACCCAGCATTTAAGTGTGCACGTTCAATAAATGTCATACAGTCAAGTAAGAAGTCACACACAGAGAAAGAGGCAATCAAGCAGGTAACCGTGTGTAAACACACACACACACACACACACACACACACACACACACACACACACACACACACACACACACACACACACACACACACACACACACACACACACACACACACACACACAGGTCTCCGGTATGACAGCTGTTTGTTATTGAGTCAGTGAGGTCATTGAGGACTGCTAGTTGTAGAAGTCCAAACTCTCACTATGGCATTATGGGGTCAAAGCACTGCTTAGTGTGTGTGTGCGTGCGTGCATCCGTGTGTCCACTTATTAAAACTCTTTGAAGACTTGACAATGTACTCTCCAGCGTTCTTCACGATTTGCCATTCCTATCTCTTTTCTACCTCAATAAATATGAAGCTACAACTTTGAGACATTAGGTTAAATGTAATGGAAAAAATGCTGGGAATGACAGACAGCCACATATACTTTGTTTCCCATGCCTTTCAAGTCGTTGTATTGATTTCACAAAAATGTCCTGCATACTCACTCTAAACTCATGCAAGCTGCCTAATCTTACCCAAACCATAACTCTAGTTTAAAGTCATTCACTAGGATAGTTTTCCTTTATATTTAGCATTTAGACTAATCAGGACCATAACTACTGGTTGCCGTCCAACCGTCTAAAGGATGGATATGTTTTATATCCATCCTTTCATCATCCATATACCTGAAGTCTGAGCCTGTAGGAATATAAATAGTAGAATTGAATTCATTATGAGGGGACAGTAATACTTTCTATTGCAGAAACTTTCCATTTTTTTCCCAAATGGAAAGGCAAGTTAATCATTATGTAAACAGTTGAGGTCTCCACGATATTTAATCAATACATATGTACTCATATAGTACATAAGGATGGCAATACTCTATGTTTTGATCTACGGGATATGGAAAGTCACTACAAATGTCATGCTTTGTAGAGACTTCTCCTTTTTACTATTCAGGTAAATGAAATCACCTAAATTGGTATACATTTAATCTGTAAAACAATAAACTTAAATGCAAAGCCAGAATTGTGCTCATACATGTTGAAACACACTATACCAAATCATATAGATTCGTCCTTTTTAACCACAAGTCATCATCATTGTGTTTTAGCGATAGTTGGACGTTGCTGCTTTTATGAAGAGGAGTGTAAAATGTAAACTTTCTCAGCAGTGAGCCACACTACATACAGTAGTACACTGTTGCACAGCTTGCAGTCTGCATTTTCATGTTGGGACTCATTGAGCTTCTCTGAGATAAGATTGTGTCGTTGCAGAAACTCTCTTCTAAAGGCCGCCAATGACCTTTGATCATAATCGTGCAATCACAGTCGGTGCATTTGTAATATTGCATACCTCCTAATTTAAAGCAGCTCACGAGCCATGCTGGGATGTTAAGGTAACCCCCACCGGAGCGGTGCACCATGGAAAAGCCATTACAGCTGACAGAAAGGACTTTTATTTGGAGGACTAAGCACAGGTTCACATCAGGAACCAATTAAGTTTAACTTCTTTCCTCTGAAAAAAGCTGAAGACCCCCCCCACCGCCCCCCGCCCCCCTACCTCACCCACAACCACCGCCTCTACCTTAGTCTGTGTCCAACCCCCACTTTTACTCACCTCCTTCTTGTGCCCTCTATGCTCTTGCCTACTGTACCTCCATGGATGAATACCTCCCTTCCCGTCCTCTATCCTATCCCTCTCCTTTGCTCTTTCTCCCATACTGGCACCTCGCGCTTTGGCTCACCCTCCTTTTCCTTCCTGTCTGACTCTCTATCTGCTTTCACTCTTTTCTCCCCCACCCTTTCCTGCCAGCTAACCTTACGTTTTATATTTTCCCTCTAATTTTCCTTTTTTTTCTTCTCCCCTAAATTTCTCTTTACTCCCTTCCTCTTCTCATAACCTTGTCCTGCCCCATGCTTTCTGCACCTCACTTATACTCCATCCCCTTGTTATCGTCGCCTCTCTTACAAAGGTTTCCTCAGCCCCCTATTCTTTCTTTTTAATATCTATTAATTCTTAAAAAAGCAAAAATAGAGGATTGGAAATTAGAGAGCAGATATTTGCTCGAAGGAAGTGTCCAAAATACACTCAGAACTGGAGAAATCATTCATTGAAATGTGAGGAGGCAACAGAAACAGTTAGTTTAGGATTTATAATGACTTTTTTTTTCTGTTCTAGTCAGAAGATCCTCATGAGGATCCTTTTTGAGAAAATTCAAATCCTTTCAAGTTCAGAGTTTCAGCTTTTTTCTTTCTTTTTTTTTTGTTTGTTTCGAGACCTTTGACTTGCCACACTGAGGCCCCGTTTAAACCACAAGTTGGATTTTCCGCCATTTCCATTGAGATGGTGCCAGAGCATGTTTTATAGTTATGGATTTTTCATGAAGCAACAGAATATACACTCAGCTCTGCCATATAAACGTTTCCACAGGTCGTCTGGCAGAACTAATTGCCTTGATGGGTAGCAGCACTTTTCAAGCCAACATTTTTTTATGATGATAACTGATTAGCTCATAATACAAGTTGATTGTCCAGTTCTTAATGACATAACAAAACTTTGATCTGTCTATGGACTCACATTATTTTCATTTGATTTTGTAGTCTGATTGGTTAATTAGTCATGAGTGACAGGGCTGGTTCAAAAAGATTGAATTCCCCTTCCTCCTTTTCGGCTTTGTTTTTAGTCCATCAGTCAGTTACACCCTGCCGGGGGAAACTGTAAGCCAATTATGTCGCGGCTTAGCCTTCAATTTGCAGAATTCTGTTTATGATCAAAACTCTGACACTTTTGAAAAGTCTGTCAGTGCCAGTACATTTCTAAGGTTTGTCTCTTCTTTATTTAGCTGTTTGCCATTTTCAATGTTTTGTTTGTTTTTGTAAATTTGGACCAACAAAGCCACAGAATACATTCGTAACTCTTTTGGGCCATCACTTTCTACGGAGTAGATCTCCATATGCTGTGAGGCGAGAGCCATGCTACTGAAAATGTTCTACTGGGGTGACGATTTTATTGGACGAGGCTGGTGACCGTCAGACGTGGGTGTGTCTGCTCAAGCTGCAACCAGTTATATTTCTGTCTAGCTGGATTGTGGTTGAAGTACCTCAGAGGGAGATTACTTTTCAAAAGGATTTATGTATTGACCAGCATCACTTAAGTATGTGATACACACAAGTTGTAAATTAAATTACTCTAATACTTAAATTCACAGAACGAGCAAAGTTTTTTGGTTAAGTCATGCAAACAGAAGTCATAAGTTAATGTGTCCATGAGGGTAAGTTATGTGACTTCCTGCAAAATGAGTGAAATTCAAGAAACACATATTTGTACAAAGTCCTCCATTAAGCCAATAAAAAGTTCTCATTTTTTTATTTAATTAATTTTCTTTTTTATCATATCATCATTGTTGGTGTTGGTAGTTCTGGTATAGTTCTAGCCCCTCTTGGTAAACCAAACTTTTCCTGTGGGTGTCTGACTGTGAGCACAACATAACCTAAATTGCTTCTTATCTAAATTGTGAGTTCTGGATTGTGGTAAAAAAAACAACTGAAAAACCCCAAAAACAGTTTGTGAAGCTTTAGTGAGGCCCATTGTATTACACAACTAACATGCGTAAACACATCATCTGACATTAGATGGTTTATTTATTCCATACAAACCGCTTTTACCCAACTTAAGTTTATGAGGCACAGTAGCCAATCTGTGTTGACTATGTGTGAAGAAAAGGAGAGGCCACCAATCCAGAACAGGGCAAAACAAAGAGAGAAAGACAATCACACTCTCACATTTACACTGGGGAGACATTTAGGCCCAGGTTACATGGCAATGTTTGGAAAATGACGTATGTTTACACAGGGAATGGCAGAAATGCTTAAAATGATGTAGTTTTCATGTAGGGCCACTAGTGGGTGCTGTTGTTTGTTTTGTAATGAAACTACAAACATGCGTGCCGATAACTATACGCGATAAACACAAGCAATGGCGAGCACACCGACATTTATATGAGCAGACGACAAAGTTGTATTGCTTTTACAGGTGACTCAAGTATAAAACTACTAAGTCTCAGGAAAATATGGACTGGGAGTCATGACAATGATGAAGGTGCCATTGTTGTTATTGTACATCAACTTGTGAATGTGCAGAATAACTATTTACTACGGCCGGGGTGCGTATGTGCAGTAGCAGCGTTTTTGGGAAAGGCTGTGTTTTGAACAAGTTCCACCTCAGAAGTTGTTTTCAAAAAGTCGCATTTCCAGTGACTCTGAGCACCATAGTCACATAAACGGACAACTAAAAAGCAATGAAAGTTTTCCATTTTCACTCGAAAATGTTGTCGTGTAACCAGGCCCTCAGAATCACCCATGAACCTCAAGTGCATGTTTTTGGGTTGAATTGGGGAGAAAATGCAAACTCCAGACAGCAATCACCCCCAAGTCCAACTGAGACTTCAATCGGACTCAATATGAATCAAATTGCTAATGACTAAACCGCCGTGCAGTCCAAAACTTGTTCCATTCCTTTTTAAGGGGCTTCTCTGTGGGCATCTGCTTAACTGACATCTAGTAACCCACGTGAAGTTTTCAAGGAGAATAGACAGAGAAATACCCAGGTGAGTGCCCGTCCTGTGAACTCCGCATGCACATTGGCCACGTAGCACTTCACTCACCAACATGCCATTTGCAACCTATTTAAAACTTGAGAATGGATGTTTAGAAGGACAAAGGGCAAATAGTATTCAAATTGTTATCAGCACGCTTCAGATACTCATGAAATGTTATAGCCTGAGAATTGTATTTAAGGTAAACGTTGAATGTCTTAATTTTGAAAAGCAATAACCTTAAGGAAAAAGATTGCAAGTATACATTCTTGGGAAAAATCCCCCGACTTTTGTGGCTTTCAGGAGATCCCCGGCTGGTGGTTCCTCACAGGGACTCTCCAGAATTGGTTCCCTGTAAACTCACCTTTTGGTGTTTTCCCTTTATGAGTGACTGTAGTTTGCTGCGCTCATCTTTAGTATGATGTAGCACAGGCGTTGATGAAGTAACATGTATTTCAAGCCATAGTGACAAAAAAAAAAAAAAACAAGAACCCGAAGCTGTGGAAAAGAATACAGCTTCATAATCTGATGGGTAGCTACTCGTACAGCCATATAAAAGAGACTTCAGCTCAAATTACACCTGTCTGTGAAACTAAATTAGCCAATGATTTGATTAAAACTAAGTTTGTATCTAAAATCACAGATTTAGTATTGGAACATATTGAATCCGTCCCCACAGGCATGCATGTGGTCTGCTTTCACTCACAGAGAATAGACTGAACACTCACATACGCTGAGCCGAGCCATGTCTGTGGTCAAAAGCCTGGTGGTGTGGTACCATGTAAACACACCACTCAGTAGCATGGCTGTGGTAACCCTCACACATCGTGCACCCTCTCAGTCCGTCTCTCTCTTTTTCTTTCTGCCTTTTTCCACTTGTTCGGTCTTGTTTTTCTCGTTCACTAAATCCCATGCCGTCACCTTTTTGCTCATTTCATCGCCGTGGTGCTTCTTACACCTGATTTTATCTGCTCATGTTTGCAGGTGTTCAATTTACTGCCTGTCTCATGTGAACACTTTATTTAGCAGAGTTTATGGTATTATGCATCACATAATTTCAAATTCAGACGCTACATTATTATCAACATAGCCTCACACAGACGAGCTCTTAAGAGTACATTTTCCTTTGCAAAACTCAATAATATAAACACATTTTACATATTTATTGACTTTATAATAGGATCATTGCCATTCAGGGTGAGTCAAGAAGAGAGCCTAAGATTAGCTCAAATAAATGGCTTCGCAAAATGTCTCTTTGAGTGGCTCTACCATGTTTGAGTTCTATATTATATCTTTTCAGTTGGTATGATACCCTTGAATATGAAGCTCTGCTGTAAAGCAGGAATCTTCAATGTTCCTTTGAGTGGGGACCTCCGACTGTATGTGTTGTATATCAAATTATGTTAAATATTAAAATGGGCTTAGTAAGTGTGAATGTACTTCAAAATTGTGTATTCAATAGTAAGCTGTCCAAACAATGCAGTTTTATATATTAAAATCTTTTTTTTTAACTGATGTAACTGATCAGTGTAACTTATACTAAATCAACACTGTTAACGACATGATGATCACGCATGCAAGCGTTGTGTATTGTGCCTCATGTAAGTGAATCTGAGCATATTGAGCTGAAAGATATCATTTTCTCCATCCATTTATCTATTTAGTGTAATGTGTTGGATTTGCTATAAAGACATGTTGTTTGTGTGGGGAAAAAAATGAGAACAATCAAATATAAGAAAGGAAAGAATAGTTACACCAACAAAACTTTATCATTGAGTTGGAATTTCATCTGTTGACTTACCTGAAACTGGCCGCAGTGTAGTGTTCTAGTTAGCACTCTCGCCTCATTGTGAGAAAACCTACATTATAACTACGACAGTCGCTACAGAAGTCTTCAGGACCTATTTGAATCTATTCATGATTAGCGTGTGAAGTTATATTTCACTGGACTGTTGCTTAGTTTTCATAGTTTTCTTGGGATGTTCATTATTTCCAACTAGACATTTGGTGGTACATCACTAAAACAATGAAAACACCTGTTTTCATTACATATTCATCCATTAATACCATTATTACACTTTTAAAAATAATGGTGGTTCTTGTCGACTGGCATATTAGCATGCATAGATTTTTAGTATTACGGCCACACATCCACCAGTGTTAGCCGTGATATACGCCAGCCCCAGCAACCCAAACATTGCTGATGTGGGTATGGAAGATGAAAAGGTGACTTAATAACTCTGATATATGTCCTAATTACATCCTATATGTGCACTGACTCGTTATATGAGAACCTGCTCACCCCTCGGAGACACACAGTCTCCCCTGTAGGTTAATACACAGAGACATTCTTGGATAAAGAGCTATTTGTTTTAATGGTTGAAGGGAGGATGTGGAGCTACCACCCATTGTGGGACTATGCTGACTGCTGTGGAACTCAGGCATTGTGTGAAAAAAAATCGCCCCTTAAAAGTCCAACATTAGAGACAGTCGGCCCTAAAAACTCCATGTTCACGCCACGCTAACAGCTGGAGATCAGTCAGGCCGCGCATATGGTTTGCCAAAGAAAATCATAGTTCGAGTTGCTCGTGGTAATTTAAATAATCAGCAAAATAGAGAACCTATAGGAGCATGCTGTCAGTAAGGAAGGCGAGTGGCCCAAATATTACAAATAAACACTCAGGTATTATTTTAAATCCAACCTTTGCTTGTCCGAAAGAAATGCCAAACCCGCTGCTCAGATATTAACATAGAACATAGTTTCAGTCCAGGAGCAGGGCAAAGTTGCACTTGGCATCCATATGCTTTAC
Source organism: Lipophrys pholis (assembly GCF_963383615.2). Lineage (NCBI taxonomy): Eukaryota > Metazoa > Chordata > Actinopteri > Blenniiformes > Blenniidae > Lipophrys > Lipophrys pholis. Next base: position 13,601,329 of record NC_137641.1, on the reverse strand, counting down.
ATTAATTGGCATGTCTGTTGCGTTCAAGTGCAGCGACTGAAACGATTATCCACCACTAATCGTTGGCGTTCTTAGTGCAGCAGCTAAAACACCACAAACCCCCCCCTTACTCTACCCTCTGTTCCTGCCACTGCAGACACAGTGATCCTGCCTTTACTTACTGTACACAAGGGAAATAATTCAATTCAACTATACAGTAAAGCAGCAGAGAGAATCTAGTTACAAAAATAAATTCACTCAGGGCTTGGCTGGCAACACCCTGTTTATTCTATGGCAAATTCAATGAAAGACTGGCCTTTTTCTGCCGTTACTTGACTCCTTCGTCTCAAACTTTGCCAGAAGTTAGATTTTTTTTTTTTCATTTCGATTCACTTGACCCTGTCTTCAATTGTCACATGCAGTTTATGTTCCTCTCTACATGTCAATATTTTGCTATTCTCTCTTTTCTCTAACATTCCTTGCAGTTATTTTAATTCCACATCCACAGTCACCTCCATATCGTCCTCTGCTGTGGCATATGAGTGTGTTTCCCCTGCAGCATGGTTAGTGTGATTTATAGGGAAGCTGCAGACTGCGGAGAGACTCCGGTTTCAGCTTTGAAGTTGCAGCGACCACAGGACCACTGGCCGACACACACACACACACACACACACACACACACTCACACACACACACACACACACACGCCCTCTCTCAGTTCATCTGCCAGAATCCTAAAAGAGCGAGTCAGCATGGGAGAGGAGTGACACCAGGAAAGAGGGCAAGTAAGAGAAGGATGGCACAGAAAAAGTAAGGGAAGAGAGAAAGTGAGCAGAGGAATATAAAGACCCTAAGAAAATAGAGGGAGGAGAAGGGGGGAGAGAGGGAGGAAAGGAAAGAGGGGGGAAAGGAAATGGTCCCTGCCCATAGAGGTAAAAGAACCCCTTGTCTGTTCCAACAAAGTCACATTTCAACTCTCTTTAGTTCAGCCCAGCTTGTCACTTCTCCCAAATTCCCAGACGTTCCATATCTGTAACAGCTTCAGTGAGCGCGATCTCTTATTATATACATATATATATATATAACATTCTAAAATGACAAATCAAATCGACTTATTGTATGAAAATATGAGAGTAGACAGGTGATTTATAGCTCTTCAATGTGTTGTTGTATCAGGTGAATTTTCCCTGTGGGCACCAGGATGAGAGGAAATGAAACCATGCAGTTACAGTCACAGTTATTCAATTCTTTTGTTTTGTAAAATAAAGTTATTCCTGAAAAAAATCTTCCAAGTCAGAACTATTTGGTGGTTTCCTTGCTACCACTGGTTTATTTAAATACCACTGAGGCTTTACTCTTGCTTTCTGATCCAGAGGCTGGGATGGCCCCTTTCAGGAAGGATTTCTGCACTAAACTCTGATTAACATAGAAACAGAGAATATTTGGGATCATTGATCTTTCTATTACCAAACTTCAGTTTAATCTCAGAAGCAGCATATTTCAGTTGAGGGGAAGAACCGGCAACAGCAACAAGTCAACTAAATGTTTTGACCTTGACCGATGTTGTTTCGGCATTTATTTTCTTTACAAAAAGACTTTCCATAGTACATGTTTAATTTTTGTTTCAGAAGAGTTTTGGATTTTGACGGCAATGTTTTCAAAGCGATGTCCGTTTACACGGAAATGGCAGAAATGCTGATAAACATTGCTGTTATTGTCCATCTACTCACTTGTGTGCATAAGATCTATTTACTACGGCTGCTGTGATCATGCCCACTAAAAGCGTTTCAGAGTAGTTTCTAGCCCTGTTCACATGAAAATAGAGTCAAAGCAGTTTCAAACATTTGCATTTTTGCCCCGTTTCCATGGAGACCGTTTTTTTTTTTTTTTTAAGTTCCACCTCGGGAGCTGTTTTCTAAAAAGTTATTTATTGAGACGCACCGAGCGGCGATGCTGTGTACAGAATGTAGTGAAGACTGCTTAGCAATAAGATACAAGGTATTAAGTGTCACAGTGATTGTAAACAAAATCAGTGCAAGGAAGGAAATTAAGATAGGAAGGAGAACAGACGGCAAAATCTGCTTCATAGCTGTTGCCAGAAAAAGAAAACATAAAAACAACAAAATGGGGATAGAATGGTTACTATAAATTCATCTTGAAACAATAGGTTGTTTCTGGGATTGTGCAATGCAGTAATCTAGGTTATTCTGACGTTGAAAGGTTGGACCAAATTGAATCACATAACCACAGGATGTCATTAACTAGCAATGGCTTCCTGAAATGGTCTCATCTTCGATGTTTGCTTCTAAACCAGTTTGGCATGAAGGGAGTCAGTCATGTCATGCAGCCTTATTATTTCATTGTTATATGGAAATTAGAGCCTGCAGAGACTGATAGATGTGTGTGTGTGTGGGTGTGTGTGTGTGTGTGTGTGTGTGTGTGTGTGTGTGTGTGTGTGTGTGTGTGTGTGTGTGTGTGTGTGTGTGTGTGTGTGTGTGTGTGTGTGTGTGTGTGTGGGGTGTGGGCTGCTTTGGTTTGGAGGGTTGCTTTAACATATGGTTGATAAAGGAGGGGTGGGGGCTTGTATGTGACAATCATTGCGGCATGTTAGGAATGTGTCGGAACACACTCACACACAGGGCCTGTTGTGCTTTTACATCAAAGTGGTGACTTTTCGCACCCCACCTCAATAAGGGGTCAACCCCAGCGGATCACCCACCGTCAAAGAGCAGATGAGAGTGTCATTCATCTGGCTGTGAGTCAGCCACAGAGGCGAAGGGAGAGAGAGCAGGAGTTATCGAGAATGAAAGAGGGGAATAAAGAGAGCATATGTCTCAGTGTTTGTGTGTCACTAGGTCACACGAGGCTGTCAGCGCAACAGTGAAGCAACTCAACAGCTCTTACCCGCTGACTTATCCCCTTTCACATGTACATACTGATAAGAAGTGACGGCGTTCTGGTGTTATTACTATGTCAGTTACCATTTCTGAAGAAAGGTTAACAGAATTTGGAGTTCTTCACTTTTAGCAATGTCTTTTTTAGTATTTACATCAACAAGTTTGCAGTAGTGGGGAGGTCTCAGCATCTGGGATGCCGTTGGAAGTGGGGCTGCATCGCCTACAATATAGAAAATGACACTTTGTGGAATTTGATGCCGTATGGAGAAGTCTCTCACCTGTGTATGTTTATGTGAGTGGATGAGTGTGTGGCGTCACTGCTCCAAAGTTTGGACTGAGTGCCAGGACATAAATATAGTAGGACACTGTAGTGACTCATCCCAGCTTCAAATAACACAGACAATTCTAGAAAGATTCCTATCATCTTAAAGTACAAGCACTAAACTTTGTTGACGTCTGGACTCCATTTACACAGTAGGAGGCTGCCATTGTTGATATTGTGAATTTACTCACGCATGTGCAAAAGAACGGCCCCGGTGTGTATACGCAATATCAACGTTTGGAGTCGGAGCATTATCTAGAAGTTTCACCTTGGGAGCATTATCAAAAAGTTGTGTTTTCAGTTGCTCCAAGCACTGTTATCGTGTAAACAGATACCCAGAATGCTCTGAAGGGTTTCAGTTTTTTTACTTGAAAATGTTGTAGTGAAAACGGGGCCTTGGTCAAAACCCAGATTACAACTGTGAACCTCACTCATCTGACCTGACACACACTCAGATTATCTGCAAAGTTTTATTTTCATATTCATTTGGCATTGATATCTATGTTAAATTTCACTCTCAATACATATTAGCAAATACTCAGGAAATTAGACGTTGTTGAGAGGTTGATGTGACACCTTATGTGAAAACACACAAACACTGTTTGTTGATCATTAAATCAGAATCTATATTATGTTATTTCTGCTTCCTCTTTACGTGTCTAATATGACTCACAAGGAGAATATTTCAATTTCTATTGTGTTCATGTTGATTTTAGTTGTTTCAAATGAGCAGATCAAGAAATGTGAGCCCCACAGGGTTCACTGTGAAGTGATGCAACTCAACTCTCCTCCAAGAATATACTGCAATTGTATCTGTTCATGCAGTGACTGGCAACCTGCAATTAGCTCCAGCCACCATATATGGTGCACAATGTGCTGTAGTCAGTTTGAACATCTGGAAGTTGGTCTTGAATGCCATAAAAGTGGAAGATTTATATTGAAAGCTTATGATAAATTATATTATATAGTGTATTCCTGCAAATTTGTAGTAGAATGATGGTTACACCGTGTAACGCAAGTTTGGAAAAATAACATTGTTCTACTCTGGGATATATGATATATGACGTCAAATTCTATTTGAAAATGTTTCTTTAAAAAAAATGAGGCCCAACTATGGACAACCTCGGCACATGACCTCCTCAGTCCTAATTATCACAAAAGTTTGTTTAATCATAAATAAAGTGTTTGACCTGAATGTCTGTTTAACATTCCTGCTGGCAACAATAATGGAGTTATGATTTGGAAACGTAATTATTTACAGAGGAAAATCCTTGTTTACTGTCCTAGTTTAGTTTCTGCATGTGCATTTGTTTGGATTGTCAGTATTTGTGTCTCGCTGTCTTTTCCATATGGATGGATGGATGGATGCATTACACTGTGTGATGAATTGTTTTTGTCCTTTTTGAACGGAAAAAAGCCATCCACGCTTATCTTAGAGAGACACAGACTTTACTGTGTGGCTCCTGAAAACAAACAATTGTGTCTGACGCAGGGTCCATGTGCAAACATACAGTATGGTCATACTGTATATGTCAAACTTGATGGGACAGTTTAGTTTGACTCCCCTGATGGTGTGTTGTCGTAATATTAATGTAGCTATATCAGTGGTGTGGTAGTGAGCAAACACCAATGATTCGATTATGGGTCACAGTGCTTTTGTTGTTTTCTCTACAAACTTCCTACTACTTTCCAAAAACATGCATTGAGGTTATTTGGTGACTTAAGCACTCGTGCACACAACGTGTTCAAATGGAATCGGAAAAACCTTTTTTTGCATCCTGGGGGTCCATTGACATGGCAACGTTGCTCTGAAAAATGCATTTTTGAAAATGCTCCGACTCCGTCTCTATGTCAAGAGACAGAAACGCAACTCTTCCTACATGCTGCTCCGAAGCATGTGCATCACGGTCGTAGTAAATAGTTCTTCTCAACATGTGCCTGTACATCGACAATAACAATGGCGCGCTCCAGAGTGTCATGAGTCCCAGTCCAAAGTCTCCTTTGACTTGGTAGTTTTATAGTTGAGCGTTACCGGGAATAGCAATCCAGCTTCCTTTTCTCGCCGTATGAATGTCTACCATGCATTTCTACCGTTTCATATTAACGGACATCGCTTTGAAAACGTTGCTATGTAAACATTGTAACAACAGACTTCCAATGAACTTGGACTGAAGTTATAGACTCATACAAATCTGGAATCTGTACAGACAGTGATTTTTTTTTTTTCTTTGACAGATGAGTGGTGCACTGAGTCGTCACCATGAGGATCTGGCTCAGTTGATATATGCGATATGCAGTAAGTGTTTTGCTCAAAAGGCATTATGTGGTGGTTTTTTTTTAATAAGGACATACATGGCCTACAAGAAACCTCCCTGTAAATACACTCCCGATTCAAAGAAAGGCTCATTATCAGATCTATTCATTTCAATCAGGTGTTTTGGAAGAGTAAGATATCGAAAATAGCAGGACAAGGGTTCCCCAGGAAAAACCCCCCACATTAAGCTGGGGTTAAAAAAAATGGGGTTGAAAAAAAAAACCAATGAAGTCAACGTGACAAAGATTAACTGAAGAAAATAGTGATGGATACGTGTTCGCCGTGTCTATTCACCAACTTATACACACAGGAAGAAAGCTGAGTCAAGCAAAGAGATCCTAGAAAAACACGCATCCTCGCCAAGGCAAACAGAGAAAAAAATATAACCTTTGGGGAGGAAGAGACCCTAAGATGTGGTGACTTTCCTCTTTTCAAAAACAGCGACTCACCGAAGCCGCTGACCTGACCGTGATCCTCGCTGCACAGATCGAGCTTTTCCATCTGCGCTGCGCGCTCTTGTCATGTCATGTTATTTCTGCAGAAGACTTTCATGTACAAACGGCAATTTGAAGATATTTTATTTGCTTTAAACTCCTCAAAAGCAATTTACGTGAAAAACAGGAAAGGGCGTATCACTGTCAGGGAATAACTGAAGACAGGCGCCAAAAGACAAAAAGCATTACAGATGTGTGGGACACAAAAACAAGTTCGGGCTGCAACGGAGATCTAAAACGGAAACATGGGAGTGAATGGTATGAATGTCTCCAAGCTGATTTACTCATCTGAAAATTAGATTATGAAATGATATTTATTTTAAATTGCAGAAATTAAATTCCTTCATTGTAGGGCGTATTCAAACCGTAGACAAGGGTGCAGCCAGCTCAAAGATGTTTTTTTCTTTTTTTCTATGAAACTGTGAAGATTAGGGACTACTGAACATGTCAAAATAAAAATAAAAAACTTGCAATGTAACAAACTCAATGGTATTTGAAGAATGCTCCGAACAACTCCCTGATATTTGCTCTCTTAGCTATTTACAAGTCGTTTTCAGTGGGGCGAACATTTTCCTTTCCATTCCTGTTTGTTTTAAACCCCCGCAATCATTTTATATAGTAATACTAACGCTAATGCTAATGCTTACACTAACAATAATGCCACTTCCTAAACTTTTGGGAAGTTTGCACCAAAACATATATAAAAAAAAAAAAAATAGAACTGCATGAAACACGTTCCTTGTTTGTTAAGTTGTTAGAGTTAATTGGTGGTTAAGACTGTGTTTACCTTGGTACTGTTTCTCAACCAGTGCGGTCCATTTGTTCAATACTTGTACAGGTTCGTTTTGGCGTTCAGGTGAATGACCCAAACAAGTGGACCAAACACAGAATGTCATGGATGTTATGCCTTCTGCCTTCTTCATACATGTTTGGCTGTGCCAGGAGAAGACGGACTGGGAGTCATGCTACTGTTATTGTCCATCTACATGTGCAGAAGAGCTATTTACTATATACATGAAGCCCATGCGCAGTAGTAGCGTTTTGGAAAAGTTGTGTTTTCCTCTATCTACACAGTGACGGAGTCAGAGTGTTTTCAAAAAAAATTCCACCTTGGTTGCAGTTTTTCAAAACGTTGCATTTTCAGTGGCTCCGAGCACCAAAAGTTTTCTGTATTCACTTGAAAATGGTGTTGTTTAAATGGGGCCTATGTCTAAGCTCACACTATTTGCCTCGCAATAAAATGTACATTTTGTTGGAAATTCCATTTTTCAATACAGTCTGATCCATTGACGATAAATTGCATTTGCAGATGGCTTTAATTTTAATTCGAATGTCTTGAATGAGTTTTCTTGATGTAATGATGTGTTACAATTTTATGGACGCGCGCATACAGAGGAGTCATTTTCGCAGCGAGAGTGAATCCTGTCTGTTCAGGGTGACATTTCATTTCAGGTGAGCTGCACACAGATCAGCCATAGAGCTGCACCCTACAGTTTATTTACTCATGTGCATGCGCAGAGAACTAGTGAAGGCTGACTCCCCTGACACGAGTGCACAGTTGGGTCCTCTTTGATTCTGCAGCCAACCAGACCAAAGGAAAGATAAGGTCAGCTGAGAGGCGACAGCGCCGGCTTGAATGCGAAACCAAGGGTGAATATACGACTCCTCAAAGTGGGAAGCACAGCCGCCGCTTGCTGTTAGTTACCACAGCTAATCTGCCAATGGTTGTTGTTCAGACGCAGCTCTCCACATCTCACAAACTAGCGGCCCATTTTTGTTGCTGTCTTTTTGAAGTGCTGCAACATTTTAACCACTTAAGTATTGCCTGTAAATTTTTACAAACAATACAACAATGTGGCGGAGGCTGGAGACTATAAATGCTGGCATTTTCCTCAAAATCTAACATTGTGTAAAAAAAGCCACTTTTTTTCTTTTTTTTACCCACATTTGTTTTGGTTTTCTGTGAAAAATAAGTTCTATTGAGCCACTGAAAGCTGAAAAAGTCCTGTCTGTGTGACACAAGAGCCTCAGTTTATGTTGACAAAGCTATGTTGGGTTTAGGTCTGTGGAAAAGATGAGCGCGCTGTAGATCCTACATCACCGTTTACAGTAGGAAAGAGAGCAGAAAGGGTTTGTAGTCTGAACTGAAACTCACACAGAACTTTATATAATCTCACATTATTCTACAAACTGTGGGCTGAAATCTTGCACCGCTCAAGTTATGCAAATTAGATTAATAAAGATTCAAAACAGTATATTAAATTGTGATTCATCTCATTTCAAGGCAATCATACGTGCAAGCCAGTGAAGTCAGAAGTTATTTTTAAGTTGTGTTTTGGCATTGGGGCCTTTATCACTTCCATCAGTGGTTCAGTTTGAGGTCAGGGTGAAAACACACTGTGTTCCTTTCTGTCAAACTCATCTCTTACTGTTTGTCTCTCCCTCCAGTCAGTCTCTGCATGGGCTTTTCTCTATCGGTCAAAAACATCTCTGTCATTAAAACCTCCGAGCCTTGTGTGTTCTGTTAGTGCACATAGTTAAATTAGACAGCAAAAGTGGGCACAAATTGCTGGAGAACAGAGTATTTCATGTAGAAATTTAAAACATGCCCAAATAAACTAGAAAAAGTGTGTTTTGCCAAAACAAATCATTCTTCATTCGGATTACTGACAGAGGGCAGATTGAGTTGTAACTCCACGATTGTGTAAATCCTAGCCAGGCAGCGTCAATCTAATATCTGATCTGTGAAGCAAACTGCTGACTGAACCGTGCCAGGCTGTCGGACTGTTGTGTTTTCAGAGCGGATACACCTGTGGCTCTTGGCTCAAGCCTCTTCTGTCCTTGCTGCGTTTTCAGGACGGAAGATCCTCGATGGCAGCCTCCCTCGATTGGTTTCCGTGTCTGGAGCATGGGGGCCAAAAGGTGCAAGGACAGGAAGAGGTATAATTAGCTGGGGTTTTCTTCTTTTCCCTCTGTTTAATTTTCTGCCACCTGTCCTTCAAACTTACTGCTTTTCTTGTGTCTGAATCAGCGATCAGGTCATTTCCAGTGAAACGTTGCTGTGGCTGAAGGTCAAGATAAGCTGATCCAGTTTACGGACATCAAAGAAATGTGATATTTCCTCTGCGATTGTTTGGATGGTTTGATGTCTTACAAACCAGTGTCCTTGCAGTGTGTGTTAAAAAGTGGGGACTCCTACGTTACATTTCACTGTCAGTTCGAGTTATCAGAACCTTGTGCTGCTGTTGGTGCAGAAAACACAGAGCTGTATTGATTTATGCCTAGAACATACAGAGGTTTTAAAAAGATGTTTGTAGATTTATTAGATACAGAATCAGAAAACGTCCCCCAGTGCATGAACGTGAGTCAATAGTCATTTGGGCCATAACATATCATCAGTAGGGTAAAACTAACCTGTGTTACCTAATCCCAATGGTCTAATCCCAGCTCACGTTCCCTATTAGTGGGTGAACAATCCAACACTTGGTGAATTCTGCTTCACAATGATAGAAATATATATATATATATATATATATATATATATATATATATATATATATATATATTCTGAATAATATTCATTAATATTAATTTCACACAGATAAAAGATTAATGGACAATTAACCTGCAGACACATGATTGAAAATGGTCATTTAGTTTTTGTCTCAAATATTATTGCGCATACACTAATTCATAGTTTTAGATATTCCAAAACTCTAATATAGGTGGTCCACTTTAATATTTGTTTGTGTTTTTATGCTATGGGACCTTTAAAACAGAACTTTGTGAGTTCTCATGGGTGGGTTCAATGTAGCAAATTTAAAAGGTGTTGTTCACGTCTGTTTGTTTGTTTTTTTTTTACTTTATTCAAAATCATCATAAAATCTGAATCTGTAAAGCTATGTTTCTCTATATTTTCTTTATCTTTTTCTCTCAACAAGTTTCCGTCGACCCCTGACAGATTGAATTCGATCATCCATCACCTAATTATTAGCTAAGCAGCATCTAAATTGTTTATGATTAGTTTCAGTAAGACAAAGTAAACAGTACATTCAACTATGAAAATAGGGCCCTGGTTGTATCAAAATATAATCTTTCACATTATTAACTCTAATAGTAAATACTACACAACTTCACTGAAATCTACAACACTGGAGGGCTCAATTAAACTGCTGCCATCTTGAAGGATCGTGTCTGAGACGCAGCAGCCGACCAGGAGAAGTGAGTTCTGAATGAGGTCGGCAGCAGAGTGGAAAAGCAGGGTTTTGGATACACGCTTTCCTGTGGAAACACTGATGTCATGTTAGTCTGTCTTTCACAGGCTCTGTCGCACACACACACACACACACACACACACACACACACACACACACACACACGTGTGTCTGTGTAAACCAAGTTACTGTTAATGTCATTAACATACCTGTCTCACATCATCCGAGTGGAACACAGAATTGTTTTAGGGTGGCACTTCAGACTCCTACCACACTGGCCGGGACAGAAAACCTATCAGAACATCCCATGTTTTCACAAATTTTGTTCAGTCCGACCTATGAAAATGAGCAACTTCAGCTTATTTGACAGACCTATTTGCAAATTTTGCCTTCGGTGTTTTAAAGTCTCAAAAAGTGAGATTGCAAGTGTCTGAGAGTGGCAAGCGATAAGTGCAGAACGTGCATTTTTCTGAAATTTTAAGAAAAATCGCGATGTGTGAAAAGATGTGTAAAATATCAACAAAATGTCATCATTATAAACCAACACAAAAAAATTTTTGGGACAGGGGCAAATAGTGTGTCCGACATAACGGGGAACTATTTCCCTGTTTGTTTGAGTGGAAATATTACTCACAGAGAGTGACCAAGGTTGTTTCTTTGCACAGTGTTGGTGATATTTAATTTTTGCTTCTTCAAAAGCTGCACAGCGATAGTGATTAATTCCAAGTTTGATTTCTGGCCCGTATTTTAGGTTCTCCGTGTTCGTGCATGGCTTCTTTTTTTTTTTCTCCAGGTACTTGAGTTTCCTCCCACAGTCCAAAAACATTCATTTGAGGTTCACTGGTGACTCTAAATTGCCCATATAGGAGGGAATGTATTTTCCCTGTGATGAAGTGACCAGTAGATAACACTATACTTATACAGTGCACATTTATGAATTTACACTGTTACATAGATACACTTGCCACAAATTGCTAGACCTCCATTGGGAATATTTTGGGGTTATTATCTTGCCAAAGGACACTTCCACATGTGGGCATGAGATGAGGGATTCAATCTGTAGATGACTTGAGGTTGTAAGAAAATCAGTTCTGGGCCACAGGCTTTGTCATGGTCAGTTGGAATTGCCTCCAGTCACCTGCAAATGACCTTCAGTTGGAAAAAAAACGAATACAGTAAATGTACTGATGATTGATGACTTCGAACATTGAACTGACATAATGTGCTTTCAACCTATAGGTTTCATCGTTAATGTAAAATGAACCCAAATATAATTTTTTTTTAACAATGAGTAAAATACAATGCATTTAGAAAGGAAAAAAAGTACAGAAAGCTATGAAAATATTGAAATATAGAGGGTTTTTTTGCCACAACCAACTGTAGTTGACAATGACAGCAAACAGACAACATGAAGAATTTTGTCCAACAACCTTCACTATTACACGTTTCTGTTACTGTTGCGGTTGGACAAACTTATCGCAGATGTTTCTGATCCATGCAGATGCTGCCACATAGTAATGGAGTCGATGTCCAACCAAAGGTCTGAATAATCCAGTGACAATGCACAAGTAACACTGAGTGCTGTTAAAAGAGTAACTGGACTGGAGCCACAGTCTGAATGCTTTGGGCATGTTCTAAGCCAGTAACACAGAGTCCATCAGGTATCCTGCCTCCCAGAGAGGGTTCGAAAAATGGTGACGTTTCCCCCATAAAAGCCCGCAGCTGCTCTTGTACTGAAAACCACAAAACCAGTGCACATTTTAGTACATGGTGTCAGAACTGGCTCTTTGTGAACACTTGAGGGTGAGTCTGGTTTGCCATGAGCATGTGTGACAAAATAGGATTGTTTCTTCAAAAGGCGTTACTCTTGAAAAAATGGTGTGTTTCCTTTTTAAACGTGGAAAATCAAATTGATATGCTACTATAGGTATTGGATGGTATTTATAATATTTTTGAGGAATGGTATCCGATTATGGTGCCACCCATTAGAGTGGGGGTCTACTTATCCTCACTTTAATACAGTAGGCAGCTGTATGATTGCAAAAGCTTCACAACACATTCCAATGGACAATGTCATCAACAAAAATAAGGTTTTCACTCTTAGAAGATCCTCTTATTTTCTTATAATTACTTTAACAACATTAATATTTTTCACCTGTTTGAATTATATTAGAAAAACATTGTCTATTTGTAAGCTGTGATATTGCGACCTCCTCCTCAAAGCCATGGGATCTTTTGAGAGTTGCTAGTGTGTTGGTACCTTTAATTTTTGGAGCGCAGTAGTGGCCTATAGGTCACTGTGAACGTAAAAGGTTGTTAAAATCCACGACTGTGGATCCCTTGGCCTTGGTTAACTGTGGCGGCCTACTGTTTCCAGCAAGGTTGACTACCACTAGGATTTCTAAGTAATTTCTCCAAGGGGATCAATAAAGTACACTTTCATTTTTTTTTTGTTGTTGAGACTTTGATGATCTGATACAATGATACACTTTAGCAATGTAATACTACATGTTATACCACACAATAAACCAAGTAAACTATTTAGTCACGACGCCTGTAGCGCAATCGACTTTTGTATTTTGATATGGTTGAAAAGACGACAGAGGGCAGACACTGCACGCGATCGGGTTTGGTAGTACACTGACCCTAAACCCAACTTGTTTGTAATCTAGCCCTAAAACTACATTACAACAGGTAAATACATGTAAAACATTGTGAGGCCCTGCGATTTGTTGCAGTCTGACCCCACATATAGTGGTCAACCCCAGAAAGACAGTAATAAAACAAGTACACACACACACTCTTCTCTTCCACAATCCCCTCAATCCCCCACTGGCCACGATCATTGAGTATTTAACCCTAACCTGATCCCTCACTTTCCGAGAAACATTTTATCCCTCAAATAAACATAAACCAAAGTGGGCTTCCAAGTGGTTTATGGGATGCCTAAAGTGTAGCATGTTCACAGTTTTGATCCTGACAATGATAGAAATACTACTCACTTATGCAGTTATTTGGGGAACTTATTTTAACTGCTGAAGACCTTTTTTCAGCTAACCATCTACACAGCAGTATATTGTTGGGGCTTTTCTTAGTACGCCTCGCTGTTTCTCCCATACTGAACACACTCCGTCTACTGCATGCAATGCAATCCCCATAACCTCATATTACTTTACACAACTATACTTAAACTGCACTTAAAATAATCCAATGTGTCCTTGTTTTGCTGCTGCTGAGCAATTCAAGCGATGATGCTTTGTTATTGCCAGTATGGACATTGTAATATGCTTACAAAGGGAATGCCAATGCGGTGGTGTTGAGCAACTACGTCCCACGTTCACCATTCGCCGATCGCATGAAGTAGAGTTGAACTTAGTGGAAATGTCATTAGTTTGTTTGATTGCTTGGTCAAAAATCTGAGGAACTGGGCAATTATAAGCTTGACCAAATGGCGCTAGACGTAAACTTCAGGATCAGGGGAGCTATGATTGGTCAAACAGCTGTGGAAGCGCTTGAAAAGCCCTACATGGTAGCTTTTTAAGAAGAAGTCAAGAGACCACCGGAATCATTAGGCACAATGACTATCTGACCACATTATAGTAGAAATCCATCCACACGAGGGTTTTCCATCTTCATGAATGTGGATGAACATCCCAGGCATTAGTAAGGTTAAAAACCTTTCACTGCTTCTCTGAGGTTCCTTCTGGGATATTTTACCTCCAAACAGACACAGTTGCTACCACTGGAAGTATTCACACTTTCTGCGGATGAATAGATTTTTCTTGGAAAAGACGCTCACTCCTGAGAACAGCTTATGTAGCTCGTTTTATGACCTTGTTAGAGCCTTCAGGCACACAGCTGATCCCTCGGCTACAAGGTTAAAGAAAATGTTTGGCTACAAGGGGCCCCTGGGTAGCTGTTTGTGGCCACGCTTTATTGATATCCTGTTTCAGCCTCCTATCTGATCGACTTCGTATTTAAAAAGATTTATGTGCTCGGGTTGAACCCGAACTTTATTGCCGTAATAGACACATATCCTCCAGTTGTGGAGTGTAGCCACTGTTGGCAAACTTTGAAGACAGTGAGTCTCGCTGCAAGTTTGTGTTTCTTTAATCTTGAGTTCTAAAGGCATTTCATTAAGTTTGATTCATATTCAATGATATTTGACACAGAAAGGGAGAGAGTGAGTGGGAGTTTCATTCCTATTTGAGTTTCAGTGCGCCGTTAATTTGTCCCTCCCCCCCTGTTGTACTCAAACGGGCTCTAGTTTTCCATTCTGCCTCACTGGCACAATTTCAGCTTGCAGTGCACGACCTTTCTGTCTGTTTTTCGTTTCTCCTGCTCTCGCTCATTGTCCCCTGCTCTCCTCATTTCAAAATATTGCTCTCTGCACACAATTTTCTCACATTTCTCATCCAATTCCTTTGATTTCATTTAATCTGCCTTTCCTTGCGGCCATTCCCCTCCACAACACATTTCTCTTCACGCGTCTATTTTTCTTTGTCACTCTCGTGTTTCCCCTCCAATGCTTTCTTATTTTTGCTCTTTCTACCGCCTGTCTCTCCTTGTGCTCTGACCTCAGCCATCCATCTCGCCTTTTATTTTCTTGATGTCTCACTGTTCCCAAAACACACATGGGAAAGTGAAGAATGTGAACTCTTGAAGTGTTGTTGACTGACTTCATTACAGTTGTACAGAGAAAATACTCAGGATGTCCCCAGCTAAGACCTGATCTGCCACATTTCAGCTGACCTCACGCAGGCGCAGAGTCACGCAGTCAGGATATAGTGTAAAGACGTTCATAGAAACCAAATGCAATCATGTGAACATTATTTAATAAAATCTAAATAGATGGATTAGCATTTTCTTGTGTTTACTAAATTCAAAGCCAGTTTGAATTGATAAGAGCAAAAGAAGTTAGGATGGTGGTCCCCTACTACGGCTGTATTGCATTAAAAAAATAAAGATGAATTATTCAACAATTCATAGCCTTTTCGTCTCTGTTTTTATTTCCTAATGTTTCAAATGTTTTCCGTTGGGTAACGGGGTCACAGCCAGGCTTTTGGAATATGTGCAGAATGTGGTTTAGCATCGTCTGGTTTCACTAAATAAGACTTTGAATAAGAAAATGTGGACTGCAACATGTGTCACTCAAAAGCTGGTCTGTGTAAAGTGTTCAGCGTGAATGTTACTTGTTTTGTGACTCATCCATGTGCTCTAATAGAGCCACATACCATCAACAATGATGACTTTGGCGGGCTTAATACGCTAGACGCCTCTCCCCGTCTTTAGCATTGGAGGGTGATGTGACATTTTGATTAATGAAGCACACACTGTCTCCTCTTAATCCGTCTTGTGCGGATTGAGCCCCTGTTTTCACCAGGGCATGACAAATTGCTAATCGAAGACAGGAAAATGTGAGAAAACGCACAAATGAGCAATGCATTTCTCATGGAATCACATTTTGCACATGTCACATGAGTGATGCCTTGAAAGCTTGTTTTCCTGGAGATGGCATGCAGTCACAAGGCATTTGCACAACATTTGCCCGATAAGAGTCGACATTTTTAGTGCTCATGAATGTCTTGGAAATGTCATGCAACAAATGTCATGCAACAGTTATTTGAAGCGATCAAGAATTCCTTTATATGTGTACAGAGGATCTTTCACAAGAAATCAGATATGAAGCAAAAAGGAGACGATAAATGAAATAAAGACACTGCTGGATGAGGACCAAAGGCTCATTTCTTGCATTTCCTCACATGTCAGAGTGTTTGAGATAGTATGATACATCCACAATGACTTTGGGAGTATTTTGCGAAGCAAAAATAGGAACCAATTTTTTAGGGGACAAGTTCAAACTCAAGTTTGTGGGCATCTGGTGCAACACAACTTTAAACTCATGCAGATGTTGTGAGAAACGCACTGCGTTAGAAGCTTTTATCTATGGATGCATAGTTATGTTTTAATTTGTGTTTCTGTCTGCAGTGATAAACAGTATTCACACACAATAGTTTTTTGTATCCAGTATTGCAGTAAAGGCCTTGTCTGGTTTCCATTTGGTCTTGCCTGAGAGCTTGTAATTTGCAAGACCTACCTTGGTTTTGGTTTCTTTTGTTACATACTTATTTCTTTGAGTTGTACTTCTTAAGTTGTTAACATTGTTGAACGATTCATCAATTTTTTCCAGTGTTAAGCTAAAATATTGTATTCTTGATATCCAATTTGTACCTCTTTTCTAATAATCAATTAACAAATCCAGTCATGAATTGTTCCAAAAAGTTCCTTTGTTTGTTTTAAATGACCAAATTGTCTCTGTCAAACCACTACATTTAAAAAGTCTTCATTCACAAAGTATTCATCAAATACAACAATAATTGTCATTTATCACAAACAATCATAATGTACCTTTTCAATCAATTATTAGTTATTATTCTTACTTAGTGAGACACAAATCTAAATGTTTTATGAATGAAAGATGCACAAGAATAGCACAAGTTCACTCTCACTTCCATCCATCCATCTTCTGTACTGCTTCATCCAGTTCAGGGTCACAAGTTGCTGGAGTCGAGCCCAACTAACTGAAGGTGAAGGACATGTCCTCAGTCCATCACAGGGCAAAGACAGAGAGACACTTGAATTCAAACCAACTGGCATTTTGAGGCCATCAATTAACCTTACCAAGTGAAAACCTTGGGGGACATTCAAAGGGGATTCGAACCGGCAACTTTCTTGCCGAGACGTGAGAGCACTCACCACTACTCCACCGTGAGGCCTCTCACTTCCACCTCATCTGAAAACAAAAACACAGTGAAGCCTTTGTGAACGTGTGTTTTCTTGCATGTTTATGGCACGCAAGCTGCTGGCCTCGAATGCGACTGTGACGAAGTGTGTTGGCCCACTGTGTGCGTGTGTGCGTGTGTGCGTGTGTGTGTGTGTGTGTGTGTGTGTGTGTGTGTGTGTGTGTGTGTGTGTGTGTGTGTGTGTGTGTGTGTGTGTGTTTGGAGGGCACAGACTACGATTGTTCTCTCTGGGTGTTAGCTTTCGGAGCAGGAAGTGCACGTTCAGGTCAGAGGGGGGGATCGAAGCGCGTTTAGTCTGACCACATCTGTTCAAATACCAGAGACCCTCATAGTCACACAGGAAGTCTGTGTGTGTGTGTGTGTGTGTGTGTGTGTGTGTGTGTGTGTGTGTGTGTGTGTGTGTGTGTGTGTGCGTGCGTGCGTGCGTGCGTGCGTGCGTGCGTGCGTGCGTGCATGCTCCAGAAGCCCCTCTCTGTGAGTACAATTTATACGGAATATTTGACCTTTCACTACGTATGAGACATTCTCACAATAAGAAACTAAGAGGAATTCAGCATGTACAGTACCTGCTGCCACGTTTAGCCCCTTAAACAGCACGTGGAACTTGAATTCTTTTAAAATGAACTTCACTTCTTCATTAAGTCAAATCTTTACAGGGACGATTAATTCACCTGGTGTCAAATAGAACTGAAAACTGGAATTCACCACGATGGAAAGTTTGCTTTGTTCGTAAATGTAACAAACTGTTCAAACTAACAAACGAGACATATTCAGAGTTCATATCAAAAGATTCTAAGGATTTTTTTTTTTCCCCCTGAATTTCTGTGTTGCCAGTCAGTATCTGGTGTGCCCACCATTTGAGTCACACAGTGTAATGGGAGCAAATGGGAGCAAATACAAAAGTGTTGATCTATATTTCTCTTCGGTGTATGAACTGGAGCAGTGTTTAGCGCTTGCAACACACAGTCAGCTATCTTCAGCTGGAGTCCAGGCTCAGGGGCGTTTTAGGTTCGTTTGCATGTTCTCCATGTCCATGTGTGGGTTTTCTGTTTCAGTTTGTCAACGTGAAAGTTGTCTGTGTCTCTGTGTTTGTCTTGTGGTGAACTAATGACCTGGATGGACGGTTGGATGGAATTATGATTGAAAAAAAATGGCCGTTTAAATTCTTAATCTGAAAAATCAGTACAAAAAGAGCTGAAAGAGCAGAAAACCGCCCTCATTCCAAAGCGTTTTTATTGTCCATACAGCACAGTGTGGATTTCATCCACGGCAACTGCTTTATTAGGTGTGATGTCGGTCATCAAATGGCAGCGAACTGGCGTCAGTGTGTTTGTGTTTCCCCACAAGATTTCAGGAGCGTTACGTACAATCCCATCTCCGCGTGTGCATGCTCCGCTGAGCATTAGAGCCATTGTGCAATTTTTGATACGACAAATTAATTATTTGACACGATGAAAGTATTTATTCAGTTGCCTGTTGCTTTAATGTAAGTAAGTTTTGTAAAAATCTGCCATGCTCGACTGAAGCTCTGGGGCGTGTTTTTTGCCACCATATCACTTCTCACATAAAAAGATGCAGGGACACGCACACACACTCACACACACACACACACACACACACACACACACACACACACACACACACACACACACACACACACACACACACACACACACACACACACACACACACACACACACACACACACACACGCGACTTACTCATTGGATTTTGTAATGGCAATAAAAAGCTGTCTGCCTCAAACACACCCTGCTGATTAAGAGTCAATTAAAGTGTCTGCGACAACATGGAAATAAATGGAAGGGAAGAGGGAAAACGTCGAGGCAGAGAATAGGGGGTGACGATTTCCGCAGGGAGGGAACTATAGGATGAGGAGGGATCCAAGGAGGGAGGAAGAAAAGAAACGTTCCCTATGTGTCGCTACAAACCGAGCATCTTGGAGGAAAGTGGAGAAAGGCGCGAGTCATGCCTGAGA
Organism: Lipophrys pholis; assembly: GCF_963383615.2. Classification (NCBI taxonomy): domain Eukaryota; kingdom Metazoa; phylum Chordata; class Actinopteri; order Blenniiformes; family Blenniidae; genus Lipophrys; species Lipophrys pholis. The sequence goes on along the minus strand of NC_137641.1, from coordinate 13,582,310 downwards.
GGAGAGGAGAGGAGAGGAGAGGAGAGGAGAGGAGAGGAGAGGAGAGGTATGTGCTTGGCTGAGGAGCCAACGGTGGAGAGGAGAGCCTCCCGTGTGACAAATGGAAGAGGTTGTAAATACCAAAGACAAACACGACAGGAGATAGAAGAGGGAGGAGTGGAGGAGGGATGGTGGGAACAGACCTTAGATATTTAAGGATGCTTTTGAATAAACATTCTGTCAACACTGGCCTGGAAAACAAAGAGCAGCTCCAGAAATAGAACCCCCCCCCCCCCCAAAAACAAACTACATTTCACTCCTCCTCCACCCCCGTTCTGCCACGTTTACGGGGCAATTGGTCTATATTTGGGATAAGAAAAACCTTGACAGTCTGACCGGAGCCAGGGAGAGACCGAGCGCCCTGGTTAATAACAGCCGTGACATTAACTTCTGAACAATGCGAGGAGGGCAAAAAAAAAAAAAGAAAGTGGGTGTTGCTTCTTTGTGACATGTTTGGGAGATATTGTTGCTGTTTTTTCAGTTCATCATCATCATCATCATCATCATCATCATCATCATCATCATCAGGATGAGAAACAAACACATTACATACAGTGAACATGTCTCTCTGAGCCTGTCGCCACTTGGTGTTGAAGACAATCTGTGACCTTTGACCTGGGTCAAACCCCATCTTTGTGTACTTTTAGCATGATAAAGGAGCCCCGAGTTAAGAGGCGCTTCGTGCTTCACCGACCTCCCATCAACTCAGTCCTTTGTTTCGGGAGGTTTCTTCTCTCCAGAATGACACTATGGAGCTGTTTTACTGGCCTGAATGTGACATCTAGTGGCTATAAGTTTGCTTCTACAGACTCACACTGAAATCTCTTGGATTGTTGCTTTTCCTAAAGTGAAGAGGTTGATTCAGTTTCCCCAGAGTCAGAAACAAACAAGATGAAGCAGCTTTTAGTCGCTACGCTCGTCGCCTGTGGAACAAATTTCCTGAACACCTGAGGACTGCTTCCACACTCACTTCTTTTAACTCAGGACTGAAAACATTCACAGGCTTTTGAATAAATAATAGACTTTACTTATTTTATTACATTTATCTAATAAAGCGCTGACCTTATTTAATCTCTGTTGTATGCAGTTTTTTTAATCCCTTCAACTCTCATTTAAACAATGACTGACTTGAAAATTGCTCCTTCAAATTAATGGCAGATTGACTTTTGAAGTGATGCCGTGAAGCCGGCGATGTAGAAATTGATCATGTTCTATGTATGGAGCGAGCTTTAGAACGCTGTTGTTTTGTTTTCGTTCTCTATTCCGAGGCTGTTCAGTGTGGCGAGGTGTCCCCTACACACACACACTGCACTGCCTCTGGGTCTCTTCCGTCTGTACTGCAAAGGTACTGAAGGAAGACAAGATTTCTAAAAGACAAAAAATGGCTTAACTGATCAAAAATAAGACTCAGACAAGCAAATCAAAAATTGCCAAAGCAGCTGCACCGAAGGCAACATTTGAAAAGGCAATAAGTCAAATACATTTAACAACATTTTTTTTTAAATGTCTCAACGGTACCAACAATATTTCTAAGGTCAGAAGAGTCAGATTGTCTGAAATGTGTAAAAGTTGAACTTTCAAAGAGTCAAGACACTCTCTCTCTCTCTCTCTCTCTCTCTCTCTCTCTCTCTCTCTCTCTCTCTCTCTCTCTCTCTCTCTCTCTCTCCTTCACTCATACACTTTCTTTTTCTCTCTTTTCGCTCTCCATGTTTCTCTTCTCTTTCACACACATATGAGCGATGAGGCGCTTTCACGAGATTGACAAGTTTGACCCGATATTATTTGTCTGGAGTAACCTGGTACTCACTTTTACCGCACTGTGCAACCTTGCTAAGCCTATGGACGGATATCCGACACCGTCCCTTCCACACAAGAGGATCTTTCATACAAAAGAGAACTCACTCACCCCAGCTGATCCGGGATCTGTCTCCGTTTGTTAACTGCTGTTGGGATTCCGTCTCCTTCTCACCTCCGGTGGGAACCGGCCGCTTGCAACAATTCCGTTTGGAGGACTTCTCTCTAGGAACGACCAGACTGGCCTTTCTCCGTGCACCTTTCAGCCCTGATGCTGGTGGTGAGAGGGATGTTGGAATCCGCCTCGGAGGACCAAGTTGTCAGGAGAATTTCCTGGTAGAAAACATCAGGGAGACAGAATACACAGGAATCAGACTGACAGCGATTTCAGAATGTTTAAGACAATTTTTTTACGTTATTCTTGCAGGAAGAGACAAAGTCACAGTACAACCTTTGCATGATTGCCCAGGAGTTTGTCTCACTCTGAAGTCAGACAGCGTCTTCTTAAAGGCTGGAATTGTTTGGAGTCTGCATTGAAGGCCACTAAAAGCAGCACAGAGATTCCAACAGTGCTGACACAGGTCATCCCTGAACACCAGACTGCAAAATGACACATCATTCTTTATGAGACAAAACAAGATTTGACTGGGCCTGGTCTTTTGGCATTTTATTACTTTTTAGACAATGTCCCCTGATTAGCATATAATAATGTGTTATGCTCAGACCTTTAATAAATGTAGTTCATGAGTATACACTTACATTTTCCCAGTTAGAAATCAATCGACGAAGATAATTTTAATTATGGACATAACTGTCTGGTGTGGCGATGACGCCGCTGAAGAGGGTTGATGCCTTTTATGAGTTTGTCCTTTTGTTTGTCCGTCTTATGTGTTTTTGTTAAGACCTTGATCATGTTAAGCACTTTGTATTACAATAATTGTATGAACAAGTGCTATATAAATAAAGTTGATTGATTGATTGATTGATTGATTGATTGATTGATTGATTGATTGATTGATTGATTGATTGATTGATTGATTGATTGATTGATTGATTGATTGATTGATTGATTGTATCACAACCATTGACTAGTAAGAAATCACCCATGATTTGTCACTTTATAACATAATTTGATGTCAATTGCTCCTTGAAATTGATCAACGGATAAATTTATTAGTTGTCCCGGTGAAGCACTTGCTCTCCTCAAGTAAAAATTCATTATCTATACATTTGATGGATGGAATTCCTCTGCACGTGTGGAATGTTTATATTTCTATTCTACATTTTTCTCATTTGAAGTGTGGCGCGGGTAAAGATGAAGATCAATTTCAGTGTATTTTTCATGAAAATAAAAATAATATAATTTTTTGCACAAATATTTATTAGATCCAGGTAGAAAAGAACAAAGGTAAATTAGCACTCATTTTGAAAGTAACAATGACAGTTTGATATAATCAATATCATGAGCTTCAGTCCATGTGTTCAGGTTTATCCTGTGTGTTGTTGTGTGTGTCTGTGCTGCTGTCTTCATCCTGTGAGCACACACTCTGCTGTGTTTCCTCCTCTGAGCTCCTCCTGATAGTCAGCTCTCTCTCGGCCTCCTCAGCAGGAGTTTTGGCTGCCTGGATGTGGAGCTTTCCGTCTGGAGACAGGCAGCAGGTGACGGCTTCAGGGTTGGTCCCTTCAGGCAGAACAAACTCCTGTCTGAACTCCTGCAGCCTGTAAGAGCACCAGCCTTTCCCGTCCTCCTGCTTCTTCTCCGTCTTCCCGCTGACTCTCAGCTTCCTGCCCACCTGCCTGACAGACAGCTCGTCTGGGGAAAAGCCTGAAGCGTCCAGGGTCAGTCCAAAGAGATGTCCCTCTTTGTCCAGCTGGTAGGAGGCTGGTTGTACGGCCACGCTGGTTTGGAAAGGCTCCGTCTGCTCCAGGACGTTGTGTTGAAGTTTGTCCTTCAGCTGCAGACTGCTGCACAGCTCCTGTAGGTTCCTCTGCAGGAGATGCTGCTGGTGGAGCAGAGGTCTGACCTCTGGCCACAGACTGCGAACAGGCAGGTAGATGTCCATGAGTGGACTGACGGCAGAGTGGAGTCCATGAGAGCACAGCATCCTCTCTGTGTTCAGGGTTGAGTCCTCTGGTTGTCTGATGAAACTGTCTTCAAGTGTCTCTTCTCTCCTCTGTTGCTTTCTGGCTCAGCAGTGGGACTGTCCCTGCTTTTATACTCTGACTGGAGGAGAGCCAGAAGCTTCAGGAACTTTCTGGTAGTTACCCAACTTCTCCACTGGGTGGTGCAATTTCACGTGTCTAAGATGAGGAAGTCAACTGTGGTCATTTTTCTTTGTCCGCATTCAGTTCATGAAGCTATATACATCATGTTATGTCTTTCCTTTACAGATTATTAATACAATTAAGTTGCTGATTGAAAGAAAGACATCAATTTTAGAAGAAAAAAAAAGAAAAGCCTTAATATGAGGAAAACATATTCAAATTGTTTTTGGAAATCTTTGGATAAGAAGTCATTTAGTGTCATATTGTGAAGAGAGGAAACATTTTGTAAGTAGGAATATAAATCATATTTTCGACATGTAGTTTCATTTTGAGATGCTTTTTTCTTTTTAATTAATTGAAAGGGTGGTCCATTTAAAATCTTTATGGAAACTTTTTTTAGCATCAGATAATCAAACTGAGATTTAGAAGTTTAAAATCTTAATTGTTATTCAATATTTGACAGTTTTTGATCAGAACTGAACTTAATAAATGGTCGGGTCATTTATTACGAAAAAAAATTGTGAAAGTGGTTGTATAATGTACTTTGAGTATTGAGATTTATGTCCTGACATCAGCTCAGTCAGTTTAAGGTTCATTGGACGCTTCAAGTGACGTCCATGCCCTCGTGAAACAGCACCATCCAGTGGAGATATCTGGTAACTACCAGAACGTTCCTGAAGCTTCTGGCTCTCCTCCAGTCAGAGTATAAAAGCAGGGACAGTCCCACTGCTGAGCCAGAAAGCAACACAGGAGAGAAGAGACACTTGAAGACAGTTTCATCAGACAACCAGAGGACTCAACCCTGAACACAGAGAGGATGCTGTGCTCTCATGGACTCCACTCTGCCGTCAGTCCACTCATGGACTTCTACCTGCCTGTTCGCAGTCTGTGGCCAGAGGTCAGACCTCTGCTCCACCAGCAGCATCTCCTGCAGAGGAACCTACAGGAGCTGTGCAGCAGTCTGCAGATGAAGGACAAACTTCAACACAACGTCCTGGAGCAGACGGAGCCTTTCCAAACCAGCGTGGCCGTACAACCAGCCTCCTTGGACAAAGAGGGACATCTCTTTGGACTGACCCTAGACGCTTCAGGCTTTTCCCCAGACGAGCTGTCTGTCAGGCAGGTGGGCAGGAAGCTGAGAGTCAGCGGGAAGACGGAGAAGAAGCAGGAGGATGGGAAAGGCTGGTACTCTTACAGGCTGCAGGAGTTCAGACAGGAGTTTGATCTGCCTGAAGGGACCAACCCTGAAGCCGTCACCTGCTGCCTGTCTCCAGACGGAAAGCTCCACATCCAGGCAGCCAAAACTCCTGCTGAGGAGGCCGAGAGAGAGCTGACTATCAGGAGGAGCTCAGAGGAGGAAACACAGCAGAGTGTGTGCTCACAGGAGGAAGACAGCAGCACAGACACACACAACAACACACAGGATAAACCTGAACACATGGACTGAAGCTCATGATATTGATAATATCAAACTATCATTGTTACTTTCAAAATGAGTGTTAAACTATAAATTACATTTGTACATTTCTAACTGGATCTAATAAATAATTTTGCATAAAATGACATCTGTTAACTTTTTATCTTCATGAAAAATAAACTGAACCTGATCTTCATCTTGAGATTCTGATTGAAACGCTTGTCACTGCAGAATGAATGCATTTTAATTCGTTTTGAATCTTTATTAAAAGGCAAAACATGTTCAATATGCATAAGAGATTAATAATCTGACTGTGAATCTCTCATCTGAGGTTAAATTCAGTCCTTTTTGTGATTCTTTATCATATCTTGAAAAGACTGTTTGACATGAGGGAAAGTTAATCATGTTGCAGGGACACACACACACACACATGCACAAACACAGACACGATAGGTGAAAATTATTATAAAGACTGAAATTGTACTTTGTATGAGAGCAGTTGTTCAAGAATGACATGGCTTTCCCAAAACATTTAGAGTCACTATGAATGTATATAACAAAGTTTCCTTCAGAGCTTTCGTGATGAAACAGTCAAAAAGTAGCAACAAAGAATGAGAATATACATTTTATCAAAATGCACAACACTTGCGAGATCAGTTAACCCATCAGTTAACCCAAACATAAAAGTTGACACAACTTTAGGAGCTTCACTGATTGTTTTTGTTTTCATGTTTTGCGTGTATTCACACAACTGAATTTGAGGCAATTCCTAGAAATCTACACTACAATCACTGTCTATACGGCGACAAATTGCCATCAGGAAAACACACAAATCCACCACTGCTAAAAACATTGAAATTCATTGATGTGGTCCATTTTCACACGAGACAACTCATGTTCAAAATAATTTTTTTAATGTTCATACCTACACAACCTTGAAAACAGCGGTATGAAGAAATGATGCCGACAAGGTAGAGAGAAGAAGAAGTGTGTAACACACAAAGTGCTCTTACCTTCTGTTAATTGACATATTTACTTGTTGATTTATATTTTTGTTCAGTTTAGGTTGTTATTTTGGTATATGAGCATGTTATTAAAAAACATAAACACAAAGAAGAAATTAAAAAGTTAAAAAAAGTGCATCATACTTAATGTGAGCAGCTTTTCAGATGGTTTCATTCTTTCCCATTGCACACCAGGGCTCAATACAGTGAGAAAAGGTCACGGAGGAATCACAAGTATTTTTCTACTTCTGTAACTTGATTTGGTTTTTTATTTACTGTTCTATACTTCATTTTCAATGGTCAGTTTTTGCTGCTGGATTTGTGTATTCTGCCACTGATTTGCTGAAACATCTAATCTCAAAAGTTGTTCTTTGCTTCATGGTAACACATTTAGCAATGAGGCGCCTACAGCACTTTCTCACAGAGAGTCAAGATGAAATGTTTGGTTATTTTTCAATGGCTTTGTTTTGATAATAAAAAGTCAACAGATATCATTTTTTGCACAATTATTTATTAGATCCAGGTAGAAAAGAACAAAGGTAATTTAACATTCATTTTGAAAGTAACAATGACAGTTTGATATAATCAATATCATGAGCTTCAGTCCATGTGTTCAGGTTTATCCTGTGTGTTGTTGTGTGTGTCTGTGCTGCTGTCTTCATCCTGTGAGCACACAGTCTGCTGTGTTTCCTCCTCTGAGCTCCTCCTGATAGTCAGCTCTCTCTCGGCCTCCTCAGCAGGAGTTTTGGCTGCCTGGATGTGGAGCTTTCCGTCTGGAGACAAGCAGCAGGTGACGGCTTCAGGGTTGGTCCCTTCAGGCAGATCAAACTCCTGTCTGAACTCCTGCAGCCTGTAAGAGCACCAGCCTTTCCCATCCTCCTGCTTCTTCTCCGTCTTCCCGCTGACTCTCAGCTTCCTGCCCACCTGCCTGACAGACAGCTCGTCTGGGGAAAAGCCTGAAGCGTCCAGGGTCAGTCCAAAGAGATGTCCCTCTTTGTCCAGCTGGTAGGAGGCTGGTTGTACGGCCACGCTGGTTTGGAAAGGCTCCGTCTGCTCCAGGACGTTGTGTTGAAGTTTGTCCTTCAGCTGCAGACTGCTGCACAGCTCCTGTAGGTTCCTCTGCAGGAGATGCTGCTGGTGGAGCAGAGGTCTGACCTCTGGCCACAGACTGCGAACAGGCAGGTAGAAGTCCATGAGTGGACTGACGGCAGAGTGGAGTCCATGAGAGCACAGCATCCTCTCTGTGTTCAGGGTTGAGTCCTCTGGTTGTCTGATGAAACTGTCTTCAAGTGTCTCTTCTCTCCTCTGTTGCTTTCTGGCTCAGCAGTGGGACTGTCCCTGCTTTTATACTCTGACTGGAGGAGAGCCAGAAGCTTCAGGAACTTTCTGGTAGTTACCCAACTTCTCCACTGGGTGGTGCAATTTCACGTGTCTAAGATGAGGAAGTCAACTGTGGTCATTTTTCTTTGTCCGCATTCAGTTCATGAAGCTATATACATCATGTTATGTCTTTCCTTTACAGATTATTAATACAATTAAGTTGCTGATTGAAAGAAAGACATCAATTTTAGAAGAAAAAAAAAGAAAAGCCTTAATATGAGGAAAACATATTCAAATTGTTTTTGGAAATCTTTGGATAAGAAGTCATTTAGTGTCATATTGTGAAGAGAGGAAACATTTTGTAAGTAGGAATATAAATCATATTTTCGACATGTAGTTTCATTTTGAGATGCTTTTTTCTTCTGATTAATTGAAAGGGTGGTCCATTTAAAATCTTTATGGAAACTTTTTTTAGCATCAGATAATCAAACTGAGATTTAGAAGTTTAAAATCTTAATTGTTATTCAATATTTGACAGTTTTTGATCAGAACTGAACTTAATAAATGGTCGGGTCATTTATTACGAAAGAAATTGTGAAAGTGGTTGTATAATGTACTTTGAGTATTGAGATTTATGTCCTGACATCAGCTCAGTCAGTTTAAGGTTCATTGGACGCTTCAAGTAACGTCCATGCCCTCGTGAAACAGCACCATCCAGTGGAGATATCTGGTAACTACCAGAAAGTTCCTGAAGCTTCTGGCTCTCCTCCAGTCAGAGTATAAAAGCAGGGACAGTCCCACTGCTGAGCCAGAAAGCAACACAGGAGAGAAGAGACACTTGAAGACAGTTTCATCAGACAACCAGAGGACTCAACCCTGAACACAGAGAGGATGCTGTGCTCTCATGGACTCCACTCTGCCGTCAGTCCACTCATGGACTTCTACCTGCCTGTTCGCAGTCTGTGGCCAGAGGTCAGACCTCTGCTCCACCAGCAGCATCTCCTGCAGAGGAACCTACAGGAGCTGTGCAGCAGTCTGCAGATGAAGGACAAACTTCAACACAACGTCCTGGAGCAGACGGAGCCTTTCCAAACCAGCGTGGCCGTACAACCAGCCTCCTACCAGCTGGACAAAGAGGGACATCTCTTTGGACTGACCCTAGACGCTTCAGGCTTTTCCCCAGACGAGCTGTCTGTCAGGCAGGTGGGCAGGAAGCTGAGAGTCAGCGGGAAGACGGAGAAGAAGCAGGAGGATGGGAAAGGCTGGTGCTCTTACAGGCTGCAGGAGTTCAGACAGGAGTTTGTTCTGCCTGAAGGGACCAACCCTGAAGCCGTCACCTGCTGCCTGTCTCCAGACGGAAAGCTCCACATCCAGGCAGCCAAAACTCCTGCTGAGGAGGCCGAGAGAGAGCTGACTATCAGGAGGAGCTCAGAGGAGGAAACACAGCAGAGTGTGTGCTCACAGGATGAAGACAGCAGCACAGACACACACAACAACACACAGGATAAACCTGAACACATGGACTGAAGCTCATGATATTGATTATATCAAACTGTCATTGTTACTTTCAAAATGAGTGTTAAACTATAAATTACATTTGTACATTTCTAACTGGATCTAATAAATAATTTTGCATAAAATGACATCTGTTAACTTTTTATCTTCATGAAAAATAAACTGAACCTGATCTTCATCTTGAGATTCTGATTGAAACGCTTGTCACTGCAGAATGAATGCATTTTAATTCGTTTTGAATCTTTATTAAAAGGCAAAACATGTTCAATATGCATAAGAGATTAATAATCTGACTGTGAATCTCTCATCTGAGGTTAAATTCAGTCCTTTTTGTGATTCTTTATCATATCTTGAAAAGACTGTTTGACATGAGGGAAAGTTAATCATGTTGCAGGGACACACACACACACACATGCACAAACACAGACACGATAGGTGAAAATTATTATAAAGACTGAAATTGTACTTTGTATGAGAGCAGTTGTTCAAGAATGACATGGCTTTCCCAAAACATTTAGAGTCACTATGAATGTATATAACAAAGTTTCCTTCAGAGCTTTCGTGATGAAACAGTCAAAAAGTAGCAACAAAGAATGAGAATATACATTTTATCAAAATGCACAACACTTGCGAGATCAGTTAACCCATCAGTTAACCCAAACATAAAAGTTGACACAACTTTAGGAGCTTCACTGATTGTTTTTGTTTTCATGTTTTGCGTGTATTCACGCAACTGAATTTGAGGCAATTCCTAGAAATCTACACTACAATCACTGTCTATACGGCGACAAATTGCCATCAGGAAAACACACAAATCCACCACTGCTAAAAACATTGAAATTCATTGATGTGGTCCATTTTCACACGAGACAACTCATGTTCAAAATAATTTTTTTAATGTTCATACCTACACAACCTTGAAAACAGCGGTATGAAGAAATGATGCCGACAAGGTAGAGAGAAGAAGAAGTGTGTAACACACAAAGTGCTCTTACCTTCTGTTAATTGACATATTTACTTGTTGATTTATATTTTTGTTCAGTTTAGGTTGTTATTTTGGTATATGAGCATGTTATTAAAAAACATAAACACAAAGAAGAAATTAAAAAGTTAAAAAAAGTGCATCATATTTAATGTGAGCAGCTTTTCAGATGGTTTCATTCTTTCCCATTGCACACCAGGGCTCAATACAGTGAGAAAAGGTCACGGAGGAATCACAAGTATTTTTCTACTTCTGTAACTTGATTTGGTTTTTTATTTACTGTTCTATACTTCATTTTCAATGGTCAGTTTTTGCTGCTGGATTTGTGTATTCTGCCACTGATTTGCTGAAACATTTAATCTCAAAAGTTGTTCTTTGCTTCATGGTAACACATTTAGCAATGAGGCGCCTACAGCACTTTCTCACAGAGAGTCAAGATGAAATGTTTGGTTATTTTTCAATGGCTTTGTTTTGATAATAAAAAGTCAACAGATATCATTTTTTGCACAATTATTTATTAGATCCAGGTAGAAAAGAACAAAGGTAATTTAACATTCATTTTGAAAGTAACAATGACAGTTTGATATAATCAATATCATGAGCTTCAGTCCATGTGTTCAGGTTTATCCTGTGTGTTGTTGTGTGTGTCTGTGCTGCTGTCTTCATCCTGTGAGCACACAGTCTGCTGTGTTTCCTCCTCTGAGCTCCTCCTGATAGTCAGCTCTCTCTCGGCCTCCTCAGCAGGAGTTTTGGCTGCCTGGATGTGGAGCTTTCCGTCTGGAGACAAGCAGCAGGTGACGGCTTCAGGGTTGGTCCCTTCAGGCAGATCAAACTCCTGTCTGAACTCCTGCAGCCTGTAAGAGCACCAGCCTTTCCCGTCCTCCTGCTTCTTTTCCGTCTTCCCGCTGACTCTCAGCTTCCTGCCCACCTGCCTGACAGACAGCTCGTCTGGGGAAAAGCCTGAAGCGTCCAGGGTCAGTCCAAAGAGATGTCCCTCTTTGTCCAGCTGGTAGGAGGCTGGTTGTACGGCCACGCTGGTTTGGAAAGGCTCCGTCTGCTCCAGGACGTTGTGTTGAAGTTTGTCCTTCAGCTGCAGACTGCTGCACAGCTCCTGTAGGTTCCTCTGCAGGAGATGCTGCTGGTGGAGCAGAGGTCTGACCTCTGGCCACAGACTGCGAACAGGCAGGTAGATGTCCATGAGTGGACTGACGGCAGAGTGGAGTCCATGAGAGCACAGCATCCTCTCTGTGTTCAGGGTTGAGTCCTCTGGTTGTCTGATGAAACTGTCTTCAAGTGTCTCTTCTCTCCTCTGTTGCTTTCTGGCTCAGCAGTGGGACTGTCCCTGCTTTTATACTCTGACTGGAGGAGAGCCAGAAGCTTCAGGAACTTTCTGGTAGTTACCAGATATCTCCACTGGGTGGTGCTATTTCACCTGTCTAAGATGAGGAAGTCAACTGTGGTCATTTTTCGTTGTTCGCATTCAGTTCATTAAGCTATATACGTCATGCTATGTCTTTCCTTTACAGATTATTAATACAATTAAAGTGGGTTCGTGTCCCACGCCGGGCGCCACCTTCCTGTGGGCTCACCACCTGCAGGAAGGTTCTTAAATGGGGCGATGCAATCTGGGTGACAGTGCTCAGAATGTCACCCCCGCGACTCGGAAACGGATAAGCGGAAGAAAATGAATGAATGAATGAATACAATTAAAGTTGCTGATTGAAAGAAAGACATCAATTTTAGAAAGGAAAAAAAAAGAAAAGCCTTAATATGAGGAAAATATATTCAAATTGTTTTTGGAAATCTTTGGATAAGAAGTCATTTAGTGTCATATTGTGAAGAGAGGAAACATTTTGTAAGTAGGAATATAAATCATATTTTCGACATGTAGTTTCATTTTGCTTTTTTCTTTTTAATTAATTGAAAGGGTGGTCCATTTAAAATCTTTATGGAAACTTTTTTAGCATCAGATAATCAAACTGAGATTTAGAAGTTTAAAATCTTAATTGTTATTCAATATTTGACAGTTTTTGATCAGAACTGAACTTAATAAATGGTCGGGTCATTTATTACGAAAAAAATTGTGAAAGTGGTTGTATAATGTACTTTGAGTATTGAGATTTATGTCCTGACATCAGCTCAGTCAGTTTAAGGTTCATTGGACGCTTCAAGTGACGTCCATGCCCTCGTGAAACAGCACCATCCAGTGGAGATATCTGGTAACTACCAGAACGTTCCTGAAGCTTCTGGCTCTCCTCCAGTCAGAGTATAAAAGCAGGGACAGTCCCACTGCTGAGCCAGAAAGCAACAGAGGAGAGAAGAGACACTTGAAGACAGTTTCATCAGATAACCAGAGGACTCAACCCTGAACACAGAGAGGATGCTGTGCTCTCATGGACTCCACTCTGCCGTCAGTCCACTCATGGACTTCTACCTGCCTGTTCGCAGTCTGTGGCCAGAGGTCAGACCTCTGCTCCACCAGCAGCATCTCCTGCAGAGGAACCTACAGGAGCTGTGCAGCAGTCTGCAGCTGAAGGACAAACTTCAACACAACGTCCTGGAGCAGACGGAGCCTTTCCAAACCAGCGTGGCCGTACAACCAGCCTCCTACCAGCTGGACAAAGAGGGACATCTCTTTGGACTGACCCTGGATGCTTCAGGCTTTTCCCCAGACGAGCTGTCTGTCAGGCAGGTGGGCAGGAAGCTGAGAGTCAGCGGGAAGACGGAGAAGAAGCAGGAGGACGGGAAAGGCTGGTGCTCTTACAGGCTGCAGGAGTTCAGACAGGAGTTTGATCTGCCTGAAAGGACCAACCCTGAAGCCGTCACCTGCTGCCTGTCTCCAGACGGAAAGCTCCACATCCAGGCAGCCAAACCTCCTGCTGAGGAGGCCGAGAGAGAGCTGACTATCAGGAGGAGCTCAGAGGAGGAAACACAGCAGACTGTGTGCTCACAGGATGAAGACAGCAGCACAGACACACACAACAACACACAGGATAAACCTGAACACATGGACTGAAGCTCATGATATTGATTATATCAAACTGTCATTGTTACTTTCAAACATGTTTTGAAATAATACTTACATTTGTATTTTGAGTCGTAGATGTAATGCGTGTGTAAAACTGCAAATTTCACTTGTATTTCTTTAACTGGTTTTAATAAACACGTGCACAAAATGATTTCTCTTGACTTTTTATTATTGCAACAATTAATCTGAAATTACCATTTATTTTCATTTTTGATGTTCCGCATACATTTTTTGTAACCATTCTTGTTTTAAAAATTTTACTAAAAGACATTATGCGAAACAAAACAGTAAACTGACCGTGAATCTGCCACCTGAAGTTTGGTCCAGTCCTTCTTTGCACTCTTTCGCCCACTTTTTAATATAACTTTTTTCGTACTGAACCAACCAGTGGGCTTTCACTCTGTTTCCTCTGTCACACAGGGTCAGATGTGTATGCTTATTGTTGTTGGAGGGATGCAGATGATGGATGATTGGGCAGGTGCAACAACAATACAAAATCACAATCTGCGTATGTTTAATTTTTTAAGATTGAGGAGAGAAACAGAAGAGGTATACATGAGCAGAGCTCACCAACATGTGACTCATAAGGTGCTTTCTGGTAGTTATACTGATAAATAAAATGCAAACTTTAATTTGTCAGTTGGTGAGCTCGTCTAAACTTCCATCCTATTTGTCAACTCACTGCCAATCTGCCATATTACAATTAGAAATATTCAAGAGGACAGAATGCATGTGCTGGTAAACATGTGTTTTTTTTGTGATAACCTCTAATCATCAATAATCGTTTTTAGCAAAAGTTTGTGATTAAAATGCACACAAACATGAGTTTTTTTAAATAAATATATATTTTTCTATCATCACTCTTCCATTTAACAATGTTTAAAATACTCAAGATTATATTGTGCACATAATGGTGGAGTGTTTAGCTCTTTCACCTCACAGTGAGAATGTCATGGGTTCAAATATCATCCAGGCCCTCCTTTGTGGTGTTTGCATGTTCTCTCTGATTGCGGGTTTCCTCCCACGGTCCAAAAACATGCATGTGAGGTTAATTGGTGGCCCCAAATTAGCCTTTGCTGTGAGTCTGTATTTACACTACTTTTGATGTGTCACATCTGAAAACAAGAATATGTTCACTTGTTCTTGCTGTTGTGAAAAAATGTTACTAAACATGAGAAGCTCTCAGAAGATTAAATCTTAGAGACCCTTGATATAGAGAGTGATGTAAACCCTTTAGTTATTATCTTCTATTCTGTGTGGAGCAAAGCTGGAAAAGAAATTCCATTTGGAATGAATTATAAAAAAAGCATATTCTATTCTATTCTATTCTATTCTATTCTATTCTATTCGGAAAACCCATTAAACCCAGAAGAAATCTCGTGCAGGGTGCATGCGGTGTGAAAGCTATCGCAGCAGACTGTCAGCGGTTTGATTAGAGTCGGCTCCCGTAGTCGGATAAGCGACGCCCATTTTGCGCGTCATTTCCGGTGCGTTTTGGTCCAACATGTCGAAGTTGCACTCACACGCCCGCGGCCCCAGCTGGAGCGAAGAGGAGACCCGCTGCCTCATCGACATTTGGTCGGACGATTTCATTTGCACGCAGCTGTCCACCACGCACAAGAACAGCAAGGTGTACGCCGAGTTCTCGAGACGCCTCGTGGAGCAGGGCTTCCACCGCTCCGGGGAGCAGTGCCGCGTGAAGGCGAAGAGGCTCCGCGGGCATTACATGCGCGTGCGCAGAGCCCTGGAGAAGACGGGCGATGACGGCGGTGAGAAAGAAAAGTTCCAGTGGTTTGACCAGCTGGACAGGATCCTCGGGGGGAAAGTAGTGGACGATGCGGTGGAGGTTGTGGAGTCCTGTGAGAGCCCGTCGACCCCCGGCGGGACCGCGGACCAGACGTGTCCACCTCCCGGTTGTTTGTCTCCGGTGTCTGAAGACGCAAGTGTTGATGGTGACTTTATTGAACCTTTTTCTTTTCTAAAATGATATCTGAAAATGGTACAGCCTGCTTATTTAGTGTCATATTTCTGTGCACGCCTGCGTACAGGAAGATGCGACACACTTAAATCAATAATAATATTGGTTACGACATTGAAATTAACTTTCCATCTTCTATTGCACTCAAACCCTGAGCCAATATCTTCCAGCTCCCATCTCCCATCTTTTCTCCATCCACCTTTACATCACTGAAGCTATTCAAACTATTATTTTGTATGTGGCTGATACTATGTTTATGTCTTAACAAACAGGGGTGGAATCAAGTAATTCATCCAGCAATGCTGAATCGACACACGCGAGTCCGGATGAAGGAGTGTCCGGGTGTTCGGCTGGACCAAGCACGGCCGAGAAGAAACCTAACGCTGCCTTCAGGGGAGAGAGACTGCCCATCCCTGGAGCACAGGCCCGGAAGAAGAGAGTGAAACCCTGCAGGGCTGACGAGGACTTCAGGGAATACATGGTCGCCAGCAAGAAGATGATGGAGAACATGATGGCTGCTGATGAGAGGCACATAGCTCGAGAGGAAGCTGCTTTTGAGAGGCTGCTCCAGGTATTCGCTGATTTTTGTTTTGGGCCGTTTTGTGCTTTACCAATTCCACCACCCCATGCTTCGGTCTCATCTTTTCCTGTGTTTTCTTATCTCATAGGCACAAAGAGAGGATTCCGAGAGGAGATTTGAAGCCATGTTGGCACAGCAACAGGCCACTAACCAGATGTTCAGGCATCTCATTGACACCATCGCGGGTGTAGGCAATCCTTCCCAACGGCTTTCCTCGGCGACGCCAGCCACGAGCTCGACATCAACATCAGCACCGTCCGCACCACAGCAGAGGCAGAAGGGAGGCAACGACCGGGACGCCTCTCCGCGGGAGTTCAAGGAGGAGCTGATCGACAAGCTGAACACTGAAGCCTTCACCTGCTGCCCGTCTCCAGGCGGGAAGCTCCAGGCAGCCGACCGTGACGACGAGGCCGAGAGAGAGCCGACTATCAGGAGGAGCTCAGAGGAGGAGACGCAGCGGAGTGTGCGCTCAGAGCCTGAGGACAGCGGCACAAACACACACATCAACATAAAGGACGAACCTGAACACATAGACTGAAGCTCTGGCTGCTGGGACAATAAAAGCTGTCATGGTTGCTTCCAAACACGTTCCGATATAATAGTTTGTTTGTAATTTGATGAGTAAATGTAATAAATACATGTGGACTAGTAAAAGTTTTGCGCTAACTTTTGATATTCATGGCATTTACGTCTTGAACCTACTTAAAATGGTTGTAATTCATCACTTACTCAGGTATTTGCTGCTTCTGGTTATAAAGGTATTGAACGTATCAAAGATGTTAGGTAATACAAACATTACTGAGCGATTTGAAAGAAATTTCAAAGGACTGAAAGTTTAATTTGTGTATTAAATTTTTTGTTTTTTTTCTGGAGGTCAAACATACATAATACAATACTTCCTTTGAAAATCGTCTGCTCTCAGTAGTTTGTCTTTTCCAGCTTCAACCTGTATAAACGCTGGAGCTTTCTGATCCTTACCACAGCAATCCACCGGGTGGTGCTCTTACTGAGGTGACTTAATTCTCATTCATCTCATTCTCAAGCATATCATCACATTTTCGATCAAACTTAATGCTGTTTTTTTCACCTTGTTTGAAAAAAAAAATCAAGAATTTTGTACATATTGTACAACTTGGCCAAGACATTCTACTACACGGTATTGATTAAAGGTTCATCTTCTTCCCAAAGTCTGGAAATGTGTGTTCATATTGATATAAGCCATTTGATCTCGTTCAAACACATGGATGGTCGACATTTTCAATCAATTATCAAGGATCCAAGCAAATCTTAGGAGTTTCTGCTGACACACTGCTATATACACTGTGTTCTTTTATTTTCAGGTAGCTCCTTTAAAAGTCAAGTGACATAGAGTTATGTTTCTCACACAATCTTTTAATCTGACATTTTTCACTGCCCATTAAAAAATAAAAGCTAATTGGGCAAGTCATTGCAACTTTGTCTGTATAAAGAGTAGCAGTAGGCATTCACTCACTGAAGCTTCAATTCAATATTCACATGTACGATCTATTCTGATCTTACTTGGTATAGTTAATGGCTCCCTCTTAAATCTAGAACTGCTTATAGTGATACCTTTTCATCATCCTTCACTAAACGTGCAGCTTTCAAGTTTATGATGGTAAGAATTTAGCAGTATGAAAATAATTTACATTATTACTGCTTATGGATCTCAACAGTCATGACTTTTAATATATAAGGTGAGAAACAGTTAAAAAAAATACCTATTGGGGTGAAATAAAAGTTGAAATTTTAAGTTCACTTTATAACACAAATAACAGTGATTAATTTATTTACACAAATAATCAATAAATAGCCTTTGTGAGGCGACAGTAGCTTTATTTGTTACAATATTGTAAGCAGGTGTAGCTTGTCAGTGTAGTTTATGTCTCTATTTTTTATGAATGAGTTGTGCGTCCCGTGACCTCATCAGCCAATCAGCTGCGCGCACCTGGACTCCTTTAACAACTGCGCGGCTGCTGCTCGTCACTACACGGTAAAGCGTGGAGGAGAGAGCAGCCGGTCCAGGGCAGCGCCACCGGAGAAAGAAGAGTCTGTGGGGCCTTCATACGCACGTTCAAGGACTCTTTCTTTTTTGCTGTTGACTGTCGTCACCTGCAACATGCCGGTGAAAAACACCGTGGCTGTGGAGCGGCGCACGGACCTGGCCTCGCTCTTCTGCATGATCGGACGTCACGGTCCGGCCGTGGCGCTGGCAGTCATCGCCATGGTGTCCGTGGTGGCTGGCTTCATCTTCTACAGGAACGTGAGGGGGAAACGGAGGAAGGCCCCGGTGGGAGAAGCAGCCGCGGCTGGAGTCGGAGTGGAGAGAGACGCGTCGATGATCGGGACCGATGAGGAACCGGAGCCGGAGCTGACCGAGTCAACAGGTAAATAAAATAAAAAATAACTCTGGTGCTGTTTTCCACACTGTGCGCCAGAACCGAGCCTGCTCCCCTGCAGTGATCCTGAGCCTTTTTCATTTTATGTAACAGTCCAATAAAAGACGCAGTGGCGAGCCCACAGGGTGCTGCAGATGGTGTAATCACAGCCTGGATATAAAGACTGCACATCAAATACTCACTCCTCTCACCCATTCACAAAACGGTCGAAGTCGACATTTTATTTTGAATGGGTCTTTTACATTTAAAGATGTAGTCGCATTTCATTGACTAAAGTCAGGGCTTGCTCCAGAGACTTAAGGGTTAAGCGTAAGGGGTTCAGCCTGATTTAAAAAAATAAAGGCTTGACTTTAATATGTATACCTCCTCAGATGAGCTTTGTAGTTGTTGCGCTTCCAATGTCCTTTTTATTAGGGAGATTTCTAACATGACATTGCCGTGACAGGGGTCCATGTTGTAGATATTGAGTTAAAAGAATTCTGCCTGGCCTTCAAGTCGTCATTCTGCACGTAGGAGGTTCTATTAAAGGGGATTGTGCACAAATTGTCATTGTTTCCATCATAATCGGTGATCTGAAACAATGTCTACTCACTTTGGGGAACCTCCAGTCCTTTGCTTACCCCCTCATACTTCCGTTGACAATTTAAAGTTTATTTTTTTGGCGTTTTTTTTAAAAGCCTTAGAATTGCTTTTAGTCTGTAAAAGGTGGAATCGAGATAATAAAATTTAAGGCAGCCAAAATGCAACCCTTAGAAGTTGCGCTTGTTCATTCCTGCCAATTGTTTTGCCGGGCAAAAACCTGTACAAACAGAATCCAAGCTGGTATGTAAGGGTTCGGTGAGTTAGTATTCAGCACAGAAGGTTTGTGTTTGGTGTCAACGCACTCTAAAATAAATTTACTCAACATGTTTTGCAATACAGATTTTGGCCAGGTTAAATGAGCCTGAAATGGAGGTCAGAAAATCAAAAACTGTTGCATGAATTGAATAAGTTGTCTTGAGTTTTCCAAAAAGTACAGAGGTGGACTCCTAGATCTCATCTGGCTTTTTTTCTTTCAAGATCATAAAATGTGTATTTTCAATTGTCTCATATTTTGAAGTGCAATGAACGTTATTTACAAAATGTTGCTTTATATATTTTTGAGAAAGTAATATATGTATATATATTTTCCTCATAGATGCAAGTGATGACGGTTCATGTACAAAGGTGGATCCGGATCTCATCCAGAGTGGTCCTAGGATCAGACGCCGTCGATCCCCTCCTGCAGAGAAACTGCCAACGTTCTGCCCGCCTCAGCTGGAGACCTCAGCCGTGCAGGACTGTTCCAGAGAAGCGGAGCCCCGTGAAGGGGAAGACATCCAGAACCTGCAAGGTCACCCGACCCCTGCGACGGCAGAGGGTGTGAAGGATGGAGATGATTGCCGCCCCAGTTCCACAGAGGACACTGCAACGAATGTGGAGACCGACTGTAATATTGAGAGTTGCCTGGAGCCGGTTTATGAGCAGACCCACAGAGATGACGAGAAGGTAAGCACGCTTTTCTCGCACGGTATTAAAAAAAAAAAAATGGTTATGACATTTGCTTCCATTGCATGCATGCATGCAACGGCGTGGGGTTGGAGCTTTGTTTGGTTTTGACTGTGAAAACTCCTGGAGCGTGTCTGTCCTGCATGTTTTTGCCCTTTTCCCTGCTTCAACACACCTGATTGCAATGAAGCTTGGTGATGATGCAATCATTGGATTCAGGTGTGTTGAAGCAGGGAAAAGGGCTAAAACATGCAGGACAGGGTTGTACATTACTGCTCTTACGCATGAGCCAGGTCTTTTGGCGGTATTGAAGTTAACCCAGTTTTTGTATGTGAAAACGGAACCAATTTGTTAAAACTGAAGACTTTCACATGGAAAAACTCAAGTGTCAAATCACCAGTGAGTTGTCTGAGAACGTGGGGATACATTTCTCAAACGAGCTTGCGTTCCCATCTTTGCAATTTAGATTTTGGACTAGAGGATGTGGCTCTGTCAGCTGTGTTTTGTAGCGCTTGATACTTTTCAAAAAAGCTGACTCAAGGAAAGTTTCTTAAAATTGCATTTGAACCCAATATCGATTGCAATTTTGCCACCGTTTTTTAAAATGGATTTTAAGGTACAATGATGAAACATGGGCAGTTCATTTCTTAAGCTAAAAGTTAAGTTGAATCTGTGTTAAATTTGTAGCCCCAATTCTCTATTGTTGAATAGTTTACAATTTACACCTCGGGTAAAAAAATTCACCTAATCCTTTTCTGGTAATCTGCATGTCATGCAGACTACCTTTTACAACACTGGGCGACCACTGGATTGTTTTTGTTTTATAATCCTAAATGAGTTATTTTACATGAACCCCTATGTGCGCAAAAGATCAAAATGAGGTCTAAATCTACTTCAAGTTTCAGAGGGCAACACTTTAAATCAAGTGTTCAGTCTTGTTACGTTTCTATACTTTGCAGATTTGGTTCTATTAAAAAAAAAAAAAGGCCGTCTGTTTCATGTCATTTTCAGTGTTTCAATCTATTTTTTTTGAACCCTAAGATTAAACCGAACCATTTCAAATTCTATGCACAGAATATGGAGAAAATATTAGTCAGGACAGTCAAAACCAACGGTTGTGAAAGATTGCATTATTGATCTGAAATCATGCAGGTAATCTCAATTCATAAACTGCTCTTAAAATGGTTTCAACTCAATATAAGCCAACAATGTTCATATATCAGCTCTGTTAATTTGTTTGTGATGCCTAGATGGGGTTACCCACTAAATTGATTGCATGACTGCATCCTTAACATATATTTGAATAAACACAAAGAACCTGAAATTATATTTTGCATGGTTCTGGGACAGTTTTGATGTGTTGGCTAGGGTGTTGACCTGATCGTGGTAGTCATTAACTTTGTCTTATGTGCCTAGGTATTTCAAGCAAAATTTGAGGAAGAGAGGAGCTCGATCATAGATGAGGATGTTTCACAAGGGAAAACTAGTGAAGAGGAAAACCTGCAGTGTACTTCGGACAGTCCTTTATGTTCTGAACGAGACTTTCCTGCCAGTGAAACCCCCGCTGACATCAAATTACAAGAAGGTTTAGACACCACACCAGACTCAAGCAGCCATTTGGAGAAGCTGATAGTTCAAACTGAAGAGGATGTTTCTGACCCGCAAACCAGTCAAGTGGAGGAAGTTCTTCCATGTAATTATAGCGCCTCGGTGTGTTCTGAACAAGATCTTCATACTAGTGATGACAAACTGCAAGGAAGTGGAGCCACACCAGACACAAACAGCCAATCAGATGAGTCAATCAATAATACGGGAGATTGTAAAATCGCCGAAGTGGAAAACCTATGTGCTTCAAACAGGCCGTCGTGCTTTAAAGACTCTCAAATAAGGGAAAACTGTGAAGTTGCTCCAAATCCCATCAGCTGTTTAAAGGAACCAATCATTGACATTAAAGAGGTTTCCGATGGAAACATCGGTGAAGAAGAAAACTCTCAATGTGCTTCAAACAGTCCAGTTTGCCTTGATCAAGATGTTCATATTGGTGAAAGTGGTGGTGACAACGAACTGCGAGTCAGTGAAATCACATTGGGTCCAGACAGCAATTTGGGAGAACCAGTGAATATAATTGAAGATGAACCTGTGTCTCTAATCTGTGAAAAAGAGGTCGAGTTGGAGGATAATTATCAAGCGGAATGCCCAGAATATTCCCAAAACAATTATCTTTTTGAAGACGAGGAAAATGAGGTGGAGGAAATGATGCCAGAATGTTCAGACGACCAAATGCTTGCTCAACAGTTGGGGTGCTTGACTTCTAAACAAGACGCAAACCTGCTCTGTTCACAGCAGGATTGCCGTCATGCGACGAGCGTGCTGCTGTCCAGTCAAGAGGATGACCGCTTCCAGACCACCGAGGTGACTGAAGAGTTCAGAGGTGAAGACAATTTGCACAATCTTACAGAAGTCACACTTGATGTCAGCCCACCAGAGATCGCTGAACACAAAGAGGACCATGGTTTTGCTTTCAGTCAAGAGGAAAGCGAAGGGCAAGTTGTTGGTTCTTGTGGTGATGAATGTGAGGAGGTATTTAATGCCGTCTCTTGTCTGAACCAGTCGGCTGAATCAGATAGGGAAGACGAGTGTAATGATGCCAAAGTGGAAGCTCCTGATATTGTGTCGCTTCCCATCTTGACGCCAGATGATCAACAACATCAAAGTGTCGAGAGAAAAGATGAAACTACTCCAGTTTTGGTCGATGTTGTGAAACAGAACGATGCTGATGAGCTAGGTCTTCAGGAAGAAATTGCAAGTGGACAAGTTGTAATGTTGGCAGAAGAAAGTGCTGAACATCTTGGGGCCTCTTGCCACAAAGACCAGCAAAGTGACCTCACCGAAAGTCAAACGTTTGACAGTACTGGAAATCCCTCAACTGACGCTCCTGTTGGTGATGAGGCTAGCTTTAGTTCTTCTGTGGCATCTCAGCCCGACACGTCCGCTTCCTCTCAATGTGACCAAATACAAAATACTTCCGCATTTCCTGATGTTAGCAGTGGTGCTTCTTCTGACATGGCTGGGAGCCAAATCTCATTGTCTTTGTCAGAAAGCCAGCTCACACGGTCATCTGGCTTTGGAGGAGAGAGTGGTATTTCAAGCATGGCGGTCAGCCCCGATTTGTCAGATGCGCTTGAGTTTGGAGCAACCCTTGACCATGTGCTGCACTCTGCAGTGGATTGCCACCCATACTCTGAGGAACAGCCAGGGTCCCAAATTTTTAATGAAGATCGAGTTAGTGTGGTACCGGAGTCCTGTCAAAATCTTCTCCAGCAATCCAGCGAAGATTGGGCGATGGGCAGTTCTCTTGCAGTGAATGAGGACATATTTGGCAATGACATTGAAGATGGTTACTATAGTACAATGGGCCAGTTGATTGCAGCCAACACTATGAATTTAACAGATGAGATTACTAAAGAAGTTCCTGTTCTGGTTGTACCAATTGATGAGAATGAAGGGGCCGAGCGAGAGGAAGAGTTTGAAAAGACTGAAATCAGTATCATGGAGGCAACAATGGACAATAATGAATGGATCACAGATGGTAACTACCAAGTCCTACCCTGGATGAACCTTTCAACCACATCTTTTCCCCAAATTCCTCCAAAATCAGGCCCTCCTCCTGATGATCATCCTCTTTCTCTTACAGATAACACAACCACAGACACCCCACCATCCACTGAAGCCAGCCAAACCAACACACTTTCCCTTGAAGAAAATCTGGACGGCGGCAAAAAGGTTCTGGCAGTCCAGCCAATGCCCCAAAACGTCAGTGTCACTTTCCGCATTCACTATCTGACCCAGACGCCATACCAGAAGCTGGCTGTCACAGGGAACCACGAAGAACTGGGGAGCTGGAAGGAATTCATCCTGCTAGATGAAGCCAAGGATGGGCACTGGTCCACTGTAGTTGGCTTGCCTGCAGAGAGCCATGTGGAGTGGAAGTTTGCGGTCTTGGACAAGGAGGGAGTTTGTCGATGGGAGGAGTGCGGCAACCGCCTCCTTGAAACGGGCTGTGGTGAGAATCTGATTGTGCACAAATGGTGGGGACTCCTGTAGGATTAGGTCCAACACTGTAATGACGTGGATTCTCTTGGAAAATTAGGTTTTTTTGGTGTTCCCTTTAGAGCTAAATGTAGGTGGACGCTTTCAGATAATTTTCAGGACCTTTTTGACCAATCAAGTCAATTTGTTTGCATCTAATTCTAAACGGAAAATGCACACAAATGCCACCCCAGTCTTAAAAATCTGTTTTTTAAAAATTCCTCCAGAATGTAATGGCTTGAAGGTACACTGTTTTCACACATTGCCACATTAAATAAAACTTAACACGAAAAGGTGCAGGAACACATTTTTGATGTAATCTCATGGACACGTGTGGATAAGGGATTTCTATTGTCAAGCTAACCAGCCTGTCGGATCTGTTATGTAACACAATGTAATGCGTTACTCTAGTGTCTAGACACTAGAGTAATGTCGGGAGAAACCTGGGAACGTTCTGAGTTGAATTGAGGGAAGACTGGATCTTACAGGGATTTCTCTTGACGCATAATAGTGGCTTCACTTAACTGGTGCATACTGTACCTTCAATGAACAAAGCTGAAGAGGCTGGACCCTGTAGTCTCAAATTGATTTCCTCAGCAAAGTTGGGGGTTGGCAGGTCTTATGTTGAAACTGGGATAATTTTTGTTTAAATATATTTTGTATGTCACGGCTTCTAAACAGTTTCTGCCGAAGTAACTTTAGTGTTAAATGTTAGTATTTTAAAGCAATAAAGGCTAAAAACTGTTGAGATTTAAGTACATTTTTTTAATTTAAATGGAAACTGAGGTTTTATTGACAGAAAGCGATCAATACCATGGACGGTTAGTATTTAGCTCGGACTAATCCAACATTTCCAAAAATCTCCATAACTGATGGTTTACCTTCTAATAGCCATCAACCTTGTATTTGTCCATAACTTGGAAAGATTGCTATCAAACGGAATCATTACAGAAGATGTCTTCCTTTTACACTCTGTGGCAATGTCTGATTATGCAAACTGCACACCCTTAGAAGTTAGTGATTATTATAATTGTAAAATTTGAATGGAAACATCAGTGTTTATATGCTGCTTGAATGCCCTCTAACAAAGTATGAACATACATGCACATAGTTCACTTTTACTACAGCAATAAATAGAGCAATAATTGTAGTGTATGAATATGACTTGGTGTTACATCAGGTATTGTTTTTACCACTAAACTGTGATAGACTCGTAACTTTGATGCGGCTTATATCTCCCGGGAATCTGAGCATGCGAGATTGTCCCGCTGTCGCTCTATAAATGTGCCTTTTTAAATGTAATTTTCTATCATTGTAATGCTCATTGTGTCACAAACTTTAATGAATTATTCAGAGATTCCGATGCTGTACGGTCCGTCTCATTGTATCTCGGTATGCAATTTTGTGATGCTTCTCCTGAATGTTAATAAAGTGAAGATTGTTGATGATCGAACTTTTTGTCAAAGTTTGTTTCCTTACCAGTGTTTGGAAAGTGACAGAACATAAGTAATTAAAGCTACTAGTCACGATTTGTTTCCTAAGGTAATGTTGGAGTAAGTTTGGTCTTTTGAACACTTTCAGTAGTTGATGCGACTTCTGGAATGTTTTATGTTTAAAAGAAAACTTAGTATTGGATTTAACATCTTAAGGGTTGAATTTCCTAAAATTAGAAGGGTTCAGCAAAAATGACTAAATGTATAATGTAAAGATGGATTTCAAAACCAAACCTCTTAACCAATTGTTTGGTTTTTTTTTTTTTCTTCAGTGGTCAGAACGTTTAGTGGTCATAGCAGGGCAAAAAGCTTTCTTTTTTTTTTTAAACATTTAATATGGATTTGGCAGATTTTTCATGTTTTTGAATACGACAACTTTATTTTAGCCAAGTGTGTTGTATGATTAAATACCTTCTAAAAAAATCCTATTTGGTAAAAACGCATCTAGTTCTAAAAGGAAATGCACACAAACACCCCCATTGTGACAATGGGGTTTCATGCATTGTTGCATCTGAACTATCACATGTTGCAGATAAGTCAAAGTTGAATGAAGTCTTTTTATATATGCATTTTTACAGGGAAGACTTTTTTTAGAGATGGTACAGATAAGAGAAAAAAAAACTCTGAATAAACACCTAGGTAGCAATTCAAAGTGCTGTTTTTCAAACCAAAAGCCAAGACCATGACCTTGTTTTCAGTCCAGCTGGCTGAGAGGACACTCATGCAGGGAAAGCGTCATTGGCAAGCGTGTGTTCATGCCAGCTCGCCAGCTCCACACAGCTCAAACTGAAGGTGACTCTGTTTAAGAAGAAAAGAGGAGCTCCTCATCTATGCTGTATGGGAACTGCATGGGCAGTGGGTGAAAAGTGCACAGAGGGGATAAAAATGTATTTCTATTAGCTAATTAGTCCTGAAAATGATTGATCCCTGTTGCATCTCTTGCAGGGACACCAAAGAGGATGAACATGTACTCAGCAGGGGAGATTTATTATAGGAAGGATTTTTTTTTTTTTTCTTTGCAGTTCTGCTTGTGAGATGATTTGGTTCCGAATGTGTTTAAATTTTCTGTGAACGAGATTGAAACGATTCCCTGAACTGGACTACAGCACAGTCTTTGGTCATCAGTACTTCTGACTAAATCCCATGTCGTCCTGCCACTGTGGACTGTCTTGCATGTAAATTTGGCTGCCTCTGAAACTCGATCCCCTCTGGAGCTCCACATTTGGAAAGACCCTCCATCCAAAGTGACCGATACCTATAGAATGCCTCTTCTCGCAAATTAAATCTTCAAAGGATTAATACTATGCTGTGCTAAGCCAAACAAGGCCCCGGGGACTCATTTGACCTGTTTCAGGTGGTCGAGCTGAATCGGACTCTCCTCAGTTAGAAGTCACGCGATTTCTGCGTTTTGGGTTCAAAACACAAGTTCAGAGAACTTTGACCTGTTTGCTCCACTTTAGGGGATCCAAAAATAACAAAACATGATGTCAGAGACCATGGAAGTATTGATCATAGCAGAATGTAAACTATGGGGTTAACCTTAAAATCTTTTCTCTTTAAAGCAAAACCTCCACTGGAGTGACCTTTCAGAGTTCAGGTTATTCATTTCCTACAGGATCTTTATATAGATCTCAACCTATATACTACTAAGTTCACCTATTTCTTGATGAATCCTCCCTTTGGAGAATGATGACCCAGCCAATGCGCAATATAAAATGCATGTAATTTGACTTCAGCCTCATCACTTTGCCTGCTGCTGACCTTAACGGCAGACAACTCAAACTGAACATCGAGAATTAAAACATCCAGGTCATTTGGATACTTAAAGCTTTGACTTTAACATGAAGACCTAAACTGTAACATAACACAATCGTCACAGGCGTCTGGATTTGTTTTTGATGGTCGTGGTCCTTGAAAATTCTGAAACATTGAATCAAGTGGGGGTGGACTTTAATATATTGCCTCATAATAAACATTCATGTGATCATTTGCAATGACATTGCATATGAGGTAAAAATACTTGAATGAGCTTCTACTTAGAGGAAAGCTATTCTGGCTAATACAGCATTAGTGTGAATACAAGACTTTCCCGAAGCGAGTTTGCAGTGTGTCCAGGATCTACACTGCCTTTACTCATAGTGACCCAGAGTCAGAGGTAGAAGATGGATGGGTTATAAATTGTTTATTAAAAAAATATATATTTATATATGAATACGACAGATCATATTTTGATTTAGAAAAATATCCAGTAGCAGTGAACATATTTTTTAACTGTAAAACTTGCAGTCATGATCTCACGGGTCATGTCAGTTGGTTTTGTGGAGCGCAAAGGGAGCTCACTCCGCTGTTATAGTGTTAATGTGGCAGCTGGGAGTGTGTGTGTGTGCACTTTCTAAGGTTAAAGGTAACCCTTAAATAGACACAAGACTCTCAACTGACACCACTTGCACCCTTCTTCTGTCTTTGTGTATCTCTCTTTCTCTCTGTCACACAAGATTGGACACACACACACACACACACACACACACACACACACACACACACACACACACACACACACACACACACACACACACGCAAGGTTTTTCAAACATCTAAACAGTTAAGCCACCTTTAAACCAATGTTAAATCTTGGATAAGGCAAAAGTCTTAACACTGACTCATGACTGGTCTGCAAGCTCCTCAGTGTGAGAATCTTCACATGTGTCGGAGCGAACAAAGCCTGCAAGTCAACACCCTTAAATGATTATTCAGTTGCGCTTGTTGCGTCACACTGTTGACGGGTGTCAAGGACTGAGGATTTCGTCAGTCGGTGGAGCAAATCCAGCCCTGCTCCACCCTCCCAAGTTGCCGCAATTTTTCCGACATTGCTCTCGCAGCTTTGCACGACTTTGTCGCAACATATATCCACAAATTGGTGAAGGACTTGGCTACGTCCAACTCGGATGCCCACACGGACAGGAGGGAGGACGAGGACTCCGAGGGATAGGCAGCACGGGGGCGGGGGGGTCTTGGGTGGGGGACCGCTGCTGACCTCAACTGTAGATGTCGTTGGGCGGTGGAAGGAATACTTGGAGCATCTCCTCAATCCCACCATCACGTCTTCCGCTGAGGAAGCAGAGGCTGGGTTCTCAGAGGTAGACTCATCCATTACCCAAGCTGAAGTCACCGAGGTAGTTGGTAAATTGCTCGGTGGCAAGGCACCGGGAGTGGATGAGAGTCCCCCTGAGTACCTTAAGTCTCTGGATGTGCAGGGACTGTCGTGGCTGACACCTCTGTAACATTGTGTGGTGGTCGGGGACAGTACCTCTGGACTGGCAGACCGGGGTGGTAGTCCCTCTTTTTAAGAAGGGGGACCGGAGGGTGTGTTCCAGCTACAGGGGGATCACACTGCTCAGCCTAATCGGGAAAGTCTATTCCAGGGTACTGGAGAGGAGGATCTGGAGGATGGTCGAACCTCGGATCCAAGAGGAACAATGCGGTTTTTGTCCTGATTGTGGAACACTGGACCAGCTCTATACTCTCCACCGGGTGCTTGAGAGTTCATGGGAGTTCGCCCAACCAGTCCACATGTGTTTTGTTGATCTGGAGAAGGCATTCGACCGTGTCCCTCGGGACGTCCTTTGGGGGGTGCTCCGGGAGTATGGAGTCCGAGGCCCTTTGTTAAGGGCTGTCCGGTCCCTGTACACCTGCAGCAGGAGTTTGGTTCGCATTGCCGGCAGTAAGTCGGACATGTTCCCAGTGCATGTTGGCCTCCGGCAGGGCTGTCCTTTGTCACCGGTTCTGTTCATAACTTTTATGGACAGAATTTCTAGGCACAGCCAGGGACCGGAGGGGGTCCGGTTTAGGGACCACAGGATCTCGTCTCTGCTTTTTGCAGATGATGGGGTCCTGTTGGCTTTATCAAACCTGGACCTTCAGCGTGCACTGGCGTGGTTTGCAGCCAAGTGTGAAGCCCCTTGGATGAGGATCAGCACCTCTAAATCTGAGGCCATGGCTCTCGACCGGAAAAAGGTAGCTTGCCCCCTTCAGGTCTGCGGAGAGCCCTTGTCCCAAGTGGAGGAGTTCAAGTATCTCGGGGTCTTGTTCACGAGTGAGGGGAAGACCTCTGTGAGATCAACAGGCGGATCGGTGCAGCGTCTGCAGTTATGCGATCCCTGTATCAGTCCGTCGTGGTGAAGAAGGAGCTAAGCCAAAAGGCGAGGCTCTCGATTTACTGGTCGATCTTCGTTCCTACCCTCACCTGTGGTCATGAGCTATGGGTCATGACCAAATGAACAAGATCCTGGATACAAGCGGCTGAAATTAGTTTCCTCCGTAGGATGGCTGGGCGTACGCTTAGAGATAGGGTGAGGAGCTCAGTCATCAGGGAGGAGATCAGAGTAGAGCCGCTGCTCCTCCACATCGAGAGGAGCCAGTTGAGGTGGCTCGGGCATCTGTGTGTATATATATATATATATATATATATATATATATATATATACATACATACATACATACATAAAGTAGCACCTCTGAGGAGCTGACACCCTGTACTGGGCGGACACGTCACTGTGCACGGACACATATTTAACTGTTAACACACCGTACTATTAAACAATGGTGGCAACAAACCACAAACATGCTTATATTTAAAAATGTTTAATCTGGCACTGCTGAAATGGGCTATGTCACACAACCTATCCTCATTGTATGTCATCGAGGAACTCAGTTTCTCTTCCCTGATCTTCATTTATGTGATCTTCAGTCAGTATGTGTTCAGACACATTGGGGTTGCTCACTGTAAACAGTGGCACTCTGTTGCTTGGTACCCTGAAAACAAAATAATCCGTGGTCCAAGTTACAGTGCCAAGTGTGAAATACAGATTCTCTCAAAGAGGAGACTGCTGTCTCCTCTTTCAGCGACACCAGGCTGCATCTTTACACGTGAACTTTAACCCATGAGGGGTTGTATGATAATATCAGAGTATCTCTATAAAGTAGATGCTATTTATATATTCACTACCAACCTAACCTCTAGTTTCATGTATTTCACTGTCCCTAGTGCAAATGGCTAGATAAGTGATTTACTCACTCTATTTTACATTGAAGTTGCTGCCTGAAACATTTTTAAAAATGCGCCATTAATCTCTGATTCTGTTTTCAATTGCTGGATAATTGAAAAGAGCACGATAACTATCAGCAGTGTCACAGTCAGAGTGTGCCACACACACAGTCTATTTTTATGACATACCAGCCCTCATTCCTGTTCCATACTGTGGGATCAGGCAGTGACCTTCAGTGGAGGCTGACGAACCTGCTGACTGTGCTGCGCGGTCATGAAGGAACGAGAGAGGGTTAAAGTGAAGGGGGAAATGGAGGCTCAATGGAGTAGGAACTGGTTCGAGTGGAACCTGCGGTGTTCTAATTCACTTTTTCAATCAATTCTGGAAAATTATTGACAAATTTGTCCTATAACGGTGAAGGACTTATCGGGACCAGGCGTTTCAGATTCAGTGTTTTGAATAACTCAATAAAACTAATACAAATACCATTACAACTCTATTTTTGGCACTAGTGACTGATCACTATTTGATAATGACTTCATAACAGTTAAGGTCCTGTTTACAGGATGTTTCATGCACAAACGGATCATTTCAGAAAAGCTTTGCATTCAACTGGAACTGTTTTGAAAACATTGTCCGTTTCTATGACAACAGCAGAAACGCTGACAGCTATGCAGTCAGCATGCCAGGCCACAGGTGGCACTGTTGTTTGTTTTTGTAATAAAACCACACATACATGTGCACAGAAATGAACAATGGCTATAACGGTGACTCTCAACTACAAAACTACCAAGTCCCAGGAGAATATGGACTCGGAGTCATGGCACTTTGGAGGCAAACGTTGTTCTTTTCCATCTACTCGTGCATGTGCAGATGAACTTTTTACGACAGCCGTGGTGTGCATGCACAGTCACCAGCATTTCAGAAAAGTTGTGTTTTCCCCCGTTCACACGGTGATGGACTCGGAGCATTATCAAAAACTTCCTCCGTGGGACCTGTTTTCAAAAAGTTGCGCTTTCAGTGGCTCAGAGCACAGTTGTCGCGTAAAGAGATTCCCAAATGCAACGGAAGTTTTCCGTTTGCACTCGCCATTTAAACTAAGCCTTGATCTCTATTGAGCCTTTTACTACTTTATTCTTTTTGCTGCATCTGAAATCAGTGGTGGAGCTGCCGTCCCTCTAAACTGGACCGTGCTTTAGTTTTACCTAAATCTGCTGTCTTAACATTACTTTGGGCCGAAGAGACCAAATTTGGTAATTCCCACATTTCTTCTCCTTTCTTCCAAATACATTTTGATGAATTAATGAGACTCACTGAATACACGAGTGAATGTGTGTCATAAATGTTGAGTTGGGTGGAATTTTGGAAATCTTCTGGAGTTTTCTGCGCGACTTCCGGAGTGTGTGCAAGTTCTTGAATATGCCAGAGTATCTGCAAAAGTGTCCTACTCAGAGTCGAGGCTGATGATTGCGCTTCACTCCTCTTCATTGGAGATACGCCTCATCATTCCTGAACTCAGTGACATGTTTCAACATTACATGGCCTATATCGTAATCGAGGCCCTGAATAGATGTTTGCCTGTCTTCGTAAGTTGTCTTCTGCTGTCCCTCTGCATGGCGGTTTGTTATCTTGCAGCTCTGCTGCTTGTTTTTGTTTTCATTTATTTAGGAATCAGTTTCTGTCAAGAAAAGGTGTTATCCTGTGTGCTGTTTGACTGCCGAAAATCCCTCACAGTAGTACATGCAGATGAAAATACCAGACATTAATATCGACGGATCCTCAACGAATGACTCCAACAGACCAAAATAACATGAGCACCATTGGACTTCCAGCTAACTGATGTAATGTCATCTGAATTTAAGTGCTCAGATGATGTGACATAGCAACACAACAATAATACAGCTATGTAACGGAAGACATCCTCAGTGAAAGACAAGTAACAAGAGTTACTTTTCTAAGTCAGTAGTTATTTATAATTAGTAACTATATAAGTAATTTCCCTTTTTTCTTCAAAAAGTACTGGTATCAGTATTCTCCTTCAGTTTTCACTCACTCTGGCATTTTCAGCAGTTTGATGAAAAGATGTTGTACAGCAGCTGTGACCTTCACACTGCCAGATAATTTCCATCCACAACAATACTTTGTCCAGAGCTGCGAGCCCTGATTATTCTCTTGGTATTTTTACCAGCTGAGAATGCACCATTGTTCTCAACTTAAATAGGAAAATTGGTTGTGGGCAGTAGTTTTGATGTCCATCACATTCAGCGTTCACTTGATTCATATGCATTTGGTCCATTCTGCACAATTGTACCTATGATGATGGATGGATTACAACAGCTTGAATAGATTTGAAAACTGTAGAAAGCTGAAAAAAAAAATCCCTTTAGACATAATCCAGGTTTTTTTTTTTTCTTTTCTTATGGATCTTAGCTCTGTGGCGTGGGACACTGACGTCACCACTCGTACAGTCCCAGAGGACACTACAGATATGGTCTGTGTATAGATAGACGGTATGTTGCGGATATGTGGGAGGAAAGAGAGAGAGGGAAAGTGCACACAGCTGCATACATAATGTAAAAGAAATCCGAGCGAGGTTCAGGTTGAGGCTTCCTAAACGAGGCCACGCCATAAAATATTTACAACAATCACAGATATTTTTGTACAGATTCTGAAGACTTTATGCGCCATAATACAATGAAAACATGTCAGGAGTTGTACTGCATGCAGCACCTGTATACATAGTTTCAACAATTTATGATCACAAATCAACACCATATGTTGCACAAGTTAATTCTATTAACTTGTGATCCCTCAGGTGAAAATATGCATGATTCTATCAGGCAACAAAGATTTTCATCATATATAAATGGCACAGTGGAAAAATAAGTGATACTCTTGTACATAAACACACAGTGATCCAGATCTTTTCAGAGATGCGCTGTCATGTCCTCTTAGATTTTAACTCTTGATTTTTCTTTCCTTTAGAGGCTTAAAAAAGATAAAAAGGTAGTTCTGAGGTCAACACTGACCCCTGGCTGTTAAAAATACTTAAAAACACTCACTGCTGTGGTACCAGCTTCATCAGCGATTGATTATTGGATGAACAAAGAAATCATTGACACAAGAAAACGACAATACAACAGTGATGAAAATGATCATGTGAATCATTGTGTAAACCATAAATGTCAACAGAGGGGAAAAAATTGTCACGTTGAGTTTTAACGGATTAGAAATCACAGTTTTATTCTATACACTTAAAGATACTGTATGTATGATATAAGTAACACCCTTTGTGAGCCCTGGGTGGCAGTAATGAGTCACTGTTCCTCAGAGTTCCAGCAACGAGCTGTTAGCCGTTTCTAAGACCAGCGGTTTTAAATCATATCTCCCTTTTGTTTGAATGTGAATCGGCTGCTTCATCTGTCCTTGAACTGAAAGCGGGAAGAGTGGGAGAATGACTGACTCCACCACCTTGTGGCATGGTGTGGTATTACAAGGCTAACAGAGACCTCACTGGTTAGTCTGAAGTAGATTTCTCTGCAATGTTCTGAATGTACATACTGTACCTTTAAGTGAATAATACTGACAGCTACACACAATGCCATTCTCTTTAGGCAGTTACCATAGGAGTCCAGACTCTCTATGTCAGTTTGTTTCAACCGAGGTTTCTAATAAAGTCATATATGTTAATAAAATCAGATGTGCAGGACAAAATTATTCTTCATGTGATCGATAGTTTATTTCACAACGAACAGTGTGTATTTCTGAAAGTTACTTATGCGTTTCTTTCTCTCCAAGACTCCATTCAGGCAGTGTTTATTTTTTTACTCAAGTGCACGGCGATGAAAAGAAGGATTGATTTGCTTTTAATATGCACACTGCACGACCTGTAGATTGTGTTAATTTAAGGACCAGGGCCAAAGTGGCCATTGGGAGCACCAGATATGAAAATCTCCTGGCAGCCTGGTGATTTTTGAATTACCCTGAATGTTAAGATGTTTTTCTCCATCCGTAGTAAGAATGAGGATGTAAAAGCCCGATCAGTGCCAGTAAGTCAACACATTTTCCTGAATGAAGGTAAATGTTTTCATCAACTTCTTGGAGCTTAAGTCAACCCACCACAGATATATAGAAGCCATATGTTAATGTTTTACATGTTTTAACTGTGCACAGGTGAATTCACCTTGCTAATATTTTGGGGGGTGGGGGCAATCATTTTTAAACTGAAAAGAAGAAACACTTTGATGTCATGATAACTGCACACTAAATAAATAAAGAGCAACAGAGTCATAAAGCCTTCAGGTGAAATTATGTCAACGTAGACTTTTCATTCCTAAGTAAACGGTGCTATTGCGCTTAAAGATGCTTGTTGAGGCAATAAAAAGTGGTCATGAGTTGATTCTATCACAATGGAATTAAACCAGGCAAGATGATGTAAAAGCTTTGATTGTAAAAAGACCAGCAGGATAAGGCAGTTGTACTCCCAAGGTCCCACGTTGTACACAGGCAGGTTTCCATTTCTTTTTGAACACGAAGCAAGACAAAAAGTCAGTAATTGAGGCTATAGTAGAGCAATTTGGACTTTTGTAACATTAGGATGGCACAAATATACACATTCAACCTTGTTACAGAGGAATTGATGAAATGGTCATTTTGTTGCAACACTGAATAAAACGTGTGCTTGGTGTGAACATGTGTCACTGAAACAACAGCCAGTGTATCGAAAAGAATGTGTAACTGACATCAGCTTTTTAAGCCAATATAGTATCTGCGCGCGATTATCAAGACAATAAATAAACCTGAGACTGTGTTCAACATGGGACCTTTTCATAAAAAACATGCAAAACGAACTGAGACTGCAGATTCAGCAAATTCGACATTTCACACGACATTCGTCCATTATAAAACACCTTAAACAGACACAACAATTCTGTGTCAACTCTTTCAATTTTGACCTGGAAAAGCATCCAGGAAGCTAAAACCAGACCCTGTAAATCCTCCCATTTAGGCACAAACAAACAAACAACAACAACAAAAAAAACCTCTCTGAGTTGTTTCAGTCCCTCCCAGCACCCCCTCTAGGGGCTTTGTACCTCCTCCTGCTCTTCTTCAGCAATGGTCCGGTAGAGTTGTGGCTGGTTGTGAGCCACTGGAGAGTCTCTTTGAGTGAACAGGATGGGACGATTCTTAATGGGTCGCTTCAGCAGGAACCTGCGAGATGTGACCAGATCACCATAACCCTGGGCGTGGGAGAAGGCGTAGCCCGACCGGCGGGTGCTGACGCGTCTGCGTGTCGGGCGGCGCGGAGCAGGAGCAGGCAGCGCCTCCTTTCGAACCTTATGTCTCACCTACGGAATAGAACCATGGACACAAGTTAACGTGGGGCCACTTTCTGATTGGCACATATTAATTCATTGGGAAAAAAAACTATAGTGAGAAAAACGGGATTTATCAACATCAAATGCACGATAGAAGACTGGAATAACTGGATGAAACAAATGGATGCAAAAGAAAAAAAAAAAAAAAAAAAAAAAATGGATGAAACAATGTAAACCCTGCCCCCCAGCCAGGACTCAAACGGAGGATTATGGCGGTTCTTGCTGATATTGTAGAGATTATTGATGCTAAACTCTATGAGCTAAGTTTAACTGGTTTTGCAGCTTGCGAACCTAATCATAAGTAAAACCTGCATTATTGTCTGAATTAATGTTGTTTATTTAGAAGCATTAAACGCGGGTTTGCGGCATTTATGTATTAAAACATGTGCTTTTCAGTGTTTTGAAATATGATCACCGTCTATATTCTGTCATACTATGCAGTTGCCATTTCAAAGATTTTAAGTGTTTTGAAAGCCTTAAAAAAAAAAGGAAGAAAGCAAATATCAATTGATAATAAAGTAGAAAATAAAGTAGAATTGATTATTTTTGCTGCACCTGAAATTCCATGTGGTTCAGTGTAATGATACCAGGGAATTCCAAAACATCTACAATAATCATAGTCATGACTCATGGAATTTCTGCATTTTGGGATTCATTAGTTTTGTTTTTTTTGCTGGTTCGAAAAAGTAAAAAACTTAAAAGACAAGCCAGTTATTGATTGTATTTTCAACTTCTGTTTATTATAAATTAAATGTTTCATGTGGTTTATGGTCTTTATGAACCCCACAAACAATTACTCATGGTTCACATTAAAATGCGTTAAAAGACAAAGTAACTGGTCGGCATTTCCTCACCTTGTCGTTGATCGTGGGACGAAGCTGAATGATAATAAAGCGGAAAGCCACGACGGGGAGGATACAGAGGAGGCAGGCCAGCAATATGGTCAGCCAGACGTTCGGCTGGTTCAAAGAGTTTCTTGCCGTGCCTGAAATCCAAAGATCAAATCATACGTTAAAGTAAATAAGGCCCTTTTTTTTAATGCGTTTTCACTTGAAACGTGTGTACGGGGAGTAACCACCTCAGTTTGTTGATATTTTGACTGCATCTACAACTCAAGACTTTCAGCAGAAGAGCCAAAACTTTTAATTAATGGGCTCCAGCTACTTACCAATGAAGGGGAAAGAGGAGGTGAAGATGAAAAACATGCCGTTGCTGTACATGGTGAAGGTAGCGGCAAAGTAGGCGGCCAGACTTCCCCACACGAAGAACTGGTTGACTGCCGTCCAGTAGTAAATGTCAAGACACAGCTGAAACACGAGTTTAACTCATTACTTCTTCATGTGGTACATGTTTGTCCAGGCATGGTGTTTTAATCCAAGTTCACGATTATAGTTCACGCATTGTGAGACGCTTTATGCTGCAACCAGTTTCCTCACCTGCGCGCTCACCACAATGAGCAGACACGTCTGAGCCAGCAAAGCGAAGGACTGGTAGTCGGCGATGTCTTTGCCGTCGTCCCTGACCGTGTCGTACATGGCGGCCCACGGGATGAAAAAGAGGATGAGGGAGCTGTAGCAGCTGTGCATCATGCAGCGCACGAAGGCTTTCTTATTGAAGTACTGGTTCAGCTGGCCTGGGGCGTAAAGCTGAGGATGCTGGAAGCTCCAGCGGTCATCTACGTCCTGCAACGAGCAGAGGATGAGCAAGCGGTGCAGGGAGGCTGCAACATCACAGACTGAATGGTTTGGAAAAAAAAAAAAAAAAAAAAAGAGGATGAAATATAAGGTGTGACTCTTTTTACCTGATCAAAGAGGCTCATGCCAAGAACAGGAAGTGCTGTGTAAACCAGGTTGTAGAAGGTGATGAACCACTCGTCGTAAACGGTCTACGGACAAGAGAAAAGTCAATTTACATACAGTGACTCGGCATTATTGACGTTGGATTTTAAACCTGTAAACACGTTAGAAATAAGAAAAGAAAGATATTACTTATTGGGAATCTTGATATTGGCATTTTGAGATAAGAGGTAAAATATTTAGGGAAAAAAATTTACCGGTTTGAAATAAGGTTTTGATATCAACTTTAAGGTTAAATGTTAATAAAAAAAATTAAAAGAAACAAAAAAAGAGATGGATTTTAGCATTTTATGAAAAAAGGGGAGTTTCCCAGTATTCTATTCTATTCTATTCTATTCTATTCTATTCTATTCTATTCTACATTCCAATGTTTACAGGATTAAAGTGAAACTAGAATAAAGTTAAACATCTGAGTTCAATACTAAGATGAATTCATTGAGGACAAAGGTGAGACTTTGATAAGAGTTAAAAAGTCAAACGTAAACAGACGTTAAACACTTATTTTTTCTTTTTAATGAAAACAAACGATCAGGATTTTTTTTTTAAAGTGGCTCTCTATAAAGAGAGATGTGAAATGTTATGGCAAGAGTTATTTAGCACAGAACATTTTCCCGCTGCCAGTGATTCGAGCTGCGCCATATCGGCAGACATTGTTTTCTCACCTGTGCAGAGAAGCCGCAAAAGAAGGCGTACCAGAAGTGCACGAACGTGAAGGTGAAGTTCTTGTAGAAAAAGTATCTCAAGAACTTGCACATGCGCAGGTAGGACCAGCGGCCGTGCACCAGCAGGAGGCGCTGCAGGTAGCGGAACTGCGCGAAGGAGAAGTCACTGGAGAGGACGGCCTGCATGCCCTCCTGACCGCTGATGCCCACCCCGATGTGTGCGGCTGAGGGACAAACCAGTTGAATTGTTTTCATTTTGCTGCTGCGGCTTTTATTTTCCCTCTCTCCGCTTCCCAGTGAGCTCACCTTTAATCATGCTGACGTCGTTGGCCCCGTCCCCGATGGCGAGAGTGATGGCCTGCTTGTGTTTCTTGACCAGCTGGACCACCTGGGCCTTCTGCAGAGGGGTGACCCTGCAGCAGATCACCGTCTGACACATGCACGCTGTCCTCAGCAGCTCCAGCTGTAAATCCTTCTGCAATGCAAAGGCCTGGACGTGAAAGAGAGAGAGAGAGCGATTACAAGGTCACTCTAAGGTCATTTAAAAGTACTTCCATTTGCTCCTCATTGTCTCCAAACAAGACATCTTATTAATTTAGCAGGTCGTAGAAATAAGATTTAAAAAAAATGAAATCCTTGTTACCAGACTGTGTCCGTTTATAACCAGACCATAGTCTCCCTCCACTGTCTCATCCTGCAGTGTCTGAGTCTTCTGCATCCAGAACAGGCCTGCGCGAGCTTTCACCACCGACGGACTCTCTGCTCCGCCCGGACACATTTTCCGCCTCGCTGATCTGAAAAACGGGCGCAACGTCATATTCATCAGTACAAGTTAAAGAAGTGCTGTTTGCATTGTAAATGTAGTAGCCCAGTTTCATGCACTCATGGATATGATATTATTAGGAAGCAATTATGTTATGGACCAATAAAAAGTCGTTTTTAAGTTGGTGTGCAGTGTTTTATAGTTTAGTCCAAAGCACATACACACACATTACTTCTACCCTCAAACACAGTACTGCTCTATAATAAGTTTGCTTGCATCAACCACATGCATAGTAGAGTGGAGTTTATCGTGACAGTTTGCTGTAGTAACATTAGTCCAGATGGTTTATCGTGGTTTTCACATACATATGCAAAATTATTTATATGAAAACTTTCACACAACATTTTGAATTTTTTTTTTACATGCCTTTGTTGTAAAAGATTCAAACTGATGGTAGTGTTAAGGTACTTTATACACTGCAATGGTATTTATTTATTTATTTTATGTAACCTCAGACATGATTTAGTATCATATCAACACTAAACAATATGTCAGGATTGAAAAACGGGCTATTATTTTTGTCACATCGTGCTTCGTAACCTGTCGGAAACCGAAACGTACTCTGATCAGGTCATATCGACACTAAATATTGTTTCCAACCGACTCACTCCAGCTCCTCTTTGACTCCTTCTGCTGTGTTCGCAGCCACGATGAACACCTCCTTCATCTCCTCCCTCAGCATGTTGCAGGAATAACCGATATTCTCTGCCGTCTCTGTTTAACGACAAAACCCGCAAACGGTGTCTCACACACTGAAGTGCTTGCGTCATGCACATTAGCCAGCGACCCCTCCATGTACGACTCGAATGACTCGACTGACCTTGTTTGTCTCCGGTCAGCACCCAGATTTTGATGTCAGCTTTCGCCAGTTGCTCTATCGTCTGAGGCACGCCGTCTTGCAGCTTGTCCTCCACAGCTGTTGATCCCAGCAGCTGAAAAACACGAGGAGAATGGTGATGAAGAGTGCCTGTTCGAAGATACCCCGCCGTTGCGAATATTGATTTACTAACCGACCAACCAATAACTCATACGGTGCAAGACTGTATTGAAATATGTAAGAAGCAAACTGACCATCAGGCCTTTCTCTATCTCTTCATAGAGCAGGTCAAGTTTCTCCTCTCGTTCATCCATGGCGACGCTGGCCTGGTGGTGGCGCTTTCTCCAGTCCTCCATGTAGCTTTCGTCCAAGTCTTTGTAGGCCAGGACCAGCGTGCGGAGGCCGTCGCCGGCATATTCCTGTGATGAAGTGAATTACATGTTTCTGAATGGAGAAGACACACATAGACACTTGGACACGCGTGTCACCCTGAATTTAAAACTCACATTGAGGTGTTCGGTGGTGACCTCCATCAGTTTGTTACAGGACGGATGCAGTCTCTCGTAGATGATGGTGTCTGCGCCTTTGCAGTAAAGCGTCATCTTACCATCAGGGCTTCGTACTGGGGGAAGGAAAAATCCCAATGTTTGAAGTAAAAGGTGAAATTGTCTGATTTTAAAGGTGCATGAACAGTGAATCTGAGGGATGATGTTATTGGGCCTTTTCAATAACAACAACAACAACAGAAGAAAAAATAAGATTTGTGATGAAAAGAGAAACGTCTGAGTTCAAAATGACACATTGAATTCATAACTGGCTTCTAAACATTTCCATCTGATCTTGATCTTTATGGATTCTAATGCAGTATAACTCTGGGCCATGTCTATGCTTATGTGTCATGTTTATCATTAGATATTTTTTCAATCAGACATAACTTTTTCAAATATTTGTTGGCACCATTCACAATGTTGGCTACAAATCCACTGATAGTAATATTTTTCTTATTTTTTTTGTTAAATTCATGTACTAAATATCTCTAGGAAAAGTTCAAATCTGCTCTGTAAAATGATAAAAACTTCAGTTATTGGACACATGAATATTCAAAAGTTTTTGTTCATTGCTTTCTCTCACCAATTACTGACATCCTCTTCCGCACATTATTGAAGTCCAGCACGGCCAGGAGTTCATAGACGACCTGCTTCCCCATCTCCACGACCGTGATGGTCTCCGGCGTACGGGAGCGAAACACGAACCCGAAGTTTCTGGCTGCGGTCACCAGAGCGCCTTCGTCAGGAGACTGAGCCTGATAGTGGAGATCGCCTATCGGAGAAACGGGAAACGTATTTAATCGTCACGATCCAAAACAAAGGATTTTAGGTATGTCTTTCGTC
Organism: Lipophrys pholis; assembly: GCF_963383615.2. Taxonomy (NCBI): domain Eukaryota; kingdom Metazoa; phylum Chordata; class Actinopteri; order Blenniiformes; family Blenniidae; genus Lipophrys; species Lipophrys pholis. The sequence continues at coordinate 13,540,890 of NC_137641.1, read as the reverse complement.
GCGAGGCTGCGGACCCTCACCCTCTTTCTTCTCCTCAGGCATGACGGTGTGGCACAGAGCCAGCAGGCGGAAGAAGGCGTGAGCCTGTTGGTTTCCGTCCCTTATCGTCTCCACCAGGTTGTGGTCGTGAAAGATGAACTTTGGATCTGCCAACTGGTTCCAGGAGAAATCCACCCGTTCTGTTTTCTGCAAAGGAAAAAAAAAAAAGAAAACACTATAAACCCACACTCAGGTGTTATAAATCATTCCCCATCCTCTTGTTCAGACTCGACCTCTCACCTCGGTTATTTCCATCCTTTGGCCAGAATGGTCCAACAAATCCCCTAAAATACAGAAATATCCGGGAATTAATCACTCCACTCAACTCTGGAAGTTTTCGATCTGACAGAGTTTCCTGTACCGTAGGTTTTTCCATTAATGGAGCACTTGTTGAAGGTCATGATGTTCTGCGTCAGGGTGCCGGTCTTGTCGCTGAAGATGTACTTGATCTGGCCGAGCTCCTCGTTGAGCGTGGTGGTCCTGGCCTGGGCAGGAGTGTCATTCTTGGGATAATACATCTTCCTGTCCCAGTCTATGAAGAAACTGTTCCCCAGTCGGATGATCTCCACGCTGTCGTCGAAGCGAGAGAGATGGAAACATGAGCAAGACCTGGGTGAAGCTTTTGTCGCTTTGCCGGCTGCAACCTACCTGACGTAGAGGGAAATGGGCACCACGGTGTTGAGGACGATGACGTAGGACCAGAAGGTGAGGAAGGACGACAGAGGGGCGTTGACGCCGTTCTCACGCGGGAGGAACACCGTGAACACAGATCCTTCCTTCACCTCCCAGATTGCATTGCCAACGGCCAGAACGGAGCACATAGCTGCCAGGAAGCCAAAGATCTGACCGAATAAAGAGAGGACAGCTGCTGGGATTCGTTCTGATCGTTTAGGATGACAACTGCAGCACACATTGATCTGAATCCAAACCGCTTTTTCCATTGCCGTGCTGGATTGTGTGAACTCACGCTCAGCACCAGGATATTCATAAGGTGATCGATGCTGGTCCGTTTGAACGTCGTCTTTCCGCAGTTCTGCATCAGCTTGGTATCGGGGCCTGCAGAGGTGCCATGTTTAGATACACAGGAAGTGATGCAGCATGTGGAGAGAGGAAAAGGCCACTTCTGAAGACATGAACACACTCTGCTGCAAGGATAAAGATTAACTTTGAACTAAGCGGTTCGCAAGTTTCATAATTTGTTCCCACCACAGTTTTCAGATCTGTTTGTCGATAGTTGTTGAATCTAAGCTTTGCTAATTATTACAGTACTTCTTAAGGTTCTTTGAAAGGAAATAGGGATCCAAACAACTCCAGGCCTCCCGGGACCCCTGTCTTCTCCCGTTGAGTGTCTTTGTGTTTTCCTATTTGGACAGGTTTGACGTGTGCATGTCATGAGCGCCCTCTGCTGTTTGAATTTGTGTCGACTGGAGTCTGCATTGGAGAGAATGCAGTGAAAAATATAACATTTTAAATGTGACTGTTTCGTGTAGAAAAATTGACAGTGATGAAAAAAAATTGATGCAGAAGTGTGATTAACATAATTCAACTGAGGAGCCACATTGGATTTTTTTACTTTTTGGCAGATTTATGAAGATTTGCATATGCTCCTATTTTTACACAGACATGCTGTCAAAAATGCACTTTCTCTCCTATAAGTAAGTACAGACTAATTCAAATGGTGGTGATAAACCTTTATTAAGGTTCGTTTGAGGTAATTTGCCAATTTGAGTCTTTCACTGCACACTATCCCTCAAGAGGAATGCAATTCTCACCATAACACCAGTACTCTCCAAAATGTGGCCTGTATTTTAACTGGTGTGTATATAATGAGGTGGTAGAAACTAGTCACAATCAAGCATGTTACAGTAATTTGTTTTTGGCGTACCTGTGCACTGATGAGTAGGCTGGTTGTTGTTTTGTTCTGTTTTTGTCAAGTAGGGTAATCTGACTTGCAAAATCCAATCTACTTTTAAAACCACGAGTTGCAACTGACAAACAGATCAATCATACATTTTTATAGCCTTTTTTTTCAATGTTTAACAGTGAAAATGTGGTTTTCCATTGTTGACAAACAAATTGCAATTGTGTCATCTGTTCTACTGTATTGTTTGTATGAGAAATGTGGTTTGAGGTTAGATATTATCCTCAAGGTAATTAAATGCCTGCTATTGATAATGTCTTGCAAAATATTTTATTTACAGTGCCTATTTTACTTGTAATTGAGTACAATTAAAGCTATGTCACAGTAGTAGCACATGATATAGATTATCTTGTGTTATTCCATCTGTGGGATTTAGACCATATTTAAACCATAATATGTGATTTCCGCTTCACCCAGTGACCACGAATGACAAAATGCAGAAGAAACAGTAAAAGAAAAAAAGAAGTGATTAATAATTAGAATTAACCTCCAAAGATGACCAGGCCAAAGCACCACTCTGTGTTCCTGAGTGTGCATCCTCTGAGCAGCACTTTATCATTGTCCAAGGCGAAGGTGTCCTGGTTCAAGGTCAGAGTCCCTTTGAATTTGTCCAGACGGTTGTTGGGAGGCTCACATTGCACTTCACCTGATAAACACACAGTTCATCTGATAAACACACACTTCACCTGATAAAAACACACTTCACCTGATAAAAACACACATCAATGTGCCTCTGAAACCGTTTGGAATTGGTACTTTTGCAGGTTTGAATCTCACAGTGAACATGTGGGGGTCCTTGAGCAAGTTCAAATCAGGGGAAATGGGAAACATCACACTTCCGATCGGAATATAAATATAATCTGACAATGGAAACTCAGTGCACAATAACTTATTTTCAACACATTTGTGCTCATACTCAAAGCTATAAACCACAACACTTGTGTAAGTAACAAACTTTAAAGCAACGGTCATAATAATTACGACAAGTTTTTATCTAACTTTCATAAATGGTTGGTTCCCAGGTCCATGAATGCAGCATTTTCTAGTTTCATCTACATATCTTGTTACATCTATATTTCTATTATTAATTTATGTCTTTCTGGATTTAAAACAAGCTAAATCATATGTGTAAAATGTATAATAGTCACAAGCTTAGGATAATGATTTAGTAAATATTGCAACTGAAATGTAAAGGAGAGCATTATGAGTTTTGCATATTTTTGCCTGTAGATCCGAATAAATAAGAAATAAAAAAAACTTCACGAAGTCTGGCATTTGACCACAAATCCCTTCTTGAGACTAATACATGTGCCGCGTGACGCTCGCCCTCAGATCACACATCCAGAGATCTGACCGTGTGTTTTGTATTGTTTCATTCGGCTTCTCACCTCTGAAACTGGCCAGTGCTTCGATGCTGTCGCCCATCTCTCCAGTTTCAGTCAGGGCCTGTTTCACCTTCAGATTGGTTTCACTGGGGGAGAACAGCAGCACATGAGAATGTGTGACTGAGGGGAAATCCAAGACTGTGAGAGGTGATAGCCTTCACACACACACACACACACACACACACAAACACGCTCACCCATCTAATTCAGCCGTTTCCACGTAGACCAGATTGAGAGGTTCACTACTGCTCAGCAACAGAAGATCAGCCTAGAAACAGTAAAGTAGAAAGGAGATATTTTAATTTGACTAAACAGTACTTTATCATCACATCATCGTCATACTCACTGTTACAAACTGGTTGTTTTCCAGTTTGATGATGTCCCCAACCTGAACATTCATCCATTTCTCATTCCTTAACCTGTTAAAAGCAATAAACACAACAAAACCCTGTTTACAGCTGCGCACATAATGATGTATAATTTACTCTTCTGCAGTATTAAGTGACTCACTCTCCGTCGATGAGGACGTCCACTTTGCGGTTGTTCACCTGTTTGTCACTTCTGTGTCTGTTCTACACGAGAGAAAACACAGTTTATTCCCAGTTCCTCATTTCTCAGCGTGAAGTGAGTTTGTATTTGTTTCCTACTGTGAGCTCACAATGTCATCGCTGGCGTCTTTCACTCCTGTTATAGAAAGCACCAGAAGCAGAGGGACTGCCGTGGTGAACCAGGACAGGGAGGAGATTTGTGGGATGAGCTGTTAAAATACACACACACACATATATACCCTTGAGTCAGATGGTTTTCAAAGTGGAGCAGCAGCAGTCGGGGGAATGCCTTTTACCAATCAAGATTTTGGTCTTTTAGAATTCATGATGCAAACAAATAAATAAATGCAGAGTAAAATTAATCATTTTGTTAAAACACATTTTTAGAATAAAATGCATCGTAGGGAAAATAGAGACAAGATAAAGTCATAAAATAAGCACGAGTGTCAAACCATAACAGTAACAACAGTTGCAGACTTTATATGATGACTTTTTAAATATATAATCTCACTGGCATGAAAGAGGTTGCTTCACGATACTTTTCTATTTCATACGGATCCCTAAAGTATCCGTGATACTAAATCCAGCAATCAATTAACAATTATGACAGAAACAACGTATGACGATGTGATATAAACATGTGATCTTCAAATTCAGATTTCAGGTGTCATTTTGGTCGTTATTTTTTCCCAGCTTAACGTCAGCTTTGAATATTTCCAAAATCATGTGCTTTTTTTCAAATGTATATTTCACTCAGCCTCCTAAGTTGTCTGGAACTTATGCTGTAGTGGGTGTAACAGCTGCAGATGTATCTGCTCATGCGAATTGTGTTAAACACGTAAAACTGTAAATAGTTTATTTGAATTTAACAAAAGAGATTGCCTTCCATCTGCGAACTGCGAAAAAGACTTTGAATCGAAATGAGAGAGAAAAAAATGTCTACCTGAAGGCAAAAGAGGAAGAAAAAGTAGGCGTTGGCGAGTCTCCTGAACTGCTCGAAGAGGTTGAGCGGCAGGAAGGTGAAAATGTTGTATTTGGAGGTCTTGATGGCATTGTTCTGAAAAAGATCAAAAGGGCAGATTTTGAGAAGTAGATCATGAAAACGTGGCGTTTAATGGTGCACTGTGAAATATAAAGCCATCGTGGGTTTTAATCAACTGAAGTTAGCAAGCTGACCAAATGGTAATAGTAACATTGGTAAAACTAATTTCAATTTCAAAACAAGTTCACTGTGACACTTGGTGAGTAGTTAGAAACACAGAAATTGCAGCACAAATGTGCCAAAAAGGTCACGGATCCCTGAGAAAACGAACATCAAAATTCATCGGGATGTTTGCATGTTTGTCACATGACACTCGCTGGACATTCTCATAAAACTTACATAAGATTTGCATGACGATTATAAAGCTTTATTGCAAATTCTGTCCGACGTTATCAAACACTCACACGTGTGACTGCATTATTTGATGGGAATCCATCCTAAGACAGAAACATTTGGCATATTCTGTTTGTGTTTTTTATTTTTTTGTTTTTTTATTGAATGGGACATCGCTGGCCATTCAATAAGTTAACACAAATGTGACTAAAAAGTCTTGGAAAGTACTAACTGTATGCAGCAACCCCCCAAAAACTGTACCTCATTGACTCCACACTGTCACTCAACGCACACAAGTAGCATTACTTACAATATTGACAATATTGAGCACACAGCAGCGCCCACGATTCCTGACCTTGATCTAAGATGTAAAAAGCTGGGATGGAAACTTACAGCATATCGGTAAGACAGGTTGAAAGGTCTGTCATTAGCTCTCAAGTGTCTCTCCTCCTCTGAAGAAAAAAGAACAAATTGCGGGAAAGGCGGATTTTGGCTTGAGCAACATATATATTATAGGCGGACTATATATAACAAACAAAAAAATATATTAGCACAAAAGTTATACACAACTCACCTTTCTTTTTCTCTTGTCCAAACAGTTGGGTGAAGTATGTTGCAACAGATCCCATTTTTTTTTTTTAGCTCAGCTTCTTCATAATTCACACCTGGAGGAAGAGCATTGCTGTGCTTTATGTGACACAGTATGTGACTTTGAGGTTGTGAGAAGTCCAAGAGTGCAGATTATGAAGAAACCGGCAAAGGCCAGGAAGATTAAGATAATTAAAAGAAGGGAGACGACTGAAGTGGATCCTAAGGTTTGTCTGAAGCATGCGCGTACCACGTTTACAAACTTAAGTTGTGTCTAATTCTTCCATTTGGTTGAGCACGTAGTCATCGACACGCAAATTAAGATAATGACGTGATCAGAATGTGTTTCACGCAAAAAGTCTGACAATTCAAGAGAAGCTGCAGATTGTTGGCTGATTAGTGTCAATGTCCACAATCAACAATGAACACTTCGCAAAAGTGACTTGCACGACAATCGTACCAAAGGACAAGCTTATCTGAATCACGTATGTTACAGATTGATAGTAGTTATAACTGCTTTCACTTCCTCCGTGTGACTCTTAAACTGGGATGGAAACATTGATGCTATTTGTCATGTGTTTTAGGAAATTAAACACGGTTGCAGAAATAGTAGTTCCATCTACATACACAAGAAAGCCAACATATTTTCCTTGAATCGGGCAAAAAAAAAAAAAAAAAGAAGGTGGGTCCAGATGTCTGGTCCTGAAGAAAGCATTCACACAGCTGTCAATCATTCTGATTTAGTGTTGAGTTTATCAAGTTATTGCAGAAAATCACTGCTTTGTTTTAGTGCTGACTGCAAGCTGAAACACACTTTGTAACGTCAGTCCAGATATTTCCAGGACTGCCAGGTCTGAAAAGCTTTTAACTGATTGAGATTGAGCTTCAACTGATTGATAACAGCAAGAGCAACGAAAAAAAATACGTATAGCCTGGTTTTCTTTTACTAAAACAAAAGAATACAGGCCAACCTTCTTGAAAAAGAAATACCAACATACAACAAATCTCTAACTTTATCTTCGCTCCAGAGCTGTAAAGACATCTGGCCGCTCCCTTCTCAACCCTTTGAACCAAAGAGAACTCTACGGCAGATAATCTCTAAACTCAGATTGAGATATTAATACAGGAGCACCTCATCTACAACTCTTAATGTATTATAATAACTTCATTGCTTTTTTCCCCCAGAAACCTCATCTGAAATGTTTCTGTAATGGAACAGGAAGAAGAGGCGATGTCTAACAACAATAAACAAATGGTGGTCTGAGATAGGACGCCATATTCCCCGACAACGCCCTGCTGCTTTAAGGAAAGATGAGCTGAAGACGCATCAAGTCAAGAAGATATCATTTTAGAATCACCTCAACGTACCAGACTATGAGATCAAGAGCTATTGTTTGGTTAGTTAGGAGGATTAGTTGCTTTGTGATTTCTATTCCTCAAAAATGCTGAAATCCATTTTCTCAATGAATGAAGGCAAATGAAGATCAGCCACATACCTTAAAAAAAAAGTAAAAAGAAAAGGAGTTCTTGTATCCTTCAAGTCCTGCAGACAAGTAGACAACGGATCAGGTAATACAGATGGAGAAGTCTTCAGGGTTGCTTCTGCCTCGGATCGGGTGAACCCAGGGCCTCCGGTCTGACCCTGACCGCCCAGCAAAAGCAGTCCAGTCCCGGACAGAGACGAAGGGTTTGCTTGGGGCCTCTGTCCGGATGACGGACGGCGCGGACGACAGGTGAAGGATTGGAGTGGTGAGAGAGGCTCCTACAGTAGGAGTTTCAGGTTCATGCAGGAAGAGCTGCACACAACAGCTCAGAGCTTGAGCAAACAGAGCGCTGATCTTTGGACTTGGATGGTGAGTCAGTCATGGTTAGAGGAAAGGCAGTAAAACAGTAGTAAAGGTAGAGGGCTGCAGCCAATCGCAGCCGGCGTTAGGGTTACGACCGGGGCATTCAGGTATGTAACACACCCTGCGATGGGTGCGCATGTCCAGCCTGACTCCAGTTTTCATTGTCAGTTCCTTGAATTCAGTCCCGTTTGGGTCACTTTGTGAGGTTCAACAGGGCAGAAATATTTTAACCCAAGTCAAAAGAAAAACTGTTGAGAGTGAGTTTGGACCGCTTGGAATACTGGGACTTGCTGACTGATGTGTAGATCAAGGCGCTTTCAGAAATGGAATTTAATACCGGCGCTCAAACACAATGGAACTCTGTGTTGTGCAGGAGACCTCAACATGAACCGCTTACTAAATTAATGATTGGTGTTTGCATGAGCACTCTGCTGGAAAACACTGAGGCATGAACACGTACGGTCGCGAAAGGATTTAGTTTTTTTTTAAAATATACCATATATAGAATAAAAACAGCTTACATATATATGTAATGTGGAATATTTTTATGTTCTTCAAACAACTACTGGAGCTTGGTTTTGGTTTATTTTTTTGCTGGAACCGTTGGAAACCTGTCCAACATTTACCCAAGTCCTTCCTCCAATCTCAGCAGTGTTCGACCCTCCCCCACCAACGTCAGCTTGGCAGCGAGATTGGATCTAAAGGAAGGTATTCGTGTTCTTCTTGCATGAACAAACTTTGGTCCTTGGATCATCTCCAGCAGATACCAACACCCGAATACAGAGAAGATGCCACTAGAGAGGGAAAAAAAAAGAAAATATGGAGCTCAACACCCCTCATATTTAAAGATCAGATCACAAATCGGCGAGGAGATGGACTGAGGGTCATCTTACTCATTTTGAGGGCTGCTTTGTGGGTGATTAACAAGGATGTCGTCTGTTAGCCACATGGAGAGGACATTAAGAGCGACCGCCATCCTCTCAATGAAATGAGCAACTTCAGCCGGAGACTCATTTTTGTGACACGCGCCACAGAGACAGGAAGTCACTATCACTCCTGTCAGTTGTACGACTTCGGTCTGAATGTCGAACATTAAATTAAAGGTATCAACTGTTATTTGATCTTATCGATTCATTATGTCAAATAATCGTCTTGGGAAGAATTGCCCTGTTGAATTATGGACATTTTCTGATTTGTCAGAAAAGTTTCAAATCGGTTGTCTATTATAATGGAATAATGTGAAATACTTGTAGATCTTTAAGTTAAATTGTCAATGTCGGTCTGCTGCAAATCTCTGAATGTTTTTCTGACATTATTACATCGTTTTTAAACTCCTTTTAGTCATCCGTTTTATCGGTATGGGCACATACACGCTCCATCTTCATAAAAGTGTTCTTCTGTAACAGGAAAATTAAAAACAGGGCACATCTGTTGATATTTGCCAAATACTTTATACAAAATTAATTTCCGGGAACGTTTACATGGTGACACCAACAGTGACAAAACAAAGAAACACCACAAAAGATGCGGTTGATAGATTGTACTCGTTAACTGTGACGGGGTGATCGTGGCAAGGGTTTAACAAATATCGAACATTGATCATCATAATAATAATAATAAAAAACAAAATAAAAACATCAGATGTGAACTTGGCACAAGGAACGTGTATGTCAAGACCGGCTATTCAACATTGGTGGTCATAAATAATTATTCACAGGGCGGTAATAAGAAAGAAGAGAACGACTTTGTGGTTTCTACGGTGTTAAAAACTGGGCATGTTTTAATTTACAGCAATATTCATCTTTCTTAAAGAGCACAATTTAAGATAAAGAACAAATTCACCGACACGCATGGCACTGTGTAACACTCCCGTCCATACACACCTGGTGAAGTGGGATAAGAGGAACGTTGACAAAACACTGAATAAAACCGATCGCAAAAGAGAAGAAAGTACAGCTACAACATTGCAAAGATCATCCGGATTAAAAAATACAAATTGATAAGGGAAATCACTTTGACAATAATTACAGACGGACGAGTGGGAGTTGAAGAAAATAAAAAGGTTAAAAAAAACCAAAGAGAAAAACAGTAAAAAGATCCACGTTTACCAAAATAAGGCCACGCAATAAAACGGCAGGAAGATACGTGTAAACCAGAAATATGTCTCTACTCAATCAGTTTGTGTCCAAATACTCTGATAGTCAATTTGGAAGAATAAAATGTTCCCTGAATGGTTTTTAATTCACGGACAAACATCTCCTGCTTTGTGACCCAAGCACACAACACTTATTGTTTTCTCCTCCTCCTCCTCCTCCTCCTACACCGCTGTGCAAATACTCAGACACTCTGGCAGTAAACAACATTTCAAATCACAAGAATAAATACGTATAAAAAAATAAATAAAACGGCTATACGGTTCTGCTTGAGATCATAAAGAAATAAATATGGCCAGAGGGGGGGAGGAGGGGGGGGGGGGGGGGGGGGGGGGGGCTCTCCATGAACACACAGGGCCCAGTGTTTGGTGGGGAGGTTGGTGACGTTCTATGGGAGGATCGTTTTGGGGGTAGAAGAAAACGGAAAGGCACACGTTGAACTGATTAATCCAGAAGAATCATCTTCCAGTTGTTCAATATGACATAAACTCTTTCACATTGATTTGAACTGCCACACCTGAACAGCAGAGAGTAAGGCATGAAATGCTTGGCCACGGTTCGAGAAGGTTAAAGTGGGGGGGGGGGGGCATGGCATCCTCTTCTGCTCTCCAAGAGGCATTCGCAACTGTGCCACTCCGGCTGATGGACGAGGTTTTAAAAGAAAAGGTTAAACGGCTGTGTAAAGTGGTGCAACAGCTGGTGAGTGGGACGGTTGAGCGAGCCGGTCGCTGCGTGTCGCTCGGCAATCGACGAGTGTTTTGAAGAGCGTGGAGAGGGGCGGCTGTACGGTGGTGAGCTTGGCAAAGCGCTGAGCAGCTGACAGCAGCTGACAGCAGCTCGGACACACGGAAGCGATGAAGTCCTCCCGCCGCTTTTGCCCCTCATCTGCCCTCCTCCGCTGACCGGGTCTCTGACTTCAGCCTCACGAACTCCTTGGCCACGTCGTCGCTGGAGCGCTGCGAGAGGATGCGCATGGCGGTGAGCCCCGTGTCGTCCATGTGTATGCGCTGTCCCAGCGGGCACCAGCAGGCGCAGTTGCCCTTCTCCATGATGTCCCTCAGCTGGATCACGGCCAGACCCACCACTCGGTCGGCGCGGCCGAAGCAGTAGTCCTTAACGCAGGCCTGCAGCTCGTAGCATTCGAACCCGTCCTGCTTACCCAGAACACTGTGGAGACACAACGATTTGTGCTGAATCAGCTTAAATGTTGAATCTACTGCATGCGGCTCTGGAGCTGCATTCTCAGCCTGCCTGTAGGACACTCTTACACATAGGCTTCAATTTCATTTGGCTTTAAGGCGACACAATACTATTTCAAGGCACCTGCTTGCCAGAGTAAATTCTTGTTTTTCGGATCCCTGCATTTAACCCGTTCTATTCAACGTTAACTTGACTACGTTTCCCATGTCTGCTTCTCTGTTGTACTGCAACTCATTTTAAATTAAAACACCTGTAGCTTTGCCGTAGCTTTTAGCTACATAGCCTTGTATTTTTAATATTTTTTTGCATAAAACTTTGAGAATTGTTTTTTTATGTAACTGTGATACTGAAGTTCTTTACTTTCATGAATGTAAAAAAAACTACAGTATTGCTGTATGAAGATAAATTATATGTAAAAGTTTAGACCATGTGTTGTCAGAGTCATTGGGTTAAATATGTTCTGTGGCGCCAGACAAAGTGTTGAACGACACTAAATAATGCTACTTTGGTGCATTGGTCGTCTGTGACGAGTCACTGCAGCGTTCAGTCAGACTTCATTCAAATCCATATCCAGATATTGTTAGAAACAGTTGCTTATTTCTCCTGTCAGACTCGGGATGAGTCTCTCAGTGGTGACGAGAAAGTTCTGAGTTCAAATCTGTGCGGAGTTTGCATGTTCCCCTACATTGCCGGAGTTTCTCCAGTTTGCTCCCACAGTCCAAGAACATGCATGGGACGTTAATTTTCAATAGATGTGAATAAAGAGTGTGCGATCGTCTTCACCCACCGCTTGAGATTGGCTCCGTATCGAAGACAAAAGGAGCTTATTCTCACTCTAAATGTACTCAAATCTAGCAGCAAATCATTCCACTTTCACATCAATCTGAATACTAAAGCTGCCAAAATGAATTAATAGAAAAGGATTGCCAGCTTTTCTGATGTTTTTTTTTTTTTTTAAGTCTTAAAAAACATGACAGAAGCTTTTAAATGTATTTCTTCCATTCAGCTTTTCCTCATCCATCATGATCAACCGAATAATCATCAGATGAAAAGGCTAAATGGGCAAAACAAGACAACCAGATTTGAATAGTAGGGTGAAGAAAACACTGAAAAACAGGTAATTTAGTGGAGTAATTCAGAAATTGGTCATGTAGACAAATAATGAAAAAAAACAAAACAACAACAATTGTTCCTATTTGTGAAGTGAAGATAATACAACTGTGAAAATAGGGTTATTTGTGTACAAATTAAAACATTACCCGATGTTCCTAAACATTTTATGTAAAAATACAAAGCTATATAGATAGAAAAAAAAGGAAGCTGGAACACAGCTGCAGGACTTTGAATTTGAAATGACAATCTTCAACATGAAACAGTCACAATTTAACAATGATGTAACTTCAGTTAGAAATCATTCAAGAACAGATACTCTGGCTGTATAGTCCTTTCAGTCAACAACAACAACAAAAAAATCAAGACAGAAAAGAAAAGAGTAGGTTTACAGTACTCACAAATGAAAGGTTTCGTTGAACTTGGGGGACCAGCTGTTATTCTTGGATTTGGTCTGGAATTTGCGCTTCTTGTCGCTGAGGTGCGGTCCGATCATGGTGATCTCCACGAAGGGCCGGAACATGCCGGACGTCTGCCATTTCAAATCGTTGGCCCCCATAACTGCAGTAGCGCATGAGTTATAAGATAACATCGGTTACTTCAAGACACGCTAGAACAGTGACATAATACAAAATATGATAAATATTACAACTGTTAGACATGGGCATCAAACAGACATTTGTGAAAAAACTAAACAAGCAAACAAACGTCTGTTCATGTTTTCCCACTCGCAGAGTGTAAGAAGATTGATTGAAGTGATGCAGACATTAAAGGTGTACGATCTGAGAGTGCTGATCAGCTATTGTAATAACAAGAAGGTACAAACAGACTGCTGAACTCAGATCAGTCAACATCCTTCAAAACAGGGGTGTCAAACACAAGGCCCGTGGGCCAAAACCAGCCCGCAAGAGGCTCTAATTCGGCCCACCACACAAAGAAAATATAGATTTTTTTTTTTTAAACAAATTTTTTAAGAGTACTGGAAAATACAACACAACACTGAGACCCAAGGAATCGGCATGAAACCGAGCGAGCCACATCATAATGCAGTTTTTTTGGGGACATTTCACTTTATTTGGATTTTGTGCCACAACAGAGAAAAACTTAAGCTTAAATGTAAAGATTATTATCAAATATATTTTATTGACCCGACCCTCTCAAGGTGAAACTGTGCCGTACGGGGGCCCTGAACTAAGATGTGTTTGCCCCCCCCCGCCCCCCGGTTTAAAATGACATTTAATAAAAAACTGTAATCAACCTTTGACTGTAACTTTCCGCTCTCCGTTTGCTGGATGAGTGTACAGCTCAATCTGGACCGACACCTCTCCGATGGGCTTGTCCACACCTGAACCTAGTTTGAAACAGATACAATCAGTCAGCTTACACTGAATACAAAAAAAAAAAAACACCAACAACAAAACAAACACCTCCAATAAATAATGTAGTTTAAGAAAAAAAAAAAAGGGGAGTATAGAAATGGAAATGATGGGGTAGGACTGACCTGCCCACACTAATGTCAGAGAATGACAAACAAAAAGTGTCGGGTGGAGCGGGTGGGGAATGAGGGGATGTCTGGCGAGTGATTTTAATGAAACCTACCCCTGCTGGGCTGTATTTTTTCATTGGGAGTTAACCTAATACCCTTTCCATTGTGCACTAACGCAGAGGCAGCACGGGAGATAAAAGAGAAGACAACAATGATATGTCAACAATCCTCCGCATCACAAACACTGTAAAATACACAACATGCAAGTGCATTTCATTTAAAAAAAAAAAAAAAAAAAGGATTATCCATTATATACAAGCACGGTGCCCTCTTCTGGTGTATTCTGGGAATAGTTCAGGAGCTAAACTACCTTGTGAGTGTTGCGTGGTCACGAAGGTCTTGATGAGTGTGTCTGTCGTCTGAGTGTAGAGGGAGAGAGCGTGGCGTAGAGAGGACAGCTCGGGACTCTTCTCCAGGAAGGCTTTCTTCAGGCCGTTCCCTCCGGCGTGGAAATATTGCTGCGCGAGACACAAAGGGTGAACAGACATCTGAAGGAAGCCAGCTACGCTAATAGGATCAATGTTTCCTTGTAATCCATTTCAAACAGAGCAAAATCTGAAGGTTACTCCGAGCAACAACAAAGAAATCGTCCTATTTTTTCGGGCTCGGTTTATAATCCTGCTTCAATGCACCTCTCATGTCACCCTCTGTTCTCTGAATATATTCTCCAGGCTCTGGCTTGTTGACATCAGCAGTCACACAGTCACGAGCCGCCTACATGACCTCCCCGGGTTAATGGATGAATAGCCGATGAATAATTCCAGCCCACTACCCCGCAATGAAACCAAAACCTGCCGTATAAACTGACCTTGATCGTGTCCAGTGCCACGTCCATGACAGCGCACTGCCTGGGAGACAGGCTTCGAGCCTCCCCCGCCATGTGATCCTGCAACAAATGATGAGCACAGAGGGATGTTAAAGGCTCCAAACACTTAGATCTGCTCACTTTTGAGACATGGAAAGGCCTTCCAATGTGGAGGAATCGTGATACCTTCAGTTTGGAGAGTTGACCCAGTTCTTTAGCAGCTGAGAGGATCTGTGCTCCCTGGATGAAAGGAAAAAAAAACCTGGGTTACTTCTATAATACCAGAAATATTTGCAGAGATTCATAGCATAAGTGGTTCTAACTGATTACTGATCAATCTTAAAGACAGAATATTCAATTTGATTTATCTTTGGGCGAGGCTGAATTTGGGGACATTTTGTAAAAGTTGTTGTGGCGATGCCAATGAGGTGACAACACTTTGTCCCTGGAGTCAACTCACAAAAGTGTCGTTGCCCTGTGGCAAGACGATGGTCTTTTCCAGGCTGCTCATTACGATTCTCCACAGCTCCTTGAGCACGCGCTTCAGTACCGTCTTCTCACAGACGGTGGCGAAGAGCGTTAGCCTGCAAATACATGAGTTCACGTATGTTAATTACAAGAAAAGTGTTGATATTCCTCCAAGGCGCATATCAACTAATGAGACGTGTAGGCTCGAATCAATTACAATGTTTTATGTTAATGATAATGAAGGTAAAAGGTTAATATCAGTGCATTTAATGTAAGATTTAAGTATCGCCACTCCCGTGCATTGGATTGGTCATTGGGATCCATTCTTTGTCACAATAGTGGAAAAAAAAAAAATACAAAAGCAACTTGATCAAAGAAATGCTTATGTTTAATCATTTAATTTCACCACTCTCCTAATGTGTGGAGTAAGCCATGAACTACTCTTTCCTTTAGGAGTAGCTTCAGAAGATCCCTGCAGCGCCAAGCATGGATATCATCGCAATAGCTTCCCGAGTCTGAGGATTGTTTTAGGTAACTTTGTAGACACAGGCCAAATTTCATGTAAAAACAGTGGTTAACTTAAGTCTATAAACACGATCAAACGGTGTAAAACAGGTGAAATTCTACTCTAGAAAAAAAGTCTTCTTCTAGTCTAAAGCAGGTCAAAATTCAGTCTAGAATCAGGGCTAAAGTTAGTCTAAATCAGGTGGAAAGTTAGACTGAAAACGAAACAGTTCTGAACATGGATTTACAGTTGTAAGATCATCACATCTCTATATCATCATGCAGTTCATCATGAGAATGAGAAACCCCTCTCTGATATCTGAACATCAACACTCACTTTCCGTCCAGGAAGTCCATAAGTGGCCGTAACATATTGTCAGAGTCGGCCTCCACCTGGGGTTTGGTGTTTGCATTGAGCGGCCCTTTGATTTGGTAAAGCAGAGACGCCATCTGTCGCATGCAGTCGTTGATGCGACTCTGGAAACTAGAACACAGGCAAAAGACGAATCAGGACAATGGAAGGCAAAGTCACAAAGCATTGACTTGGAACCTCTTGTGTGAACTCAACACACACCTGTTCCCAAATGTGCTGCTGAGCTCATCCAGCACGTTGTTCAGCCTCACTTGCAGGTCATTCAGCAGGTCACTGGCCTCAATGTCCATCTGTGTTAAAGTACACAGTCATTCACTTTCTGCAGTTTTGGATACCAATTTTTTTTTTTTTTTAATGAACTCTTCAAAGCTCTTAGAACTTCAAAAACGCAGCGAAAAAAAACAACCTTTCAAAAGGTGACATTTTCTGTGAACGGCGGACCTTGAACAGCAGCTCATAAAAAGGTTTCATTTCATATGTTTGCAGCTTTTTGCCCAAAGTACCTGGAATTACCTGAATTTCTAAAAGCTGCACTGGAAGCTACAAATGACAGCTTCAATAACCCGCAGTGTTGTTAACATCCTGTCATAATCAGAAAATCCTTCAGATCTGCTAAATGTAGAGGAGAAAGTTACACACACATGTGAGCAAACCCACCTTTTTCTCCACAGTGCCAGACTATAAGAAGAAAGCAAATTTGAAGAAGAAAAAAAAAAAAAAAAAGTTAACTATTTCAGGAGATGTGGGTTTCGTTCAAGGAAAATAAAAGCGCGGGGGGGGGGGTAGGAAAGATCCAATCTGTCTGCACAAAATAAGCACTGCCGGTGGGGGAGCTGAGGCGTATGGATGAAGATGTGGTGTGGCTCATTAGGTCAATGATCCAATGAGCTCTGCGTGATTCATGGCCTGTCGGGGTTACGTATTGCGGCGCCATTAGCGAGGGGAAAGAGATCTTTCTGCTCCGCAGCACAGAAGGGAAGCTTCAGGGGAGGGACGGTAGCGAGGGATGAGTCGTGCTCGCTGTCTGTAATGTGCTGTATATGCTTTTAAAGCTTTTTCGTTCCCCTACCAAATCGTAATGCGTCTGCGCTCCTAAACTCACCTTTTTGTCTGCAAATGCATTTTCAGCCTGCAGCAGCACAGGAAGGTGGCGGGCACAAGAAACAACGGGTCATTTGACGGACTGGATTTAGAGTTTTGTTTATGAGAGTCGTGAACGAACAGTAGGTAGAAGTGGATTTTACATATGGTGGGAGTGACATTGGCGCCTACCTGTTCTTCTGATTCACTCATCTTTATGTAATTGAAATGATGGAATGAGAATTGAATAATAAAAAAAACAAAAAAACAACCGTTAAAACAATTTTGAACAGTTTCAGGATGTGCGTTTCAGGGCAACAAGATCTTAAAAAATGGCTGTTTTTCCGACACCCACCTTCTCCTTGTCAGGCTTTTGCAAATGAAGAAAAATGAAAACACAAAACAGATGAAAAAGTACGTCAAGTTACAAAAAAAGAAAAAAAAGAAAAGACCGAACACCCGATGATAAATGAGAGGGTGCTTAATGGAAGATCTAGGAAAAATATGAATGTTTGAGGTGCAAAATCCTCACGGATGATGACCAGACACAATGCATAACCACAAGAGAAGTTTTTGTCTTGGTGGGACCGGTTAGTGTGAAGTTGTTGGGAGTCGGTGGGACGGGAATCGGTATGGATAAATAATGTTGAAACCACTTCGAACCGCCACAAACCTCTGCCTCTACTTTCTCCCCTTCCTCCCCTATTTCCTCCTCGTCCTCATTCTCTTCAAACTAGGGAGTGGCAGTAAAAAAATACAAAGTCTCATTGAGTTTTTTTTCCCCACGGTATTCAAACTAATTTGGATGCTTTAGAAACAGAATATTATCACAGGGTGAAAGAGTATATGCAGTCATGTATAACAGAACATGAACGCATATACAGGAAACTTGCCTCCCATGCTGGGATACTGTTGTTGAGCTAGAAAAGGAAAAAGAGGACAAACATGGCTGTAATGATACATCTGGATCTCCTGAGATTGATTTTGTTGTGTTGCTGGAATCCCTGTTTCATGATGATGCAGCTTCAGTGAAACACAGTAAAGTAATGAAAAATCCACTGTTACTTTCATGCATTGTTCAGTGTAGGTGGAAACGACTGAATGTGAATCAAAGCTGCGTTTTATAATCCAGACGGAGCAGATTTACAACTTTTGACAGAAATAAGAAAGAAAAGAGCAAATGTTCATTGTGAGCTGCGGATCGGGCTGCAGATCCGCAGCTCGAGCACTTTCTCACCCTTTTCCCAACTTGAAAACTCGATGGAGGTTTCTATATGTTTCCTGAGAGAATGTATGACTGGTGATCAGAAAAGGGATCGTGTGAGGACCGGGAAGTTTTCATGTTTGACTGTCTTATCAGTTCATCTGTTAGCCCACATTAACAGTTACACTAACTTTACAGTACTTTGAGCTGTTCCTGACACGTCATAATGTAAACAGTTCACCGTTGAGTTCACATTAATCTATGAATATAGGATTGGACAGTGTGAAGTGGGCCTCCACTGTGTGGCACCAGAACGTTTTAGGGGGGGTGCAGCAGCAGGGGGGGCGGGGGTGGGAGGGGGGGTGGAGAGATCAATTTCTCTTCACTGTCATTTTGGTGAAGGCAGCCTTGCCACACAAGAGAGCCTGCTAATCCAGCCACCAAGAGTGACAACAGGAATGACAACAATATTGTGGCAATGCGATGTCAAAGCAGATATCCGATGTCAGCTCATTCATTCACTGAATACAAAACCCTGCCCCATTGACGAAATAGAGACCAAATGTATCACTGAAAGGAAATCACAAGAGTCCTCGACATGCTGTGTTGTGTCGACGGGGAGTACAAACACAAATGCATGAGCAGACTATGAAAACTGGAGCTACAGGAACTATTTCTACCATTAAGTTTCACCTCTAAAACAAAGTACATCAACTCTACAACTACAACCACGAACTCTGAAATCAGGCTACTTAGTTGAGATGCAAATGCTATTAAACTTCACCATTTTCTACAAATTGAATTATTGGCCAACCAGACGAGACGATGCATTTAAGCTGCGAGCGTTCACATTACCCACCGGAGTCTTTGCCTTCTCGTCCTCAGTGACAACCTGCTATCCAAGCCAGAGGAACATAAAAACGATCAATACTGCTGTCCACTGCTTACCATTAGGCTGATTATACTATAAAAATATGAGGAACCTTCCAGATTAAAGCCCAGAACAATGGAAACCTACCTCCCCTCCTGCCTCTGCATTCTCCTCCTCCTTCTCCTCCTTCTCCTCCTCCTCCTCCTCTTCTAAGGTTTCATATTGCTTTAATTGTAAATTAAGAACACTTGTTGAAAGTTAAACTGCTGCAGTGCCACAGTTAGTCAAACATTCCAATAAGAATACAGCTACAGTAGATTTAGCATTACATATCAATGCTTGGGAGAGATTCTAAGCATTCACAGCTGACTGAGGACCTGTCTATTTACGTTGTCCTTTACGTACTCACAATACGACACTGATTAAAAACGAAGAAATCAAGTCACTGCCTCAACATTCTCTTAGGGTAGCACACAAGTGAATATCTATAACTATTTGCTTAAAGACACACTTTCACTAAGAACTCCTATATGCAACACAGCAGTTACAGTGTTAAGAGAAATTCGAGTTTTATTCCAAGAACACTGCCGTTCTACCGGAAATGATCTAAAAACCACTACTGTACATACCGTGGCTTCCTCCGTAGCAATCTGACATATGAAAGAGACACAAATACAACTATTGGACAACCTCAATGGGTTTTGCAGATTATTCTGAAAGACGAAAGATTTCTTTGATATTAACTCAGCCCGAACGTTTGTGAAACCGGATGTGTAAGCATCAGCTATGGTCCACCACAGTTCAAAGCAGGTCACTCTTGCTTCTTCAAGAGTTTATTTGCGGACGACTCACCTGTTTGGCGCCCATCGACTCAAACATCTTCTCCAGCTGGATTCTTAACTGCTGCACATTATTCATCAGCACACAGGGCTGAAAACAGACAGAAGGAGGACGGGAATCAGGCGCAAGAAATCCGACGTGATCTTTATGGAATGTGCAAAACTGGGGTGGATCCCCGAGTCAGGCTGTTTAGGCGTCAGGAAGGGAATGAAAATCAAAGGTGAGAATCACGTGAGAAGCAGGGAGCAGCTTGAACACATGATCTCTCTGGCGTTTTGGACCGTGTGGGCTTCATATCTAGTCAGAGGGGCGTGTCCCTGGGAGGCTGCTACCGATACTGATGAGAGCACGGATCAGGGAAAGGCTGAGAGGGAGTAATCAATAGATTCTAAATATTCAAATTAAAGTCTTACTTTTAAGTTAGAAAAATGTGTCAAGTCTTGCATTATTTATAATAAAAAAATCTGTCTTTTGATGCAAAATATCTTTGTTAATCCTTTTAAACACCTGTTGTTCACCAAACTCCTGCAGCTCAATACAAATGGATCCCAGATCATTTCTTTTATATTAGGATGAACATTCAATCACATTCATACATCAATACGTATTTAGCACTCCTGTGTTAGTGTTGTATTATGATATTACATATATTTTGTATGTCAGCGTTAGGGTGAGTGATACTATCTGCGACATCAAGATTCATTGGATTAATGTAGGAACTATATTATATTGCCAGTTTAAAAGTGTCAAAGTTCATTTAAAAATTACAACCAAATACTGATTTTAGTACATTTAAAATAGTGAGATCTGCCTTTTACCCTTAGAGCGTCCCTCACACAGCAAACAGGACCGTGTTTAGTGCAACTGGCGGGATACAAACCTGTGTTTATCAAAGAAAGTTTCACCTAAACTTGGTGGTTTAGTTGTAATTTATCTTTAGCTATTTATTCCCAGAGAGGACTTTAGACCAGACCTCAAATCAAGCTACGCTTGTATATAAACACATCTGGTGAAAAAAGCAATCGGTGTTCATAATAAGAAAGAAAAGGTTCAACTATCACAACAATCGTTTTTTTGGGGTGTGATATGTTGTCTCTTAATGTAATAATCCAATAATTCACTGGATTAGTCTTTTTAGGGTGTCCCACAAACGTTGGCAGGATTGCTCAGTCCTTATCATGAGAACATGCATGATAGAGTCATTATGGAGACCTTGTGATCTGAATCAAATGTGTATTAACAGAAATATTTCAAACTAGCAGGACAGCAGAGCAATGAACTATAACAGCATTGACATTCAACGCACCCACGTTATTTCTGATAATACAAAGAAAAAAAACAACAAGCGGCGACCACTTACGATCTTCTCCTTGTCAATATAAGTAGGGAAGCTCTTGGTCAGAATGGCGCTGTACTGCAGGAGAACTTTGGCAATTGTCTGCAAAAATGACAAGAAATAACATTTAGGAACAATCAAACTGTTTAAGAAGAAAAACTATTGCGGTTTCAATCCAACTGACTTAATAGATTGCTTTACGTTGCACACGGGGGAATATGGTACTTAGAAATGTTCTTGGCGTACTTTCCACCGCAGGAGAGAAGAAATCCCAAAGGCATAAACTAAGATTGCATTTCCCAGGATGGAAATATGTTCAATTTAGCAATTCCTTTTTAATGGCGGGCTCCCGGTTTCCTTCACAAAGTGTGTGACAGAGCTGTAGAGAAACTTTAGCCTTCTACTTCCAGTCTCTTACAAACTCGTGTGAGCATTCAGTGTGGTGGGATACCTTGGAGAAGCGGCGGCTGTACTGAGCCATGACGTTTGGATCGGGGCATTCCAGCTTCTTGATGATCTCGAAGCTCTGGTTGAGCTGAGTGAAGATGTCGACCACAGAGCAGGAGAACAGAGCATGCTCAGAGGTCTGCTGGAACTGAGCGGAGGCACAAGCAACATGCGGCCATTATCAAAACTCCCACGACAGATTACACTGTTTAAAAACATCACCGTGTAGTATAAAGTCACTTTCTCAGTCTGTAAATGTAACAGCTGTTTCATTCAGAAGCTTATTTCATTTGATGACGAGTTAAGAACAAGATGTCCTTCATATATATCGATCTTAACGAGCAGATGTCATTCTAATTTATCTTACTCCATCTTTTTTGTCTCTCTCCAAGGCTCCGTGCATGAACTCCATCGATACGTCCTCATTTTCATCCAGCCACTGCAGCACAAACTGCACAAACCACCTAAGAATGGGAAGAAAAGTCGATTGAAGAATAAAGTAGTTCAACTTACTTTACACCGCAGGAAAGAAGAGACAACCGAATCAACCTGCCTCAAATCCTGAACAGTGCGGATACACTTAAGGTTTAGTGTCTGAGACAAACAAGTGATTATAGATCATGTTGATTATCAGCACCGGCCCACTGGCCAGCTGTGTTACTATTCAGTATAACAGCCCCCCCTCTTACACCCTTGAGTGAAAGACATCCCGTGTACTTACGATGGGTAATCAGGAACGACGCCTTTAAAAGCCGGCAGCTCCTTGACATACTCGTTGTAGAGCCACTTGACCTTGAAGTGCAAGTTCATGTAGTCTGTGCTCTTGCACAGTCTGTGCTTTTCATGCTCTGTGGGTACAAGAATGTGAAGTTGGAGCATTAATTCAAACTTTGACACAACTTGTGACATGGCTGGAGACCAATCTCGTGTTATTTTTGATGCAGAAATAATGAAATGTACTGAAAAGATAGAGTGTAGTACAAGAAGCTCACGTTACAAATGTGTGTCGCAGTGGTGAGTCTTGTGATCTGACCGTACAAATCTCTATTTCTCTGCTTTCTTTTGTATTTTACAGATATTATAAATAGTTTAGGAGTTTTGATTTTGAGAAGCACACATCAGCAATGATGGAATATGACTGCAGCTCATTTATCTCACTTATATCAAAGCGAGTGGGAACATTTTTTACATATGAAATAATAATGAGCTCAAGAACAGGCAGCGACTTCAAACTTCATACTGACCTACTAAAAAAAAAACTCTCTTTTTGGTAACAAAGAGTACATCTGTGAACACATTTTCGATCAAATGAATGAGGATGCCGCTTCTGTGTTATTGTGCGTGCCGCAGCATCTCTGTAGAGAATTTATCTTGAGAACAAAAGCTAGAACAGCAGCGCTCCGCCTCTGGGGAGCAGTGGAGCTGTACCGAGACAGTGGTGCAGAGGAAAAAGTGCAGGGAGTCTCCTGGGAGACATAAGCAGCTTTCAAACCCTGCACAGTTATTGTGTCCCCCTCTGATTTCTTTGCTTTCTTTTGTGTCACTGCTGCTGCAGAATCCTCTTCTCCTCTGGTCATTTCCAGTTTCACCAGACCTTCGCTTTCATTCACGAATTTGTCCCACTCTTCTGCTTTTTCCTCTCACTTCATGCAGAAAACACGCACCTCCTCAATCCTAAACAGCAGTGATTATATCACATGCGTGATACATTTCGCCCGTCATACGGCAGACCTCACCTTCCATAGCGTACATCATGTCTTGTGAAAACAACGTCCACATGACCTCTGCCGACACCTTCCCTACGCTCAGTTCCTGAGGAAACCTGAGAAAAAGAAGATAATTACATGGTTTTGAGTCATATCAGCTCAGAAAAGTGTTGAATAAACCTCCTCCCACTTTCACAGTGACAGAAACTAATCAGAGAAAAACTCTGAGCTGTATTGTAGTCGTTAGTGTGTTTATAAAGACATAAAGCAGGGGTTTGCTCACTGGTTGAGCACAGGTGTATAGGAGTTCCTGTCTTCTTCAATGATGGAGACAATGAGCATGATGAGCTTGGGCCAGAAGTCCAAATTCTTGTTGCTCGGACCCTGCTCCTCCAGAGGCAACTCCTCCTTGTTCTGATTCCGCAAATTAAAAGCACAAGTTGTTCACAGTTACATTGACACATATCACTGTTGTCCTGACTCGTCTCAGTTTGCAGTTATGATATCAAGTATAAAAAGAGCAAAATCCGATATTCATTCAGGTGTTTTCCTCCAAATCTAAATTCCAACTAGTGAAGCGAGTACATCTAAGGAAAATGCATGTATGGAAATGTATTCCATAATGCTCCTGCCACATAATTAATTTTGTCCAAGCTTTTGTGGTTTTTTAAATCCAATAATTTAAGATAAAATATCATATTTTCATATTTGTTAAATACTCACAATATAGGTGTCTTTACCTGGATTTTCCAATATTTCTTTAATAATACTAATACTAATGATACTAATAAATAAAATAATAATACATATAGTTGGAAAATTGGTTTCATCTGTCTATTCCCTCTTGTTTTATTACGTACACTATGTCAGTCTTACAAAGGCTTTATTCATTAGGGGGCTATAAGAATTTTAGCCCCAAAAAATCAGCGTACATGTTATTTTCTTAAACTAAAAGCTAAAAATTCAACATAAAAACACATTTTTATTGCATGTTTATTGTATTCTGTGTATAGTATGCCTTTTTGCAGTGTAGGTCAGTGTGAGACTCACCGTGTCTGCAGGTTGGTACTGTCTGCTGTACAGTTCATGGCAGTTATTGAAGATGTAGTCGTACGTGGAGTTCAGACAGGCTTTGACACAATCTCTCACCACCTGGCTGGCCCGGGGCGGAGACTGCAACTCCTGGACCTGATCACCAACAGGACGTAGTGTAACTTGGAGTGAGCAGCCACCAATGATTCCATACACATTATTCGAGAAAATGGGAAACGGACATAGTATTTTGCAGAACTGTGGCATGAAAGCTTTTCTTTAGGATTATTGAAATTCTAAAATGTCATTATTTACTCAGTAAATGGATTTAACAATAAAAACAAAAGACAAAACAAGCTCAGACCACATACACTGAGACCATACCAAGGTGTAGAATACCAACCATTGGTCAGCTTTTAATGAATCAGGTAAAACGAGACCTTTTTTAAGATAAACACAGGAAGACAAAGCACAATTGCTTTTTTTTTTTCCTTTTAACTAGTCAGTGTTAGTGCTCAATGTGGTATACAAGTAGGTAGGTATACGGAACTGGCGCAAAGTTTTATTGGGTTAAAATCGAAAAGCTAAATCATTTGTAAGCATACATGCTGAAGTAATTTGTCTTGAAAAAATTGTTTTAAAAATAGTGTTGCTTGAGATAAAATCATTGCTATAAGTCACTAATATAAGCATGTATTCAGAGTCTAATTATATATGAAGCATTTATTATATTATAAATATATTATATCATATCACCAACTATATGGCAGTTTTTACTCTTCAGTGACTTCAGAACGTGATAATTTCAAATTACACGAGAAAGTAATTTGTCTTACTTTATTTAAAAAAGCACAAATGAAAAAAATCTGATATTAAATGTTCAGTGAGATTAAATCCTTGCGATAAGATCATAGCAGAAGCCTTTATTGAGAGCACATGGTAGATTTATTGCTATCAATATCACTTACTAAATAGTTTTTTTTCTTTCATTAGTCCCACTTTTGTCAATATTGTGCAAATAATATTTAAACAATACAAGTAAAAGTCGTGGCCCAAGAAGAAACTGCTAACTGCATGAAAAATAGGGAAAAAATGACTTGGTCAAAAGTATGGAGGGTTTTAATGCAAAACGTTTAAGTTTGACTGGAACAAAAGAACTTAGTGGAACTGTAACAGCAGTGATTTTACAAATATTCAGAAGGTGAATATCAGCTGAGTTTATCCATTTGCAAGAATCGCATATTGTTATGATGATAAGAACATGAATGCAAAGACCGAGCCTGTTGATAAGGACTCAAAACTTCAATTATCTAAATGCAACTGAATAAAATCAACAGGTAACCAGTTACCTTCATCCTGAAGAAGGTGATGCTTGTCAGAAGATCCACTGTGGATTTCAAATCCTGCAGGCGATCTTTGTTACTGGCAGGAAAGTGATTCTACAGGAGAAAAAGATTCATTTACAACCAAATCAAACATCAATAGTAATCATGTGCAAGATGTAGAAGTCAACACAAGACGGACATTACAAGCTTTATGACGCTTATAGAGTATCTAATGCAGTTAATATGTTTTCGAGCAGGATGGTGACGTTTATAAGAATCTTACCCGATAAGTGGAAAGGTCAATGCGTAGAGAGTTGTGGAGCTGGTCTAAGAGCTTGACAAAGCGCTCTTTCTGTAAAACAAAAAAAAAAAAGAGAAAGAAATTATATGGAATGTCTGTTATGAGGAGGAGGGGACTGAAATTAAATCGCAAAAAAGTATTTCAATGTGTGTGAAAGTAGAGTAGAAAAGAAACAGAAACTATATGTTGATCATCGGACAGCAGCACCAACCCCAAAGTTGGAAGCAGCGAAGCGGTCCGAGGCCGACACGTTGGTGGAAGCGGTTGTGTGGGCGTAGAAGGCGTTAATATTAGCCAGCAGGGTGCTCATCACCGCAGGAACTCCAGGACACATGTATTTAGATGACAGGCAGGCAAAGTGTCTGGGGGGGGGAAACAAAACAACAACAACAACAACAACAAAGCATGAGCAGGGGATTGGTTATGATATGGGATGACTTCACACTAACAAAAATAGAGAAGGCTTTTTTTTTTGTCCTCATTGAATGACTCATATTAGTCATTTCACCATTTGTGCCCATTTTTTGTGCCTTATGACATGTCGGACTCACGTCATGGCCTGGTAGATGGACTCAATCCCATAGCGCATGGCGAACTCGTCCACTATTTCCTGAGCAACGTCATCGAAATAGACTTTCCAGGAGTCGTCTCCACGAGCCTCAGGGATTTTCACCACACCTTGACCAAGCACATCAGTGGAATGGTGGAACAGGTTCTGTAAAGGACAGAAAGAACTTTTTTATGAACACAAATCCAGCCTGAGAGTCAGCGAACAAAGAGTCACAGAGAATTCATTTGAAACACCAAGAAGCGAGAATTTAAAGAAAAAAATATTGAGGGGGCAACGCTTTTTGGCTTTCCTGCTCCTAAAGATTGTCTCTTGTGTAAGCACGTGGTTTGTGCTTAAAGCCTGGTTCACAATATGATTTTTTTTTTCTTGGAAAGGAGTGGGATTATGTTATTACTGCTAAAGTTTCTCTGTGACTTTAATCTTCTCTCAATCGGTTCTATCCGCAGACAATCGAAGCCGCACAATAAAATCCCTGATGGTTGTTATCTAGTTTTTCTAACAAAGGCCTGAACCTTTTGAATACTCAGCATGCAATCAAATACCTATTCTGTTGCCACTCAGGTTCACTTTGTTTTTCACGTCATATATACTTTGCATGATCCACAGTTCATCTTTGGTTCATGGTCGGTGTAAGGGTTAGGTTAGATCAACACAGACATGGCAGCATGAAGCACTTCAGTGAAGGATCTCTATAGAAAACCACAAGAAGCTCAAATATCCAAACGGAATATTTATGACACTGTGAAGCCTTATTATCCTTTCGAGGTATATTTGTGTCTGCTTCCATTTAGAGTGGGCTCGAGTGTGTTATCACCTTCATTTCATTTTTTATTTACTTCTGTATCTGATCAGTCACTACACTTTTAAATGACGTCATCATCTAAAGGGAAACATTTTTCCAGGGGGACTCACATGTATATAATATTCAGCTCTTTATAGGTTTAGATGTAAAGTTACTCTCAACATTTTAAATTCTGGTGACTAAACTACTGTGATCCAATAATCAGATCTGCTTTAAATTCAACCTTGACGAATATTATAGTTTTTAGCTTTAATAGAAGCTACAACAAGGAGTTCAGTGATTGTGTGGAACAGAGAACACCCAAAGAGCTTAAAGGGCCGGAGGATAATTTACCTCATGCAAGCAGGTGTACTGCACGTGATAAGCAGCCACTTTCTCCTCTCCTTTGATTTCTACGTTGATCTGGAGACGAATGGCACCCGACACGGCTGACTTGTCCGTCCTCTTCTCTGTTATCGGAAGCAAATACGGTTACGCCGAGAGATGGCAACATGCGCATTTTCTGCACCTTCCCGATTCATAACTCTGATCCAAATTGACGACACAGAGACACATGAATCCAGGTCTGTTCACACAACACTAATTACAGACTATTAGCATGGCAGCTCTATTGTAGGGGGCTCTCTTTCCTTGGGCGGGATGGCAGCGTGCAGCCAGCATTGCTAATAGAAGTCCTCCAGCTGATTGTGAGTGAGACAATGGCAGTGGGCTGTGTGGACCTGCGCTCCGATTGCCGAAGACACTGGAGCTGGAGCTTCTTTGGAGGTGGAGTGCCTGGCGGTTCAACCCTGCTATTTACCCTGACAGGAGCATCATTACGGGTAAATTGTACATGTCGGCAGAGAGGTCGATTTCCGACTGGAGTTGATAATCACATATCGGGAGGAAGGGAAAAGGAAGGACGCTTGAGAGGAACAGACAGAGACAGAGGAGAGAAGATGTTCGAAATGAACGGGGCACATTAAATTAATTCTGTCTTGAATTTTGAACACAAAATTACTCTATTTAAAGGATTTGTTTGAATGCAGATAATACTGGATTGAGTGTTCTTAATCCACTGTTTAAAAGAAACAATAAATGATTCATGGCCGTGTTATCGTTAAACGACATGCTCTTCCATTAAAAAGATTCAATTTTGCTGGGATGAAAAACATTTTAACACTTTATCCAAGCAGAAACAATAGATCCCCTCCTCTAAGATCAAATCTGAGATTTGTTCCTTGAAGGTACTCCCATCTACATTTAATATTGCTGCACAACCAGCGGTCTTGCAGACTAACAGATCAACGCCTGTGTAATTTTCTGTTGGGAAAGTAGTAGTGTTTAAAATTTTATAGAGTTGTCAGGGAAAGCATGCATTGTTGCAGACGGATGTTCCATTTCTCAGTGGTTAAAAAAAACAACAAAAAAACAAAGTTGCTTCAGGCACGCAAGATGTGATTAATGAGGTTCCAGCTAAAAAAAAAACACAACATGCAGACTTTCCATTCAGCTTGTTGTACATGCAGGAACCCTTAGGTTAATATTTCTGGTACTACATCTTATGGTGGAGCTTTGGAAAAGGGTTGTAATTGTGTTGAGTCCAAATACCAATGTCAACCAAAACCATTCTTCTTTTTCACAAAGTCTATGAAACATCATGAAAGATACTGACCGAGGTTGTACCAGACGTCCATTTCTCCGCTCAGCGTTCGTACTTCTATGATGCTCTGTCCCAGGAAATCATCGGACTCTCTCTTCAGACGCTGCTTTACTCGGGACTTGATGTCGTCGTCTTCATCCCACACACGTACTTTGATTCGGTCAGAAGAATTGTGGCACTCACTGATAACAAAAATAGTTTTAAAAAAACCCTCTGAAAATCCCATGAATATAACTGCATGACGTCAAAGAGGAGAATTGCTTTATGAATGCCTGAGCTCAGGAATCAAGTCGGAGTTCTGTTACTAGCATTGTAAACAAAACAAAACAATTACACTACACTGAAACATTGCAATTTTACACTTGGCAATAGTGCAATGGTTAAAAATCCCGTATTGGATTGTATATCGATGGTTTGCATCTGGACAGTTGATGCTTTTGAGTTCAGGTACCTGCTTCTTGTTAGCCACGTAGGCTAACAGTGAAGTGCAATATAACTTCACTTGCAGCATCACTGGTGAACTTCACTTCTATGAAACAGTTTAAGGCCCCGTTTACACGACAACATTTCAAATGAAAATGCATTGTTTTTGCGTTTCTCGTTTCAGAAAAGGCTTCATATAGGGCCATCAGTGGGTGCTGCGGCATGGACCATTTTCAAAAAGTTTCACCTTGGGAGCCCTTTTTAAAAAGCTGCATTTTCAGTGGCTCCAAGCGTCGCTAAATGGACACCCAAAACACAACAAAAGTTTTCCATATTCACATGAAAACATCATGGGAACGGGATCTAAGTTAGTTAAATGTGGTGAACGTGGATGTGCCACCCTGATGTTGTTTACGTGATTTATATGTGGTGGTCTGATGATTTGATTCGATTTTTTTTAACAAACTGTTGACGTATAGTGTCCTGCTTTTCTATAATGATGGACATTTTATATTGACAAATATAAGACACACATGTGCACACATGCATTTCTTTGTTTATCTTTGTGCATGTGGACAGAACATCGAAGAGGTACAAATATTCACAATACAAAAGATAACCAAAATTTGTTGAAGACTCACAAATGGAACTTCTCCTCCCAGACTGGATTAAGGTTGCCGTAAATTGTCTTGGTCCTTTTCTTGGTCTTGCCCACCTGAACAGTCACGTACGGATCGCTTGATCCGGTTTTGTCTTTTGCCTGAAGTCCTTGGGCGCACACAACTGAAACAATGACAGAACACAGAGCCATAAGGAATGACCAATAATGACAAAATGTCAATAAGTTACAGCAGAATTTAACAGATTTCTGTGCTGATCAGTGGAAAACCTGTTATGGTGATCTTTGCCGACCACTTTGAAGTACCATCCAGTACGCTCTGTTTGATAGTCTTCATCTGCTGTGCATGGATTGCTTTACTAATGACA
Source organism: Lipophrys pholis (assembly GCF_963383615.2). Lineage (NCBI taxonomy): Eukaryota > Metazoa > Chordata > Actinopteri > Blenniiformes > Blenniidae > Lipophrys > Lipophrys pholis. The sequence goes on along the minus strand of NC_137641.1, from coordinate 13,510,461 downwards.
AACACTTCTCTTATCAGCTCAAAGATTTCTGGCTTGTTTCTTTCCCTGATCTTCATCCTGTCCTTCATGGCCATAATGATATTTTGCGTCCGGTCCTCAGCTCCATGCTTTGAGCTTTTCTCCGCAGCACCTAATCATTTAACACAAGTTTAAGAATTTTTTATTATTTTTTTTAAAAAGAGTGAATTGAAAAGAATGTGATCAACAGGGAGCAACTCCTTTAAACACTCTTGATTAGAATACTCACGCTGGAGACAGTCAGCATTCAGTAGCTCCTGGCACTTTTCGTGGCACTTGACCCCGCACTCTGAGCAACGCATGCCTTGGCGGGCGATTCCCCACAGCAGCCCCTCACACTCGTAGCAGTATGTGGGCGTCGTGGCTGTCCAGACCTCAAAGTTATGTGGTGTGGTGCAGGAGATGGGGTAGATGAGAGCCTGCAGGGTCTTTTTGTAGACATTGTTTTTCTACAACGGAGAGATTCAATACATGTTAGTCCATATGATTCCTGCATCGGTTACATATACATTGAGGATTGAGGACATTGTGGGATATTTGAAAAGAAGTCAAAAGAAAGTTAAAGGCATTATACTCACCAACTCCTCATCTTTGATTGAGGATCGTGCAGCCATAGCAGAGGCGATTCCAGCCTTCCTGGCTTGAACCAAGGACTGAACATATAGCAAAGGAAACTTAAGTTAGGTTTGTGCTCAGTAGAAGAAAAACACTATGCAACCCACAACCAAAAAACACCTGGTTCCAACAGTGGAGGGGTCTGGTTATAAGGGGTGCTCAATAGGGTTATCAAAGACTCTTGTGAAAAAAAACACCCAATGAATTTAGAAACCCATGTGAGTATTATTAGTTCTAAGCGGTTTACTGAAAAGCCAACGTTAGTCCAGTGTAAACACCTTATTGAGACAACAAACCCTTTCGTTAGTAGTACATTCTGCCTTTGTACTAATTTTTGAATATTGCTAAAGGTTCAGCAAGTCAGGGGCAAATGATAACCAAAAGGTGGGGGAATAACTCAGGGATTATATATCTTAAAGACAATATCAAGTAGGAAGAAAAGTTACCCATAACCAAGAGGAATCATGCAAATGGTTTCATTTCTACCCAATAAAAGTGTGAAATCAAGGAGACCGTCATGCTGTAGACAGACATGTTCGAGGCAACTGCTCTTTTGTTTGTCCTACTTGATATTTTATGCTTAAGGAGACAGGGGAGTGGCAGCTGGGTTCTATGACTTACCATAGCCTGACCAAGGAGAGTGAATGCATTCAAGAGAGTTGTGGGAAATAGTTTTGGGGTTTAAGAGAGGAGGGAGACAGAAATTAGAAGTCTGATTTCATATTTATCTCAATTTGCTGATAACAATCTCATCCCAAAGTCCAGGTTTATTAAGATAAAAGAAAACAAATATGACCTCTGTGGTTGGAAGAAAGACATGTACTCACAAACAAAGAACAGAACTTACAGTATGACTAATGTAGTAGACAGTAAAGTAGAAAAAAAATAAATAAATAAAAGAATAAAGGCAACGCAATACTGACCACATCGCTGACCAAAGGGATTGGCTTCTTTTTCCGCAGGTCCGGCATGCTGTCAATTCCATAAAGACCGGATCCACCACTGTCCACAAGCAAAACAGATGAAGTGTTCAAACACAAGAATAAAGCTGTACACCGTGTTTATAATATGGTCACAAGACTCTAGCAACAAGTTATTGCCGTTTATCCAGGTAACGCTCGGAAATCAACTTACCCTGGTTTGACCCAGGCCTGTCTCTGACCAGGCTCCTCATCTCGAACCTGTAAGATGTCATGTGTGAATTTTAGGTATGTGTCTTACAGAGGCACATTATGAAACGAATAAAGGAATAATAGAAACAAATCTGGTTGAGTTTCACCTCTCTGATGCTACACAACATGCAAGGAGAAATAAAAAATGACAACATCTTAAAGATGGGAACAACATATTCTAGGAGATGCAGATTTAAGCAAATATATGACAGGATATACAAGAGTCCACAGGCATACACATGTTTTTTTTTTGGTTTTTTTTACATCTTCCTGAAAGGACAAGTCTTTCATCAAGAGTGTAAATCTCTCCAGGGTTCGTTCTCACAGAGTTTTTATCGTGTTTGAAGAAAGTTGCTTTCAAAGCAGTACAAGAAGGAGAACTGAGAAAACAATGCTGCAACAATCCTGGGATTTTTATTGAGACAGTGCATAATGGGATGAAGGTATTTTACTGAAAGAAATAAAACAAGAACAATCCAACAAGCCGTTTTGCTCCAATTTAGTGGTTTTTGTTTTGAAGAGTACACAAGCATTCCTCTTGACAAAGACAAGCATGACGGGCGAAGTGATGGAAATGAAGATAATTATTCCACAACAATCAAAATCAAATCAACTGAAAAAAAAAAATAATGTAATTTCAGCGTGGAATTGACATTATATAAGTAACCTGATTATCTTCTCTTCCCAGCTCTGCAAAAAAAATAAAAAATCACATTATAAATTGTTTGGGGCAGCTTCAATTAAGCAGACTCTCTTGACTACATTAGCAGAATGAATTCAGAAAAGTTATCAACAAAAACTTTTGACATTATAAATAGGATTTCAAGTGATCACAATTTTAAATACCTGGGAAAAACTCATCCATCGACAGCGATCCCTGAGAGCCTTGAGATCCATGGGATCCTTGGGACCCCTGAGTGGATTTAGACAGTCTGTGACGGGTTTGCCTCTTTTCCTTCAAAATACGCTGGAAATTTGCTATACGTTCTCGATGGCTGGCATCAGTCGACTTGGCTTGATTTACATCATCAAGAACGTGGTTCTCCTCGATTGGACTCAAACGAGCCTCTTCTGAACTGAGAACTGGACCAGGTGGATCTTCGCCCTGCGTTGCTTGACAGAGGTTTGATGTTGCATCAAGTTCGGATGGTTCCACGTCTGTTGTAGATTCTCCTCGTCCTTGAGAATTCTCAGCCGATTTATGTTCAGTTGGGGTACAATGAGAGCAGCTAGTTTCCTGTGATGATGCCTGAAGGGCACTGGACAGGTTCTCATTTGTCCCACTACAAGACACATAGACTGAGGTTTCGCTGTCCTCCTTTGGAGTGGCAAAGTGGGTGCCATTTTCTTTCAGACTTGCTTCACGCCCTGTACACTCTATTCTGCCAAGTTCCTCAATTGGATCACTGAATTGCTGAAGCTGAGATGGATATGTGTCACTCTGACTAATATCTGTTGCACCCTCAGGACCGGATGCCTCTAACTTTTTCAAAGCCCCTTTCAAAGCTGATCTGAATGTCAGTACCGCCTTGCTAATGGTTGCTACATGAAAACTGACATTGGTTTCGGGGGATTTGGGTGTCTCCTCGGAATCTATCTCAGATGACTTCTGTGATAAAGAGTCCCCTACATCCTCCCGGGAAAGGCTGCGATCTGTCCATTCACGGTCCAAACTCTCAGCAGACCCCATATCCAGAGTGTCACCAGATGACGGGCCATCATCAAAAGTTAAATGTGGCTCGAGACCACCATCCTCACAGTCAGTCAAAAGCACGGTGGAGCAGCTCAGGCTTCTAGAAGGACCACTGTCAAGTTCATTGACGCCAGCATCCACAGTGTGGTAACCGGAACTACGTGAAAATGGGCAGTTTGCAGCACAGTCACACTCGAGGTTTCCTTCCTCAGTTTGATATCGGAGAGGCCTCCAGTCCAATGTGCTAGAAGAACTTGATGGAAAATTGTACTGGTGTCCGAACAATAATGAGAGGTGCTCAGAGCTGGTGTGTGACGAATGACCTGGAGTGCTGCTTTGCGTCTCCTCAGTGGCACATCTGTTCCAAACACCTGGACAGTCATTCAGCTCTTCTCTACTGTTGGCACAAGATGAGATGTCCTCCTCACTCCAACCCCCTTCTCCACTCACACTGTGCTGCATGTCAACAGAAGCAAACCAGTTGTCATAGCTTGTTTCACCAGAAACAATACTTGCATCTGGAAGGTTGGAGCTGTGACGTTCTGAGACATGACTGATGCTTTGGAAGTTGTGGCTACAATGGAGCTCCAGGTAGTGCAGATCCGGTTGGGTATGTCCAAGTAAGCTTTGCCCAGAGGTTGTTTGGTGTGTATGGTGGACCGATCTGAATAAAGTATGGTCATCTTTCCATTGTTTGGGGGATCTCTGAGATGATAGATGTCCTGAATCCTTTCTAGTGTCTTTGTGATTCAACAATGGACACGAGTCTCCCCCATGTAGGGATGTGATGGCATTCTGTCGTTCAAGGCTTCCTTGCCTGTGCTGTGTCTGTGACACAGGGCTTGAGTGAGGTGTGGCTGTTGCTCCAGAGTACAACTCGCCGATTTCACTAAGCACCGAATCGACACAACAGGATACCTCGTCCACTGAGCCTCGAACCGACGTTAGATATTCCCTCAAGTCAGAAATTTCTTCCTGGATCTTGTTGATTCCTTTCAACTCTTTTAGGATATGCTCCACGATGTAACCAGAGCTTTGCTCTGCTTCCTCATTTATCTTATGTTTCTCTTCATTTCTGATTCTTTCAAGTATTCTGGGCAATGCATTGTCAACCGCTGCATTGCTTTCCTGGTAATCTGAACCTCTGTTTTCTCCAGAAAGAGCTGTTGTAACCACTGAAGTGCCCTCCTCGGCCCTCTGTAGCTTCCTGCGGAGGCCTTGCCCCACACTGGGACTCTGTGACTTCTTCTGCAGGTCTTGGATGTTGGGAGAGAATGAAGGTAGCTCCGATTTGTCGGGTTCATCCTGCCCACTTGGGTGTCCTCTGGAGAACATTCCTGAAAAGCGGCGCTCCTAATCAGCTGCTCGAACACATGGATGAACCACTATGTCGACGCCTCGTCTTTGGGATGATTTAACTGCAAGCCAGCTTCTCAAACTGGATCTGAGCAAGTACCTGCACCACAGCTGAAAGGAGAAACCTACATTAAAGTTATTTTGTTGAAAAAGCCAAGAAAATGTATTAGTTGTGATTTCATTTTTATTATTTTATGTCTCAGCATCTTAGAATTGTCAAACAACCAATAACTATGGAGGTGGCATCACCTTTATTTTCTGGAAATTACCTCGGGCACAGTGAAAACTAATAACGGAAATGCAAATTGAGTTTTCTTTTTCACACTCCAAGAAGAGAAAACAATTTGTTCCCTTATCAGTTTTATATGAGTCAGTTTATTTCGTTTGGAGGTGGAATAAAGGCCTATAAACCAAGGTGGACAAATCACAAATATAATCGTTATTTTTAATTGAAAAAGATTTTTTTGGATGCGTTAACTATGGAATTTTACTTATATTTAAGCACAATTTACACCATGTAACTACATTTAAAAGTTGCTAAAGTATATGTCTGCAATTTCAGTTACTATTCAAACCTTTCGATTGGCCTTTCAAAATGTGGTTTGAAGACAGATACTGTATATCGACAGATATCGCTTTTGATTTTAGAAAGTAAATGAATCCATTAAGCCATTTCAGAGAGGGATACTTTTTACTTTCTTTTTTTTTTAACCACATCACCTTATCTTTTTTAATGAGTGGCCACAAAGAATGTGTAATCAAAAAAAGTGTCTGAATGCAGCTATGCAATTTGGTTCACATGAAACCGTGCACTTGTGTGAGGCTGCACTTCCATTTACAGTACAGAAGTAGGACAGGCAGAGTAACTGACCTCCTCTCTTGTCAGAGTGGCAACTTGCAGAATGAACACTGTGCAGCTGCTCAGATCTCTGTAATTAGGAGTCTTTGGAAAGACAGCACAGTAATTACATGACAGGTCAATTCTCTCCTCTGAGGCCATGTCATTCTTTCACTCCCATACCAGCTGCATGGCTCCACAGGGCTGACCCATCACATATATTGTACACGCTATAGAGATAACTAAATATTCCAAAAAATTATTATTCAAAAATATGTATTGAATCTAGAAGTCAATGAAAATGCTTTCCACAGTTCAATGACGATGCCTTTATCTACATTGAGCTCCACTGTTATGAAAGTGGATAAAATCCTGAATTTGCAGATGGTTTCGAGATAGTTTGCATTCTTCAACACTGCGACTACTTAATATAGAAAAGTGCATATGTATATAAACCTTTCATTCTGATAGTGGCTTTATCTCTGTAACAACAAACTTAATCAAATTCTTAAATATTGACACTTGCACAACAGAAGCATATAAAGGTTTTTGGACTCTAGAATTCCACATTTTGGGGAACTTCCTCACCACTTCATGGATTCATCATGATCTCCTATATATTCACAGCAATCTTAAGTGATTTGCCAACTATGCAGGATAACCTAGAAACTAATTGAGGGGCTTGGTAGGGTTAAGAAGATTGCTTGAGTCTTTCTTTTTAGGTTATTTATAATGTGCTTTGTGACTCTTTGGATTCGGATCAGATGAGTACTAAAACCAAAGGAAATTCCAGAATTTATAAAGAGATAACACCTCCCATTACACATTTTTTGAGTATATACACAAGACAAACATTCACTATACATTTTATTGACCCTAACACACCTTCATGTGTATTGTTAATCAAAAGTTTGAACAAATTTACCAGATTTTTCTAAAAACATCTTTCTTACCTTGTAGGAAAAAGCACGCAACCTGTAGATTTCATCTTGCAGGATTAATCAAATCCACATGGAAGAGATCTCAGAAGCTCAGTAAAGTCCTTTTTCCTGTCTTTTATCAAAAGGAATCTTCTGTTTGATTATTTATGTGACAAACGAGCAAATCCTTCTTTACTTGAATGCAAAAGTGTTGAATTCCTCATTTCTACTACTGGAATAACACTCACGAGGAGTGAACGATCACACTGCAGTTCAACCTCAGTAGCGATCTCTACTCCCCCTCCCATCCTCTTGTACGTCTGTCTCTGTCTCTGTCTCTGTCTCTGTCTCTGTCTCTCTCTCTCTCTCTCTCTCTCTCTCTCTCTCTCTCTCTCTCTCTCTCTCTCTCTCTCTCTCTCTCTCTCTCTCTCTCTCTCTCTCTCTCTCTCTCTCTCTCTCTCTCTCTCTCTCTCTCTCTCTCTCTCTCTCTCTCTCTCTCTCTCTCTCTCTCTCTCTCTCTCTCTCTCTCTCTCTCTCTCTCTCTCTCTCTCTCTCTCTCTCTCTCTCTCTCTCTCTCTCTCTCTCTCTCTCTACTTCTGTCCTCTGGCATTGTATTCCAGCAAAAAGCTAATCTGGAGCTGAAAAACTGCCAGGTTTCAGTCTCATTCATTTTTATACTTTCAATCCACAGCCTCCAGTTTATGTGAAAAAGATGTTTCATTTCCGAAGATTTGTTAGTTGCAAAAATGATACTTTACTTTGAGAAATAACATAAATATTGAAATCTGAATACTGTGTATTCATTCTAATCACTTCATATTTCACGTCTTTCAACTATTCCTTTTTTAGAGAACATGTAGGCATGTTTTACAACACCAGGTAAACTATTTCGATCATCAGTTGTATTACATTTCTGAAGCGTTCAGTCTTGTGTCACAAGTGTTTCACCAGGTTTGGCAATAAGTGGCACTATTTAGAACCTCCACACACTCATGTTTTCAATCAGCCATTTATGGCTCACATACACTGCCATCAGTCCATGAAAACTAATCTTCATAATGGCGTCTTGTGAGGGCTATCTCCATTCCTGCCTTTTTGCTATGCTGTTAACGCCATAATGTTATGAGTCCCAGTTCGGTATATGAGAGATCCCTGTGCTTGATCCCTTGAAATATAATTGCACATAAATGCAACACAAAACTGTGTATGTTTACCTGCCTGCATGATAATTGATAGGCCATACAGTCTTTATTTCCAACTATATTTGTCACCCATGAGATTGTTATTAATACATATAGTTTCAACTGAGGAACTATTCATACACCACAGATCTCATGAGCTAAGAACATGGGAGAGACTGCCATGGGTGAACCATCTATTAATGTAAATTATGGGCCTTGGAGCAAAGTGATAGGCCTAAGTCAAGAGAGGGACAGTGACAGTATACTTTAGCCTCACAATTAGTGTGTCTTGTGCAGGGATAAAATTAACCACTGCAGACTGAGGAAGACAGGGGGATAGGAAGGAAATAAAGTTTATAAGGGAACTGGCAAAGCCAACTTAAAAGAAAAATCTGACATTGTCTCGCATCTTATTCCGGTTTGGGGATTGTGCACATCCAGAGAGGTTAAACTCAACCACTGTCAAACAACTTCAAGTGTTGTCAAGTATTTTGTTATTATTTAATACATGTGGTAAGGCAAAAAAAAAAAAAGAATACTGGAAATGGGTGAAGATAGAGAAGAAGAAAAACCACCTACCTCACGCAGCTGAAGCCTGACTTTATTAATCGCCTTCAGCCAGCGAAGTCTTGAAGCGGTAAAGGGCAGCGGTGGGCCATCATCATGGAATCTATTTCGATTAATTTAAGAATAAAGCATCAGAAAGAGACATGTTCCAACGAATCTTCAATAGAACATAATGAGATTGTATTCCTAGATTTTTTTTTTTTTTACCTTAGGTGTTTGGAAGATCCTTTCTCTGCTGGAGTGTCAATTTTCAAGGCCCTATCAACTTCCAGGGACATCCTACGGATCTCCTGCTCATTGACCGTTGAGTGCCGGTTGGTGGGATGATGTCCATTTGTGCGCGGCAGCCCATTCGTGGACGGGTGAAAGCCAGTACTGTGGTAGGAATGGAAGGACTCCTCCAGTTCTGAGCCTCCAGTGCTCTCATGGCCAGTCTCACTAAGCTGGGAGCTGATCTGGCTCAGGTTTCCTGATGAGCCAAAGCGACTACTTTCCACTGGACTACAATGTGAAAGGAGTAAAAATATTCAAAGTCAGAACAGGGCAAAATATATTTTTAATGCATGTTCCACAATGTCAGATGCATGGGGAAAGTTATGGAAAATAGTTATAAAAACATTTTTCTTTTATTCTAATGTAGGTGTATGCCTGTTTAGCAATCCTGAAACAACTGATACATTATCTTTTGGATTGCAACACTCCCCACTCACTGACAAACAATTCTTTGGACAAAATGTGGAAGCAAAGAGCTAAAATGTTTACGTTTGTTTAAATAGTTTCTCTAATGGATTCCTAGTTATAGTGTGAACACACCACATTGATAACACATCAAGATGCTGAAAAAAGGAAGTAATAAAAATTCCAAAACTGCATGAAGGTACATGCAAAAAAACTGCATGCCTTTGATAAGTTATATAGTTTATAACATAATTAGCACACAAGATCATGATCTACTTTGTGGTGTGAGACCAAAGATCCCCTACAAACGTACTCAAATAGGTGTATTTCTGGACACAATTACATCTGCATATTTTATTGTCAGTGTTTTATCTTTCATAAGAGAGACTAGGACTACGGAATACACATACACAACACAGAGACAAAACAGATGATGGACAAATAGACAGAAACAATAAAATGTGCAGAACTCGTGTGTGTTTGGAACATTACAATTGGCATTTCAGTACTAATTTCATTTTAAAAGGCAAATCACTAACTAACTATTCCAATTCCATTATCAAGACATAATTAAGGAATTTGCTGAATTCGCGAGTATTCAATTTGTAAAATTATGTACACATCAAATCAGAACTCCATGCTTTAATACAATTACAATTTTTCTTTTGCAAAATGGTATCTAATCTTTAACATGTACACATAAGCTGAGGAAAGAAATGACACAAATCATGAAAAATTGAAGAATCAGCATCTGATAAACAGAAAATAAATTTGAGTAAAATTTATGTCAGGGAAGTGACAGTAAACTGATCACTTCATATATCTTCATGTACCGTGGCCATGATTAAACATTTGAATTTTGTATTGGAAATCTGTTTTGAAATGACATAGGAATTTACATCGATGCCACACACAACACAGCACGGGGATAGACAAAAAGCTATATGCACTAAGCTAGAAAGGATGGACTGTTGAGCTGGACAGGAAATACATTTTTATTCCAAATGGTAGTTTCATCATAAATGGGTGGGTGCCATTTATAATGCTTTTACTAGCCTTTTTGCATTCAATAGATCCTTCTGGGACTGGTTGTCCAGCTGCAATCCAGTGGTAGAACCTGCAGGAGGGTCTGTTTCTACAAGGCTTTCCTTCTCCTCTGAGATCAGGGACGCTGAAGGATCTATTTCAGGAGTCGAGATGCAAATCTGGGGGGTTGCTATATTGTCTGTGGAACCTACCGGTTCAGTTTTCTGAGCATCAGATGTTGCAACCTTTTGTTCTGTTTGTGTGTGACCACTTGTCTTGTTAGTTTGGGGCTGAGATGTAATGACTGGGGCAGCTTGTGGCTTTGGTGGTTCTGTCTGCCATGGGAAACTTATTTTTGTTCCAAATATTGAAGCAGCAGGTGACTGTTGTTTTCCAGCAACTGAATTTTCATCTTGAAACAGGCTTCCAGAAAGGGTTTTTAATCCTGAAAATAGACCACCGCTTCCTTCAGGTTGAGGGGATGAAGAGGCAGCTGACGTTGTTGGTGAAAACAAGGAGCCGAGAGATTTTCCTGCATCACTCTGGGCCGATATAAAACCAAATAAAGAATTTGCTTGTGGTGGATCTGCATTGTTAGGCAACCGATTAGCAGGAGATTCTTTATTAGCTGATTTGTCATTTTCTTCACTTTCAGGGTCTCCTTTAATGACCATAGGGGGCTCATATATTATTCCATCAACAATTGACTTGTCTTTATCTGTGTTCTCTGCCTCATGGGTGAGGTCATCTGTAGTGTCAATAGGCGCAATTGTACCAGCAGATGCTTTTGGAGCAGCTTCTTCAGATGCTATGTCAGTAGTTGTTGATTGGCTGGCAGACTTCACTTGGTCATTATCTAGTAGCGTTGAGTCCTTGACTTTATTTGTACTACCCTCACTGGCTGATGGTGGTACTTTTGGTGACATATCGTCACTCTTATTCTGTGGCAGTGGAGCAATGCTAGTTGTTGGTTTGGGCTGAGCTGGTGCTGAGTCAGGTGCCTTTGCTGATGCTCCCATGCCCCCAAACAAAGATCCGCCTATGCCCCCGAGTATAGATGCTCCAGTCTGTGAGCCTGCAGTCTGACTTGTCGCTCCTCCAAACATTCCACCAAGTAAAGAACCACTAGGCTGTGTGGTTGCCCCACCTCCTCCAAACATCCCACCCAGCAATGATCCACCACTCTGTGGCCCAGCAGATGTTGCAGGGGTTCCTCCTCCAAACATCCCACCAAGTATTGATCCACCAGTCGCAGAGGCAGTGGCTTGAGGACCAGACTGAGGAGTAGGCCCTTTAAATAACCCACCTAATATTGATCCACCTGTTTGTGGAGGTGCTGTCTGGGCACTGGATCCTCCGAAAATACCACCTAACAATGATGGCCCAGTCTGACCAGCCTGGGGTGTTGCCCCTCCGAGTCCAAACAGTGAAGCCTTTTGCTGTTGCTGAGGACCTTCAGTGGGAGCCGCAGTTGGCTTAAAAAGGGAAGACATAAAACCTGTAACTGCATCAGCTGCTTGGTCACTTGCTGATTTCTCTGGCTCGGGAGGCTTCTGCTGCACTTCCTCAACAGGACCTGTTAACTGACTGGGTGGTGTACTTTCAACTTTAGAAAGTGTTGTATCTTGGTTTAATTGAGTACCTACAAGTTCTGGTCCTTCCACTGGTTGTGCTGGCAAACCTATTTCAGATTGTTTAGACTGAATCCCTTCAGCTGTAGTAGTCAGAACAGTTGATTTGTCAGTGTCTGGACAACTAACTACTTGAGTAATATCACCATCAGTTTTAGACAAGCTTTCCTCAGGACACTCATCTGTGTCTTCATGCTTTTGTGATGTTTGGATCAGTTCTTTGCTTTGAGTACCAGTGTCAATTTCACATTTTTCATGGTTAATTGGAGCTCCTTTGGTGTCATCAGTTGGTATTGGTGAAATTGATCCACCTGATGCAGTGTCACTGACCGATGTCGCTGATGTTTTCTTGTCATCATTAGAAGTTGGTGTAGCTGTTGTAGGGGATGCCGCTGAAGAAGCAGATCCTCCAAACATTGAAAGCAAACTTTTACTGGGACCTTCATTGGGAACAGAGGCTCCAGGTAAAATGCTCCCAAGAAGAGACGGACCAGTTTGTACAGGAGCTGGATGAGAAGAGGATCCTCCTAAAATCCCACCCAACAGAGAACTTTTATTTTCAGTTGTTGAAGTTTGGGATGCAGCTCCACCAAAAAGGCCACCCAAAATAGACCCGCCAGTTTGAGATCCAGCATCCTGAGGAGCAGATCCACCAAATAAGCCTCCAAGCAATGACGAGCCAGTTTGGGGGCCTGCAGTTTGAGGAACTGTGCCTCCTTTAGTGGGGCCAGCCTGAGGTGTAGTCTGAGGTGCGGACCCTCCAAATAAACCACCTAATAATGAACCTGCTGTTTGGGAAGCTGGTGCTTGAGATGAAGATCCTCCAAACATTGCCCCTAAAAGAGAGCTTCGGGGCTGTGAAGAAGGTTGAGGAGCAGAACTTCCGAATACAGAGAACAAACCTTTAGCTGGTGGTTCTTTGGGGCCTGATGATTCGGACGCAGACCCGGTACATTGAGGACCTTTTTGGTTTGTGGGAGGCTCAGTACTTGATGAAAATAAAGAAAGCAAACCTTTTCCTGGACCATCTGAAATGGACCCAGTGGATCCACTGATCATTGACATCAGACCAGAAGCTGGAGTCTCTTTGGCGGGAGTGGAATCATGGGGCACATTTTCTGTGGTTGTTTCTTTTTGCACAGCATCGCATTTTGAACTAGGATCCTTTGATTCAATGCCAGAGTCTTTAATTGTGGAAACATCTCCAGAAGAATGTTGGTTATCAATGATGTCACTCAGCGGGGTAGTATGCATTTTATCAGATGTATTATTTTCTTTGGTTCCTAAAGCTTCACTAGATATTTCACCAGTAATTGCTGCTTCTGCAACCTGGTTACTTGATATTGTGGGCTCCTGAGAGGAAGTTGTTGGTGGTATTTTGATAGAAGTATCAACAGAAGACAAGGAATTGGTATTTTCTTGTGGCAAGGACACAACATCAGAAGGTATGTTCTTCGCAACTATATTGGGAGCAGCCGCTGCTAGTGCAGATGACCTATTTGAATTTCCACCAGCTGGTGTTTGTGGAGTACTGGGGCCACCAAACATAGAGAACAGGGATTTTCCTGGACTATCACTTGATGATGAGAAGCCACCCAATATACCACCAAGAACAGAGGTGGCTGTCTGTCCTTGAGGTTGAGGTTGAGGCCCTTCATGACGTTGAGGTTGTGTGTGAATTTCTTGGTGTTTTTGAGTTTGTGACTGAGCTTCCCTTTGTTGAGATAGTGTTGTTGTTGGTGGCTGAGTTTGTGGGGGATTAGGACCACTAAACACTGAAAACAGTCCCTTCATTGGGCTTTCGGATGAACTGGAAGGACCAGGCAGAATTCCCCCGAGAAGAGATCCTGTTTGGGCTTGAGACTGCTGGGTGCTTGGACCACCAAACATTGAAAGAAATCCTGTAGATGGAGGATCTTTTGGAGGAACAGTTGCCTGCTGTTTTGGTTGATCCGGAGGCTTGGTTTGATTAGGAGGCTGAGATGGGCTTGATCCTCCAAACAATGATAAAAGTCCTTTACCGAGTGTTTCCTGCTGAGGAGGTTGTGGTGCTGCACTTGGGGGCTGTGTTTGAGGCACAGGTCCAGTTTTAGGAGGAGGCTGTGGAGAACTTGGCCCAGTAAATAATGAAAATAAACTTTTACCAAGTGATTCTTCCTGTGGAGCGGGAGCTGCTGCAGGTGTTTGAGGTATTGGTGTAGGTTGGGAAGGTGCCACTGATCCTCCAAACATTTCTCCTATTGAAATTCCAAACAGTCCACCAGATGATTTGTTTCCTGCTTCTTGCTTTATCTGTCCTGCAGGTGGATTAGTATCTGACTGATTTGCTGCAGGGCCCGGCAAACGATTTGCAGAAGGCATTTGCAATCCAGTTTTTTCAGGGGGTTGGCTCTGAACTGGTTGAGACATGCTGCCTTTGTCCATTGTTTGCTGCCTCAGTATACCCTGAGGTCTAGTTGCTGAAGTCAGTGAACCCTCAGTAACACTAGGTTTCATTTGTTGTTTCTGTGGAGGGGATGGCTCCGCACTAAATAGACTTCCAATTGATCCAAAAAGATTCGATACTCCTGAGGTCTCTTTATTTGTAGTGCCACTGCTTGGCAATGATGTTGTGCTGCTAGTTTTGCTATGCTGGTTGGGAGAGATCTCAGAAATTTGGGGCGATTCTGGTTTATTATCTTCTATTCCCACTGCAGATTTTATGAAGTTCATTAAGCCAGCCTGAGGTTGTTCTGGCGGTTTCTCTTCTGGTATATTCACTGGCTTTTCAGTTACAGGTTGCCTAGAAGGTATCGGTATAAGAGATTCTTTTGATCCTAAAGGCACAGTGATGTCGGGCTTTGTTGGTGGGGCCGTTTGTTGGGCCATGGTAGTCTGACGTGATAGTCTAGGTTTTTGTGACATTTGAGATTGTATTGATGGTTGAGTCACCTGCTTTGTTGTAGGAACTGAAGGCAGAGTTCTCCTTTGTGAGGTAATTGATGTCTTCATTTCTACATTTTCTGGTGGAGTAATTACAGCGGAGGAATCTTCTTTGACAATCTTAGATTTTAGACTTTTGAAACCTGATGCCAGAATGTTGTGAGGCTGTCTGCCAGAGTCCTGGTCAGTGGTTTTACTCACTTCCACCTGGGATGTTTTGCCAACAAATGATGAAATCATCGAAGAAATCTTGTTGACTTGACGATTTGGTTGTTCTTCTCCTGGCGACACTCTTTTCCTCCATTCATCCTCTGATACATCCTTTACATGTTTCACTGTGACTGCGGTGGATGAACGACGCCGCTGGCTAGGTTGGTAACAGTTGTAAAGGAGCTGCTGATTTGAATTAGTAGTTTCACTGGAGTTTAATGAGACAGCAACTTTTTGAGCAAGTAAGTTCTTAATTTCCTGGTTATTCCAGTTAGGGCCAATGTGATTTTTATTATGACAAGAAAGGTCAATTACTTCATCATAGACATAATTGGGTTGTCTCGAATCCATTCTGACTTTGTTTAATCTATAGGATGCGAAATCAACATTTTGCTGCCCTTGTGACAAAAAGGAATTCTGAAACATTTGAGAGAACTGCTCAAGATTTAGATTCATAATCTGATTTCCTTTTCGATAGGCAGCAGACAAGTCTAAGGGTGCATTAAGAAGTTGAGAATCGTTTTGATCTTGACCAGGAAGCCAAAGAAGCTCATCTTCATTGTAAAGGGGGATTTTAAAGCCACAAACTAAAACCATTTCATCGTGCAACCAAGCACTTGGAATATTATCTAATTTTTGTGCATCACCCCAAGATTCCCCTTCAGGGGCACAGGTATACACAAATTCACCCGCTACATCTGTAAGCAAGGCATAAATGTACTCATGGTCTGTGTAAACAAAGTAGCCACAGTCACCATCGTCAGCTGGCCACCACATTCCTTGCTCTAAAAGCGTGAGCCACTGCTGATACCATTCAGTATCTTCGAGATAACGAGAATCTGGTGTGTCAGGATTGGCATTTTGATAACAATTTGAATCAAATGGTCTATTCATATTATACTGACTATGATGAAAATTTTGCAGTTGATTGTCATCGATTCCATATTGCCAGTTAGCGGAATAAGACAGGCTTGGTGCAGTTTCCTCATAATAGCCTTCATGATATGAAACTCCATTCAAACTGTAAGTGCTACCATCATTGAAGGAGTTCCACCTCCCAAACTTTGCATTACATTGTTTAGTCGTTAAGTTCAATGCACCTTCATCATTATGTGAATATGCTACATTTCCCAAGTCTTCAAAACTGCTCCATAACTTCCGTTTGGGATAGGGGTCATCATTCCTGTGGCTTGAAAACTGATTTTGTTCGATTTGCTCCTGATGAGAGACAACACTTTGAAATGGCATGGGGTTAATTGATTGTTCAATATTTGATGAGCTGCAGTGAAGAGGAGATGCCGCACGCTCACAGTTATGTCCATACACTTGATTTTCTCCCTCGAAAAGACAATTTAGTGATTCATTCTGAAATTGCTGCCATAGTGCACTTTCACGGATCCACTGGTATTCATCATAAGAGGGACTTATTGTGTAAGGGGACAACTGACCTTGACCTTGGTACAGATTTTGGCTTGTAGCTGCAGACAAAGAGGGGCTGCTTCCACTCATATACGGCTGTCTGGTCATCACTGAAGAAGTTGCATTGTTTTGTAAAAGGGAATTAATATTTCCAGTGCTACAAGCCATTGGGCTAATTGAGTGAACTGAGCCAGAATAATACAACTGTGACAGATTGCCTGTGCTTACAGAGGAGTATGATTCTTGACTCTGAAGAGTTCTAGCAAAGGTCGCAGATGTTCGCAAGTCTAAACTCTCAGTATCAATTGAGACCGGTGCCCTAATCAAAGCATGTCTACTGTGTCCTGGATTTGGAGTACCTGGTAAAACTTTGCGTAGGTTGTCCCTTCCAAAGTCTGATGTTGCACTTCTTGATACACCAGAATGCAACTCGCTGAACTTTGTTGATGGTGTCTGTGGTTTTGTAATCTGACCTAACATGTCTACTTCTTTAGTATGTGCATCCTCAGTTATCTTGTTAAACAATCCAGATAAAAAATGTTGTTGGGGACTTTTTGTATTCTTCTTCTCCCATTCGTCTTGTGATGATTGTGGTAGATTAGTGTGTGACTGTTTTTGCAGTGGGGGTTTCATTGTTTCTGAATGAATGTTAGTCTTTTGCTGGGGTGATTGCACTGTTGATAGCTGAGAGGTTCCATCAGTGCATTCAGATGATTTTGTTAACTTGTGTAACAACCCTGACAACACTCCAGACTGACTGGGGGTCTCCAGCTGGGTGTGGCCAGTCTGGTTATATGGCACTTGGCTTTGTTGCTGAATGGCATCAATGTTTTTAGACTGCTGATCCTGAGGTACATTGTCTGATGAGGATTTGAATAGTCCAGAAAATAAACCACTTGATTGAGGTTTCTGTGTTGTGTTACTTAGTACTTGACTTTGTTTGGAAGGTGGAGCATTCTGCCTTGTTTGCTCATAGCTGGATTTACTTGGGGTAATTATATGCTGTTGGACTGATGGCTGATTTTGTGTATTTATGTTGTCGGCTGAGGCAAATTTGAATAGACCAGACAAAAGACCACCTTGTTGGGATGGGCTTTGCCGAAGTGGAACTGTTTGTTGTCGAGTAAAGCCTGGTCTACTTGTCTCCTGTTGGACAACTTGCTGACTTGATGTTATGTTTCTGAGAGGAGGGCCTTGATTTGGACCTTCAGCAGCTTTGTGAAAACTGTGTTGGCCACTATGTTGACCACCAATATGTTGCTGAACTCCTTGACTGTTTGAAATAGTCTCAGAGGATCCAAACTTGAGCAAACCAGACAACAGCCCCTTTTGTTGAGTTTGTGCTTGCCGAGTTTCACCTGACATCAACTGTTGATCAGGGATAGTGTTGAGGTTTCCTTGTTTTATGGCTTCAGAAGGTTGTTTATTTTCTGGTATATTTTCTGCTGATGAAAATTTTAATATTCCTGAGAAAAGACCCCCTTTTTGTGGAGCCGAAGAGCTTTGCTGTGGAGCTGGTTGTTGAGGAAGCTGTGAGGGATTATTGCTCTTGGGAGCTTGATTGTTATTAGAACCCTGTTGAGGGACACTGCCAGAAATGTCACTAGTAGAGCCAAATTTAAGAAATCCAGACAGTAATCCGCCTTGCTTGGGTTGATTTGAGCCCATATGAGAAATGTCATCTGCCGAACTCCCTTTGAAAAGACCTGTCAAAAAACCTTGTGATTCAGGCTGATTGGGAATTTGATGCTGCGATCCATGAGGGGCTGCGGGTGGCTTCTGATTGGATGTATGTTGCGCATGTGTGGCAGATGGCAGTTGGCTGTTTTGAGGCTGCTGACTACTGCTGAAATTCTGGTTTGAACCGGAGGAAGTGGAGCCAGGGTTTAATAGGCTGGAAAACCACCCTTTTTCAGTGTTTTCATTGTGCGTGGATGAAGATGTACTTGCATTTGTTGAAGAGGAAATATAATCAGCTTGTGGAGCATTCTGTGATTTTGTGGAAGAGCTAACATTTTCACTAGATGAAAACTTTAGAAAGCCAGAAAGCAAACCCTCTGGTTTAGAAGGTTGTTGAGTGGATAGATTTTCAGATGACCGAAAAGGCAATTTGATCTTACTGATCAATGACGGGTCCTCCCCAGGTTGGGGATCCTCTGAGGCCCTAAACACGGGATATACTGCTACAGGAGGAACCTGCTGAGGTGCAATGCGAACAGCAGGTGTGATGAGTGAACTAAATGATTTTTTAAAAGGGCTAAAGAAACCAGCATTTGTAGATTGTGTCTGGCCATTTGAGATCCCTGGTCCTGCAACAGGCACATTTTCTTGTGTGTACACCTGTTGGTGGTTTGGTCCGCTATAAAAATGTCCATCATAATTTTGTCCACAATGTTTCTCCTGTGGTGAACTTTGTACTTTTCCCAACTTCCTTTGTACATCTGCTGCTATTGACTGTTGATGAGCACTGTTAAACTTTTTCTCATCCCACTGACCTTGAGAATATTTGCACTCTGATCCCTGTTTGGATACAGCCGAGCTCCCATTATCTCCTGCAGAGAATAACTTTAATGGATTCAATTTGTCCAAGACTGAGTTTTCCAGAGCACCTTGAGGTTTAGACAGAAACTCTGGTGTATGCTCCTTTGTACTTCCCAGAGTTTGATTCTTTGCGACGGTCTCTGTGTTTTGATAGTGTCCTTGGGTTTTGGCATCATGTGGTGGCTGAGGAGGCAGAGAACTGAACGATTTTTCAGGAGATGGTTCTACTGGAGATACAACAGCTACAGGAGCTGTGCTGCTTGACTTTGGAATAAAGGAAAACAATTTTGTTAAGCCAGACTGTGGAGGCTGTGCAGATGGTGCTTTTGAAGGTGGGGCAGGCTGTTTGGGGCCTCCAACAACTTTGTCAGTGAGGGAACCGAACAAGGAACTGACTGCATTCTTCACTCCTGAAATACCCTGATCTGAAGGAGGTTGTGATTGAGGTTCTCCTCTGGGATCCTTTACTGAGTTATTCAGGTCCTCTCCGAAAGAATCAGTTCTATTGCTGCCCTGAGAAGATAGTCTAGATTTGCTTGATTTAGGGAGAGAACCATACTTGCTGATTTCTTCCTCTTTTTCAGCAAGATATTCAGAAACAGTTTCAACTAGACACTGGAGCTCATCCATCGGATCCACATATTCATCACTTGGTTCCTCGACAGGAGAGAGAACCGTCTCTGGGGCCCATCCCCCAGCTTTAGATTTTCCATACTTTTTTTCCCGTAGGTTCTGAGAATTTTCTGTGTGTCCGTCATAGGAGTAAGAGTAACGATCCCTGTATTGTCTTGTGTTCTCTGAGTGAAGGTCTTCAGCCATAAAGGTAATATCCTCAATATCCTCCTCTGTTCCTAAAGGGTAGTGCACATCCTGGTGGGAGTTTTCCAAATCAAAATCAAATCGAGATTTCATTCTGGCCTCTTGTTCTCTTTTGTATGCTACATAATTCTCCAGTGTGTGGTCCACCTCATTTTTAGCCCACATCCTTGTCTTGTAGAGAAGGCCATTCTTGTATGGCCTGAGGCATGATGTCATGCGCTCCTCCTCTTCCTGCATATCGGCCACCTGCCGCATAAACAGCTCCCCTCTCTTCTCACGGAGAAGAGCAAGGTCAGATGGAAATGTCTCCTCTCTCATTTTGTCTGCCTCTGTGCTGAGAAACCCTCCTGGGTCTTTTATCTTTTTCTTCCGTCGTCTATCGATAGTGTCATAGCCCTCGGGGTAGGGGGCAGGCAGAAAACTGCTACGTTTTGTATTTTCTCGGAGAGGCATGTGCGATGGCTCCGGGTAGGGCCTTCCCATTCGCAGGATAATGTTGTCTTCTTCATCGTCTAAGAAGTCACTCAGCTGAGGCTTGCTCTGCCCTTTGTATTTGTTTTCCCAATCGTCAACCCCCATGCCCGAATCTACAGGTATAATTCTCACTCTTCCCATTTGGTTTGAAGGTCTTATCGGGGGTTGAAAAGCAGATTTACAAGGAAGATGGGGATGAAAAAGGGTGAAGAAGAAACAAATGAAAGGAAAAAAAAGTGCAAACAGAAACAAAAGTTAAGCAGCATGCAAAATTGCAAATAAAGACAACATATTCATGCAAAAGAGATTATTAAACACTTAAATAAACACTGTTCGAACTATGTCACATAACCTTCCTGATAATGATGAGGTTTATCTTGTGACCATGGACATACTTTCATTCATGTTCTGAGCTGTATCAAGTCACAAAACCATATTCAAAGTATATTTCAATTCAATTCCACTCTTTTCTCTTCCTGTAAAACATTACTAAATGCCCGATGACTCGTCCTGCTCTTCGGACACTTCCTTAAATGTGCATACAAAAAATAACAAAAAATGCCCCCACTACTTTCAATAATTTTTTTAACAAAACTGCCAAAATATACAAAGATAACATGTCAGTCATAATTTTGCAATAGGTCTTTAATATGTTTAGCATTTTTAGATGTTACTAGTTTCATGAGAAAGCGATGACAACAAAAGGAAAAAAAACAAAAAACATGACAAAAACACATTTCACTGCTTCAAATAGTTGAACTGTTTGTGTGTGCAAGTGTTCAATTGTGTGCATGTGCCCTTGTGTTTGCATGTCATTCAGTCATATCAAATCTTTGTAAATCTCCAGATCAAAAGTCACACTTTTATCAGCACTTCAACACGAACCCTACATCCACGTTCATGAGAAACACGCGCTGAACAACCACCATATGGTGCTGGTTGAAGTTCTTTTTTTTCTAATAACTACAGCAACACGTCTGTCACTGTGTGACTCCCTCCAGATGAACGATGAAGGGATTTCCTCTGAGATAAAGCTAAACCCAATTGAGAGCGTCACGCATAACCAGAAACTTCAACTGAAACAATAGACCCTCAAGACGGAAAAAAAAAAGGAAAGAATAAAAGCATTATAATCAATGAGGGGTTTTTGGGGGGGCTGTAATCATTTTTTATTTTTTTTTTTTGCCTGATGTGGAATTATCCGGATCAACTTGCTATCAGTCAATGCAGGCAGATTTGGAGCAGTCTCATGGCACGTAAACTATGAAGAGAGCAACAAGACTGTCCCATGGACCAAGTATAGCCTCTAACCGGCAGTGTAGTGGAGATCATAACAATGAAACCGTGTTGTGCTTCTGTTGCAGAAATAGCAAACGGTCTCTCCTGCTAATATTCTGACTGTTTTATTGCAAACTACATACTCATCATATAATCACCGCGCACACATGTACACGCACAATAGTCATTTTAGTCACACCAAACACATAGCACCATATAGGTTGAACTTTGTAAAACTCTTTATCAAGTAAACAAGTGATTGTGAATTAAATTTGAAAAGTTTTAAACTGGATTTTACAAGGAAATGAAAAACAGTGAACGTTTGAGTGACATTGTCGGTGAAGTCCAGAAGAGAATAAATTTGTTTTCGTCCTCTCAACTAATAATGTACAAACTACAGAGTTTATCATTTAATTAAAGTGTGTTGGGCTGTTTATTTAACTGTGGCCATTTTCTGAGGTTATGGTTATTAAATGCATTGGTTCAGATTGCAATAAATGTTGAAAAGTATTTTTCGTCTTCTATAAATGGGAATGGACTTCAAGTAAATAGCACATATCTACAGTTTCCCGCACACACACAAACCAATGATAAGGGCTGTGATGCGAGGTGCTCCCCCTCCACTGGGAGCGATTTTGGGTTCAGTGTTTTGCCTAAGGCTCCTTCAAGTTATAAACTGGGAGATATGTTAGACTGAACCACAACTTTGAAACTGGAAGATGATCCGTAAAACAAACTGAGTCACAGGTTGCTTATTTTGTGCATAAAATCCACTGATACACTGATCTCAGATGACATGAGTGTGTATAACCATAAGAGAGAGTTAAAACCAGAGTGTATATGAGGGGCTCTGCATATACTGTGGGTACCTGCTTCCTCTGTGGTCCCTGTAGTCGAGGTCAAAACTGTGAATGGAGTCCGTGCAGCAGTCCGTGTGGTGCTGCGGCCGGGGACCCATAGGGTACTGGTGCATGGACGAGTTGGGCTGAGCTGTTGTGTGGTAGCGTGGAGGCAAACTGTTGCTTGTCTCACTGCGGTAGTCGCTGTCCCGGTCATCCACGGCACTGTCCTGGTCATCCAAAGCTACAACAGGCAACAAGATAAGCTGAGTGAACTATGCTGGCAAGAAGTTCATTTGGGAGCAAACTGAGTGAAGTCTTTGCTTAGTATCCACATGGAAGCAAAGGAAGGCGCTTTGTTTGTTCTGTATCTGGATAAAATGTCATGGACTGCAGAAATAAACAATCTAGGCTCAGCCGATGCCAGGTTGATAGGAAAATGAGAATGCAACCACCATGCATTTGTTAAATAAAAGAGGGGGAAAAAAGCCAGACATATCCTAGATCATTTGTGCAAGAAAAAAACGGCAACGTAAACACTAAGAGCATGTTTCTCAGTATTTCAGATCACTGGTTCCGTAAAACTGTTAAATCCATAACATCTGCTTGTGCCATTCATACAATTCGAGAAAACAACACCACTTCCACTAAAAAGAAGACAGAAAGGACCAATTTGCCACTGTAATCCAACTCCATCATGACAAAGCAGCTACACATTAGCAACACAATTGTATCTCAATAGCACACCAACGTAATAGTACCACCAGCCGCCAAATTTTAGCTGAACTGTGAAAAAATCTAGAACAAGCATCCTGAATTTTTGTAAAACAGTAAAAAATGCACAATATGATATCCGATCTGCCATAGTGACTTTTATCCTCAGAGTAGTGTTGGCAAAATGTCGTCTCCTTGAGGCTGTTTCAAGTGCAAAATACCCGGTACACACGAAAGAATTCCACTTTATGTCTTCTTTGTGATTAAGGCCGATTTTAACCCTCGCCTAAGCTCACAAAACATAAGTTTGGCATCCATGCTCTTTTTAGGCTGTTTTTTTTTTTTTAAAGTAAGAATCATTGTAATGCACTTGTTTTCTTATCATTACATGATATCATTACATACTTCATATTTTAACTGAAAAATACCCAAATCTTAAATGAAACAAGCAGCTGTTGAGGGTCAAGGTCACTACTTCCGTCTCTAGAGGCATTCAACAGTTATTCTAAAAAAAAGAGACGAAAGGTGTTTCTATGATGTTGATTCTACGCTTACACACATCGGCTTCTCGAGAGAGAGAGAGAGAGAGAGAGAGAGAGAGAGAGAGAGAGAGAGAGAGAGAGAGAGAGAGAGAGAGAGAGAGAGAGAGAGGGGACCAAAACCCATTTTCAGAAGTGACCTTGCGAACCCCAAACCAAACCACCATGCTGCTGGTTTTGGCTGGAGGGGACAGCTGAGCTGGGGTTTATCTTCTTTTGAGCGATAAAGTGAGAGGGTGAACGATAAACTGATGCTCTTGATAACTCGCAGCAAAGTGGAAGAAGCAGAAAAATAGAAAAGTGGCATGTGATAATACCTGAGCAAAGACTGCCACCTATTGTTTGCAAGATGGAACCAAGTCTACAACTTTTTTAACGACCCGATTGAGGAATGCTTGATTTCATAATACAGCAAAAAGTCAGAAAGGGAGGAAAACAATATAGCCGATGAGTTTTCTTGAACCAAAAATATATACCTGTATCAACAAAAACAGCAAATAGCATCTCATAGCTTGTAATAAAACAGAAAGAGCATGACAGGAAGTAAAAAGGCTGAAGGGAATCAAGGAAAACATGGAGGAAAATCACGTGTTAGAATGAAAAAATGTCATTATAAATAAACGTATGGGAACTTCAGAGATTAGATGTTACTGGAGGGGCGGAGGTGTGGGGCATTAATGACATGCAGAGGGGACTGAAGGTTGGCCAAGGAGGAGAACTTCATCAAAGTGTGTTACATACTCAGTGGGTCAGCCCATCCGAAATAGTTGCCTGGTGGAAGTGCAGATGTTACAAGTGAGAGGTAAGTCAGAGGAGGCAAGGCGAGTGAAAGCAAACAAAAAGAGTGTCCCTGTGTTGGGTAAACGCGGGAACGTCACTGAAAAATAGTAAAGGAAATGTTCAAACATATGACCTTTCTGGTATGGTTTGAAATATACAGTAACTGAATGAGCTATTAAAGCTTTGCTCTGCAATATAGTCAGAGAGAAAGACAGAAAAAAAAATTGAGTGAAGTAGGCGGAGTTTTGGCTCCACCTACAGGCGGACAGGAAAACTGCAGGATGAGGTGAACTCACAGCATTGGGAGGCTGCAAAGGGGAGTGGGCGACTTTGAACATCATCCTGAAGAGGGTACTACAGAAAAAGAGGGAGACATAAAAAACAGACATCGCATATATATTTTTTAAGCTTCATTTGTTTCATATGTTATTTTTTTTTATTATTATCTGTCATTTACTTTAACTAGTCCCTCAGCGTTAACAGGGAAATTAATACAGTAGTTCTGAGTGACATTAGCGGAAGAAGGATGAAACTAAGAAAATAGGATGTTTTTATTGACTTGACAAAAAAATATAACCTTATTAACAAAACACTCCACCTCATCGTGGATTCCCATGGTGTTGATGCGTTCCAGCTTGCCAGTCCAATACTGCGCCTCATCATCTGGGATGTCTGGTACCAAAAGAGGCATGCGACAAGTTGTAGAGTTCAAACATTATGGAACACTATGGCATCATGACACATTTATGCCACTTGGGAATAAAAAAAAAAAAAAAAAAAAAATGCAAAGTGTCAAGACTGTTACGAGAAGTATCAAACAGTGATGCCAAAAAATCCATACAAAAATTTGTTCCATGTGGACTGGACTAAAATTGTTCAGTTTATTCAACTGCTGCAACAAGAGTACTATGAGCAACGAAAAGAAGATATCATATCACTGTATATCTCTGAAATTGACCTCTCTGAAATTGGCTTTTTTAAAAACCCGAAATTAAATTTTAAATGATTGTGCTAACATATAATGTTTAAATCAACCAGGCTCCATCATATCTTACACTCTATTAAAAGCCGTTTCTACCATATTTCAGGGTGCTGCTTATTAGAGGAGCTCAACATTTCAGCCTAAGATAATTTTCAGCTATCAAGCTCATCTTTTGTGGAACCAGCTCTCAGTTTCAGTTAGAGAGGTGGACTCAGTCTATACTTTTAAAACATGACTCAAAAGTTTCCAATTTGATAGAACTTGTACCTCTCATCATTTTGGATTATTTTCTAATCAAGCTGCTACAGGTTTAGATTTACTTTTCTTTGGAAAAGCAATTAGAAAAACACATCTATTTAAGGTTGCTTATCCCATTCCATTTGCTTCTCGAGCTGACTTTTTGGGTATAAATAAAGATAATTAAAAAAGTTGACTTCATAAGGGTCCCCTCTGGGGTTGTTGTGACTTGAACTAGAACAATGACAGCCGTAGACGTTGGCTTACCCTGTTTTTATTGCAGACATAAAGAACCACCAGAAATGGCATGAAAGATGTCAGATGTGCTCCAAGCATGCTGATCGAGAAGCTAAAATCTGTCTGTTCTTGTATATTGATTTAAAATAGAACAGGTAGATTATTTTGTAGTCAGGAGGACCTCGTACTGATTGTTGTGTTTGGGGATGGAGCATGAAGCCACTTTTTTTCATTAAGAATTAAGCCTCATTATTACAATTTAACACATGGATGTGCCGCACTTTTAGATGATTGACTGGGCTGTCATAGCTTGACTGCACTGTGGGAAAACAAGGGGTTAAAACCTTCATTCAAAAAACCCAAAAACAAACTAAAAATGCATATGGACCTATTCTACATGACTGATCAGCTGATATTCAGCCTATCCAACAATAATTATCCCCAGAAACACAACGGCTGTCCTGTTCTGTGTCAGATCAGTTACACACACACACACACACACACACACACACACACACACACACACACACACACACACACACACACACACACACACACACACACACACACACACACACACACACACACACACACACACACACACACACACACACACAGCCACGCCAGATGCACATTAAAGGCCACAAACACAAAGGCCAGGGCTTCAAAGACCCTCCGACCCGAAGCTTTAATAAATGGCTTTGGTGGCACAGAGTCTCCATGGGCTCCTGCCACCATTAAAGGTCTTCTCACTAAACAGAGAAAGCGTCTCTCCCGCTCAGACAACCACTACCGCTGATTCATCTCCTTTTCTCATAAGGTTTGAGTGCATATACACATTAGTGGAAGCAGTGGTTTGAGATACAGAGGGGCAGAGAGAGCAGAAGGGACAGTTCAGCTCCTGCTCTGAAACAGTGCTATGTTTGCTGAGATGACCGGACTAAATTTGCCTGGTTAATATGATCACACACCATTAGATTTTTATGTTACATGCCAAGAATCAAAGAGAAGAAGTTAACTTTTAGCCTTTAATAGATTAGCACAGGCACCAGACGTCCGTACGTTCTTACTAGATGCATACAGGAATTATGAATGGATGATGTCACGCACTATATCAATGTTTGCGGATAAAAACTAAAAATTAGATCAAGCCCTAGGAATCATGGCTATTCAATGACAGCCTTACATTTCATGTCTGCATTTGTCAGAAATTTCACAAGATACTAATCATGGTAATACACGAGTTAGTTGTGCATTCTCTATTCTTTAGTTCTGCTTTGTGAGGTGACGCTATAACAAGCCTGTTGTGGAAATTCTCTGACCATCCCCCCAATTTCCAAACAATCATCATTGCCGTTCAGAGTAATCACAAATGTTTTTGTGGATGCTGCCAGGAAAAAGTGAGCAAATGGCTGAGGAACGTAAACCTAGACCTGTACTTTCCTCTAATTAAAGTTAACGTAATATATAGTAGCATTCTTAATGGTTCTTTAATCCAGTTGGCCACAATGGAACGAATGGCAAAGACAAAATTATATTTACTGAACCTAAGTTAATAAAGGAAGATCAGCCATTAGTGAGTCGGGGGCCCTCGATTCATGACGGGCAGAAATATACTCTCCCTTGCTAGTACACCGTCTCTAGTACTGGGTGGGTCAGGAGAAACATCCTTCAGACAATGAAATACTAATGTTTCAAAATTACTCAATTTAGAGGAAATGCGATTTTAAACCCTGTTTCTTTTTTGCAATGTTTGCTCTTTAAAAGAGGGTTTAATAGCCCATTTCACAATTAATGCTTTCACAAGAGCTCACGACATCAGATTCTCCCGCAGTGCCCCAGGCTGAACCGTCTCTCCCTGCGTAACAACTGAAATCGACTGCTGACATTTCAAGAGATAAACAATTGTGGCCTTTGTATAACTCAGAAGATCAAGCTTTGATTTGCCCTCAGGTAACCAGAATAACAAATGTCCTCTCAGCATCACAGTCAAGAGCTGAAACTTGATACAAGAGGACTGGAAATCGTCTTGCACGAGGCTCCAAACTTTTCAGCAGTGCCGTTTAGTTCACCGGAAATTTCCTTCACATTCCAAAACGCGATGATTAAGATAACGGCATCTCACCGAAAGGCAGCTCGAAGCGAGTATCCAACAAGAGGCGATGAGGCGTCGGGTTCTTGGTACCATATATCTCATCTGCTTTCATCAGGACCTCTGCATCAAGGAAAAGCCAGTCACCTGAACCCTCCTGCAATGATACAAACAATATTTGTACTATTGTTGACGCAACTTCTAGAAATTGTGTTATTGTTAAGTAGTTCATTCTTGTCCTTTGAGAAAAGACATTTTTGTATGGGTGGATCTTCGAACCTCTTCTGAATGTTGGATACTCTTCAGAGGAATCCAGGTGGTCCCCACCATGGTGTCCCAGATGAGACCTTTGTTCCACACCTCAACAATGAGGCCAAGGTCCAACCGGTTGATCTCACTGGTGAAAGAGTTATTCAGATGTTCAGTATTAATATATATCAGAAATAAAATAAATAAAATAAAACCCAAGAAAATAAAAGAACCTTTGCTAAAACATTTCCTGAAAACAATCTTGCTCTCACTCTCCATTGGCTTAAACTTTTTTTTTTTTTTTTTTGAACCGACTGACGAGACACTTCATGTTCAATTCTTCCTAATTAATCATATGGAGTCCAGCAGGGTTGGCCCCTGGGACCTGTGTTATTCTCTTTACATGTGTTACCTTTGTTGATGGCGACAGATTGAAAGTAGTTCTCAAGTTATATATGATTTATCCGATATCCAACTTGGCTCTTAATTCAAACCTATTGGAATTTTTTCACTATCTGCATACTATGAAAAACTGAACAGCATAATTGCTATGAAAGGTAAAAGATGGAAGCTGTGCTTAAAATAGTCACTTATATGCTACAATTATTCTATGTTACTTCCATCTGTTAGCAGTATTAACAAAGGCATGATTGCGAAAAATATTCCGATACACTTTATCAATGACAGATTTTTGTTCTAAAAAAAATCCAAGAAACTTCTATATATGATATGTTTGGTAATAAAACATACAGCCCCTTTCAATAGAGTGTTCGCCGTCACAATCCATTCCAGCCTTGTTTTGCAATTCAACACGCTATTCAAAGGGCTCAGAAACAGCTTGATGACAGCAATAAAATGCATATCATTTTTCAAAAGGAGCCACACAACAACTGCATTTGCATGTCCTAAATTATGGCAGTTTATGATTATGGACCATATGAATAAAGGAAAGATGAGAGGAAAGATAATCAAAGAGAGCAGATTGAAATTGAGAGTGGAACAAGGGGGGGGGGGGGGGGGGGGGGGATGAGGAGAGTATCCACAGTGTCCAGGTGCAGAGATAAAGGATTCTTACATAATTTGCAAATGCAATGTAGGCCAATCAAATACAACAATTAATTACATCCAAACTCAAATTTTATCAGGAGGACATCTGTTGTACATGTTGTTTTTTACAATCCGTACGCAGGGAGGTTTTATTTGCCATTGTGTTTCACCCCTGTATTGTTCAGTACACTCAGTACTCATTCACTCAGTCGGTCACTGTTAAATGACAGGAATTAAATTGCACACAGAGACCCGGAAGGGGCATCTATTGTCAAAATGTCTCATACTGATCACCTGTCTTTTTCAGTTTCACATCAACCTATGGCACTAAGCTGAATTATGCCACAACCCTTGAGTAAAATCACATGAGTACTTTTAGTTACCAACCAGGTGGATGTGCCATAGGTTCAAATGTGACAATGGAGTAACACGACATGTAGTGTTTAAATGCATGTAACACACATCACAAACACACACAGTAACTCACAAGCATGTCATAACATTTCTGCTGAAACAAATCACAGCAGCATAGTATTTTTATTAAAGTGGCTCAATTTCATCCTTATGCTCACAGGATGAGTTGGTTGGGTTGACACGGTTGTGGTACTCTGTGTGGCACTATGGCATTCCTATACTCAATTTGCACCACATATGAATATAAACATGATTAAAGATTGTGCTTTATCATTACCCTCATAAATTATTCCGGTGTGTTCACACCGGTTATTTTTGCTCCAGCGAAAAACAAACTCCGATACGACTGCTGCATTCGTGCAGTACATTGGTGGAAGTGTGAATGCTGTCATCTGAAACCTTTTGCACAACAAACAAGCAGACCAATTCAACTCCAAAATTAGGTCCCAGGATGTTTGCATGAGAACTGAAGTCTGAAACCACAACAAACACAAGAATTGATGGACATGACACAAGACTTATTGACGCCGTGCACACAATGCAACATGCATTGTGTTGCATTAAACTCAACAAACAACATTTTATGAGGGGGTTCTATTCCAAAACACTTTTCACAATTGCAATTGATTTAAGCAAATGAAGTAAAACAACACTATTTGTAATGTTTCTTCATACTTTTTCCAATAAATGCCTCAGGTCACTTGGTGGGCGAGGTCATTTGAAACGCCAACACACTGTGTCAGACGGTTTCACCTGCTTCCCAGTGTTTTGCCATGCGACGTACTATCGTGACTCGTCTCTGGACAAGTTGTTTTCCATCATGAGGCAGTCGACAATGGTCAGATTGACCCAGTTTCAATGGTAACAGCCATCGTGCTACTTTTGTAGCTATCTCTGTAATATTTAGTGAGCTCATTGTCATACCTGGACTGAATAAAAGTTGTTTTAACTTAACAGAATGTCAAGTACTGGTGTAAATCACACAAAACTACTTTGAGAGGAAAGCTCATGTGTCTGACCTCTTTAGACCCCCTCTGAGTTCCTAGTTCTTCTAAAGTACGACCTCCGGGGACTTTTTGCAACAGGTGGTGTAGAGAATTTTCTGGAAACACTGATGAATCATTGCGTCGTATGTAGAATCACACCCAGACATCATTAATGGACAGAAGGATGAAGGTCTGGAAATACAAACACTGTCGCAACAAGGGAGTTCACACAAGACAAACAATGATACGCATGCAACGGCGTCTCGTCACTTTTGTCACCATAGATACGTTTCACCAGGAAAGGAAACTTGGGAGATTAGACTGCTTAATTGAGTAACTGAAAACCAGCAGTTTTAACATGTCATTTTCTTGTGAGGCTGAAAAGTGAAACTCTAAAGTTTAAGATGCAAAAAAAAGGATAAGATGCGTGTGCTTTAGGAACTTACAACATGAAATCTTGCTCCCAGCAGGGCAGGTCCCCACGCACGGTGATGGTTGTGCTTTTGACATTCTGCACCTTCAGCGTCACGTAGGTGTTGAACTTATCTAAAAACAAAGGACACGGAAGATTGCAGGTGGATATAAAGTGCAGGCAGAGTGATAATATCAAGGAAACAGATGAGGAGTAAACGAAC
This sequence comes from Lipophrys pholis, assembly GCF_963383615.2. Lineage (NCBI taxonomy): Eukaryota > Metazoa > Chordata > Actinopteri > Blenniiformes > Blenniidae > Lipophrys > Lipophrys pholis. The sequence continues at coordinate 13,479,352 of NC_137641.1, read as the reverse complement.
GGTGCATAAAACAAACATGGGTTGGACATGAGGTTATAGAAAATAGTTCCATGATAACAATCTGTATGTTGTGTTGTTAATAATACAGGGGAGCCAAGCAGATGCCTGAACTGATACCACGACGAACTGAGCCGGTTCTCCTCGGGCGTCCAGTGCCTCAAACGACACGAGCCGCACTGGTGAGAGTGAAAGCAGATGAAACTCCTCCTCCCCCATGACTGTGTCATGCCAAGCCAAGCCAAGCCCGCTCAGGCTCGGTCAGGCCAGCAAACTGACCCCGTTAATCTCCAGTGAGAGCCAATCCCATGCCGCAGATACAGCTGCGGGATCCAACTGTCTGATTAGTCCCTCCAGTACTGTGAATTACAGTTTTTAATTCACCAACTCTTAATGTTTCCCTCTGAACATTCACTGTGCAAGAGGAGAAAGCGCGTCTGCTGATGATCTAACTATGACGTAAAGCAGAAGTCACTCTTGACCTGTTACTACTGCAGAAAAGGTCCCTGTCAGCCCCGATAGAATCAATTCCTAAAACCCAGGTAGGTTAAAGGTGATAGGAGCAACAAGGCACACCCTGTGGTCCACTCAAGCCAGGTCTGAAAGTGACAAATGGCCACTTTTGTTGCTCGGTAAACGATCACTGCTGGAACTCTGCAAGCTGCTGAGAGACGTTTTCAAGTGTCCATCTTTCAGACTGCGCCTGCTGTTTTCACACCCAGTGATCTCCGCCGGCCTCCTCTCAGCCAGAAGTGACCGGACAGAGGAGTCACCACAGTGGCTGTCTGCACCAGCTGTCAGCGTGCAGTAAAGTGAGGGATGGCGGCTGGTGGGGGGAGGGTGAATAGTAGGGAGGAGGATTAGACGGCCTGTGTCACATCCACTTGATTTTTTTTCCCACTATCCCCTGCAATACGGGCGAGGGAGCAACGACACGCGTCTGCTGATTCAGTTAGCCTCCCTTGAGTGGATCCCAGTTCTTCTTCAACTATTTACTCTTCTAGCAGGGAAACAAGACCACGCCGCACAATTTGTGTATTGGCAACTGATTGGGGAAGACAGAAGTGCTTAATGGTGCAGATTTTATCACAGACTGTGGAAAACTAAATATCAATAACGTCTCAAAAACCAGGATTTTTTTGTGAAATTAATTTATGATAAAAAGAAATCTAAATTATTCGTAGACACACTGCAATCATCTCATGAAACCTTGTGTTAAGACTGTCCACTGGAAACAGTAACAATCTGATTTATGAATGGATTTATGATTCCATGTCTGCATCTAATTAACATATCTATAATTACTTTTTTTATATGCAAGAGAAGAAAATGCCATGTGCTATATGCTATATAAGAGAGACGCATGATTTGAGGTAAAACATGCAACATGCCATCATCTGTGATAAATAAAAACACTTTATTTATTTATTTTGCGGGTGTGTATATTCCTAAAAGGTATTGTACAATTATGAATACAATTGTATTCTGTTTTGACATGTCTGGAACAAATTATAAATTCAAAACATTCTTATTATTACCATCACTTAAAACATTTCTATTGGTGTTCATTGGGATTGTTATTCTTACCAGCAGCCACAAGGAATTCCTTCTGGAATAACCAACATTTTTTCTTATTTTTTGTATCGATATGAAACTACACACATCATGTATATAAATAAGAGAAGGTCGAAACCAATGCTGGGTGGCCTTTATATATAAATAAAGTCTTTATATCTAACTAACAGGAAGTTATAGCATAAATATTGCAACTGCACAACCAATTTTCTATTTCGCATTAAATAATTGAGCTCAGCTCGGTTTTCAGAACCAAAAAACTAATTTTTGTTGCACACCTTACTTGAGTTCTGTCATCAAACACAATTTTAAAGACAATTAGAATTTGAATCTGTCAAATTCTGGGATTAAACACACTGTTCACAGGCTATTTATATTTATCAAGCGATAAAAGATGCCCTTCATCTCAATTACAAACATAATGGATCCATAATTCCTGGCGTTCGCTCAGAGGCATTCACCCACAAAACAGCGCGCACATCCCCGTTTTGCTCTCTGGGAAACAAAAGCAAAGCATCAGCTGCTCCTTTGTCGGCCGATCACCTGACCACACTGAACAAAGATTTTCCTGGTTACCCCGGCAACACACTGAAACATTTACCTTGCACGGGCCACTAACACAGCAGCCAGATAAGTAAACTCAACTCTTGACACAATGAGACAGTTCAGCAGTTTGCACAGGTGGATCATTACAACTCCACACTGACACCCAACATCAACAGAGACACTCGGGCTGCACAAATAAAATCTTCTGTTGAGAGTGACTGAGTGGCCTTGACGCGTTGCACTCTGAAAACAACCGTCCATCCCACAGCAGCATGACTGACAGGTCACAAACCTAATTAGCGTCTCCAGAGGACGGTCGCGACAAAACACAGGCGTTATTATAAAGGAGCCTGGGGGATGCTCGAGCTATTCCCTAATTAGATAGTCCATGCCTTGTGCCACATTTGGGTCGACTCCCATGAATAGCAGAGATGGGATAAAGGAAGAGGATGTATGGATTAGATAAGAGCCACTTAGTGGCGGTGGACCCTTCACAGCAGGCGCTGTCCACCGTGTGGCCGATACGATCTGCACTGCTGAGGGGGGAGGCGGAAATAACTACCAGGAAGAAGACAAAGTATGTGTGCACACGAGTGATCAATACTGGATCTGTGAGGCCAATTCTAAAATTATTGTTCATAGGCCATTACAATTGATTGACAAAGCAGCATTTCAGGGTATTTCAAACATATATCATACGCATGCAATTAATATAAAAGCTGATAAACGAGCTGTGCTGATATACAGGGTAAGTACAGAGATATGCATACTAGTGTGAAAATGCCAAAGTGATTTGTCACATGTTAGAAATGTCCAGCTTGTAATGATGTAAATACTTTGTCATGCTTGAATACCACAATCTAAAAAATTAGGTCAAGTTATTACAAACAAATAGACAACTTGATTAAAGAATTGGGATGAATGTGCAACCTTCCTGGTTTATACGGTTTAGGGCTGGCTGACAGCAGGGAACATGTGATGAGGGCTTTCATTTTTAAGAAGAAATCATGAGAAAAAAGAAAAAAAAAGTAGAGGGTGAAACCATCATTCTCATAAGTCACACATTTGTAGAACTGAACGTATTGTAAATGTATAAAGTCGAATTAGAATTTTAAAATAAGTTCTATTGCTTATATGTGCAACAGTCGCAACAGTTGTGGCGAATCAATATATAAGGAAGTGCCAGACACTCCAACGAGCATAGGAAGGGTTTTTGTATTTCATTACTAATAAATTCTCATCATCTATTACCAATAATGTGAAAAACATGAGGAAAGCCAGCCTTAAGCCAAGAGTTCTGCCAATGTAGTTTATAAAACCCAATTTTTGGGGGTCTGTAATGCTCCTGAATGGTTAATAGAGATAAACTCATGGTCAACATGAGGTACGACCAAAATCCTAATAATGCCGACGCTGCACTGTTGCGAGTTGACTCTAAAAGTTTTCATTCAGTTCAGTTTTATAGGACAATCGTCATCTGGTGCTTAGAAAGCTAAAACACATGACAACTGTGTAAATAGAGACGTTGCTAAACTCATTGCATGCAGAGAATTTTTATATTGCCAATTCATCCTCTTAATCCAACACCTGCTGGCTGTGTTCACGTCGATGAGTTTGTAACAGGATGCGTTTCCGGAGCTGCTCACAAGACAGCAAGACGTGTGTGCTAGCCAGCATGATACTTGGTTCACGTCAAAGCTTCAGTCTTTCAGGTGAACTCTTGCGGTTACATGTAAAGTGGATACTGATCGCCAGGGTGATGAAGATATAATGTTTAGGAGTGGGGCTGAAAGATTTCCAGAAAGTGCCTCAATAATCTGGCTGCAAAAGTACAGCCAAACAGAGGATTGACTCAGCAAATATAAAAGGATATTAGACAGCAATCAGCTGATAAAAGTGTAGAAACAGTGTTGGCATAAGCTCACCAGGAAGATTTATTAGGTTTCATTTTGCATGAGCGATGGCCTTTCACTAATGGGAACACAGGTGAGATGGAAACTAATATTAGAGGACACTGCAGTATGTGTGGCGTCATGTTTTGTTTTCTAATCATGCTGGTGCAACATGTACTCGAGAAATACAGTACGGTGGATGGGTTTTAGGCTGGTGCGGGGCGGTAGCAAGCATCTTCTAAAGAAATTTGCACAGAGGCTGTTTAAAAACAACTTGGGGAGCAATGCACAGGCCGTGGGTGTTGTCTGGTTCAGATCACTACTTCTCTAAATGTAAACCTATACAGACTTGATTTTGTTAAGTTCGGGACTCTTTGTTTCCTTTGAGGTTAGTTCATTTTAGTTTGTTCATCTTGAATAGGCCAGACAGGTAAAACAGTACCTTTAGATTTGAATTTTAAGAGTTTTTCTTGGTTGTGGCACAGAACATACTTGATGAAAAAAATGTCTCTGTTTTCACAAAACCAAATAATTACCACTGAATATTACTACAATTTCAACATAAAGCCAACTTTAATGATACCTTCTAGTGCAAAATACCGTGAAATGTCTAAAAACCTTCGACTATAGCTGTTAAATTGTGCACGTTTTTACAAGCTCACCCGGACAGCATGGCTTTGAGGCTCGTTTGATAGCACCGAGGTAAATCACCGTCATCACAGCTGGTTTCTGGGGTTTGTTCGGGCTGCCTTTACTCTGTACAAACAGTCTTTTCGTATTTTTTTGTTGCCTCTTTAATGTCTGATGACAATACTGTGCAGTTTCACAGAGGGAGAACCAGAGGAGGTGAATTGTGGGACAATGTTTCCTGGCATTACTCGATCCCTCCTGCCGGAGGGTAACCACCCACTCACCCCTGAGTCATCAGTCAAACATCTTCATTCATTATTGATCGATGATGACGGCATTTTTTTTTTTTTTTTTTTTTTTAATAAATTAGTCAGGAAAACACAGGGAGTTGGAAAGCTGACATTTTAAATGCAGGCCACTCATCAATGTTGCATGCAACAGAAGTCATAAACCTATTGGAGGGCTTTTCCACTGCTGTTGTGGAGCTTTTTTTTACCCGTATGAGTGTTTGGAACTGCATATAACGTAAAGAATGTAACTTGAATGTCCACGCTGGGTATTTTTAAAAGATAAGCTTGTTCCTGGGGAGTACATGCTTTGAGGCAGGCGTACATAGGGTCATTATCAAACTCATGTTTCCTTTGGCAGTCAGTGGAAAGTAAGACAGCTGGCTGCAGGCCCACTCAAGGTCACCCTCAGCCACTTTCATGTCAAAACCTTCAAAAAAAAACAAACAAAAAAAAAAACCTTTATCCAACTGTAGGCGTGGGGAAACAGTGCAAACAATAATCCTAAACCAGGCTTATGTAAACTTTAAGGCCTCTGCCATAAGTCACTTGATTATCAAGGAGAAGGAGGAACAATAACGGATTTGACCTGTGAATAATTCCTTAAAGCTGAATAAACAGACAAAGGGCCTGGACAGACCAAGCCTGTTCCTTCCAGCTGGTGACATAATGGCAATAAAATACACAAAACGTGAGATCTACAAGTCATTTGTCAGCTTTGAATATTACAACATTCACTACAAAGAATTATAGCAAAATTGCTGAAACTGGCTGCATTCAGTCTTGCAAACACGTTACACTAAATTACAGTCAGCAGCACATTTGTTCTAAATCTCTCGCAGGACTGTGCTTGTCAAATCTTCCTTTGCCTTGGAGCAAAACAAAGGACTGATGTTTACAATGCACAGGGAGATGTCTGGCTTAACTGAATTAGCCTCAATGTTTGCACTGGGACAGGTGTCATATGGTTTGTGGCCCAGAGACGGGAGGAGGACCAGCAGAGCCTCACAATCAAAATCACTTAATTCTTTAGAGCAGCACGGGCGTTTTCAGCGAACACATATTCTTCTTATGTTTTTGTTTGAAAAAAGTTCCACGTTTACACAGCCTTGAGGACAATAAGCATTAGATCCAAACAAATACAGAGATCTGCTGGAAGATCAACCTTACAGAGGTCACTCTGGGTAGTAAAAACAAGTGTGAAAAAAAAATATATCACCAGCACTTTCAAAGCAGTAGTGACTTCCTGTCACTGCTTGTCTGCTTCTTCTTGCAAGAACCGTCACGCCGGCGTGACCCTGAACACCACGGGGATTTGCTTGGGTGGAGACGTTGAGGATTTGGACTTAGCCGCCACTGATCTAAGCTCACCTGTGCACGGCCTGGCATGGAAGGACGCCACATTACATAACAGGAACGCGAGCGTAATTTGAGTGACTCCGAGTGCCAGAAATCGAAGCGATTAACCTACATGAGACGCAAGGGCATGTGGCGCATTTCCAAAAAAGCACCAAGCAGAAAGACGTGGAGCCTAAAGTTCAACCGAACAAGTCTGGGAGGCTTTAGGTTTTTTGACCACTGGGATACTGGATTAGTGAGCTCGTTTACCGACAGCTTAACGCTGGTGTCAGCCAATTTAGAAGAACATCAACAGTCCCGCAACGTCATGGAAGGCAAGTGCCGTTTCAGTTTGCAGAGCTCTCACCAACGCCACGCCATGAGAGGAGGTAAAGATCAGACCAGGTTACTTCACATGTGAATTGATAAAGTGCTTACCTTTGGGTCCCTGGAGCTTAGCTTTCTTCACTGTAAAACACAAAAACACAACGATTAGGACATTTGAAGCCATTTGTATTCCACTTAATTAAAATCTGTTGACGTCATGTTTGTACAGCAGGATTTTTATCATCAATAAATTCAATGATGCAGTTGTAGGCGACAGAGTTCTTATTCAATGCTAAACCAGAATAGAACAAAACGTAAATTTGCCAATGGAAAAAGAACCTGGTCGTGAAAAACAAACGGGATCTCGTGTCAACGACGGCCCCTCAAATCCATCAATATGAATCCAAGCGAGCGCGGAGTTCGTGTGACTCGTGACAAACAAACGCATGGCGAGAGCAGGAGCACTTCACGTGCTACTTGACCAAAAATAAATGACCTACTCCTTTTCACCGCTTCGGGTTCTTTTCAAAAAACGAAAACATCCAAATGTTTGACGTTACCTTGCTCATCATCCAGTATTAGGAAACATCCACATAAAGTCATGTGAGTCAACTCATTTTTATTTCATTTCCCCCACTGTTTCTGTTTGCTTTATTCTTTCATATTAAGTATAACGGAGGAATTAATCTTCATCTAATCTCTGGATACACAATTCATTCTTATATAAACGCACTCTTCCACTGAACCAGTGAGCTTAACCTCTCGCAGAGCCTGAAGGTTACAGTTATGTGCGAAAGCAAGTTCGCCTCATGAAAAGGATTTTCTTCTTGACATATTTGATCGAATACACACTCAACCCACTCTGAGACGGTGACTATTAACAAAGACGACATTGTTTAAACATGTATTAAAAGCAAATGCAGTTTTGTTCTGGATACTCCTTTAAGCTTGGTTCACACGACAATGTTTTCAAGTGAAAACAGAAAACCGTTGTTGTGTTTGGGGTGTCCGTTTACCTGACAACGGTGCTGGAAGCCACTGGAAACACAACTTTTTGAAAACGGTTCCCGAGGTGGAACTTTTCAAAAACGCCATGTCGGCGGAGGAAAACACTACTTCTTGAAAATGCTGCGACTGTGCAGTAAATAGTTCTGCACATGCTCACTACATTATTTTCAGCGTATCTGCCGTTTCCGTGAAAACGGACATTGTTTTCAAATGTCGCAATGTAAATGCAAAACCTTTCTGTGAAAACGATGCGCTTTCCCTTGAAACGTCATGGAAAGGGGCCTTTAGTATGCCAATCCACGGAACGATGATGTCTTAAGAATTATAAAAAATTTCAAACAGAGATTCTAGGGTACAATCGGGAAATGAGTTCAGACAAAAACGTAAGGAAAAGGGGTGGTGTTGCATGAAAATAATAGGAAATTGAATGGAAAAACCTGTAGCTCAAGGTTGAAACAACCCTGAATAAAAAAAGGAAAGAAAGCTTTATGATTAAAAGGAACAACTGTAATGCTGAGAACATTTTTACAATTTGTGTGAGAGAGTTTCACTGTAATGTTTTGGAAAATGAGAAATCAGAGAGGGGCTCAGAGGCCTTTTCAGAAGGCAATCTGGAGGGGTTCCAAGAACAAACAGATGGGGGACGACTGACCTACATCATGGCGGTAATTAAATTGATCAAGAAAAGCCAAATATGACACATTTGCCAGCCTTTCACAGGGAAAACACAGAGACAAGACAACCACACACACTCACATTGGCACCCGGGAGCAATTTAGAATCACCAGGTTAACTACACATGCATGTTTTTGGACTGTGAAAGGTGCCCCCGGTAGTGCATTCCTGGAGTTTCTGTATTAGAAAAAAGCTTTCTACTGCGTTGCATAAACGTTCTGCATGTCAGTGGAAACGTAGACATTTAATGTTCTTACGCAGGATGTCTGACTCGAGGTGCGATCACGTTCACCCTCCGAGGCCGAGCTACAGAAACAAACAATTCCTACAATTGTTATAAACCCCTGTCCTCGCTGTAACCCTCTGACATTTTGCTGCACTCATATGTCTACAGAAAGCAGACATTGTCTGGCAAGTTGTACAAGATATGGTGTTCTTGCAACTTTCATTTACCACCTTGAATGCCTACTATAACCTGTCAGGTTGATAATAAGACCATTTACTTTCTTGGTGGACTCCGGAGCCACCCACTCTGTAATTCAGAGTAAACACATTCAATTAAAAGTGAGCGGACGCTCTTCCTGGTCAACATGTGCCAGTGGAAAAGCAGTACTGGAAAAATGTTCTACTCCCGTCCGTTGCACTTGGTAAATGAAGGAAAGTGAAAGAACAACCAAGCATTCATTTTTAGTGTCTGACTTGTGTCCGGTTAACCTGGCTGGAAGAGATCTGATGTGCGCATTTTGTATTTTAATAACTTCGACATCGGAGGGACTAAAGATTGCAGCCACTCCCTGTCATCACACTAACGTTTGTGTGAACTCCAACTCTCTGCTCTACACCTATCAGTGGTGGATTAATACCACTATATGGTACAAACTGGCGGACGCCGTTGCCCCATTTGTTAACCCCTTATCAAATAAAATGTCCATTGAAGACCTCACCTGTACCTCACACCTTCAATGCGGACCTGATGAAGAAAATTTCTACCGCGATTTGAACGACTGTCTCACAATAGCAGACATTTTTTGACTATGTGCGCTGCGTCGCTTCAATACAGCTCACCCCGCCATCAACTTCCTATTTTCACTGTCACCAACTTGTCACCGCACGTTCCAGCTTCAAAACCACCAACACGAGTGGGGGCAAGATTTGGGGAAGTTCACACTTCACACGTGCAGCTGAGTGGCGAGCAGGCACAGAGCAACATCCTCAGTGTTTCTACTCCCCATCAGTCATTCTACGCTAAATGTTTTGCTTACAGCAACAGTATGCACTCCGCCAAAAGGCCATTGATGGTATTACACCTGTTTTTGAGTCTCTCCTCAAAGCAGGCATCATCTTTCCCTGTGATGACTCACTGGTCCAAATACCTATTTTTAAAAACACCCGTATTCTTATAATTGCTGTATTCGTAAAGGAATTTTTTTTGGGGGGGGAGAAAAACGTCAAGTACATGCATATTTATCTAATACACTTAAAATGAAAAGAATACAGTGGGTTCCTTGTTTAAATCAATAATAAACGTTCTTATATATTATGCTGTTTGAAGTAATTAAAGACAACTTGAATTGTTGGTAGTGAAAATTATATTTTTATGGCCCTCACAATCAGTAAAGTTGCTTATCCTTGCTTGTGTTAGGACATTTAAGCTAATGTAAAAAAAAAACTAAAAAAAACCCACATGTTAACATTTAAATGGCATGGCTCAACCCCCACTCCAAATTAAAAATACCTTGTAGACGATTAAAGATACTCACATTGATCATGATGCTTAAGCCTAGACAGCTGCCTCACAAATCACAACAGTTGGTAAACAAACAGATGAAAAACAATGGAGGACTGAGGCAGATGGGCATTAAGATGGGAAGCAAACACACACACACCCACACAAAAGGTATTTCAGAGTGAATACCATTACTGCTGTGTCTTGGTTTAAAGTTAGACCTGCCGTCTTTAGTCCCGCGCAAGCATCTATACAATAACGTTTATGGGATTCTGCAGCGCTTTAGACGGGATTAATTGAGATTGCAGTGGCGGGGTTACGTGTGCAGGCATATAACCTGCTAAACCTCCGGAGCCTGAGTTGGCAGATGGGCACGGCGGGGATGATGGAGGCACAAATGAAGCGTTCATATTTTCATGTTAAACACTCCCTGCAGTCTCTCTGTGCACGTTTGGGTCCCAACTATCCATGCGTCAACTTTTACTACAATAAGGAGAAATCATTTTTGTCTTGTGGTGTAACAATTGCAAGAACTAAACATTTGACCAAAGAAAGTCAATTAATTGACGTCTCGCAGTTTGTCCCTTTACAGTCCTGTAAATACCTCTATGTCTATGTTGAGATGGTAGTAATTGTTGAATTTTGTAAAAATGTAGACGTTTTCATCACGTATACTCTGTGCCACAACAAAAAAAAACCTGTAAACACTATTTAAACACTATTTTGACCAGTCCAGTCTACTCCAGATGAAACTGGGTTGTGTGTGGCCACTCAAACTAAAATGTGTTTGACACCCTGCTCTTTGTTTGAGCACAAAACACGTAGTGGAAATGTTGACACAAAAGAGCACTGTTATCCTTTTATTTATTTATTTATTTTTGGTCTTTCCACTCAGGAAAATGAGTGGTCACAGAGGTCTTGTGTCCTAATTTGCATGACATTATTTAGGAACTGGAGCACAGAGAGCACAAGGGCCGTGAAACAGGGAGCCATTATGGTGGAAACTGATGCTTATCATTTGCTGTGCGTGGCTTCAGAGCACATTGGGCTTAAGGATAGTGGCTCAATTACCGTATCTACGTACTGTTTTATTCCTCCTCTTCCTGGGCTTATTGTCTCGCTTCTGAATAGGCTCAAATCTTTCAAGAAGTTGATCTGAATTCATTCGGCTGTTTTTTTTAGGATTTGTGAACCATCATCCACTGAGAATGCTGAATTTGAATGTTAAAACACCAATGGCATCCCAAAGCACATTGTGATGAATCTGAAACTCTTCTGAAGATCTATGTATGTTGAAATAACCATTAGCAGGACTCAAACACTCAAACTCAAGAAATGGATGGAATTTTTGGAAGGTGGGACAGGTAGCAGAGTAATCTGTGCCACTTCACGCAAATAAGCGTGCCCTTGCTTGTCTCTTCCGGTCCCTTTGATGTTGCCGTTTCAAAAAAAGAATGAGAAACAAGGACCACAAGTGGTTAATTCGATTTTTGATATGGGTAGGCTCCTTCAATATGAGAAATATAATTTTGACCCGAGTTCAGCAGTAATCCCATTATGTGTTGTATTTTGATGAAAGCCTTATATGTTTTTACACAGATGTTACAAAACTTTGTAACGAAACAAAAGTACTGACAGAGTTTTTTTGGGGGGAGATTAAAGTTAATAGTGGTCAACGAATTACATAAGCAGTATAGCACGGCAACTTGCCAAGTGTGCTTGTGTTCTTCAGGTATTTGTTTTTGGACAGACACCTTTTCCAAAAGGTAAAGCTCCAGCCAATCTTGCCAGTGATGAGAGCCCAATGAATGTGTGAAAACACTCAATGTACCAATTGGGCTTGACCATCCGTCCTACACACTTTCTCTTCCCCTACAATTCAGTACACTAAATAATCTATACCTAGCATTTTGGTTTTTTGTGAAAATATATATTACTTTTTTAAAGCTCAAAAGAAAACATTTTAACTATGCAGATTAATCCAACTAGTCCAAATTCCAGTCAAATCCATGTTCTTGAAACACTGAAACACATTTTTGTTTATGCTTTGTTTACTATGTTTGCTGGTACAACATTGAGCGTAGCTGAACACAGTTTTGAAATAAAAGCTGTACGATGATACATCATCACTGTACTTCTCGACGATTAACAAAAACAAAATTGATGCTTTTTTCTTTAAATTCAGAATCCAAAAGGAAATTGGATGGATTTCAGAAAACATGCAACCTTATACGAGTCAGTTTTCATTGAAACTTATTTTTAAAACACATTTGATTTTTCCTGAACTGGTAAAATCTATCATTTATCACGCTATTCTACTATTAGAAAACTAGAGAACACATATAAGTAGTGGCCTAGAGGTTAGAGCAGTAAACCTTTTTTACTGCCCTCTTAAACTGACAGATGTCTAATAAATCAGAAAACACTGGCAGTTTGACCGCGTTCATTCAGTCATGTTGCTTTATGTGTTAATCCAGGTGCTTTAAATAAACCAACTCGAGATATGGTTTGACTTTGCTCCAAAGAGACATTTAAAGCTGGTGGCGAAAACCTCCTGTAAAAATGGATACCTTCACTTTAGAGTAGCACACTTAGCAACAGAGTGATGAGAGAACATATTGATGTTGTAAATAACAGGACATGATGAGTGGAAAGCAGGGAGGCAGGAACAGGAAGTGACACCAGAGTCTACTACTGCTGTAAGCCCTGGTGCACTTCCGCTCTGTGCCGGCTTCTGGATCAGGTGGAGCGAGTGGAAGAGGAGAGAGAGCAAGAGAGAGAGAGAGAGAGAGAGAGAGAGAGAGAAAGAGAGAGAGAGAGAGAGCAACAGATGGCCGGGGGATTATTCCCACAATCTCTAAGCGCTCACTCTGCCTCATTCTCCCATAATTCCACTACTTTGCCGCTTGCTACGTTCAACAACTCTGCCCATGGCTCCATCACTTTTAATCCTGCCGGTCCCCTTGTCTTTCAATCCTTCATAAAAAAAAAATAAATCCACTGTGACAGTTAAGGCATTCCAAGCAAACAGCACTGCAGCAACTAGTGACGGGCAGCATGTGTGTTACTCAGCTGCCAACAGTGCATTGATCTGGGTGTGTGATATTTCAGATAAGGAAGAGGTCTAAAACAAATTTCGACAGGGTGTCAACAGAGACAATCGGCAGACAAAAGATGCAAATGAAGCGTGAAACAAGCCATACATCCTGTATGGACATTGGAAAGCTGGCAGGAACACACTGGCGTCACTGAGCTCACCAGTCCACTTTTAACTGATGAGTAGAGCTACAGTCCTGCACATCCATGAAGAAAAAGGAAAGAAAAAAAAGAGCTTAAACGGTAAAATAAATGTGAGTTGGAATTTGGTGTATTTAGAATGTATAGAAGCTCAATGGATTGTCATCTTTATTCAATATCCTCAAATACGCCAGTAAATATTGACGCTTCATTGGGCGTTTGGTTGTTAAAACCAGAGTGATGATAATATCTAGGTTAGCCTCCAAAAAACACTTCATACCTGCTTTTAAATAAATAAATTCACTGCTTTTGCCGGTGTTAAGAACCCACGCCGTGAGACCGTTTTCCTAAAAAAAAGAAAAGTTGTTGTTCCTTTTGTGGGTGATAAGCGGAGCTACCTTAGCGGTGCTACAGTGAAGGAACGTTTCTGCAATACAGGGATTATGTATGTATTAACTCTGTATTTTAAGTTTATCATCCAATATAAAAAAAATATGTTCAATATTGTACTAAGCACTCAATTGAATTGGTATAATAATAAAAAAAGAATTAAAAAAAAACTGTCATAACCTAGACATCCTCTGATCCACCTTGCAAAAATTGACAAATGTCAAATACTTTGTAATCCTCATCTTATCCTCAAGGTAGCTCTCAGCTATTCTCTTTATCTCATCATTTCGTGGCAATTTTGAAAAGAAAATCAACTGGTTTTCATATATATTTTCTATTTGTGGTTCAGATCATGAGTGACTATACATCAGAAGCCGTTTGGATCAGACTTGTCGAGGGAAAAAAAAAAAAAAAAAAGTACGAAAGATAGTTCAACAATCCACAGTTCAGTACATTTTGTACTTTACAGCATTAAGCTGTCATTTCTTCACAAGTTTAATGTATTAAAAAACTAATCCCTGACTTTAATCTGGAATATTATGGTGGAACTATGTACATGTAATGTCCTCCCTGATTCTAATTATAAGTAGATATCTTTATTTATCTATTTATTTATTTTTCATAAATGTCTGACATTTAAGGCTGGCGGGGGTTCAGTCTAGGCCTGGGGGCATGTTTTCAGTAGAAATGAGGTCTTTTTGTTTTTACACAAAAGAAGGACTGCACCGACAGGCCTTGACCTCTCTATAAATCTGTGCTGTAAATTACTTTGTGATCATTGTTGTTTCTGTAAACGGAACATCTGCTTTCAAACATTTTGATCCATTAAAATTATTCTTCCATCACATTGGAAGCCTCAGATCGCAAAGGCCCTAATATAGCAGTCTTATGATTGGTGAGATTGGGTTTATAAATAAAAACTGATTTACTTGAGCAAATATCGATGTCATGTAACCTACATTTGGCTGCTATTTAGAGAAGCCAATCACTGTTAGTTTGACTCTTCCACATCCCAACACACTTCAGCTAAATCTAGCGATATATCTGCCTGATTGTATGATAATAATGCAGAAGATTATTTCTATTCTCATCAATATCACAAGATTAAATAGACCACCATGTTTGTGCGATAGCCTGGGTCATGGTCAGGAATGCCATCAGCCCTGCGCACGAAAAAGAGGGAAGACGATAAAACTCTTGAACCGAAGCTTCCGTCCGTCAGCGGCTGAGCGGAAACACCTGCAGGGTCCTGCTCCGGCAATCGAGATACGCCTGCATGTGGCACCAGGTGCCCGTCCTGGATGATGCCGGGCGTTGACGCGACTCACACGTGTCTGGAAAAGCATCTTGTGGGAAATGAATACTGCAGCGTCACAGTGTCCATGTGAGCCGTGAGTCCACTCAGCAACCTGCATGAGACCTCTGCTGAACCCTCCCACCCCGACCGCACGTCCACTTGTAAAGGGAAGCCACTGATCTGTTGTGTAAAGACATTGCCATGGCGATGGAGCATCTCAACTAGCAATAAATAGGCAACACTGTCAAGCTGTGCCGTCGGTGGGATGAGTCACAGCATCAGCTGATCACACGAGAACAACCCCTGCCCAAGCACCCTTGACTCTTTATCTATTGGGTCTGACTGGCTATAATTTCGCGGATCGATACAACAGCCGGAAAGCTCTCCAGTAAATGATGCCATTTAGCAAGACAACTCGAAATCACTGAGTTTAACTTTCTAAACTGAGTGGCACCAAACTGTTTTCCCTCTTTGTGACCTGGTCTGCAACCCCCGACCTTCTGTCTCTGCTTGAGTTATGGATTTCTGGATTAATCCTGAAGCTCACCGATTCAAAATCAAAATGACTTTTGTTGTCTTTGTGTTCTCGCACTGTGGATCAGCTGGGTGGTCTTACAATCCCGGGTTTGCCAGTCCGAGCCCCCATTTCTCCTCGTCAATATGCTTAAGTGTCAATCGGCAAGAAACTGAACCCTAAATTGTTCCCAATGGAGGTCAAGCATGTCTCAAGGCAGCCGTGGTCTTTGGTGTGCTACTGTGTGTTTAAACAGTGTAAAGGGCTTTGAGACTGCTGAAACAGTGAAAATACATTCTATGGAGTTCATTCACCATTTGAATTTTCAACTTTGTGAATTGTTGGATTTGAACATAATGAATGATAAGCGGGAGAAAATGGGTGGATGGATTTGAACATTTTGAGTGTTTTTCCAAGTGGAATTGATGATCCCCAAAAAGTAATTTCATTTTGGACAGTCAATGTGCTTCCTGTAAATCAGAGTGGACAGCAAGCACAAGAGTTATCAAGAGTGTCAATCAAATTACAAAACAACAAATAAGCAGCCACTTGGCAAAGGTTCCCATATGACTGCCTGATCAATTTATGGCATTGTGCATTGGGGTATTTAATCAGAGATATATCTGGAAAACACAACTCATGGCAATCGGCCGCCATCTGGACTTCACCAATATTTGTTTGCAGCTCAGTTCGAGCCAATGGCAGCTTCTAGAATTTCTTGTTCCTATCTACAAGTGTTTTGCGCCTGTTTATTATATGTCCAACCTCTTAGAAATGTGTAGCAGTCTTTCCTGTGATTGGACGTTTCAGTTTCCTCTGTAAAGAATATATTTCATCATGAATTTGAAACATTGATAGAGAGCGAATTATAGAATGACACAAGGCTCACTATTGAGCATCATGTACTTTAAACAGCTTAATATATTCCCTTTAATAAAAACATTTCACAGTTGGAACTCCCACCCTAACCAAAGAGGCTGGAAAGATCCAGACTATTTTTATTAAGAAAAACTTCCAGTTACTGGTTATTTGAGCTAATTTGAGCATAGCCATTCTGCACAGGTGAGTCTTATTGATCAGCATTCAAAATGTCTAAAGTGTTTTAGGTTTCACTTGTGACTATTTGTTTGAAAGCGTAATTCACTGACCCTGTATTTACTATACCTTTTCTTTAAGTACATGCTTAAAAAGTTGTGAGTGTCAATAATTCTGATGGAACACTGACTAGAGGTAGACGATATTACTCATTACTCAACAGTGACCTGGACACAGAGGCACTTAACAAACTTAAGGATTGTGACAGGAGGTGGTTGTCTGATTATGTAAGTAAGTAAAGTATGAAATCAGTACGTGATGAGTCATGATGTTCCATCTTGAGATGTTACATCAAATTCAAAAGAAGTGGTGGGCAGAAGCAGCACAATTCAGTCATACACAAAAGGCCTGATGATGGGGACTATTTTGGGCCTCTGACAGTTAAATAGCAATAATGAGATGAAACAGGATCCATCAAAAACAGCTGAGAATGTAATGTGGTACAACAAAATGCAATAGTCAAACTAATGGATGTCAGATGAATCATGCATGAAAATGGATACCAAAAAAAACGTGTTTATTTTAACACGACTTATGGCTGTGAGCATTATAATAAACACTGTTCAAGGAGGCAATGGACACAATGGAAACAAGCTCTAGAGTGACAAATTTTGCATTGGATCCAAACAGGAACATTTGAAGTGTTGATTTCTGTAAGGAATGTCATCAATTTCACTGATATTACATGTCCCGTATATCAGAGATGGGAACAACGGGTGCATCTGTTGATATGGTGTAATGCAAATGATACAGCCCACGAGCCTGGTGCGGCGCAAACGACCAGGTCATAACCGCACTCGCAACTCCCCCACTGAGAAAAAGTCTTCTACCCAGTAGGGGGGTTGTGTAGCAATCATGGCAATGACTTGTGGAACATTTAGAATTTTAAAGCGCACTGTCTCATGTATAACGGGGGATGAGGTTTAAGATAAAGTAAGGGTGTAGTGCCCGATACCCCCGGCCCCTGAGACCCTGTTTTCATCGCCACCTCTGACCCCACCACCCTGTAAAGCGATTCTCACGCTGCCAATAAAATTATTTTCTTTTCTTAGGCAAAAGGGCTTGTGGTTCTTCTTAATCATTGTAAAAAAAAAAAGGAATTTCAATGGTTTACAACATTTTAGGATTTCATTTTGTGCTCAGTAATAGTCTTACTTTAACAGAAAAAATAGAAATGAATTGCTGACATAGATAGAAACCCTCCTAACAGGCCACATTTTCCTCCAGTTCATTACAGTGAAGATTATTGCATTCAAACTTGTAGAGCATATTTCATCTAATAACTCTTTTACGAGGCTTTATTTTTAAGAGGGTCTTTTAGTTTTAGTTTTCAGGTTATTTTGTTTGTGTCTTCTCCGTGTGTATTTTTTACATCTACCTCTTTGCAGCACTGATCCATATTGCCGGGCATCCGTCCTGCTGTCACAGAATCCCACATTGCGTAATGTGCTTTGCAACTGTAGGAGATGGTACAGCAAGAGGCTCAAACTGTTTTTTTTTTTGGTTTGTTTGTTTTTTTTAATCTGATAAGACTTTAAATGCAGGACTGTAACCTATTTTTTGCAACTTCCAACATCACACAAAGTGCATGATTACCCGATATTCGGTTTAGGTTCAACCTTTTCCTCCGGAGCACTTTTGTTATCCACTTTGGAATTCACCAATTTTACCAGTGACAACAAGAAACTACCAAATCGCCATTAAGACATTGGTATCGGTTTTATTGGTAGACGTTCCAACATCTAGAAGTATCAGCCCTATGTGGTTTGGTTCAAACCAAAACTAACACATCGCCCTGAGATGGACTGGTGACCTGTCCAGAATGGACCCTGCCTTCAATAGAGAGGGATGGGATCAGCTCCAGCACCCTGAGGTGGGTAAAACCTATAGGATGGGCGGCTGATCGTTAAATACATTTTTAACTTGTTTTCCATCCCACAGCTTTAATTCCATGGGAGAGATTTCAAAGGTCTGCTCGGGATTATGCTGTGTACACATCTGCATGTGTGCAATCTCTGAGTAACATAAACCGGCAGATGAGTGTTGTTGGTTTATAACAGCTGGTAGGATGGATCCAACTAAATAAAAGGATCGCATTACATTTTAGTTAGAAAACCACTTCCTAATGCGAGTTTGATTGTGTTTGCAATGATAGAATAAACCTGCTTGTCACTTTTGTTAGTTATTCCAAAAAAAAAAAAAAAAAAACTAAAAGAAAAAAACCTCCTGCTTGACAACCTGCACTGAGATTTTATTGACGGTGTCAACAAACTCAACAGCATATTCCAAATGAACTCCCAACACTCATTTCCAAGCGTATAAAAATGCAAATCAAACCAAAACGTACCTCTGACACACAGTAACGACATGGCAAAGCCTCCAGCTCCAAGCCAGTAGTTTCTCACAGTTTTGCAGAGCGGTGAAAAGAAAAAAATAAGCAACCAAAAAAATAAAACGCTGATGAACTCTCCGTCGATACTTCACATATGGTTTTGTGGTGCTGAACTTGGGCAGACAGCGGTAGCCCCCCGCCGTCGCCACGCCATTATTAAAACTCTCATCACAGATTTCCCGTGGCGGACAGCCCGGAGGACCGAGGCGGAGGAGCAGGAGCAGGAGGGGGGCGGGGGCAAGCCGGGGCACCTGTTACTGGCGACAGGCTGGACCAATCACAGCGCAGGAACGCTTGAGGAGGCGGGGACTGTTGTCAATATCTGACCAATGAGCTGAAAGGGAGAAGGTGCAGGAGGACTCAGGTGACCTATATAGTATAAACGCCTAACGTTAAGAACTTTTTCTATGTTAGTGTTTCTAAATTTTTAAGATTTATATTTGAAATCTGTACGTTTGAATTGCATTTGAAGTCCTTTTAATGCCTATAAATCTTTTTTAAATGTACCGTAGACCTGTTGTGTCAGAAGTTTTGACAACCCAGAAAAAGACAGAGGCAATCTGGGTTTTTCTTTTGGCCAAGGTTAAAGGTTATTGGTCATCTTCACTCCATGTCACTCAAGACATCAAATCAAGTCAGAAATCTGGGTGTAATCATGGACACAGACATGAAATTTAACAATGAAATTAAGACCATAAATCAGCCTGATTTGAAAGGATTGCCGATCAAACAAGACTCAGAGAAACTTGTTCAAGCATTTATTTTCTGCAGACTGGATTATATTTAACGTTGTGTTTACAGGTCTCAATTAAAAATAACAATATGTTATTCAGCTGCAGCTCATCCAGAACGCAGCAGCCAGAGTCCCCGCCAACACAAAGAATGATGAAATGCATTTAAACAAAGTGATTACAAAAGGTGCAAAAGGAAGAATAAACACAGTAACAGATTAATTGAGATTATAGTAATGACATTGATAAAATCTACTGTTTAATTGAAAGCCTGAGTTTAGAATAACGTTTTAAGGGCTGTCCAGTGTGTCAGCAGGAGGTTTGTTCCACAGGTGAAAAGTGGAAGAACGAAAAGCTGCTTCATCTTGTTTCGTCACTGAGTAACACTGAGTAAACCTCTTCCTGAGGTCCTCAGTAAGATAATTAAAAATGTAAACCATAATTTGGATTTCTACCTCTTTCAACGACAATTCATTATCTTCTTCAGCAAAATAAACTACACAGACAACCTTTCTGTATTTATGTATGGATTATGGGAATTACCAAGATTGCCACTATTTGGCATTCTCACCATGAAGATTTTTATTCATCAAATCTAACTGGGAAAAAAAAACTTAATTTCATGCACAGTAGTATGAAATGTAGCTTTAGGTCACAGAGCAATAGGAAAACAAAACGAAGAGCGCCATCTTGTGAAATTAGTTACACATTACAGTGAGCTGTCCATTACATCGAGGGGGCCTTGTTTCACCGAACAAGAATATTTCTAATATTTCTAGTAACTAAGTATATCCACAAATGAGCTCTTTTCGAATAAACCCTCATTATTATATCAGAAAATTCCAGGTGCGATCACTAAACTTTGTTATATTGTCATCAGAGTATGAACTCTGTAGTAATGCTCACGTCAAAGCATTTTTCTCTACTTAAAATCCCACCTCACTACCTATTTTGTTTATTGAAAGGTGATATTCCTTACGCGATAGGATGTTGAGATTCCATCTCTTTTGATATATTTCTTGGTGTCAAGTCAGGTTGCAAGCCTGCAGAGACCCATCAATTGAACTGAAACAAAGAATGTCGTCTATCTTTTTTAACAGACTCTTTCCCAGAGTCAGAAGCAAACAAGGTGAAGCAGTTCCTCACCTGTAGAACAAACTTCCTGGACTGCTGACACGATCACTTATTTTAAATCAGGCCTTCAAGCTCTATTATTCGCTCAGGCCTTTCATCAAAGAAATTATTGTACTAATTTTATTACCTTTATCTTATAAAAGCTGTTACTTTATTTATTCTCTTTTTAAGCCTTTCTTAATTGCTTTGTTTTAATGTTTTTCATTATATTAATTGCTTAAGATTGATATTCTTAATCATGTTGTTTTAATGTATATTCTTGGAAAGCGTGCTGTTTCTGAATGCTGCTATATATATTAATCTGCCTTGCCTTGTTTTAATGTGGAAGGTGCTAACAAAGTAATGTCCCCAAAGTCCTTTGTTCATGTCATTACAACAATTGAGATATTTCATTTTAAACAAATAAATATCTGTATTTGAAAACTGAAAAGTCAAATAAAGCAGTAAAATGTCAACAGGTTGGTTTGTATCTTGTTAAAGGAAACGTCTCAGGAGCGGAACTAAATTTCCCGGCTCTTGTTTCCTGTCCTGGCGGAGGACTTTACCGGCGTTGCACCATGATGTAATATTTCCTGCTGATAAAGGGTCAATCGGTCTGAGCGCAGAGTTTGGATAAAGTCTCTTTAGAAGCTCACATTTCTGCCTGCGGTCACGTCGCAGTAAATACAAGATGCTTCGCTCGCTGTGTCGAACCGGCGGACTCATTTTGCAGGTAAATGAAAGTCTTAGTTAAAGCCGCTGGTGTGTGTGTCATTCAGCGAGCATGTGTTTAACAAGCCACAGGAAGTGATAGCACATTAGTAAATGACTCATTAAAGTGCCTATCAGATGGTTTGTATACCGACACAAACTTCACATGGAATCATTCAGTAGTTGACATATGAGAGCCGAGATCATCGTGTAGTATTCATGTATATTTTGCGTACATTATTAAAAGCAGCTCATCCGTCACTAACGCTGAGGTTGTGATATTTCGTCATTGTTTGATGGAACTCAACCTGATAATATCGTATGGTTAATGTTAGGAACTCACGATAGTTAAGTGGAAAACATGACATTTGAAGTCAATAGAACCAGTTTGGATTTGCTTCACGCTCCCCTATCATTACTGTCACCGTCCCAAATCATGAACACACTCTATCCGAAGCTCACATCATCTTTAGTTTCTGGACCATCACACGGAGTGGATGTTGGTTCTTGGTTGTTTGGTTCATCTCCTATAACGCTTTAACCTGTGCAGGGCGCTGGGGCCAAACCCATCTGACTGTGAGGCCATGATACACTCTGCACAGGTCGCTGGTTCATTACAGAGCAAACACAGAGAGACAGACAACCACACACACATTCACACCCCGGGGCAATTTATGGTTACCGATTGACCTCGCATGCATGTTTTTGGACTGCGGGCGGAAATCCACGCACACACAGAAAATCTACACAGAAAGGCCCCGGCCTGTATTTGAACCCGCAACCTTCTTGCTGTGAAGCGAGAGTGAGGTTTACTGTCAAAAATATGTATAATACAGCTGAAGAAGCACTTAGAAATGTAAAGCTTCTATCTAAATTATTGGCTGTTTCAAGCCACTAACGATAACTACTCACTATTCTGAATGCCGATTGAGACGGTGTTTGTTTAGAAGAGACGATACCAACTCCTAAGCTGTAAGATTGTGACATGCATGGACAGAAAATAAGTTAAGTTTTTTTCCACGAGGCTTTCTTCAGAGGACACGGGACACATCGTTTTTATTGATCTGTGAAAAGTTGCTGAACTTGCTGTCTCCGTTTCACCAACCGACTTCTTCTGTGTGTTTGTAGCAAACCCAGCGGACGGCGCCGAGGCTGTGGGTTACACCCGCGCAGCAGCGATGGGCGTCCAGCTTGCCCATGAACACTCTGGTCCTGTTTGTGCCTCAGCAGGAGGCCTGGGTGGTGGAGAGGATGGGCCGCTTCCACCGGATCTTAGAACCGGTACAGCAAGTTTTTTTTTTTTTAAATAAAATTAATTTAAAAAAAAGCTTACCGTTTAATAAAGTGGTACTAACAGTCTTGCGTTTGCTTTTCCCAGGGTTTAAACTTCCTCATCCCCATCCTGGACAGAATTCGCTACGTGCAGAGTCTCAAAGAAATAGTGATCGACGTCCCCGAGCAATCAGCGGTGTCTCTCGGTGAGACGCGTGGGATTTCGTGATCAGTCTCTTTGGAGGACGTGTCGAGCGCGAAAATCTGATGGCTGTTTTCTCTTCCTTGGTTTTACAGATAATGTAACGCTACAGATTGATGGCGTGCTTTACTTGAGGATCCTCGATCCTTTTAAGGTACGGTGGCAACATTTAGACAGATTTTCCAAAGTGAAATAAATGTGCTTCTTTAAAAAAAGAAAGAAAAAAAACACCATTCCTTCCGTGTGTGATTTCTCAGGCCAGTTACGGCGTTGAGGAGCCAGAATACGCTGTCACACAGCTGGCGCAGACCACCATGCGTTCAGAACTGGGCAAACTGACGCTGGACAAAGTCTTCCGGGTAAAGGACATTCTGCAAATGTAGCTCGTTATTTCTTTTCTCTCTCTCTCTCAAAATGTTTGATTAATGTTTGCCATTTATTAAAGGAAAGGGAGTGCCTCAACTCCAACATCGTCCACTCCATCAACCAGGCATCAGACGAGTGGGGGATCCGCTGCCTCCGCTACGAAATCAAAGACATCCACGTGCCGCCTCGTGTTAAGGAGTCCATGCAGATGCAGGTGAGACAAACGCAAGAAGAATGAATAAAGAAATGACGTTTTTTGAAGATTTTCATGTCTTCTGAGGATGCATCAGTGATCCGAAAAAACGCGTTTTGTTCACCTTGCTTCAGGTGGAAGCCGAGCGTAAAAAGAGAGCCACGGTGCTGGAGTCCGAAGGCACGAGGGAAGCGGCCATCAACGTTGCTGAAGGTTGTAAACAAGCCCAGATCCTGGCTTCTGAGGGACAAAAAGCAGAGCAGATCAATAAAGCAGCCGGTGAGTATTATTCAAACAGCCTCTGTGTTCGGCGAGATGAAATACTGATGTCCCAGTGACTTATGTCATGAATGGGTGACTGTGGTCCCTTTCAGGTGAAGCCCAAGCAATTTTAGCCAAAGCGGAGGCGAAGGCCAAAGCCATCTACGTCCTGTCAGATGCGCTGACTCAGCATGTGAGTGTGTTCCTTCACCGCGAATCGCTTAACCGTGCCCGTGGCCGCATTTGTCAACGCCTCCGCTGTTTTCGTTTTTGATCTCAGAACGGAAATGCCGCCGCTTCTCTCTCCGTGGCTGAGCAGTACGTGTCGGCGTTCTCCAACCTCGCCAAAGAGTCCAACACCGTCCTCCTTCCCTCCAACAGCGGGGACATCAGTGGGATGGTCTCACAGGTACGCACACAGTGATGTGGAAGAAGTTAGTAAGTTAAAAAGAAATGAAAAAAAGAGACTTCTGACACGTTTAATACAAACAACTACCTTTTTTTTTTTCAATATGTAAAACAAAGAAAAGGAGTTTAATATTTGTGAGGAAGTCATTTAACTTCATGAAGATGCATCATGTGTCTTTAAAAATTTGTTTTTCATGAAGGTTGACTGAAAGCAAAATGCCAGAAACAGCATAGAAACACTTAATTTCCAAAATTCAATATAGCTCCAAAAAGGAAGAAAAACTCATATTAACCTCAGCATAGTGAGAGATGCATGATTTATTTGAATTGTACTTCTCGTCTTAATTTATAATTGTAGTGGTCAGTGTGTAGTCTGTGCCTTCCCCTTTAAGAGCCAGGTGCACTCACTGTTTGACTGTTTAGAATTTACCTGTTGACGTGATACAAGCCAAGATGAATGTTATAATGTGAAGTTTTTTTGGGGACTTTCCTTTTTTCATATATGAAAGTACAGAGGGGAAAACATATCGATGGATTAGAACGGAATGTCTTGGTTTATTTTAATTAGTCTGTTTTGTTCACTCGTATGAAGTGAGTGAACATACGAGTGAGTGTAAGTTAAGTTATTTTTTTATTTTTTTTCAGGCTATGACCATTTACAGTACGCTGGCAAAGGCGAGTCCGAAAGCTCCCGAGGAGCCGGTGCAGAGCGGCAATGAGGTCCAGACCGAACCCGATGAGCAGAGGACTCAGTAGCAGTTCTCTGAACCAGCAGAAGGATCAGTCCGAGTGGTTGGGGCTCAGAGTGATCAGTGTGTGAGCTTCCA
This sequence comes from Lipophrys pholis, assembly GCF_963383615.2. Classification (NCBI taxonomy): domain Eukaryota; kingdom Metazoa; phylum Chordata; class Actinopteri; order Blenniiformes; family Blenniidae; genus Lipophrys; species Lipophrys pholis. Next base: position 13,454,342 of record NC_137641.1, on the reverse strand, counting down.
CTGACCCGTCAGAAGGAAAAAGCCACAAATCATATAAACTCTTCCGATGTCCGGACGGAGCCTCGCGGTTCAATCACATTGAAGTTTTTTAAGCGGGTTTGTCATCTTTGCTGTCTGTCATTTTCGGATCAGTCATTGTCTGATGTGGAAAGTGAAAGCAGCCTGCAGCCACACACACACAAGTTTCTCGGACAGGTTGACAGAATGCAAAATGAAGCCCCGAGTGTTGGGATCAAATTCAGCCTTCTCAAGCAGTTTCTGTTATTAGCTTTCGAGCACTTTACCATGAGTTTACCATCCATTTCTTTTCAACATTCTCACCTTCTGCAAACTGTTTTCTCGGGCTGGCCCAAATGGCTGCATTCGGGATCTGTGCTAATATTGATCGGGCTTTTTATTTCATATGGCTGGTTTACAGAAATCAGCCACTTCTGGCATTGCTGAGACATTTTATTTAATTTACTGTCAGCCCCTGTTATGTCAAAACATTTATCTCCCCTAAAGTTTAGCTTAGAAACTCTTTTTAAGAGTTGGTATCGTCTAAAAAAAAAATTATAAATATTCCAGATTACTTGTTCTCAGTTACTGGATAGAGTAGTCCTTTTCTCTCAGTTCTCCGACTGCATATTTGTGTTCACCCCTGATGTCTTATGGGCTGTATTTATTAAATTGAATGACGCAGCAAAGATGGTGGTGTTTGTCATTTCGTCTGCTCACATTATTAAAAGAAAAAAAAAAAAGTTTTAAGACGTTTGTATTCTGGGATGAACACAGACGAACATAATGTTGAATTAAAATATAAAAGGTTAATCAGGTAAAGTATTTTGTGCAATGTATAAATATGGCACAGTTCATTAGAAGGAGGAAGGCAGTGGAGATGTGAGTACATCCCTTTGTTTTCTTGTATATTCAGATGAAACATTTGACCCTTGGCCAGTAGAGGGAATGTGCTTCAAGGTCTATTATCAGATGCAAATCAGAAAAACAAGGTTTCCCATGGACGGTGAAATATCTCTCTGTTGTCCAGAGTGCCAGCAGTAAAATAACGTATAAAAGAAAACGGTGCAAATAGGTAAATGTCATGTGCAAATGGTAAACTAAATTTGGGCAATAAAAAAAAAAAAGTCTACATACAAAAGGTTAGAGCTTAGATATGAGTAAGTGAATATAACTGCAAGGAAAATGTCCATTTTTGATCACGTTTTAAATAAAGGTATTAATAAATGTAATCTGTTTAAGAGAAATAATCTTTTTTTGTGTAATAAATGTCAAATTGAAGTGTTTGAAAATATCAATTTTGGGAATAAGATTTATTCATTAATGTGTTCTATTATGATACATGTTCAATAAACTCAAAGCAAATTTAATCTTTATTTCATATTGTTTAGTTTTTTTAGTTCATGTGATATTAATAAATAAGACCAATAAATTACATAAAAAAGAAAGAAAAGATAACAGCTTTAAATGCTATGTAGTCTAAGAGGAAGGAAGATGTACCCCTGCATCTTGTCTTTTAGGCATTAAAAAGTTATGTTATAGCTCAAAGTGCACAATTGTGTTTTATTTGGATGATGAAAAATTATCCCTGAAAATATCATGCAATACAGGTGAGTAGTTCTTGCAAAAGATTAGTTATAGATTAGACATACATACATACAAAACAATAAATAAATACACACATATAAAAACACAACCTTCTCGGTCAACTTTCTTTGGCAAAGGTAATTATTTTTTAAAACTTTCTGTTACCTACAAGCTATTATTCGGGGCATACCATTTAATCCTATGTGCAACAGAGTAAATCGTCCGGCACTCTTCTTCCGCCGAGTTTCCAGCTCGCTAACGTTCCCCTCAGTCCACCAGCCGTCTGATCTCTGTCCGGGTCGGTAGTCCTCATGAAGGTGAGCGTGTCGCCCGGTTCTCTGTTCACCTGAGACACCCGCACGGCCGTGTTGTGGGCCCGCACTCTGACGTCCGCCCTCCGGCCGAGAGAGGACGACAGCCGCCGCCGCTGCAAGGTCAGTGACAGGAGAGAGGTGAGGGAGGCGACTAGCCGGCAGCTAACTCAATTTACCGACGTCTCCTCCGTTTTTTTTTCTTTTTAATTCATCTTAATTTATTTATTTTATCCCGGCTCAAGTTGCCCATGTCGCGGCGGGTGTCGTTGAGTGTGACACCTGTGCCCCGTGCAGGATGAAGCGGCTCCCGGTGCTCAGCCTGCTGCTGTGGCTGTGCGCGGTCTACTTCGTGGGCATCTACCTGTTCGTGGGCGGCTTCCTGCTCGTCCGGCTGGAGGTGAACCGGACCAGCGGCTGCCGGGACGTGCTGGAGCCCGGCGGGGAGGCCGGCGGCGAGCCGGGGGACTTCTGCCGCTCCCCGCCGCGCTTCAACAGGCTCGTCCTCCTCGTCGTCGACGCGCTGAAGATCGACTTCGCCCGGTTCGACCCGGACAACACGGCCCCGCGGCCCTACGAGAACAAGCTGCCGGTGCTGGGGGAGACCGTCTCCTCCAGACCGCTGCAGAGCCGCCTTTACGCGTTCCGCGCGGACCCCCCCACCACCACCATGCAGAGGATCAAGGGCTTCACCACCGGCTCCCTGCCCACCTTCGTGGATGTGGGTAATAACTTTGCGTCCAGCGCAATCCTCGAGGACAATCTCATCCACCAGCTCGGACAAGTGGGTGAGTTTCTAAACAGTTATACACTGATCATTACTCATTCTTCCTCCGATCCTCACTGTTGATTATCGGCACATAATATATTAATCCATCTTTTATACCCGCTTCATAAAATACTGGCTCATGGAGCTTCTGACACATGTTTCACCCGAATACAATACTGGGTTGTAGGAAGCAAAATAAATAATATCCACACGTGCACAGGGAGAATATGCAAACCCCAAAGAGAAAGGCACTCATGCTTGGTATTTATTTAGCAGCAGGTCTTTATAAATCGTGTATTTTAATTTTTTTTCATATAGTGTTTTGAACTATTCAAAATTTCTTTAACGATGGGTGATTTTTTTGATAGAGTAGTAAATGTAATAATTTGACTATATTTAATTTTAAAGAATTATTGGTTGATATATTAATGTAGCTACAATGAAGCATCATCAGACTATGATGCTTTCACCACCAAGATGTGTTTGTAGTGTGTTGCATGTAAAAGAAGCATCTAGTCCAGGGGGCGACAACCGGCAGCCATTCTGTAGTAGCTCCCTGAACCCTTCACAATATTATACTATAATAAACATTTTATCTTTTCATTCTCACTACGTACACAAAGTCATTTCCAAAAGGACTTTTCGCTCTTGGCTAAAAGGGGCTTTTAATAAAGGCACAACTAAAATGGGGGAAAACAACTGAGAAGTATTCATAAACTCATATGACTTGCATAAATAATTGCAGTTTTGTGGAAACTTTTGCATATTTAAAGTTGTGTTTATATTATATATATTCTATTAATCCAACAGGTGTCAAGTAACATATCTTTTGTACCATATCATATTATATCATATGTATCATATTAGTACCTTTTAGCCATAATTTTATAATTTACAATAGTTTTAATAATCTGAATACTCCCATTTTTTTCAGAAATGGTCTTATCTTTAACATTTAACCAATGTATTTGGGGGAAAATCAGTTGTCCTTTCTCATTCAAGATATTTTTTCAGTACATTTTAAGAAATAATCTAAATTATATTTAATTAAAGCGATAAAAGTGTGAAACTAAAGATCAGAGGACTGCTTTTAAAAGGCACTGGGTGTATCATGGCTGCACGGTGTGATAGTGGTTGGCAGCAGAGTCTTTCTGGGGCTTCATGGGTTTTCTCTCTGTGCTTTGGTTTCCTCCCACAAACGCATTACAGGTTAATTGGTAACTTGACATTGGATGAGCTTCCCGGGGTAAACTCTGCATTTTGGCCAGAAAAAGCCGGGATGATCTGGTATAATGTTTCTTTTCTCTCCGCAGGCAAGCGTGTGGTGTTCATGGGTGATGACACATGGGAGAGTCTTTTTCCAAAGAAGTTCCACCGCTCCTTACCTTTCCCCTCATTCAACGTCAAGGATCTGCACACTGTGGATAACGGGATCCTGCAGCACCTCTACACGACCAGTATGCGGGAGTTGACCGTTTCAGTGAATATCTCCTGGTGACTTAGGTTTGAGCTTCTTTGGCACCCGGCCTTCATCTCGCTCGCTCTCTCTGTGTCTCCTGCTCTCGGTTTTTACAGTGGTGGGGAACGACTGGGACGTCCTGGTCGCTCATTTCCTCGGGGTTGATCACTGCGGTCACAGGTTCGGCCCCGACCACCCGGCCATGGCGGACAAGCTCACCCAAATGAACGGAGTCATACGGTCAGTGTAAAGCCCAGCTGCTCCGCGCCTGCTTCACAGCTGCACTCATCATCAAGTGCCGTCCTCATGTCGCGTCACTTACAAGATAATAAGAGGTTGACACAGAGAGAGAACAAGACCTGTGACTGACCGTCGCACATATTGTTTCCACGTGATATTTATTTATTCAGGATTGTCCTTTTGTGGTCTCATTGTTGTATGTAATTCCTCTTTTGTGTTGGATTCTTTTTTTTATCCCTCTAGGTCTGTGATGGACCGGCTGCAAAATGACACCCTCTTGGTGGTGATGGGAGATCACGGGATGACCGACACCGGAGACCATGGTGGCGAGAGTCAAAAAGAGACCGATGCCGCCATCTTCCTTTATAGCCCTTCCCCAGTATTTCCCGTATCACTGTCACAGGTTTGTAGTGTAGCTGATTTTTACAGCCCGGTCTCCCATGATGTGAACAATACAAGTCGTCGCTGTGCATCACTTCTCAATGGGGCCCAGTGCTGTAGAAATACTGCAAATATATCCAAATGACAACATTGAGCTACATTCAGTGACCCTGATGAGAGTCAAGCTCTTCAATCTGATGTCAAAAGGTTAAAGTTTCAATATAACACAGGTTGGAAGGATGCTATACCAAGACGCTTGTTAAAAAAAAGTAGTAGTTTTTTTTTATTGAGGAAAGGATGGACGTCTCTGTGCTGCAGTGGGAAGCACTTTAGTAAAGACTTGGGTCCGCCCATGCACACTCTCCTTATTGTGTAAAGTTTGCATGTTCTCCCAGTGCATGCATGGCCTTTACCGAGGTACTCCTGCTCCTCCAATGATCCAAACACCTGAAATCAGAGTTCACATCGCTACTTCTGCTGCAGCTGCATAAAAAAAGCGGCTGCTATTCCCGAAACTCCTGAGGGTCGAGGAGGGTGACAAACGTCAGCTTTTCATGGTGTTGAAAATAATATAATGACAAATAACATAATCCTCAATCCTTCCAAGGAAGATGTAGTGACGAGTGAGCGTAAGTAAATTGCACAGGACCTCCATGCCCTTGGAGTGCTGCGGTGTGTTCAAAGACCTCTTGGAAAAATCCCTCTTGAAAATAGTTTTGACAATAAATCTGCAACCAAATGTCTTCATCCTTTAGCCATTGTGGGTTGATAAAACCTTTTTTAAATCTACACAACTATATTTCTGTTCATGCAGCTCGCTACAGATGCAGTCAGCTGGCGCTGGAGAGTGAACACTCTGGCGATCCAATCAGAGGGCTTGAATACACTGGCGTAACGCTCGGCCTTCTAGAAGGCCCTGAGTCGTCAATATCAAAATCTGATTGGTCGAAGCAGCAGTGTGACTGACGCTTGTTTTACACTGCAGACGCCTGCAGAATTGAATGTGAAGGCCTCAGGCAGATTTCTTTACCCTGGCAACAGGTGATGGCTGAAATGTGATTGGTTAAAAGCTTTAATATGGAAGTACACGTCTGGAAGCGGTGCAGACAGGGGAGAAGGTACGAGAGGAAGCAGACAGACAGTTTAGAATTATTTAAGAAGTATTCATGGACAAAATATAATCAACATCAGTCTGTGGTTCTGATATATTTCTTAGGTCTGCAGACCTGACGGCCCGCCGCTATGATAGATATGTATGCGAATAACACGCTGAGAAGAGTCTAAAAGACATGAAGCAACACATGACATTGAGTAAATAAATCTTGTGTGCAGAGTGAAATAAATCAGCATCCCCTTTTTAAATGTGTGAAATAATATACTAGTTTATATTTTTATGTAACGCGATAAACTGAAGAAAACATGAACGGTTGTGTACATAGTTCACTTCATCTATTTGAGTGTTAATCTTATCTCATAAGCAAATGCACATCGACACCATGACAGTCTCCTGAAATTACTACCGTGTTTAATGTATCACAGGTGTGAAGCATCAAACCACTCATGCATGCGCATTTCTGTTCATGGTTGGCTGCGCACTTCCCAGAAACCATTAAGTGGATGCCGGCAGGTGGTCTCCGCCTCTTTCGTGAGATTAACAAAGGATGTGTCACAAACAAAATTGAGAAATGAGTGTCAGGGTTAGTTTGTGAGAATTAAAAAACGTCTGAGCAAATCTTTCTCATTTGTTTCCAGAAGGAACCAGAGGTCGTGCCCCAGACTGACCTGGTGCCCACCCTGGCTCTGCTGCTCGGAGTTCCCATCCCGTACAGTAGCGTGGGCCAAGTCCTCCTGCCTTTATTCCCTGCTCATGGGCAGACGAAAGGCGCAGTTGGAGGGATCAGCCAGCTGGAGGCGCTGTGGATCAACGCAAAACAGGTAGGCTCTGGTTAAGAACCATCTACCATAGTTTTTTTATTCATTTATTTATTTATTTTTTGAATTCTTTCAAAGTTTCCGTACAGAAAAGGTTTCATTCCTCTTACATTCACACTCGGTAATTGAGTTCTTTTGTTCCCTCTGTGAAGGTCAACCGATTCCTGGATACGTACTCCAGCATGGCCAAAGACATCCCACCGGAGAGCCTCTCGCAGCTGAAGGCTCAATTCGCCCGCCTCTCCTCGGAGTACCTCGCCGCTGTGAGAGATGGCCGCTCGCCGTCCCCTGAGCTGGCGTCCTCCCTGCAGCTCTACCTCACCTCTGTCAGGGACACCTGCCGAGCCACCTGGGCTCGATTCAACCCTCTAAAGATGGCAGCAGGGTTAGCCATCCTCGCCTCCGCCTGCCTGATGTGCTTCGTCCTGTCCGAACTGTCCCAGGCGCTGATCGGGGAGGACGGCGTTGGACTGAAGACCCCCGTCCTCGTGGCGGTGACATCGGCGGCCGGCGCAGCCGCTACTCAGCTGCTCGCGCGCGGGTACGTGGAGGTAGCGTGGTGCCTGGCGGCCGGCGCCTTTGCCTCCGAGCTTTTCTTCCTCTGGAGAGCCCGTCGATTGAACTCCCCGACCGTGTCAAAGAACGGAAGCAAAGCTCCGAAGGGCGCGAGCTGGCTGACCCCTCGTCGACTCCTGGTGGCTCCGCTCTTGGTGCCGCTCCTCCGCTGTGCCTCGCTGCTCTCCGATAGCTACGTGATTGCAGAGGGCCGCGTCGTGACCTTCCTGGTCTTCTCTCTGGCCATTTATATTCCCATCCATCTCAACTGGGACAGCCTCCTTCTGCCCCCGAGCCCCGACCCCCTGAAAACAGCGGGGCTCCTGCCGTCCCCGGCCCTCTCCTCGGCTACCGTGAGAAAAGAGAGCAACACCCTGCTGGCCTGCCTGGGCCTCCTCATCGGCAGCCTCTACCTCTCCCTCTCCTTCCACGCCTGTCGAGAGGAGCAGGGCTCCTGCCAGCCGTCCCCGTTCCTCTCCCCTCTGTCCCGCTTGCAGAACAGCCAGCTGAAGAACCTGCACTACGTCCTCTCCGTCATCTCTCTCGGCCTGTGGACCTTCCTGCTGAGGCGCTGCCTCTGCCACTACGGCAACCTCAACGCCTCAGGCGGGACGGTGTTCACGGCCCGCTGGATCCTGCCGCTGCTGTCCGTGTGCCTGGGCCTGCACTGGGCCGTTAGTGCCACTCCGGACGACAGCTTCAGGAATCTGTCCGAGCTGATCGGCCTGGCGCAGCTGGCCCTCCCCAGGGCCGCCTTCTGCCTCCTGGCGCTGGGGCTGTCCCTGATCTGGCTGGAGCCCCTCACCGTGTTTGTGAAAACCAGGGCGGCCGCTTCAGCCCGAAGCTTGACTCTGCCGCCTCCTCGCTACCGTGCGAGCACGGGCATCAGCCCGCAGGCCGAACTGCATCACCTCATTCCCCAAATCTACCAGCGCATGCGTCGCTCCCTGGACGACGACGCCGGTGAGCTGAGCGGGGCCAACGAGGTGGACAACCGGCCCGCTGTGGAGGCATACGGGCTCGGAACGGTCTACTCTGCCCCCGTGTTGTTGTTCTGCGGCCTGCTGGGAATCGGCCTGCTGCTGCTGCACCCGGAAGGCATGGCTCTGTCCTTCCTCCTGCTGTTGCTCGAAATGGGATCTCTGTTGCACATTCACGCCTCCTCCACAACTCTCAGTGGCCTGCATGGCGCATACTCCGGTAAGACGCTCGCGGTCATACTTTCGCAATCGCACACCTCTCTCTCTCTCTGTGAGTCACGGCACGTAATCGTGCACCTCGCTTTGCTTTTCTTCAGGTGGGTTCTACGTTCCCTGGACTCCCGTGGTGCTGTGGTCGCTGGCCGCCACCCAGTTCTTCCATGCCACAGGTCACCTCCCCACCTTCCCCTCCATCCAGTGGAGCGCCGCCTTCGTGGGATTTCCAGAGGGACACACCGGCACTATACTGCCCGCCTCGCTGGTTACCCTCAACACATTCGCCTCACACATTCTGTTTGCAGGTCAGTATTTAGGTTTTTAACCAAAAAATGCTTTTGATGAGTGAAAAACAATTTGTTTTGTGCAGTTAAACATAGGCACTAGTAAAGTTTTTCAGAGGGGAAATAAATAGTTACTCCAAAAAATAGAGGAATATTCAATCAAAATAAGACCTGGTTTACCTCCATGGCAGCTGCAGTGATTCAATGTCCAGGAATGTTTCCCAGTAGAAGTAAATTAAAACCACACAGTCTAGAAAGTTCATGTAATCAAAAATTGAGCAACTAATTCTGCGTTGTCCGAGCCTGTCACTTTAAGAGGCAATGCGCATAGAATTTTATCCCAGGCATTGATTTAAATGTAATCTTTTTCTTGTTGGCTTTTCGGTGCGGGACTGGGAGCACCTACGCAAAAAGCACATCAGAACCCGCGGGGAATTGTGTGCTATGACATTTATTAATGACTCTTTCCCTCCAGTGGGGTGTCCACTGCTGCTCTTCTGGCCCCTGGTGCGAGAGGTGCGTGGGAGCCGAGGAGGACGAGCCTGTGGGGAGGAAGGCGAGGACGCCGTCATGGAGATGAGGCTGAGGGAAAACCCCCTGCAGTTCAGCGCCGCTCTCCTCCAACTGTCAACACGCTACCTCTTTATTAATGGAGCACAGGTTGGTCCACACTTGGTACAGACCCAATCGCTGCCGCCAGTTTAAAACATTCGTCACAGCAGAGGAATCCAGCCGTGCTCGGATCCGTTCTGTGTTCAATTTATATTGCATCCCCCCCTCCTCCCGCCCTTCCCCTCCCCCTCACTCGGCTCACTTCCACTCTGCAGCGTGGATCAGTATCACATCACACCACTCAGATTCTCGGCTCTCTTCACAGGTCTTCGCTTCAGTCTGTGCAGCTGCTATCCTCAGGAGACACCTAATGGTGTGGAAGGTTTTCGCACCCAAGTAAGTGCCCGAATGGATTTTCCAGCTCACACGAACTCACTGACAGTAAAGGCTTCTGAGTTATATGGACATCATGGAGCCAGAATCACAGCATGTATATCTGGATGGTTTTCTACATACTTACAGTTTCTGTGCTGGTAAACCTCCGATCAGAGAATTCCAGTGGTTGATCACAAAATTAAACTCAAACAGGTTGCTTTTATTGTAGTATATCTGTTTCTGTGATTTTATTCAAATATGCCAGACCACTTTTACCAGGTGGGCCACATAAGTAAAAAGAAAACTAAACAACTCAATAAATCTGTTTTGATGAGTGATTAGAAGAGGAAGCTATATAACCAGATATTGATTGTAATCACTCTGAAGGAATTTATTTCTGCAACTGCTTTTTAAGCCTGAAACATATCAATATCAATTAAATAAACAAGAGGCATGCAGTTAGTTGATTTTGGTAAGAGTACATGCGCCGTCATAATTTGATTTAATACCTTCCAGTATATTCATAAAGGATTTAGAAACGCACAGAGATCTTTAGGTTTTTTGAGTGAAACACATTGAGCCTTGAATCCTGTTCAAATAAAATGTATCTGTGTTTCTGCATAAGGCACATTACAGATATGTACAAATAAATAACGCCAACAATCTTCATAGGAGCTGATTTTAGTCTCTTGTTGTGAATACCAAAAGTTTATAGATATATTTTAATTCCAACTGTGCTGTACAACAACAAAGCATGCAGATCATGTGAGTTTCAAACTGTCGTTGGAAATAAAATGTGTGTGTGTTTTTTTGCTGTGAGACAAACCAGCTCACCTGTCCCGTCTGCCAAGCAGCAGCATCACTTCTTGTGTGATGACGGCTTCGAATAACCGAAGCGTTCTGTTCCTTGCAGGCTAATGTTCGAGGCCTCGGGGTTCCTGGTGAGCAGCGTGTTCCTGCTGATCGGCGTCTCGTTGGTGCTGAGGGTGGACGTGGCCGTGGGCAGCTGGTTTAAGAAACTCATCCCAGACGCATCCAGGTAGCGACGGCACGGCCGCCGCTGCCTTTCCAGCGGAGCCCAGCAGAGCTCACTGTGCCACAGATGAAAGACGCCCGGAGGATTCTCACAAACCCTCCGGGGCTGCGTCGTGCCATTACTGACTCTGACTCTCTGAAGGAACGACGAGACATCAACGTCTTGGTAGTGGAGACTTTTTATACTGTGTTTTGGATTCATTTGAAGGCGCTGGTGATTGAATGTTTTCTCTTCAACTTGTGTTTTCTAACTTAAGCAAGGCTTAAACGGTTTGGTTCATTCATAGTGCGAGAGTCAACGAGCATTACTGACAACATGAGGTTTACACGCTCTACTTGCCTGCCACCACTTGGGTAAAGTCTCAGCATTTGCATTAATCTGTTCTTTCATATTTGAGGATTTTTCTACTCCGTATTTGCAGGTGCTACGTGCAGCGCGGTGACCAAATTGACACTTTGATTCAATTAAACATTTGAAGGAACGCCGGCTTTACACTCTTCCAGTGTGTTGGATCAGTCCAAGATTGTCCCGCTGAGAACAGACCGTTTATCTATCTGTCTGTGCCTTTAAGGTTCACTGTGACGTCACAGAGTTGGAGAAGTCCAATCGGCTCATTTACAAAGCTGCACGGTACGAATTTCTCTGCGGCCTGAGCGTTTTCATCCGTTTGCAGTAACGTCTACCTGCAGAAAGAAGAGTCGCTTTTTTTTTTTTTTTTTTTGGTGTTTTTATTTTTTTACAGTGTTATTGGACGTGTAAACATTTGGATTTACACAGGTGGCGGTTCAGTTTCTCGTCGCAGAATCTTAAAACTCCTCTGCCAGTTGAAAGCAACCTCGTGGTCACTTTGAAATCCATCCAAGTGCATTACAGCCCGTCTGTCGCTCATCTTTTGTATGTTTTGTACGATTCAACCTGCTGAAACAACGAGTTGGTCTGGCGACTGCCAAATCCCATGTAGTATTTGTTATTACACAGTCCTGGGTTCTTAATCAATGGGTTTTGATTTTTAAAGGGGGGCGGGGTGGGGTGAGGGGGGGGAGAGACATGAATGCATGTTTCTATATGTTTTTAATCACTGATAATCCATTTTCTAATCTCAAATCCAACGTTTTCTTTGATTAGACCTCTCACACGCAGAGTAGGTGCCTGGCTTTATCAAATGCCTTTTCTTTTCTTTTTTTTTTCTTTCTTTTCGGGTGATGTCATGAAGTCGACTGGACGACCTCCAGAAACGTAATTTATTCCTGCTGAGCGTTGGAGTCGGTGTCCAGTTTTAAAAGATGTGTACTGCAGCTGTAGTCAGCAGCTCTAGCTCATTAGCTAATGCGCAATGTCGGAGGGACGTCGGCGCTCGGTTTGAATCGGCTGCAATGGCAGCTACGGAATTCCTCCGCCCGAGGCCAGTGAAGGTACGGGTCGGTTGTACAATGGCGGGGGCACACTTGTTCCTGTTTTAAAGTGTTTGGTGAATACATAACTGTTGACTCACAATGATTTTACATCCTGTGAAAACTAATAAAAAAGCTTTTCTACTTGATTTCTTAGTCCGAGAGTTGAAGAATTCCAAAACCCTCCCACTCGCCACATGCTCATGACGCTGCGTCTTTCCTCCAACTTTTGAGATTATTTATTGTTGCCCTGAAAACTATTTATACGGCGCATAAAAGTCATATTTAATGTCTTGTTTATTGACCTGAGGCTTTGATGGAGGAGATGGCCGCCGCCATGAGTTTTTACCGCCCATCAGTTACGGTGCTTCATTCATTATTCAGCCCGGCTTTCCACATTTCCTCTTCCCATAACTCCCGAGTTGTTGAAAGTCTCACTTCCTTATGATTTTTTCAAAAGTTTTCTGTTTGACAAACTTGATTCGTGGGTACACGTTGATGTGATTTATAATTTGACATTGGCGTTCGTAAACCGACACGTCTCCTCAGCGGCTCGGGTCTTCCCATTAAATGCTTTTCATTTCTTTTTGTGTGACAACTTTTTAGAAAAGAATTTGTCACAGTGATTAATGCACCAGAAGTAGTATTTGACACTGGACAACTGGAGTTGGTTTCCAGAGTGGAGCCTTTCTAGGAGGAGTTTTCATTTACTCGCTGTCTTTATTGTACTCTGACTTATCCACACTTCCTGAACTTGATCACTGATCTCTGTTTTAACTGGCAGGATCCAGTTATCCTTTTGATTTTTGCGCTTACTTAATTTCTCATAGCATGCTATATCTTGATATATTATGATAAGGCTACTTGCTAAGAATAATCACAGTCACAACGTGGAACCATCCATAGATCAGTTTGATCTCTCCCAGTCACTTACACACCTGTAATATTGCCAACTTTTCTTTGAGTAATACAAAACTTATGTAAAGTGGGTAAATGAAGATATACTGTATGTGTATTGACGGCTGGAGGCCTTATCACTGTGGAGTTTTGATGTTCTCCATGCACAGAAAGCAGGAAAACATATATTTGAACGATTTTTTTCTTTTTGCAGTGACACATTTAGAGCTACAGTTTTAGTGTCGCTTTCAAACACAGTCGACCACAACATACTGCTATGAAATTCACTTGTGGGGTTCCTCAAGGCTCCATCCTTGGGCCTCTTTTATTTTATAATTACATCGTCCCCCTTGCTCAGATGATGGAACATTACAACATCTCCTATCATAATTATGAAAATGACGCTCAGCTCTATATATATAGTGTCAGTGATTGACCACAGCCCCTTATACCTGAGGAGTATAAATAAATGAAATTAATGTTTAATAATGAACGGAATTGTTTTTCGCCCCAAAGAATAAAGTTTAAAGGTCAGTGCTCATCTTGACTCCACGTCACTCAGGACTTAAAACCAGGCCAGAAATCTGGGTGTCATTAATTCAGCAATGGCAATTTTCCACAGATCCGTGGATTTTCGCCAATTTGAAAATTCAAGTTGGTCATTTTTGTGAAACATCTGGTTTGTTTCACGCAGTATTAAATCCTTGAATAACATTCTAAAAAAAGTCTCCATCTGTGATCATCAAAGCACCAAAAACCAGTATTAAGTACAAAAATACATTGAAAGCCACATTACTGCTGCAATGTAGCTTTTTTTTTTTTTTTTTTTTTTAACCCTGTGTATTTTCTCAGATGCAGAAAACCATTAGAGCCAAAGCTTTCATTCAAAAACATCATTACTTTTCTAATTGCGCATCGCTGTCAACTCTTTGGACAGCAATCTCTACATTTCAGCTTGCGCCAACTTTTAAAGTCAGACTAATTTGTACTAACGGTGATGGAAAAATCATCGAGCTGCCCTCTGATGTTTGTGCTCGGAGTTCAGTGAGGAGGACTTTCCGCAGGGGATCCCACATAAAACTGTTTTGACGAGATCCATCATCGCTTTCTGTAGCTCCTTCTGTGAGGATGAAAAGGATGCAGAGTTGCTGGACTCCAGGCTTAATGGAGGAACATTTTCAGCCATTATGCCGCTAATTAAGGTAGACATGCAAGATCTAGTAAAGTACACTAGAGTGCTTCTGAAAAAAAAAAAAAAGGGAATTTCATCATATTAATTACCCTTGTCCTAAAAAGAAGATTCTTAAATGTTACTTGTAGGATAGAAATACAGCTAAACTGAAAGTTGTGAATTCTTAACTTTTGTGGTTCTATGTGTTGTGTTGTGCTTTGAATTAGTTTGTGCTTTTGTTGTTCTGAATGGGATGTTGGCCAGAGCACACGTGCAATATGCAATGGTTTTGCAACAGTTTTGGAACAAATTAATTATTTCACGGAAGCGGCTGCTCCAGATTAAACAGCAGATGACATCAGTCCATGTGTGAACGATCCTTTCCATACGTGCTGCCTCCTCATCTGTGAGCATCTGTGACGGTCCCACAGGGACACATTACTGTAAGAACATGTGGAGCCAGCTTCCATCTGGATTCACAAGATTTCACCTGGTTCATGTCTCATCATGCTCATCTCATACAAGGCGCTTTCTTCAAGGATTTTGAATAAAAAATAAAAAAAAGATAAATTACAGCTAAAGACAAGAAATGTATTAAACCACTGGACACAGCTGCCCTTTGACCCAGGAATCGGCATGGCTCAGGTCTTGATTCCTGTTTGATTTGAGAACGCCCATTCAAAGTGGAATATTTCCCTCAGAAAGATTTTAAAAAATAACGTTCTTGTTGATTTACAGCTCTGTTTGCCTGTAATTTGACACCAGCCTCATGGTTTTACAAGGAAAAAAAATTGAGCCTCTAAGCCATCTCATATCTCACATTTGTGGATCACAAAAGGAAAAACTGTGAACTTATATATTGGTTCCTATAAAATCAAACCAAATCGCTTCTTTTTTTTTTTTTTATGTATTTTCATTAAAGAAGGACTGTGTCAAATCTTTATAGCTCAACCAGGTTGTCAGTTCTCACTCCTGAGGTTAACTTCATGTTAAAATCACACACATTATCATTGAATCCATCAATCATTTCTAATATTTTGTATTCTATTTTATTTATCATGGTTAGAGTTTCATTATTTTGTATTATTCTAGTTTATTATAACTCTGCTGTGGGGGTCAATGTGACACTGTTACCTACCGAGTTCTCTATGCTCAGTTTTGTTGATCTATATAAAACATAGGAGGGATTTGAGGTGGGCTAAGTCTTCTTCAGCATCAATTAAAATGCAGCCTAACACATACTCTTATGCGCTATCATTGGTTTGTTTTCATTTTAATATTGGCAACTGCAGTCTGACAAAAAACAGGGTTAAACTAGAGTAAAAAAAAAAAAACCCACTGAGAATGTAAGCAGCATTAATATTCTAATGTTCAAAAAACCTGTGATCAAAACAGGTGAGTTAAGCTTCGGTTAACTTATTTCACATTGTTGCGACTGAGAACTTACTGACTGACTGGGAGCTTAAACTTTAAAGGACCTTCTCATCTTCATTTGACATTTTTCTTGAAGTATTACTCAACTATGTATTTCAACAATATACTGGCCACCACTACTTTCACTTGTCTCACTTGCAGCATTAAACGTCGCTTAATTCCTTCTGCGCTTCAGTCCCTCTGTAACAACAAGGTGATGAAACAAGCACGTAACACCTGTCGTAAGTAAATCCTGCAGAGCAGCGGTGTGCTTGTGTCGCACTTAATGTCTTTTCCTATTGGCAGTTTCCTGATTCAGTATCTTTTGGAACAAAATATACTAGGTGCTACACAAAGGACATGCAACACACAGAAACACTTGCACACACACACACACACACACACACACACACACACACACACGCACACACAAGGAGCATAAAGCTGGACAGGCATTTCCAGTCGAGGGTTAATGGCTTTGTCAGACTTAAAATTGCAACCTGGAATTTAGGGAGAATGAGTTTAATGCTTGAAGGGACAGAAAGCAATAATCATCGACGACATTGACGTGTGACTGTTCTGGGCTGACACACTTTTTACTCAGAGACACACATTGAAAATACATCATCTTACAGTCAAGTGTTCATCCAGACGTGTTTTCGGCAAAGCAAATATATAACAGAAGACACCCCGGTGAAGAATGACATCAAGTTCAAAGAGGCAAACACAATAACTCAAGAACGCAACTCGATAGAAAATTGCAAACTGAATTCAGGAAGTAAATACGTAGTGAGAAAACAGGCTCATCAACAAAAATCCCTATTACAGAAATGCCGAGGAGAAAAAAAGGATGGCTAAATCTGTGGAAAGAAATATTCCGACAACCGATGAAGCAAAGTGTTCGACGGGCGTGCTATTGGCTGGGGTTCAGCACTCCTTCTGGGCAGATCTCTCTTTCCACTGAATGGTTTTGCTCCCTTTCACAGCGAGTAAAGCTACTTCACCAGCAGAGCAGAGAAAAAAACCACAACAAATAACTATATTTGAATATTAAAGTAAAGCACGGCTGACAGGATGTGTTCAGTGTCGGGCAAGATTCGGTTCATGTTAGACCTCCTTCAATATTTCACGTGTTCGGAATGGATTCATTTATCATCATGACATTGAACATGAACTTCTGCAAATATATTGGTTTTTAAATTCAACTTCTTCCATATTCGTCACCTACTGATGCACTCTGATAATTGGTAAAAGCCCAGTTCCAGGACTTTTATATGAATGTTGACAAAGGCTTGAGTGAGGATAGTAATCCAGTGCCACTTTGAAAGAAAACAGATGGTCACAAACACCACAATACTCACCGGACACTCACTGGACATCAAACACACACGGACTGTTGCATGCAGTCGAACTATATGTGGTTCTTGTTGGCACTCAATGACTAGAGAGACACGGGAAAAGATCTCCCTCTATATATTTCTCAGATTCACATTTCCTCAGCTATTTTTCGTGTTCTGGCTGGATACAGTGTTTTTGCAGTCATAGTTACAGTGAGTTAAATGTTCTTGTGCACAGATTTTAGCCTCTCTCTGTAACTATAAACGCTCCCGGGGGGGGGGGGGGGGGGGTGACGATGCTATCTTGAACTCAAAGAAGCAAAAAAACCAAACAAAAACAGACTTCATACCAAGACAGGGTTTAAGAGAGGGGTGAGCGCTTCTGCTTCACTCCCGTCTCGTAGGCGTCTGAAGTGTGAGAGAGAAGCACAGGCTGTGCCGAGATAGAAATCTCATCCAACAAATGAAAGAGGATTTCATGGCCGCTTTTTGAAGCTGCTAAAGGTTTCGGCGCTTAAGAGATCTCGACTTGTCTTGTGTCCATGCCCTACTTTTTAAAAGGTCACAGACATGAAGAGAGATTTTTTTTTTTTCCGGATCGGTTTCTAAATAAGCTGGTGGGTTGATTTTAGTCCAGCGATGCTGTGAAAAGAAAGAGAGATCGGATGATGGCATTACAGTGACCCAATGATCTTTAACTGATCCTCTTGAGGACAAAAGGTGGCACACAGATGCTTGGACTCAGTCAGTGCCTTGTACTGGTGTATTAGACATGGAGCTTATGCTGCGGTTATACTATGAAAAAGGTCTCTATTTAAGCAAAAACCAAAGAATTACTTGAGAAAATGAGAACAATGTCGACATGAAGTCAATTTGAATGAAACCATCTGGTGCTACAAACTGTAAAATGACCAGAAAACCTCTCCTATAGTTGTTGGATCATGCATGTTTTTACAAACTCACCCTGACAGCATGGCTTTGAGGCGGATGCTCGTTTGCCATCTTTCATAGCAGAATCACTGATATCTCAGCGGCTCTTAAGAAATCAGCGTTTTCTTTCTGCCTGGTGATTTGTCAGGCCGGATTACAACCCTGACACAGAGCTTGTTTCTTCAGGACAGAGCAATGTTGCATCTATAATTATTAAACCCAAATCATTACAGAAATGCATTAACATTCCCAAGGTCGTCACATATCCCACAACTTTGCCATGTCATCACACTGAACTGGAACAAGAAACTCTTCATTTTGTCATAGCAAAAGAAAACAAATATGTATGCCTCCATGCAGTGGGCCACCAGGGCGTGATGGAGAATCAACACTACACAGGCTATAAGAGGAACTTGCTAAATTTAGCACCAATATTTTCCATGCAATACACACACTTCAATAAATCCTTCTTGATCCTTTTATATATTATTCCTCATTCCATTCTGCTTGTTTGTCCCCCTTCATTTTTATATTCTTCAGTATGTTGCCAGTTTATTAACCTGTCTGCCTTGACCCTCACTATCTGCCGTAGCGCTTTATTTTTCCTCAGTGTGGGACAAAATAGAAAAGAGAATGGGACGTCTCAGATCTCGCTCCTAATAAGAAGACTTACGCGCCATCTGTTCTTCATGCTCTGATCAAACGCGATCGCAAAGCTGCTGAAGAGAGCACCAAACAGAAGAGAAAAAACATCTGCCATGAAGCTCAGCTGCATCCACATTAGGTATGTTTTGTTCTTTTGAAGGGGAAGACATTTTTGGAGTGTACAATAACAAGAAAGGCATGTCTGAGCTTTTAGCAATCTTTTAGCAATAAAATAACCCAAGGAGGAACTAAATGTTGAGTTCAAAACTGTGCATTAAAATGATACCCAATGTATTTCATCTTTACCATAATTTCTTCTTAAAGTTTCTCACCCAGGAGCGACTGTGGCTCGGCTGGTGAGGCAGGTTGCATTCAAGTCGCAGGATTTCAGGGTTCGTCCTCCATCTCCATCTGTCGAAGTGCAAGACACTGAACCTCAGTGGAGGTCGGGCACCTTGCGTGGCAGCCGCTGTGAAAAGTGTAAAGTGGATACCGTGAAAGCATCGAAAAAGTACACTACGTTATCGAAGTCCCTTTTAATATCATCTTCATTTCAAACTTTATTTTCCTAATAGGAGTGCAGATTGCAGACTTTGAGGATTTCTCTCCTGGGTGAAACGACCTCACACTCACCAGAGGCCGGCTGCATTCAGAACGCTCCGGGGATCAGCCTCGCTTCTCACCTCAAATTGAAGTATTGAGCTGCTGGCTGACTTTCTTCTGGGTCTTTATAAATGAGTAAATAAAAGCGGCGGGCTGGAATCACTGGAAAGCTAGTCCATGACGAGAGGACATACATCATGTGTTATGTACCGTTTCTTTCCTCAAGGATATCTCATCAAGTTCTGAGAATGATTCCTAATGAAAACAAATAATTGAAAGGGAAAGCTATAAATTATTTATTTGAAACACATCATTTCTGGCTTTGTGGCTGGAAAACTTCAGAGATATCTCCAATTAAATTCCTTTAACCGGCATGAGAATAGTTTTGCTTTTAACAGCTTACTGATCTCAAGGGCTGGTATTACTAATGACAAAAATTAGGAAGCCTGGTTTTCACAGGGGGTTTCACTCTCCCACACTTTCAGAACTCCCGCAATAACCCAAAGCAGGAGTTTCAAAAATGTAGTCTCCTCGGAAAACTCCAGTGAAGCCACAGCAGCAGAATTTTTTTTAATGATCTAGGGGTCTTTTAACTGCAGGAATCTCTCTTTAATGGTTTGAAAAGAAATCAAAACATAAAGAAATTGTTTTGAAATATTTATAACTGGATTTATTGTATCATGGACACCAACTAAAATGGCAAAATAATCTTTGACAAAAACACATTTGTGTGTGGTTTTTGTAATGAAACCACACACATGCACGCAGAGAACAATATGCAATAAACGTACATAAACAATGGTGAGTATATCAACATTCGTATGGACAGACGATGAAGTCGGATTTGCTATTATAATGACTCGCAATTACAAAATTATTAAGTTACAGGAGAATGTGAGTCATTTCACTCTGGAGGCCGCCATTTTTGTTTTCTGTCAATATACTTGCGCATGTGCAGAAAAACTATTCACTGTGACCATGGTGCGTGTGCTGCGTTTCAGTATACTTGCGTTCATCCCCGTTTACAAGGAGACAGAATTGGACAGTTTTCATAAAGTTGTGTTTTCCCTTGTTTCCCTGGAGACGCCATTTTCCAGAAGTTCCACTTTAAGAGCCATTTTCAAAAAGATGCGTCTCCAGTGACAATGGCCACTGTTGTTGTGTACGCGAGCAACGAAAGATTTTCATTTTCACTTAAAATCATTGACGAGGAAATGGGGCCTTACTCCATAGCTGTCCTGAATAGATGCATTAAAATATACAACTTGAGTGCACATGAGAAGATACAAAAATGAATCACAGTTTGTTTTTGTTTTTTTTCTTTTTGCTTCACTTCAGCTCAGGTTTAAAAAGACAAAAAAAAAAAAAAAAAAAAGTGTTTTTGCAGTGGATCTCGAAGCAACACAGTGACTCAGGTAGTGAGGTGAAAGCAGTAAACAAACAAATAAAAAAAAACATGGCAGAGAGCTGCAGAAATCCAAGCACTCAGAGGAAGGTGACCAAATCCATAAAATCACAAAGCGAAGAATGAAATCTCCAAGAGGGCAAGCAAGGGACAAACTCTCCAAACAAATGGAGAAGAAGGTCGGTACACAGCACAGATGGTAATCAGAAAGCATGACAGAGCGCTACGGGGCATATGAGGCAATAAAGCTGGACTGAGAGCTGGAGGCGGGACCGGAGAACACAGGTGGGAAGGCGAAGACGACGTGGAGACAGGCGGAGAACAAAAGCTTCGGAAGCAGGTGAACACTCTGACGAGCACTGGTGTAAATAATAGTGTTTCAGGATGACAGATACTGTGTACGCAGTGGCGCGCAGTTGTAGTTTACTGAAAGCCGGGGAACAGAGCTGATCCATTCTTAATGTTATTAGTAACATCTGTGCTTTTCATGCTGCTACAAGTCGAGACGCCTGCTGTGGGGGACAGATTATCGACCGGGTGTGGGGAATCGGGGTGCTGTGTCTGGAGTGACTGCCTGCAGCGCAACGCTCCGAACCTCTCACCCATCTTTTCGTACGACATGTCAGACAGTCAGAATTTCCAAGTGTGACTTTCATACACCGATATTTACTTGTCTCTTTATTTATTGATGTTTCCTGTCCGTTTTTTTGGCTGTTCACACTATTTCACGTTAGGTTCAACCACGCTCAGATCGCTATGCGGTGAGCAACTGTGGTCGTTTCATCAGCGTTGCGATCAATAATAAATATGGAAACAGACGATTCGGTGTACAGTGGCATGGTGTTTTGCACGGTCCTTTTAAAGCAAGATGATTTGACTTTTCAGTTTTCTCCGGTTTTACCACAGTTGGGAACGTCTGGTCCTGTGTACACGACAACGTTTTCAAGTGAAAGTGGAAAACTTCGGTTGCATTTTGGGTGTCCGTCTACACAACAACACAGCTTTTTAAAAATGGCTCCCAAGGTGGAACTTTTTAATGCTCTGAGGCCATCTCCATGAGATGAAATGGAAATCAGGGCTTTTCTGAAATGCTGCCGCTGCACATGCACACCGTGGCTAAAGCAAATAGTTCTCCTGCACATGTGCAAGTAGATGGAAAAGAACACAGAGAAAAAACCCACACATGCAAACAAAGAACATGTAAACTCTACAAAGGAAGGCCTCTCCACCTCGACCCCGGAGATTCTCGGTATGAGATGAGAGTGGCAACCATTACAACTTTATTAAAACATAAAAAAAAGTGTGTGGATTTTAACATTAGCGTTATCTAAAATGTTATTTCAGAACAATATTGTGCCTTTGCACTGATCTCAGTCAAATGGCAAATGTGCATGGAGGGGGCTCAGGTGTAACACCTCTAATGACCCGACCTTCTGCTTGCACAGCACGATAACCACGGTTACCTGAAAGGGATTGGATTAGATTACCAAGTCTGACTCTGTGGCTTATTGACTGTATCGATGAAGTATATTAAAGTCCCCCCCCCCCGTCTCCATATCTTGGACGTATTGTTAGTAGACTAGCTCGAGTTCGATCAGACCACTGAGATGGCCGAGCAGACTGTATGTCTGCAGAAAGTAAACAAGGGATAGAAAAATAAACAATAATTAAATTTCCTGAATCTTTGTGTTACAACCGGGTGTAAAACTTTGGTGGGATGTGATCACACATTGCTAATGTTCTTTTAAAATGCATATAATAATGTTACAGTGAATAAAAAAGAACTTTCATTCAAAAAAAACAAATTACTAAAGTGATGCATTTTGTTGAAATACAGATGGGAAAATGTGGAAACACACAAATGTTGAACATGAAGTTTACAGATATCATTGTGACCTTTGTTGGTTTATGCTGCAACTAAAGCTCCCCAATACACCAGCCAGTTGTATTATAGCCCCACTTTGCACCACATGATAATGTCATTAACAACGCTTGTTTTAGAAAAAAAAGTGGCTTATTGCTAATAATAAGTTGCACAAAACTAAAGTGATGCAGAAGCATGTGGGTATTATTACCAACCCTTCATTTCAACAAAAAAGAAAAAAGCAACCCTCATTAGGCGCTTAAGAGAAAAACAAAAGTGATATTGGGTTTTTTCAGAAAACATGAAATATGAGACTGAATTGGAAACATTTCTTATGGTCTGTTGTATGAACAGCTGCTAATGCCAACTTCTCATTTAAATCAACATCATTAACCTCCTTTGTCACTGAATAACGCTGCTCCTGACCTTCTATGATGTCCCATCAGCTCACCTCAGTGAAATAATTATGTTTTATTAGCGCAGAGACAGTTAATTGGTACTTGATTTAGACAAATGACAAAAGATGGATC
Organism: Lipophrys pholis; assembly: GCF_963383615.2. NCBI lineage: Eukaryota > Metazoa > Chordata > Actinopteri > Blenniiformes > Blenniidae > Lipophrys > Lipophrys pholis. The sequence goes on along the minus strand of NC_137641.1, from coordinate 13,431,482 downwards.
CCTGTTTTGGCTAATCATTTCTCAAAATGAGATAATATTACACTGAAAACAAGCCAACAATCCTCAGCTGTCGACCAATTCAAAGAGACCGCTCTTGCAGTTAATCACAACGTGATTTGCTCAGAAATGTTGCTTTATGGTTGATTAAGCCTGCGTATCCACGCATGAATGACTTAAAGTAATGCAATATATGAGGGATTATAAAGTAAAAGATTGATAATATTACTGTACAGCCAGTATAGTGAACCTATCACCAGTGTTTTACCCCACAAAGTAAAGAAAACAGCTTGCACTGAGTGGGTGCACAGTTTGTGATATAGAGGAAAAACACCACCAGCACAATTGTTGAAGTTTCTGTGTCTCATAATAAAATATAATTAAACTGGGTGAGGAGATATCTTTAAAGTACCCTTGATATTTGACATTCTACGTTTTAGTCTACTTCATAGTTTTTAACTCAACACAGTAATATTGTGGATTACTTAAAACGTTGGAAAAAAAACAAATACCCGAAAAATTTACATTTGATTATATTTTGTGTTTTTATACAAAACTTATAAAACTATGTGTATCCAATCCAAGTGCATGTGTGTTTGATCATATAATTACATTTCAGACATGAACTTTATTAGATTTACTTGAGTGAAGGGATTGACTCAGTACTTTTATATTTACCAGCCTTGTTTTTAATGTAAACTACTTATAGTAACTCAAGGTTTAAACTGCAATATTCCAAGTGAAATAGCATCGTTTTTGCATTTTCACTTCATAAAAGTTTTGCAATTACAACAATGTCCATTTACATGGAAATGGCAGAAATGCTGAAAACAATATAAGTTTCATGAGACAGTGTTTTCAAAATTTACAATCAAGACGTGAAGAACGTTTTGCGTTTTGACTTGTTGCCGGACTCACTACAGAATGTGCTTATCGACTGCAAATCTGAGTTAAACTAAGGGAGTCATGGTCTCAACACCCTCATCCAATAAACAAAATGGTATTGCTTACTTTTTAATGATTCCTCAATTCAGTTTTAAAATGCTTTCGAAAACTTTTCTAAGTTCTTCTAATCATGGATTTTGCTGGTCACATTAAACGGTGCTGGTGTTGCTTTAATTACTTGATGACTTTGCTTCAGTCTACTGTCTCACACTGACAGAAGCAAATCCTAAACTCTACAAAGAAAACTGTGGCAAAAAAAAACACCCGGAAAGAAAAACAAGTCATGTTTTCCCGACAGCGCAGCAGTGACACCTGTGAAATTTAACAAAGCAACACTCCACCGATATGCAAATATGATTCGCAAATGATGGTAATTACGACAGTATTAAAACTCCTCGGCTCTTTGGTGGAAATCTTTCCAGCCTTCTGACAAGTAATGTGACGAATTAGTCTCAGTTGTTCCGTCCTCTTCTTCTTCTCCAGGATAATATTTATCTTCTGGAGATCTCAGGCTTCCTCGGGTATGGACTCACACACACACAGACAGACAAGGCACGTACCAGATGCAGACCCAGCGCCTGGAGCAAATAAAGCAATGATATATAGCGAACCAGACTCCTTTTTTTTTTTTTTTTTTTTTTTTTAGGGACTTTGATCAGACCAAACTAATGAAACCAACTAAAGTTCTAACCCTGAATACCATGCTGAGATGATATATACTGTAGGTAGCATTTAGTTTTGCCCCTTGTTATCGTGCTGTCGTATGACTGTTAGTCTTGCCCACAGCTTTACAACCTTTGATGCTGAGCCAAGAAGAATCTGCTTCCTCAGGTGGTCCCTGTAACAGAGGAGCTGATTTAATGAGATTTCCCTCAATAAATTCCCCGCAGAGATTCTGCAGCATTTGGGGCGGATTTCTCAGCCACCTGGACAACTGAGGTGTTACAAGAAGCTGAACTAACGACATTCATTAGATTCAGACATTTGCACCGAGGCTCTGTGGCTCTGTCTCGGTGCAGGTGGTTGGCGTCACCTGCCTTCCTTTTCAAGATCTGTTCGAAAAAAATTTCCAGAATAAAGCAAAGTCGCTTATAAATTCCAGTCACTGACTTTTTTAGTACTGTTTGTTCCAATCTAGGGAACAGAGGGCGTCTCTCGACTCCAACAGCACCAAAATTCAATCAATGTGTCATCAGCAACCTCTACAGAAAGCCTGATTGTAAACCTATCATTGCAATCATGGCGCTTGTGTCGGAGCGTCGTGGCTTCTAACCAGGGCAAAGCGTCATCCTCATGTTCAGCCTTGCATCGAAACAGGTAGGATGGTACTATTCTGATGTTTGGCAAGCATTCTCAGGTGAAACTCAACATAAAGGTAAAAACTGATTCGAAGGCATCAGAAAACAAGTCATTTTTATAGTGTACGGTTGAAAAAATGATCAGTTTGAAGAGTTGCTTTGGAGTGGGACAGACTGCTCATTTGGCACTTCCAATTGCTGCAGTTTTGTAAAATATGTCATGTAGCGTCCATCCAGCCAATTTCTGTACCTACTTTAACCAGGTAAGGGATTCCCAAAGTCTGAGAAGGACTACGATGCCGGGGATATCGCTCCGTTACCTGGGCAGACACAACAACCAAATAAACAGAAACACAACAAAATAGACAAAACATGTCAGAGAAAAGCAACGTGGCAAAATGTGTAAATAAGCAAATAATGACCCATCATATCCAAAAAGGAGTAGGACAAAGCTTAATAACTCCTACAACTTCTCCACCTCAACCATCCGTTACTCCAGACCCCTGGAGTTACTTATGTACATAAGCCCAGTAATTAAAAAAAAAAACTAAAACAAAAAACCCCACTATATATACAGTATATATACATGGGTTTCCATTGAGTTCTTTGTGATCATGTTGGAATATTAATTCCTCACCGTAACAGCAGACAAGTCATTGTGCATTCCACAAATTCACGTTTCTGTAGTTACGCCATGCGTGACCATGATTATCAGCCTCATTATTTCAGATGCAACACTTAGTGGCGCTAAACAGACTCGGGAACAAGTCGAGACCAAGAACAGAAACATCCTTCATAGCACCTCATTTCTTCAGGGTGTGTTTCAGTCCATGTTAAAACACTCTGCTGCTTTATGAAACACAATTATGCAATAGACCATTTACTGTGAGAGTAAGTAACCCAGGCTAAGATGCATTTTATCTTCAGTTGATAGTGAGACTCAAACTGCTCCCACCCACAAGAACTCTGACCTGTACCGAGGTAAACATTAATATCAATCTGCCATACATTTCTGCTGTGGACAGTGACAATACATTAAAACTTTTTTTTCCCCACATCTTTTGTAGCCCACTCAGACGGAAGCTATTAATGACGAGACGCTGTCTGTGTTCTCAGAAAGACCATCGTTGCCACAAATTAGTCCTTATTTTCTAATCTTATGCACTTAACAATTTGCCCGTCTTGACACAGATGGATTAGGGACAATGTGGTGGATGCTGGTGTATCTTTAATGTCTCACTAATGGTGGTGGCCGGCTCGTTATACTAACAAGTGTGCTAAAGTACTCTCTATCCTATAAATAATCAATCGCTACGCTTATTTTACAGGAAGAGAGAAACCCTCCTGAGCCTGAGCCTGTGGCCTCCACCTCAAGGCAAGCCACCACAAGACTGTCAAAAGATGTAATGAACTCTAATTTATTGAGGGCAGTCTGTGGTGTGACACTGGCATTAGTTTAAAGCGAGCCATGACAAGTGGCTGTGCATATATGTCGGAACAACTGTGTGATTTCAATTTTTTCTCCGCATGGTAATTGAGACTTTGCATGTTATTGATCATAAACTAACTGAATGTGAAATGTTTGTTCATTACGAATGCTTCTGTATTATGTGATCTACCTGAATGCTGAGGCTGTAAAAGTTGGTTCTATTTACGTTGTCTGCATCATTTTCCCCCAGACCTGCACAGATGGGGGATGTTTGGGCAGCCTAGTGGCACCTATTACCCTGCGAAAGTGAAACGCTGCATTACGTACATGCAGCTGAGTAAGCCTACATCAAAAGGTGCATATTATGTGTATTTTACTAAGCTTATTTTATCTTACCTGCTATTTCATAAAACCCCTCTTTGAATGTTTGAGCAGGTGGCTGGGGAAAACCTCAAACACATCCAGTAGTTCAGTCAGCCCAACATGTGTACTTGCTGACATTTTCAGCTTTGCCAACAGCGTGCATATGAGTACCAATTAATGAATGAATAAATGAATGAATGAATCATGTCTTGTCACGCTATGACCCATCCACACATGGGATTATAAGACACCATGAGCATAATTAGAACGAAAGGCTAAATCAGTACTACAAGGAAAGAAGCTCAGTGTCGGTCTCCCAGCAGTCCAAACTTATAGCAGCTTCACTAGAAAATGGTCCAGGGTGGCCTCAACCACCAGTACTTGTAATCTTTAGTTAACAGACGAGTCTTAAGCCTCACCTTAAAATTAGAGACTGTGTCACATCTGGTAACTGTGGATGAAACTGCACTTGATAACAGTCAGAGAGTAATCAGGCTACCTGAAAAAAAGAGAGAAGTTCCTGGAGAGCACAGCCAACCACAGTATATAACAAGAAATACATAAACATGGCACGAACTACAATAAGGATAATTCAAATAAATAAATAAATAAATAAATAGATAAATAACCAACAAGCAAATCAAGGGATCAGCAGTCTCTGACCGTATCTATTAAATCCTACAAACAGAAATGAAACAAACAGCCACGTTACATTTGAGTAAGAAAGTAGTCTCATGAGGGAAATATGTTGAGGTAACAAATACCTCAAGCCCTTTTCCGCAGTGGGTCGCCCTTGAACTACGTTCAACTCTGACAAGGTGTATGTGTCCATGTACACGCCGCAGTTGCTTGAGGCGAAGAAGCATCAAAGGAGACACCAAAAGGAATGACAATGAGTGGAGCAGCAGTGCTGCCTCCTTTCATGTGCAAGGCGTATATGGGGCCTCTGTGCCATATTATGGACGTAGAATGTCAAGAAACACCAACCGCTTGAGGCTTTGTTTGAGAGGACAGAAAAACAGAAGGAAAACAAAGCCTTTTGTTTGGGATGTCGTTGTGACAATGACAGTGAAGGAAAAGACTAAAGGAGGTTGTATGAACGTAGTTTTGAGTCTCTTCTGAGTGTTCCTGTTTCGACATGAGGGATACTCCTTATTAAAGCTGACTGAATCCACTCGTAAAATCTGATGTTTTTCGCTCCAACATGGCATAGATGGCCTTTTGTTTTCTTAGAACAGTAGATACCAGATATTGTGCAGAATTATTACTGTGGGCTAAACAGGTTAATTTTATCCTGTTGTGGACCCTGAATGCATGATGAAGATTTATTGGTAACCCATGACGAAAGTTGCTTCTGTTTGAACACTTTAATTGGCGAATTTAGATTTCCTTTTGGATCACAGGAGTTTGTGGGATCTTCTCGCTGATATCATTAGACGTGTGATGTTTCGCCTTTGCATGGCTAATCATCACATGTTTGCATATTTACAACCTGGAGCAGTGAGCTCTGGACCTTTCAGATGCGCTGACAGCTGTGAAGCATATGGTGCCGCGGCTGCAGCAGATGCCAAGAAATGCAGTGACACATCCACTGTAGGGCAGCGGCTAGCGAACACACTTGTCTTGAGAGCACACATCAAATCACAATTCTGATTTATTATTTTTTATTCTTTCTGTGGGATGTAGAACTTTTTAGATTGTATAACCGAAGTATTGATATTCATATTTTGTTAATAGGACAACTTTAGCTATTTTCACGTTTAACATTCTGATGAAAAGACAATCTGCAATTTTCTAATAAAGGGCACTGTTGCTAATTTGTGAACTGGGCGTCACAATGCAGCTAAACAGTCTTCGAGTGGTCAACACTCTTGTCCCATAGTGGACAAGACCCCAGTTTGAGACCAAGTTGGGCTTTGGTGCTTCACTGTGTGGAAATAAAAGATCCCATATTATCCAAAATTGTCTTTGTGGATGGTTTTCTAACAGTAATATCTCTCCACATAGTTTGTTTACGAGGCTCCAGGAGTGAATAAATTCTGTCATGTCCCTCACTTGCTTTCTCCACCTTTTAGCAAATGTGTGCTCATACAGGCAAATCAGAGATTTTGCCTTCATGACATCAACCACTCCCTCTGGTACTGGGTATTTGCTCTGACCCTCCCACAGGTAGATGAGCTCTGCCCTCTTAAATTACAAAGAAGCACCGTTTTTTTCCTCCGGGTGTGGACAGACACAGCTCATTAGCATTTAAAAGTACAGATACGGAAACAGCCTGTTCTCAGTAGAGCTCATTAAAGGGACTTTGAGACTGGCTGAAATTCAGGACCAAGGCTGGATTTGGGGAAATACACTTTGAATGCAATGCTGTTGGACCTCTGACACCTACGTGAAATTGTTGAAAAATGGTATGATGTTGGATCTTTAAATTCTCTCTGTGCGGGGGGGGGGGGGGGGGGGGGGTTCACCTGCTACTCTGGTTTCCTTCTACAGTCCAAAAACAATTGTTCAAGAAGAATCTATGACGTGCATTTTGAGAACGTGCATTTTAAAGGTTGTAGAAATCCAGTTTTTAGAAGTTGAAAATAAAGAATGGGGCAGATCCAACTGTTTTTTCCTCAGGTATTTTGTAAAAAGTATATTACACTGGAATTGGAACTCATGGGAATGTTTGTACGTGCCTGTAGAAGAAGAAATAGTCTGTAGTGAAACAGTCAAAATATATTGCACACAATACGCTTTGGTGTCTCATTCCACGAAGAAATCTCGCCTCCCTGGTATCTCGAGGCGCACAAACAGCAGCGATCCAGGGAGACGGACTTTTGTTGACAGAGGAAGTGTAACTGCACAGCGAGAGTTTACGTTTGCCCAAACACAACAGAAGGGTGAAAAGAGAAGAGCACATGACAAAGTAGCCACTGGGGCATTGAGGCTATCGGGTATTGAGTGGATAAGAACACATTAAGCTAATGGATGAGGCCAATGGACTGCTCTTCAACCTCCACCGTCTCCATCTGTAACCTCCGCTCGCTAATGTATCATCCATCCAAGTATCATTCATCCAGCCTCCTCTCTTGGAGATTACGCTGGATATTGTGTGTGAAGACATTCAAGACACCTCGGCAATAAAGCATGATTAGGGAAACAAAGCATAACAGTTGTTGACCCAAATACTCTATTACCTTATATGGTGGGTAAACCTTACGCAAAGGTTTTATACCTATGTGATGAACCTGTTGGTCAGTCAGACAATCTATTCAAATTAAACAGTTGTGTCACTTGTGGGTGCTCGTCTTGTTGGGATTCTTCAAACAAAATAAAAATTTCCCTTTTAGAGGAAATAAACTTTTTCCCAAATCGATAGACGAGAACAACAGTAGCATTGTGAGACATGTTTTTTCAGAGTTTCAGTATGAAAGCAGCGGCCCTGCAGGCATCTGTGAACCAAGCAGAATTATTGATATACTCTTAGATTTGGTGAAGAGGCAGACAGATCCACCTTGATTCGACACAACATGTTGCAAAAGATACTTCTCTGAACCCGTTTCTGTCAGAGGCTGTTGAATGAACCCAAATAATAAATCTTTGGTTCACGAAAGGCGAACAGACTTTCATGTATTGTTGTTCTGTGTTAATCCTACTTTATAGGTTTTCACTTCGACTAACCTGGAGCAGCTTTGTCTTCCCAGCGGCTGAACTGTTCGGGAAGCAATTGCAGGACGAATAACATCCACACTGACGGACAAAAAAACTGGTGCGTAATCAATGACGATGCTTATCAGTGGGTGACACACATACCTCCCAATTTGATTGGAATCATTTTCAAAGCTACAATTAGAATCATCGGGGGGGAAAAGGGCCGCTTTCCTTTCTTACTGTTGATTACAGGCTGATTTCACTTTTGTCAAGCATCAAAGTGCATTTTTCTCATCCAGCTGGCGTGTTGTTAGCACTGAGGCTCGTTGGCTTTTAGAGTGATGCCCGTCCCTTAAGTACCAACGGATGCCTCACATTTAAGAGTCAAAGGGCATTGGGGCAGTGAGCCATTAGAAATACTTTCCCTCAGCTGGTTAGTCAATCACAGGTCTAGGTTGAGAAGAAAATGGTCACTTACTCAGGCACTTATTTGATCCTATTTGTGCTCTTGAGAAATCGTGACATTGTATTGGTAGAGCTAATCTTAGCTTACTTGGCTTCAGGGGAATAGAATCAAAATAAAGTCCATGCAGTGGGGAGGAGAGGCCAGCGTTGAATAAAGCCGGCTATTGCAAGTAGTATTATCACCGTGGCTGTAGGGAGAGTAAAGGCAGTACAGACGGATGTGAGAGCCAAACAAGAGGGAGGAGGCTCTCTCTCGCTCTGGCCACTTACTTCCAGATGGAGGGAAAATCAATAGAGTTCGAGAGATTTACCCCAGCGAGGAGCAGAAAAGATCATTTGCACTGGAATTGCTTTCTTCACCTTTCTCGTCTATTACGTCTCTAAAAATGCAAAAACTAAAGTTCTTTGTTTTGTCTGCCAACGCATTTTAATCTTTTGAGGACAATAAGTAGCTGTTTTCGATACATGATGTCTCAGCCTCACTTTTCTACAATAGAAGTTTCAGAACAAACTTGTTTTTCTTTCTAATTTCCCATGCATTGAATGCATTTTGATCTGAACAGTGCACAAGCTTCATTTAGTGAAAAACACTGTTTCAATCTGTGCCGAGGGTCAATACAAAATATTGGGATGAAGATTTAAAAAAACCAAAAAAAAACCAACCTCTATTAATCATATACACAAGGGGTGTCAAACAAGGTTTAGTTCAGGAGCCAAATACAGCCCAGTTTTATCATGAATGAGCCAGACTGGTAAAATAGTGCCATGTTAACCTTTTAAATTTAAACTATAAAGCTGTTTTTGTTGTGGTGCAGCGTGTACGCGATGAAAATGTCAAGCTTTTCCATCCACCCATCTCATCTAATTTTATAGCACTGCAGGAAAATCTCATTATACAACAGGGGGAGACTCCTCCGGAGGAAATAGGACGTTAATTAATACAACAAATCTTAAAAGTAAGCTGGAGTTTTGGAAAAATATACTTTTAATCTGAAATCTCTATATGTAACGTGCGCAAATCTTGTTACTGTATAGATAAAATACCTAAAACATGGTGTTTAGAAACTTCACTTGAAGGCCAAAAGGTTTTCATGGGAATATATTATGTGACAGGAAAACTGAACAAAGCTGTCAAGGTGGAGGCCGATTGAAAGTTTTAAAATACAGATGGGAAAACAATTTCCTTTCTTTTGGGGCATTTCTGTTCATCCTTTGCACACTCAGGGTTTTCTGTCTACTTTTGTTTCTTTCCACAATTCCACAAACATGCACATTATAGTGATTTGTCTCTAAATTGCAACTGGCTATCAATGAATGTGTGATTCACCGTCGCTCTGTGTTTATGACTTTCTTTCAATGTCACTTAAGATCTGACTAAAACCCTGCATTATCTTAAACTGGGTGAAGCCAGTGTAACATTTAGATGAACTTATTTTCTTAAATGAACAAATCTAATGTTTTGGACTGAAAATGCACCTTTTCATCACCATTTGTGTGCTCTGTGACTTGCGTGTGTGTCTCTGGCGCTCTAGAAGTGTCCAGAAGAGCCTCTGATTCATTAACACTTTTAGTTAGGTGCTTTTCTTCAATCAAGGTGTTTGTTAATATCCCATAGATGGGATTGCAAACTGCACCACAATATTTCTTGGCTAATGGCTTTGAGAAATAGATATTGGCTTGATGTATTCAGCATCAGATAAAGAGTGCAGTCTCTTGTGCCACCGCGAAAATAAAGCTGAGCTTTAGAGCTTCTTCGTTCTTTGATCTGATAATAATATGACATCTTGTACTCGCTGTTACAAAGCGGTTTCAAATGGTAGCTCTGGTGAATTCTACAGATGTTTTCATTGGGAAAAAGTCTCATAACATGGCAGGAACAAAAAAAAAAACGAACAAAAACAAACTGCAAGCAGTAATAAATGTCTGTCTACGTCATCATTTTTAACAGATACTGGAAACTCGTTAGTTTACATGTTATGAGTTATGATTTTTAATTGGTGTGGCCTGGGCCTGTAAAGCAAGCCTTACCAAAGATAATATAACACACCGAGATGATGAACCTCTCACTTAAGCACAAGTCAGGTACTTCGCCATACCCATAGCAACCATCTACCTGCATCAGCCGGAAACATTTAAGACAGCGACAACCAACAGGGAAAGAAAGAAAGCGAGGAACCCACAATTCACACGCAGCAGCCACATGTATCACAATAAAAGACATGCTTCAGATTAAGGTTAGTCAATCCCCAAGGTGAAACATTTGCACTCGGAGCGTGGCTGGCTGTGAGCAAAGTGGGTAATAAGTAATCAATAGTGTGACACAGCCGCTGTGAAATTCACTGCTTTCACATGTTATCATGGTTTTATTCAGGAATTATAGAAATAAAGGCAAACGCAGCATGAAAATAAATCATTCGATATGTCCAGGCATCTTATTATCTGGAGTGAGAAAATATAGATGTACATGAATGTTTCATTGCATACGCAAGTAGCCGTTCTTGTTTTCCATTTGATTATTTGTCCAGGATATAATCATGTCAACAGAGTGTGGATGAGCTGAATTATGCAGCCATGAGTTGGTTCAAACTGAGATGTGAGCGCGGCTGCATTAGCCAGCCGCAGTAACAGCTTTTTGTAGTTGGAGTTGTCACAAGGATTAAAAGTGGAACAATGACTTCACAGAAAATAAAGGTTCCACCTCCAGACAGGGTTCATCCTCCCGATGAATCACCTGAAACTCCGACAGATTGTCATAGTGAACGATGTCCACGACTGCAGATATTTCACATGACAATCTGTCGGTGAATCACCTGAAACTCCGACAGATTGTCATAGTGAACGATGTCCACTACTGCAGATATTTCACATGAGCAGTCTCGAAGGTCCAAGGCAGAATGTATAGGGAGCCCCAACAAGCAGCATTTATCAAAATGTTTCTTCTGAAATTATCCAACACGAACAAACAAACAAACAAAAATTGAAAGGCATCTTTTTTGGGACTTTTCAATATACATTTTTGGAGCATGTGTACGACTTCATTTCTTTTTTTTCCTTTTTTTTCTGTGTACACTTACCTTTATGGACTTTATGTGCTCAAATGGCAAAAAAAATATTCGTCTACTTTTTCCTAAATTAACACCCAAATTCAGAAGTCTAACAAAAAGCATTCAGAATAAAAATAATTAGTGGCATCGTTATACTTATGTAAAATTAGTCTGTACGGGAATCAAATTTCTCGCCTGGATTTTGTCTCCAGTCTGCTCGTGGTTATGAGTGTAGAAATAATTAGAAAAAAATCAAACCAATTAACTTTCTAATAATAATCTAAATCACTGAGACGCATTTGTATATGAAGTATGGAAATGCATGACTCACAGCTGAAGAGATATTAAGTAAAATCTAAATTATTTTCATTATATTGCATCGTTATAGATTTGTTTTAGCCCTCAGCTTTTTAAATTTTTTTATTTTTATAAAAAGATTATTCCGTTGGAATATTGATCCGATGTGTTAACATAGCTTGAATTATTTAACACAACTACACAGATCATCTTGAAAATCCTGTGGTCATTTCTGGCTCAAATAAAGACAGAAGAAGATCTAACCAGGGCAGGAAAAAGGAAGCCCGAGTCAAATTTGACTGTAGTTTCTGGTTCCCGCTGAACGATTCATCTCAAGTTATAACAACTCAACGGCAGTGAAGAGGCAAGAAGGAAAACTCAGCTTGCTCTGGGATAACTGCCCATTTGCTTGTTTGGCTGAGCTACAGGACAAATTCACTGCGGGTAAAGTGCCGTCATGCTGACTGCCAGTTGGGTCGAGGATCTGCAGAACCAGAGCCAGTGGACGAGACTTTCTGCTCTTCTGTTTGAGGTTCGAGAAAGAGAGGAAAGGACCGGCAGACAGACTTTAATAGGGATTTTCACCCTGGTTCTTCCATTCAGTGTATGAGGTATTTCATTCTTCTGGACATGTAGGGGATCTTTTGACATTGAACACCGGTATCGCTTTTTGTATTGATCCACTGCAAAGAATTATCACATGGCAATTAATTGCCATGTGATAAAAGAAAAACACAAATTTAGGACGGAGGAGAAAAAAAACTTTTAACGCTCCAAATTGTCAAAGTAGTTGAAAGTTTTTTTTCGAGCAGCTGCCTGTCTAACTTTCCCTCCTCGATCCATTTTATGGCCGTATGCAGACAACACCGGCGGGTGCAGAGCCCCGACTGTATCTACTGCAGCGAAGATGACAGATTACACAGAGCAGTCATAAAGCAGCTTCAATAAAGAATCAAATCAAACTTTCAGGAGGGAACAGAGAGAAATGAAGAGCTCTGCAAGCCTGCATGACCTCTCACCTCTGAAAAGCAGGCAATATCTCAGACCGCCAAATGTCCCAAAATCCAAATGCCATACGAGGAGAACAGAGCCTGACGTCAGCCTGCTTGTGGCGATAGGAGACACATGGTGCACGACACCCTCACAGCAGATTTTCCAAGTCTGTTATCAATCAAAGTGAAGTGACACTTTATGGTTTGAAGCGATATAAATTGATTTGGAAAGAAAGCAAGAGCCATTACACTGTCAGGTTTTATTTTGATACATGTGCAGATAATTGGCGACGTTGTAAACGGCAAAGTTGACATAATATATTTTAAAGAGGTATCAGGAGTCATCTTGTCGGCAGAGCAAGATATACCCTACTATGTTTGGAGGATTTCTTCATACTTTGCATGGCCTGAACGCTTTAAGTGGACCGCTAACAGATCTAGTGTACACAGTGTAAATATCTGTTACACACATATGCAAATGTTTTCTTTTCTTTTCTTTCCTTTTCTCTAAAGACAAGATAATTCACCCACGCATCTTCTTTACCAAAATCCTCCATTTTCAGGTCAATGTGAGCTGGAGCCAATCCCAGCTAATTACAGCAAAAGGCAGCGCCAACACATATAAACAATACAAACATGCGCAGTGTGGTGATCCTGTTATCCTCACAAGCACTTGGTTTTATTGTCTGCAGAAGGGAGAATATCATCAAGAAAACCCCTGGTATGCACAGGGAAAACATGCACACAGACCGCTCAGACTCGGATCTCCTCACACAAGCACCCAGTGGGCTCCAGCGCAGGAGCACTCGGAGCGCAGAGGGTCACAAAAAATGGGCTGCGTGTGGTCGACCGCAGAGGGGTCAGTGTGGACCCTCGCGCACAGGGGTGGATGACGATATTTACGTCACTTGGACCAACATGGCCTCTGTGGGCACCCGAATGTGGAAAGTATGTTTGGGCCTTAAAACCGTCAGTAATGGCAGTACAGTGTTTAAAGATAAGAATGTGACAGTGAAAGATTCCTGGAAAACCTGCTTTTTGTCTTTTTTTTTTTTTTTTTTATAAATCCAATCAGCCATCTTCTTTATTGCTTAACCCTGTCGCTGTGAGGCGAGAGCACTAACCACTGTGCAACCATGTGGCCCTCTCTGTTTTACAATTCATGACTAAGTTTTTTCAGGGATATATGTGAGCATATCATGCCGTCATCACGCTCTGGAGTGGCTGATTGGTGGTAACTTGATGTATCCTGTCCACAACGATTCCCCTGGGCCTGCTTGGTTTTTACATGATTCAGCCGTCAACAATGCTGCCTCATGTACTGGACTAGAGTCAGTGACTGGCCATGCCTGGAACTGGAAAATGACAACGACTAGGGGGGAAAAAAAGAAATCTAAAAATAAAAATAACGATTAGAGCAGTTCACACTATTGCTCATCCAACTACATAGCCAGCACTGAAAGCAATGAGGTTAGATTACATTTACAGGCCAACCAAGAAGGTATCATCCTTAGCATCCTGCCGGCTCTCTCAACTTATTCACATTGATTTTATGATGAAAAGTACTTTCACGTTTTTTTTTCTGCGAGATAATCTTGAAACATGATAAAATTGCCCCACCCAAAAGACGAATAGACTGCTAAGGGAGTATACGCTGAGCCAACCCTTAAGTCTCGTAATCCTGGTCTGGATTACAAAGTAAAATTTTAGTGAGAATAGTTACACAACATGGCTGTCAAGGTGGATTAATTCATGTACACTTATTACCATCTGCTGATTTTAAGACATTGAAACGATTAACCAAACGTATGCATTCATGTAATTATCTATTAAGTTTATTTGGAAAGAAAACCTCCAGACAGCAGGATAATGTCAGTAGATATATTTAAATGCTAATTTATTTCCTATTTTTATGGATCTATTGTCTTTCTATTGTGCCCTTGTGTTACAGATGCTCAAATTCCCTTTGTGCATGACATTAAAACCAAAACGATATTCAAATTCAACATATGGAGCCCTCTCCTTTAATCAAATACAGGCTCAGATCTTCTGCAGACAACTTGATATGCAGTCCTATTTATAAAATACACCCTCTTAACCTTTTGACCGCTGTGCGTCCATTTTGGCAACAGCCCGAATGGCTTCGCCCACAAAACAAGACATCCATAACGGTGCATCTGCAATAAGTGGCAGTCCATTACCTTTTTCACATTAGTGCTCGGCCAAAGGGAAATGTTTCTTTTCTCCTCTTTTTTTTTTTTTTTTTTACCTTCTTATTGTGCACAACAGCGTATCCGTCTTTCATCTTTCCCAGCGTCTGGATGAATTATGCATGCAGGCTAAGCACGTCTTTCTTACTCAAGTACATGAGAGCATTGCTGCTGATATTGTGATGCGGCGCCAAGGTGATTGTGTATAATGACAGGACGTCACCCCTCACACTGCCTTTTTTCTTTTTTAATTTCCTGCCTAATACCCTGACTGCTACTTTTACAAGTGTCACCATGAAAAGTTTGGAATTTGTTTAAGCTTTTGACAATTTTCGGCAAGAGGTGCAAAGCTCCTAAATGGGAGCTAAATATAGACATTAGTGATCCTTGAAAGCCATGCTTACTGAGGCTGAAAAGACTGCGACAGAGGGATTTGTAAGCCGAGAGTTACAATATATCTTCAAGTTAATGACGATGTTAAAAGCCTTGAAAGCCGATTTTCTTCAATGAGCCCCTCAGAATAAGAGATTAGCCTCTACAATTGCTTTATGCACTTTTACTTGTTTCTTTCATTCTTATCTTTATTTTTTAAACCAAAGTTTGTACAGTTTATTTGGCTGGATTGCTCTATGGGAGAGCTTTTCTCCCTCCCACCACTTTAAAGTGAGCAAGTGTCATTCAGATGAAGAAAATGCGTGGAAGCATACGTTTTAGCGTCTTTACATTTTTATTTATTTATTTATTTATTTATTTATTTATTTATTTATTTATTTATTTATTTATTTATTTATTTATTTTGACATCAAAATCAGTTGTTATGTTTGTGCCTATGTTACTGTCTATAAAATGCAATTAATACATGTTTTGACAATTTTGCTTACACCCTATTTAGTGGTTGAACTCAAAGTGGGAGTTTGAGGTACTTCTAATTATAGTTGATGAAATTATCTTATTGCCACTTTCTATTTGACTTCCAGCATTTGACCTTGTCTTCCTTGTACTTAGACATATGAGTCACGTCAACTTCTTTGTTTCACTGAGAAAGGGTTGAGCGAAGGAGGTTCAAAAATGTATTGAAACATGTACAATTTCCTCACCTCAGTTGTACTAACACATCTCTTTTATTTAAAATGTATATACCATCTATATATACTGTATCTATAGCAGTCCCATATTGTTTGCACTTGTCCATCTTTGCTACGTTCCAGTAGCCCATTTGTCATCAGATTGCCCTGGTTCCCTAGCAACTGACGCAGACCTTGTGGACACGAGCTGGTAAGACTCCGTTTGTTCGCTCATGGTCGAGGTAAGCCGCCATGGCATTGCCTTACTGAACGATGTTCGTCTGCACCAGGGTTTGAACCCGCTACTACCGGGCAAGAGTCAGGATTACTATTGGGCTGAGCTGCCGAGCTCTGCTATCAGCTCCAGCCTAAGGTGAGAGCTGACATGATTCCCGTAGGAGCACTCGGGGCGGTGATCCCCAAATCTGTAAGACTGGCCACAGCAAATCCTGGGAACAACATCTTAAGCCTCAGTCCAGAAGAGCGCAGTCCTTCGAACAGCTACGGTATATATATATATGTGTGTTTGTTTGTGTGTGTGTGTGTGTGTGCGTGCGTGCGTGCGTGCGTGCGTGCGTGCGTGCGTGCGTGCGTGCGTGCGTGCGTGCGTGCGTGTTTGTGTGTGTTTGTGTGAAGAATATGAAGAATAATTGTCAATTGTCAAATGTCATTCAAATTCTGTTGGTCATGTGACTGTGGAACAACATTTGGGTTGCAAAAAAAAAAGATTTGTAATTTTGTGTGGCGAATATTTACACGAGGGTCATATGAGATTCTTCAGACATTGGTGCAACTTAGGCAAAGGACCAATTCAGTGTGGTTCCTAGTTGTATTTTCTCTGCCTTAAACTAGTTGAGGTTGTGTGATAGGGCCGTGAGGGTCCGTCTACCTCAGATACCACTTTTTCCAGTGCAGGGTCACTGAGTGCTGGAGCCAATCCCATCTGCCAATGGGCGGAGGCAGGGTACACATACACAACTACAGGCAATTTAGAATAAAGCCCACATACCAGTTTTATGTTGTGGGAGAAAACCAGAGCTCTCTATACTGCCACTGTGACCCTGTGCAGACTAAAAAGATGTATGGATGTATAGATGATAGAAGAGTTCCAGACAAAACACAATGACAGTGTGCAAATTTTCCACAGTAAGGCCCAGCCTGGACATGAATCCACTACCTTTTCCTGTTTGTCGAGACTCTTTACCACTGCGTCTTTTCCCTGCTGCCATCTTTGTTTTTCTCCTGGCAAATGATTCCTTTTGATACATTTAAACGGCATCAATTAAAATTAAAAACCTGACAGCTCGTTACACGTGGAGAACATGGAGGTTGTTCTATAAGTGACTTTGTCTGTTTGCTGCCTCGTAATAGAGTTGTAGCATAAGATATTTTACTTATTAACATCGCCAGTGATTTGGGGAGGCAGCTGTTCTGTAATTGTGGAGGATGTGCGGAAGAAAGTAATTAGATCATAGCGACGCTGTGCGTTGCCCTCAGCTGTCTGTTTTTCATCAATTTTTTTCCAAATGGGTTTGTCAGAAATCTCCATCACCGTCCGTACAGAAGAGTCCAATTATGTTTTTATTTGTGTAAGATAATTCACTGAGCACTAAATGATGGCTGTTTAATATGCGCTGGAAAGAGCAATGGGTTTTTACTCAATGCCCACAGGGTGCTACTTTGGAAAAATTAAATTGTGTACAAATGAAGGCGAGAAGAGCTTGATGGTGTTAGGGTGCAATGTATTATTATTATTATTATTTTTATTTCTTATATATCACTCATTTAGCTGAATTTCACCCATCAGGACAATAATTTGAGTTTATCTCTACCCTTTAAATGTGGTTAACTTGCTAGAGGCTGCTCGTCTTGACAAGGTTCGTTTCCCGCTGCTTGTAGTTGGCGTACTCGTTCGCTAAAGATTTGGAAAAAATGGTTACCAGGCAACATGTCTGCAATCATTAGGCCAGAATTAACTGTGTCAGAGTCCTTTCTATAAAAATGTCTTTGGGTATGAGTGCTGTGATTTTTTGGGAATTATCTGGACAATGGGCAAAATGTGAAAACAAATATTAGTTTTGAGTAAATATCTTTTTTCCAAGGACACCCAAAAACCTGTGTATCAACACCACCACCTGCTAATAACAGACTGCTGACCGCATTCGGTCTTGCTGTAATCTCCCATCAGGTGCATCTGAAACATGATGTTTCCATTACTGGAACGGGTCCTATCAAATATTAAATTGTACTAAAATGCTCTGCTGGGCTCCTGCCATGGAAATATGGACTGTCATTTGTCCTCCCAACATTATCTACTTCTGATTTCAGGATAATTATCTGCTGTGAAAGAAACGGGGAGGTGGTTCTTATGTGCACAGCTAATGGCTTTTCCTTTCATTACTTCCCTCCTCGGAGCGCAAAGAAATTAACCTCTACATATTCAATGTGGAAAGAAAAGAAGTGGTCTGAAAACTTCCCTCTGATCTGTTTTTCTGTTCCGTGAAATTAGAGGGTTGAACTTGACTCTCTGGCTTTTGTCGTCTCTCTGGTGGGCTCAGATGTTTCTGTGGCTTCAATGTCTAATTAATTAAACTTGCCTGGTCCTTTCAGGGTCCTCAGCGGGAGAAGCAGGTTACAAAGGTGCCACTAATCACCATCTTTATATGTAAGACAAAGGCACAAACCTACTCAGTCATGATGGCTGATAAACAAAACAGCTGTTCTTTAGCATTTTGTTTATAGACATGTATTGTCTATAAACAGTATATTTCACATGATAGAAAAAAAAAGGTATAAAGTAAAGTTGTCATTTTGAAAGAACTTTGTCAGTATATTTGTTAAAGCCTTGTTGGTAATCTGTCAGACAACCAATATTTGGTCTGGACCAGGAGTTTCCAGCCTTTTTTGCATCTATGAAGTATCAATTACAAAACATTTTCAGCTGTTTTTGTACCTGATTTTAGAAGTTCTAACCCTCCCTTTCAGCTGTTTTTAGACAATTTTGACAATTTAGCTGTTTTAACCACTTCTTTTTATTTTTTTTGTCTTTTTGTTGTTCTACCGATAGATCTCTGGGTATCAGAGATTAACTGCAGCTACTGAAGCAAGATGTTCATTTCTGTGGTGACCTCTAGTGGCTGGAGTAATAATGTGAGAAGCAATGTGGTCTAAGGGTGAAGGGTGAAGTGTGAAGTGTGAAGTGAGTTCAGGACGTTCACTTAAAGCGTTCCACTGGATTACAAGAAGAAGTCATCTCTCTGGTGCCACTTTCCAAAACAAAGCATCATACAAGTGGCATCAATATCCCTGCTTGAACCGTGACGAATAACAATCTGTGGAGAAATTCAGTTTCCAGTGAGGGTAGTTTTTTTAGTTTTTTTGTTTTTTTTTCTTGTTCTTTTGTTTTCTTGTTTGAGAGGCACAGTTTTCAATCATGATTGTTTTGCTAGTTAAATGTCACAGAAGTAAAGATCTGAAACATACATAACCTATTATGAAACCTGCAAAACAAATGATTTCATTAAAAATGCAAAACAGAAATTCCATTGCAATTTTTTGGAGAAAGCTGGCTGTGAAAACTAAGGCTTTCACTCTCAATAATAACACGAAAACCTGTGACATTTTACAAGTACTGTGTATTCTGTTGATAAGAGCTGATGAAGAGGTGTAGGAAGTCCCTTCTACTTAACCTCTATTGGACAGATAAAACAACAACAGGGTTTCAATTGAAAATATACCTTTAAAAGCAGTAGTCATTTGTATATGTCTGTTGAAAAAACTTGCTACTCTTTGTTTGTTTTTTTATCATGGGTCACACACCAAAGGTGCAAAGTCAAGTGTAGGATCAGAGAAGTATTTAGTGATCAAAAACAAACGTCTTTAGGGTGAAAGTCGTGGTTGTGCCCATCCACCTGAATTCTGTCTTTGTGGTATCGTCGGCGAACAATCTGCCACCTCCAGCTTCATATTTTGTTTAGATGTTGGAGTGGAGATATATTTTATATCTGCTAAATCTTGAAGGTGGCCATGGTCTGCTTTCCCCTCGTGTTCCCGCTATCGCGAGCACGTTCCTCACATGAGCTGATGAGGCGAGAGCAGCAGAGCCGTACTCTGCCCTCTGAATAATCTGAATCTGCCTCAGCAGAGCCCTGTCTTCAACCCTGTGTGGAATGAATGAGAACGCTGACTATGCCCCAGGCGTCATCATCCAAAAATCAGCCCCTGACCGACCTCATTATGATCTTAAGCCCGATTGGGAGCGAAATTCATTGAAGCCATGAATCCAAATTCTCGTTTGCTTGGAGCTTGAAACCAGAGGATTTAACGAGCAGATGGTATGGTTACAAAATCTGGCTGCTCACGTTGCTTTGTGCTCATGTCTAAATGCATTTTCCTCACTGCAGCATTACAAAGGACCAAATCAATTCCAGACAACCCTCAGATCTTGATTGGTTTTGCAAAATCTGCCTAAATCTGTCTCTTTAATTATTTCGTTGCTATTTATACCTAAAAGTAATTGTATCTGATGCTTGACGTCTTATGGGAAGCTTTTCATCCGCTTGTGTCTGAACTCTGATCTGTGACAAAAATAGATAAAAACGCTTCACTATGAAATGACACTACTTAGCAATATGCATAATACAAAAACAAGACTAAAATGATTATCATGCCTCAGATGCATTCTTCAGCTGTTTGCCTCAGATCAATTTATTATCAGACAAAAAAAGCTTTCCCTTCTCCTGAATCCACTCAGATAATGTGTACTTTTTCAACATGGATTGATTTTTGCTGTCTAAAAATGAACATCACTCAATTACAAAAGCCCAGACAAATGTAATGAGGACCAAGAAAGTCTTTCCTCTGATTTGTCTTTCCTCTGACTGTTTCCTTTATGGGGAACGTTTGCGGATATACAAAGGACAAATAGCTTTTGTATTGTAGTACATGTCCATCTTACATGTCTGCTTTCATAGTATCACTGTCCTCTCTTTCTCGCTGTTTATTTTATGAGTTTTCAGGTAGTCACACTTTGAAATATGGAGCTCTCATTTTGTTTACGACGGGGGATAAATAGGATAAATTTTCAGACTGTCCCCGTCCCTTTCCCCATGGCCATGAATAGCCAGAAACCCCTGTGACACTTTCAATTTAATTCAAAAGCTCTAGCTGTCAGGTGTTGTGTGTTTTGCCCTCCCTTCTTTCAGTCCTAATGGATCCTTGTGGTCCATAATGCCTTCGGTGCCAAATCCACTGTGTCAAGCTCTGGGGAGTGATGCTGAATAATGGCCCACAGTCAGATCTGGTAATAAATCTGCTATATCGAATGAGGACGTCAAATTGTCTGAGGAAAAGAACACATGCCTGAACCATTAATCAGCCTGAAGGATGGAGGAAATGACCATGTACGTGCACATTTTAAATTC
This sequence comes from Lipophrys pholis, assembly GCF_963383615.2. NCBI lineage: Eukaryota > Metazoa > Chordata > Actinopteri > Blenniiformes > Blenniidae > Lipophrys > Lipophrys pholis. The sequence continues at coordinate 13,410,319 of NC_137641.1, read as the reverse complement.
AATTTGGACAATGCTGAGATTGCAGCAGCACGTGACATGTAATTTGCCAAGCCAAGGGGTAAACAACACTCAATCGGTCCGAGCCAATGCTCTGATCTGATTTGACAAGGAATGGAAAACGACAGCATTTCTTAAGGAACCCTCATGAAACTGGAAAGCTGGCTCAGCATCAGTTGGCTGGTAGCATCTGGATAAAAATCTCACCAACTGTGCTTAGTCAGAAGGTAAGCCACTTGTCGCTGAGCGAGCTCCATGACGTGACAAAAAGCAGCTGTTCTCAAGAAGCAGCACCACCACCAGTGTTCTGCATCTCTGCTTTGTCATACCGCTCTGCTGCTGATGGACAGGTAGATAAGAGATTAGCGTTCAGCAGCAGTCTATCGGATTTCAGCACATGGAAAGGAAATCCAATTACCACTTCATTCTATCATATCATGCAGGGGCGTGTGAGTGTGGGATAAGCTACTCCGGAGAAGAGTCGTCAAGAGTGGTCTTAAAGGAGACAAACACTCAATTTAATAGCGACACTATGCAGCGATTTCTTCATTTGAATAACAATAAAAACATTAAAGCATGTCGTGAGCGATTGTAATGGGACGTATGTCTGAGGGGAACAAGTGTGCCAGCAGGATATGGGCTCAGGAAGGCTTTAATTTGATCCTTGAAAAGTGCATTACACTGTAAGTGTGGAATCCCAGAACAGTCAGTGATGTGATGCTGGCAACCATTCACTAAACTGACTTCTGCGGTCGCTGGAGGGTATTTTTTTTACACAACAAAGTTATGCCAGCAAAAGCTTTCAGGCACAGATTTGATGGTCTTTAAAAATGATTTCAGGGTTGATTTGATCAAGTGTATAACTTTTTTGAATGCATCCCAACTAAAACCCCTTTTACACGCCAGCATTTTCAAATGAAAATGGAGAATTTCGTTGCGTTTTATGCGTCAATTCAAATGACAACGTTGCTCGGAGCCACTGAAAACTGAACTTTTTGAAATTGGCTCCCATGGAGGAACTTTTTGAAAAATCTCCATGTGGACGGAGGAGAACACAACTTTTCTGAAAGGCTGCTACTGTGCATCAACGCCACAGCCGTAGTTGCATATGCACAAGTCGGTGGACCATTATGACGATGACGGCCTCCAGAGCGTCATGACTCCAGTCCATGTTCTCCTGGGACTTGGTAGTTTTATAGCTCACGCTCACCTGTAATAGCAATCCAACTTTACTGTCTGTCTGTACGAATGTCTGTATACTCGCCATTGTTAATGTTTATAGCGTATTGTTCTCTGCACGCACGTGTGTGTGGTTTCATTACGAAAATGACCAACAGCACCCACTAGTGGCCTGGCATGTCGCTACATTGTTTGCAGCGTTTCTGCCATTTCTGTGTGAACGGACATCATTTTCAAAAAGTTGCAGTGTAACATTTTGCAAAAATGTGTGTTCACTTGAAACGTTGTGCAAAGAAGGCCTGAATGGTGATTTTCGATCAAAGTTATGAAGTTCCAGCATGACTGTCCAAAGATTGTATTTTGATGATCATTTTGTACTCACCAAAACTCTTTAAACATTATAGAATGATTTGGAAGATGCGAGCACAGATGTAGGTCACTGAGTTATTAAAAACAGGAGTTATAATAGGATGCATTATAACATCCATGTGTGGCATAGAAGATGAGTACATATACAAAAACTGTATATACTCCAAATAGCATGCACATGTTCCATTTTTTTCCACCTCCAAACACGAGGTGTACGTTCACAGTTTCCTCCCCCTCAGACGTCTCATGTACCTGCACTGACACTCATGTTGACCAGCTGCGTACCTTCAAATAGCCTGTTGGTGTGAATTGGTGAGCAAAAAAATACACTGTGTCATATTGTGCCACAACGATAGGGTGATCCTAGTATTCCGTGACCAAGTGAAACCGGCCGACTCAAGAGTTACCCAGCTGATATGTAAATTACTCATGGTGAAAAATCCCTAAATCTCAACACTGGAAGAAAAAGAATAAAAAGAATGAATAAAAAAAAAAAATGGCTCGATGTGAGTGACTGTAAATGAGTGATCAGTTGCCAGGCAACAGAGGTGGTTAAAGGCATCAACAGGTTTTTAAGAGCAGCTTCTCTTTGTTGGCATGTGGAGAGAGAGACCAGTCCTGATATACAGTATATTTTGCGAATGAAAACCACATTATAAATGTGCTTGAAATATATTGAGAAATGAAAACGATTCCGTCAAAGCACAGCCAACACCACACATGGTGCTTACCAAATTTAGCTTTTCACCATTTATGGAGAAGTTTGTGGCATTTATCCTTCTTCCCTAATCCACGCTGTGTTTGGATGCGTGGCTGAGTCATCTCGCTGGTAATCTGATCAGCCTGGAACATCAAACAAAGCTGGGTGCCTTTTCTCTGGCTCATGCTAAATCCCTCCAGTCAGGTTATTTCTATAAATGATTAGACAATACAGCCAAACAAAATACATTCATGAACTAGATTTCAGATAGTTTCTCCAAAGCTAAAGCAACTTTGGCAATTATTTTCCACAGCTGTTTGTCTGCCATCGTGTGAAGTGTATGTTTGACCGCTTTGACATTCTGTGCTCTGCTTCGTGTCCAGAGATGTGAGCTGAATTTAAAAGGACACCGAGATGAAGATAAAGAGATCCAGGCTGTTTCTTTTATCTGGAAACATAAAAAAAAAACAAAAAAAAACAACAAGTCATGAACTGCAGCAATGACATGGGCATTATGTCATTACCACACACACACACACACACACACACACACACACACACACACACTGGATGTTGGATCAACTACTTATTTGTAATAACTGACATTTGTAAACCTGTATACCTATATTTACAGCTTTCAAAGTGATCTAATAAAATGTTTCTATATATTCTCCAACATGGGACATAATCTTCCATTGTGAAAGGGTATTATTATAAAAGTCGAGGGAACGCTGCAGTGATATTGCTCACCTGTGCTGACCCTGTCAAGCTTTATTTTGATCAAAATGTACTTAAATAATGAATAGCGATGGTGAAGGTCTCCAGCTTTATAGTCTGGTAGACAAAGAGCAACTGAAATCAGTCAAAAAAGAAAAACTTCACATTCAGATTTTGAAACTTTTTGTGGAAAAGAATATGTCATAGATGTCTAAAACGAATGTTTTTTGAAATCTGGAAGACTGCTTTATGATTAAAGCAAACACATGCAGTGATATAATCTGTGTTTTTTATCTTTTTTAAACTACTTTGAACGAGGTGTTCAGTGAAAGATGGGTGCTTAACCTCCGTCCTCTGACCAAACAGGGTGAAATGTTTGTATCATCAGTGCAAAGTAATACATTCATGCCGAGGCCCATGCCTCCACTTCAACGACGCTCAGATCAACATACTGTGTATTAAACACCATGACCAGGTCATAAAAGAAAACTCCAAGGGCAGGTTCTCCATGAGTCTGAAAGAGTTCGGGCAACTTTCAGGAAGCCGCAAGATATTGAAGAAGAACAACAGGCCATGCAGGAAGTGTACTCTCTGTGTGTACATTAAAAAAAAAGAAACCATCGTAATTCATGAATTATTCACAAGAAAACAGAATGAAACAGGAGAGTTTGGAATGAAATGTGAGAGCCGTGCATACAAAACTACACCGAATGAAAACCGGGGCATACACAAAGGATCCTGGGAGTAATGAAAACTGAGACACGATCAAGCTGAAGGGTCTTAACTCCACTGCATACCCTGAAGTCGCTACAACCGTATGAAAATGTTACATTAAACTCCTAAGTTGGGGCACTTTTTAATCCCAACTAACATTTAAAAGCATTTAATTGGAGCTCAAACTCAGTCAGGATTGTAAATGAATTACAAACGCTGTTGCAATTGTCGAAAATTTGCTAACAAGAAAAATCACACATGACGTTGCTTTGAACATTTGAGCCAAACCGACACAAAGCCAAGGATGACATTTGGGCTCTTATAAGGGACGTATATTCAGCTCTATAGAAAAATGTGCTCGTATTGTGCATGACTGTTTTGGTGAGTTAAGCTTTCAGCATCAATTAAAGGAAGTGAAATCATGTCCCAATAGAACTTTCCCACCACTAATGTATGCTGGATTAAAAGGACTCATAGGATTATTGTGGCGGTGTTTTTGTTGTGCTCCAACAGAGGTAAGAATTCTACTAACACATGTTTGCTTGTCACATCCGATCTTCTATCCCAGCAGCATTCATATTTAACGTCAAACTGCACCAGGCTTTGTTCATCGGCAGCCCGGGACGCGCCTCTCAATACATCTCGGTTCACTTGTATAGTGTTCAACACGGATTGGATGACTGCATTTCACTGGGCAATAGGACCTGACTTTCTTGTAATCAAACCGAGAGGTTCAATATTCTCGAGGCTTGAACGTATGGTTCAATGGTTCGTGATTCTCCGCCTCTCAGTTCCAAACTGTGTGTAAATACAATTAGTTACAAAAGAAGCACATGCTGTCCAATCTACCATGTCATTGAGTCTTGAGTGAATGTGACTTGGATCAAAATGAATACTTTTTCTGTGGACTTTTTTTTTTTTCAACCACCCAATACCGAGACCCTCTCTCCTCGAAGATAATCCTGTGTTGCGTTTGTTGAAGCAGCTTTTTCTGGCCCTGAATGGAGATTTCTCACCATCCCTCCATTCTCCCATTCATCTTTTCCACTCACTTAAAGCAGTCGTCACCCACAAATCCATTTTTCCTTATTAAAACATGTATTTTGGTGTTGGACGTCAGTTGAAACTTGCCTGAAAATCTGAAGTTTGAAAGTGACTGATTTTTTATTATTTTTTTTGGGGGGGGGCTCTAAACAATAAATATGAAAAAACCTACTGAGAAAAACCTGTTCAACCGATAATTTGTGGTAATATGCAGTGATGAAGACATTTTGTCATTTATCTGTGATCTGCTGGCCGCACATTCAATGGTCTCTCGCAGCAGGCTAAAGGGTTTGGCCAACTTGCAATTTGTCTCTGTCATATGCATGCTTGTGAAACTTCAAACTCTCCTATTCAATATGAAACAAGAAGCACCCAGGACTGCATCAGTGGAAAGCAGGAGCAAAAAAGAAGTAGCTGCTGTATCCTGTTTTCCACCCACCCCTAATGTCCTAATCCTTCCCTGGAAATTGCCAACTAACTGCCAACAAGTGCTTCCTATAATGGCCAAACTATTCCTTCAGCGGCGGAGCACAGCCAGCTGCTGCAGAGGCACACCTTCAGGTGTCCGTGGCTGTTGCGGACTGTCAGCGGGCCTTTAGCAAATAAGCGTGGCATGAGCTGGCTGTTTCTCATCAGCGAGATGAGCTCCAACGTAAAGATCTACCGATTCTGCGGTTTTATTCACTGAGCGGGTGGATTCCACTTTTGCATGTCAGGCATGCAGGATGCGTCTGAGAGTGCGTCGCGTGTGAAGCTTTTTAACGGCGTTTGTATGATGCAACAAGACCCTGGCATGAACCGCTTCAGCACAGTGCGACGTACACGTTCATGTCCGATCGACATCAGCACAGTCCCAAACAAATCAGATTAGCATGGGGTGACTTATTACCTGGCAAGTACTGGGCTAAAGGTACTCTCGCTAATTGCTGCGCTCGCAGTGAAACAGTGAGAGACAGACTGTGAAGAGGCCGGTGCAATTACAGCTCACTTCAATGGACCAATCAGGTGCCATCATGCCGACTGCTCTCTTTCAGAAGGGAAAGTAATTCGGGGCTGAAAAGCTAATGATTACAGCGCGCCAACAATCCAACTCCAGATCCATGAGAATGCTATTAAGCATGCAAGCGGCCCTGTGGATGGACTGTTAATTCTGACAGACTGCACCACCGAGACCATTACAAGGAGTCTGAAAGGGGAGCTGAGGCCATCGTTATCTGCTTTTTCAACCTAATTCTTCTTTTTTTTTTTAAGCGTTCTGAGCTTTGCCCTCCCTCGACAGTTTGTCTCCATTTTAGTAATGGTCTTTCTTCTTTTTTTCCTGCCCTATTTGACTTATAATTACCTGAAACTGCACAAGAGGTTAGATTTAAATGGAGATTCAGATGGGTTGGAAGTCAACGTAGTCAAACTGTGTTGAGATGGGTAAAATGTCTGTAAAATTGAAATGAAAAGTTTCTTTTTACTTTACTTTTATGAACTTTTAACAAACATATAGATTCAAAACAAAACAAGTCAAAACCAAAAATGGACAAAACAGACCACAGGTATATTTCTGTTATTATAAAATGAAATTTAAGTATGCTTCATAATGTTCCCTTAGTCAGAGGTCTAAAAAAGTTTATACATTTTTGTGAAGACATTTTTACCTTGCTGACGTGGACGCAGCCAAAATGTGTCATGAAGGTAAAAACATCATTCCCTACTAATTTGTAAAGTGTGAAATGACAAAATGAACACAATTTGGCTATTTGGGAAGACATCCCCTTTATTTATGTCCATTGTTCCAGTTCTAGAGTTTCAATCTGAGTTTGTTCAAACAGGCTGAATGTTGTGGGTCTTTGCTGGTTCCAGTTGAGTAGGATGCTTTTCTTTCCTATTTATGATATTATGTTAATCCTTTTTGTGCATGCGGGATCGAGTGTCCTGTCCACTTCTGTGCCAGAGAAAAAAACATATTGATGTACAGTCCATTCGGGTTTCTATATACAGTATAATAATAATAATAATAATAATAATAATAATAATAATAATAATAAGTAGATAAAAAATAGAGTTTTAACAAAATAAACAAATCTTTTTATAAAATTTAAATAAATGGAAAAAACGCAGGGCAGAGTGAACATACGCTGGGAAAGTGCTGGTGTTTTAGTTACACTGAACAAGGTCAAATAGGATATCTTTATTAATCAGTAGTTATGTAGATTTTCAAATTAGAAAGCGAGATGTGAAAACAAAAATATGAGTTGTTTTAGTAAGTAGGGCTGTTCATGGATTAGTTTAGTGTCAGATATGCTCTAAATAAGCTAATGAAAACGGAATTTACAGCACTAAACATCAGTTAAAACACATTGTTTAATTCCAGGGAAATCTTTTTTTTTTTTTGTAAATGTAATGCTCACAACTCTTCTGACAATAGGTTACAAAAGGTACTACAAAAACTAGTTAAAATATTACCAGTACTACTTCCTGTCTTGACCTTTTCGTTGCCAGTGTCCCAGCTTTTCTGAGATATACTGCATGAAACTATTTTATAATGAAGGTTTCATCTGTGTTCTCGTGCCAATAAACTGTGAAAAGTTAAATAATCACATCAAATTTCTGTTCGCAACCTTTTTGATGGTGTAATGTATAATTCCCCAAGTAATTCCATAAGGAAATGGGTTTCATTTAAACATACAGTCATTGGTTATGGAACAAAAAAAAACAGGTCGCTGCCGGTGAAGGAGTGAGGTCAGATTACCACCTCAACCCATCACATCTGACCATCCCCTTTTCCCTCCTGCTGAGAAAAGAGGCCAAGCATCTCCAGACCTGTGGGTCCGCCGGGGTCAGTGTGCACTCACATCTTCATCATTAATGCATGGCTTTCCATTTGAACTGGCAAGCTGTGGAACAACGCAGTGGGACCCGGTGCATACAGCTGTTCATACATTAACCATACAGTGTGCGCTGCTGTGGACAGGCACAGGAGAAACTCCCTTTCAAAAAGCCATGTTGATACTGACTCAGCGGCTCTCTGTGTGAGCTGTCACTCCTCCCATACGTGTAATTTATCACCGCTTACATTTGGATTTCTCTGGTATTATCATATACTGTCGAGATGGATGGCTCTTAGTGGTAGTATTGTGTAGTACTTCATAGTTTGTGGGACAATACATCAACATATGTAAATAAGCTGTATGTTATAATCCATTCATCTTCTGTTCGACTTCTGGGATCAAATTTACAATAAAGAAAGTCTGTATATGTATATGTTTACTGAACATTTATTGGGAATAATTTTCAAATGCAGTAGATTATTGCTCATTTTTTTTAAAATTACTAATAGTATTGTTATTTTGTGGATTTAAAAGAAACTAAAAGTACTTTTTGCAACTCGTTCATTGTTATTCACTCTTTTCAGGCATAATGTGATTCAAGGTCCTCAATTCAAGGTTCTCAAATGCCAATCTGTTGGTAGATTGATGACAGAGTACTCAATGAATCAATCCTTTCTTGCTTTAGAATATTAAGTACAGAATTTAGAACCTTAGAAATGCATGTAATGAACTGATTTTGTATACTCACGTGCTAAACAACACCAACCTGAAATGGTTAAAATACCTCAACCATTTCCAAAATCCATGTAAAAACATGAACCATAGCTGACGAGTTGAAAACATAATTAGTGCAATTCTATTACACAGTACCCCCCCCCCCCCCCCCCACAAACATGCACTACCATTTAGTAGCAGGAACAGCCTGTGATACAGACTGAAAACACAACTGCAGACTTCCAATCTCCATGGTGTGGTTTTTTTTTTTCGCACAAACCTTCACACACTTCTCCCACTGACTTTTTTTTTTTGCTTGGCTCAATGTTTTAACAGTTTATAGCTGTGGCACCTCTCCACAACACAATCTGGTGAAACAGGGACTTGTGGATGTTTGCCTTATATGATTTAGAGTTGTTGATTTTGGGCAACTCTCCTGTCTTTGATATACTGAACTCAAAGCGAGAAGCAACCAAGCCCTTTTAATACACCTAAACAATGTGAAGAGGTTATGTTTCTATCCATCTATTCAATTCAGGATTGTAGGATGCTGGAGCCCATCAAAGCTAATCTAAGGCACAATTGTTTCGGCTTCATTTTGGATTAACTGTGTTTGTACTGTGATGAACTGGTAACTGTCAATGGTTTATAGAGGATGGATGGATAGATTAACCCTCAACCATGCCATCACAAATGCAGATATATTCAGTTTTTTGACTAAATTGACCAACAACTGAAATTGTCATTGCCTGTTTTAATTGTAACTGTATTTGTACCTTTTCTTACTCTTTTTATCTTCTGTACAACAGTAAGACAGTTTGCAAAACATTATATCATTCAGCTGATATCACTGAGATTTTCCGAATTTCCGAATGAAGAAGGACTCACTTATAATGGATTAGAAAAATGTATTTTCGAATCAATATTATTTGGCCTAACATAGTCTTCAAAGTTCTCTCCACTCAAATGTGTTTTTATTCCAACTTAGTAAATGCGAATAATGAGCTTGATTGTGCAGCGTTCAGACTTGAAAAGCTTTGACATAAACCTATTGAAAGAGATTTTTTTATTTTTCTGTTCTCAATAAAAATCCATTTTTAAGGGTTGTGGTCTGCAATAGTTTCATGCCAAATCTGGTCGAACTCATATACACACATATAAACATTGATGCTCAGTGCAGTATTAGCAATGTGCAAAAAAATAGAGTTTGAACCCAACAGACTCATTTTATAAGTAAATGTCATTTTGATTGATAAAGACAAATCAAAATTATTTGCAATTTGAGATGAACAACCATGAGTGGGTATGACAATTCCAGGCCTGTATATGAAGTGATCTCCCTGGCTCCTGCTTTCATGAAAACATCTCACGAGCACCTGATTATGCCAATAGCAGTCCAAGCTGGAATATGTTGTACAGCCTACATCTTATTTTTCAAAAAAAAAAAAAAGATAGAGGGAGAGAAAAAGGTCTGGAGGGGAAATTTAATCTGTGGTGTGCAGATGCAGCTCTGCAAGCATCAGATGCCTGCATGTCATGTCACACATATGCTAAATTCCACCTCCAGGCTCCTCTCACTGTGAAACATCCCCTCTATATCCTCTCTCTTTCTCAACCAAATCCACTGATGTCAGAATGTGCCTGCAACCTGATCCTCCAACTGCTTGAAAATTCCTGAGTAAAATAATTGGCTCGTGAGGAAACAGCCATCCCAACGTCATTGAGATTTGCGCAAAGTGCGTCCAATCCAAGCCTCCCGTCCGCGGGTTCAAGACTTGAAGAGCGCACAAGTTATTAACCTGCATGATCACGACTGAAACTCACAGAGGGACGGGCCTGGGAATGGGAAGACCATAAATCCGCGATTTAACTTCAGTGTGAGTCTCCTCTCCTGGCCGAACTGCCAGCAGGCTGCGTTTTTTCCTCCACTCACGCTGAGGGAGTAGTTCAGGGAAGGAGGGAGGGAGGAGAAATAAAGGAGAAAGATTTCAGCACCGGAGCTGTCCGCCGCCGCTGTCTTGGAGAAGACTCTTTTTTTTTTCTCCTTCTTTTTTCTCCAAACAAAAATAAATACAGAAGCAACGGGAGGAGTGAGGCTGCTTCCGCCTGTAAATTTCTCCGGTGTGGGACTGCGCGCGGCTGAAGGGATAATAAACTACTGTGCCGTCCATCTCCCTGCGGGGCTCACCGACGGGCGTAAAGAGGCGCGCATACTTCATTCGAGCCAAGTCTTTGCCATGCTGGACGGCCGGGCTTGAGGCTATAGGAAGGATAAAGTCCGCCTACCCCCCCAACCCCCCCATCCTTCTCCTTTCTCTCCTCCAATAAGTCGCGGTGAACACCACCATCCAGCCTGTACCCCTTTACGGTGAGTCCGCGCACAAGGCGCATCTGCTTATCCTTTTACAACTGCTGCTCATAAAAAACATAGTTACATAACAAACTGCCTGGCGGGATGATATGCTGAGTTTAGGGGTGTAGATCGGAAAGCCTTGCTACATATGCTTGCTTTGGGAAACATATTTGGGTCAGCGTCCTTCTGGGTGTGGATGCGCGCAGCGGTGTTTTTATTTTTTTTGGTTAAACTACGGGAGTTCTCGGTGGCTCAGGCTGCTTCTATGACTGGCGCATCGGTGCGAAGAATATGAGTGAAAACAGGGGAGCTCTTGGACTATAGTTAGCGCATGTACGTCATTGGGCGGATAACTGTTAAAGCACCAGTATGCCCTCTTTTTTTCCGGGTGACCTTATGCAGCAAGTTGAAATCATTGCTGTGTGGTTCTGTAACTATTGGTATGGTTGAGAAATCTGCAATCCCATAGGCAGCAGACACTCAAGCTGCAGTTTTCTCCAGCTGCTATGTGTTCACCCCCCCCCCCCCCATTTCCATCCAAGCACTGTCCTGTCCCACAGGAGAGTGCTGCTGTCCATTAAGCTCTCCATCAGTCTTTGTTTACAACCCTATTGTCTCCAGTCCATGCAGGTCCTGCAAACAAGCCAATCCTGGTGTTAACCTTGGAGCGAGTCAGTCCTGCCCCTCAGCCTGTGACATATCCCTCGGTGCAGCCCTGAGCCTTCTTCACCGTGCTGCCTGCTCTGTGCTTATTGTCAGACTCTTCTCAGTGCTGGCACAGGCTCTCCGCCTGGCAGCGTCTGAATGCCAGCATGATGTCTCCAGTCTAACGATGCATTGAGATTTAAATTCCTCCCCCATTCAGGCATTTCTCACTATTTTTGGGGGGTGATTTGTTCACAAGCTGGATTTCAAACCCCTAGTAGCTTTTCTTTTCCTTTTTTTTTTTTTTTATTGAAATAAATGTTGCTATGGAACGAGAAGAGGCAATGAAATGCCAGAGGGGGGACCGTTTTTTTTTGTCCATGCACGTATCAGTGTAGTCCTTCCTGAAGCAACAAGGAGTCCGATCCGTGCACACCAAGGGGAGCCAAAGCACAACAACCATCACTGAGCTCTGTGATTTGATTTGGGCAATCTCTGTGTGTCCCGCTGCACGTACATCTGCGTGTTTCAGATGGGCTGTTAATGATTCCACTCGCAGGCTATTACAGGGATCCGGGTGAACTCGTTAGTGTAATTAGTTCCAGGTCTTTGGTTCCCCAGCCTGTGGGTGAGATCTTCAGCTAAAGGCGGATTCATTCCCATGAAAAAGCATGCTTTGTGGACCTCCCATTCAAAAACTCTTACTCACCCCCCCCCCCCCTTCTCCTCCCCCCTCTGAAACAAGGAATGAAAAGGAGGACTGGTTGGGAATCTAATCAGCACATACCAGTGACATCCAACAGCTTTGGGAAGGGAACCTTACAGTGCGAGAAACACACACCCACATAATGTGAGAGAAAAGCCAGATACAGTTCAGCAGGCTTATTTTAGGCTTCCGCGACACAAAATGCACCAGTAGACTTTAACATGGCAGACTAACGTGTCTCGGGGAAAAGAGCTGGGTTTGGCTGATTTTGAATTTGAAGTATCATAGAACAGCTGAATAGATAACAAACCAAGCTTCGTGTAAAACACCGGGTACATTTACTGCTCCCAGCCAGTGAAAATAACCGATCCAAGAGGGAACATTTCCAGCTCTTCTGTTGAGTTGCTAACAAGACGTGTCCACACTGCAGCTGTAGTCTGTGAAAAAACAACTGAAACAATTGAAAGTGTTAAAGGCCCACAATGCTGAGGGAAAGTGTCATTGCAAATTACTCAACACGTCCTTGTCTTTCCAGAAAATACTTTTATATATTCAACCAGGCAAATTTGGTTTTGAAGAAAACAAGTAAAAGTAGTTTGTATCATAATAATGTTTTTCTTTAAAACAAGGTAAGTGAACCTATATCATCCGTCTTTGAAGGTGAAGTTACTTGAGCTAAACTGCTGGACTTGCCACTCAGTCATGTGACCACAATGACCTTGTAATGCATTCTCTGGGAGGAATATCAACATAACCAATCAAATGGGCACAAGTCTGGAAATACGAGTATGGAAATACAATATTGGATAGCAAAGGCAGTACAGGTCAAACTTTTTCTCTCTCTCTTTCTAATTGTGGACACACAGTTTGATAATGGCACAAATCCAGCATTTTAGATTGGTAACACGTTGCGTGATTTTCTTGAGATAGTCACTTTGGCACAAATTGGGACTTCAGAATGTTATTTTTCAAATCAAAACGTATTAAAAAACCAACAGGGCCCATGAGTCACAGGCAAACATATTAAGTATGACAGGTTACATTGAAAGATTAGAAAATTAGGTATTGGGTCTTTCTGAGTGTAGTTTGCATGTTCTGACTTTCCCCATGTCAATTTTCTTTGTTTTTCCCACATTCTGCATATCTGAAGACATATTTGTTTAGCAAAGCGTGTGTGTGTGTGTGTGTGTGTGTGTGTGTGTGTGTGTGCGTGTGTGTCTTTGTCCAGTGGTGGACTGGTGATCTGTCTCGAGTGTCTTTTGCCTTATCATATGTTAGTCACATTCACCCATTCATTCAAACACCAATGGAGATGATCAATCTATCTATTGGGGGCAGTTTGGGGTTTAGTGTCCTGCTCAAGGGCACATCGACGTGTGGACAGCTGGGGAATTGAACCTGCAAACTTCTTCTTGAAAGACAACCCACTCTACCAAATGAGCCACAGAAAAAACTTTTTCCACAACCACAATGCTGTTTGCCTCAGAAAAGGTTACTCTCACACTCACACTCATAATCATAATCATCATCATCATCATCATCATCATCATCATCATCAAACATATACGTACATACACTGTATTCAAAAGTATTTCTGCTGGATTCCTCACTTTATATGGTTTGACATCAATATTGTCAGACTGGTGGACTATTTCCCTTCAAATAGCCGCTCAGTGAAGTCAGTAACTCCCCCCTTGGTAACACTTTGAAAGTTTGAGCACTAAATACTAATATAAACTTGAAGGTGTCCCTGTTGCCTTTTGCTTACAGGAGAAACTTGCATTATTTTTTAAGTCAAATGCATTCACAATTTACTCCATATATATTTCTGCCCTTTTTTTCCACAAGTATTATTCAAACTGTTTGTGCCATATATTGACCTCATGGAAGTTGATGTTTTTAGCTCAGTGTGGTCTGGTAGTATTAAATTGGTGAGTGAAGTGTGGGCTGACAAAAAAAAAAGGAAAAAAGGATTACCCTGAGGAGCAGAATCAAATCACAAGGATTTGAAGAGCACTTTGGTGCCACCTCCCTCTGAAATTATCAATATTTAATTAAACCGAGATGCTCCTGAGAGCTTTGTTGTCTGAGAGCTTGTCATAGTCAATTGCCCATATAGATCAACGGCTTAAATGCAGACAAAACCAAAAGTCGTCTTCAGATGCTTGTGCAAAAGTACCTAAAATGTCAGGGAGAAAGTGGGGAAAACAAAATGAATGATTCACTTCTTTGCAAGTTAGAAAACGACGTGTCACGTCGGGATACAAATGAGTGGAGGATATGTCACACAAGACCTGAAAATGAGTGAAACGCTGATACGCTTCGCCGTCTCTCGGAATATTCGGTTGTAGTGCAGCGCGACAGAATAACATTTCCTCAGCCATATATGTCGGGTTCTGCCCCAAGGAGTGGCCCTGTTTTCCTTCCCTTCATCCAGATCTTTTTTTATCCAGGGGCGTTTAAATCATTCAGAGGGGTCCACGAAGGAGAGCAGAGCAGCGGAGGCAGCTGCTCCTACAGGAGTCGAGTGATCGCCAAGCCTGTGGGGAGATTTGTTCTGTCCTCTCCTGCTTTGGATTGCCCATCAGATGTGATATGGAGGGTGAATCTGGGTAACTGCTGAGCCTCAGTGGAATCACTTCTCTGAACAGTTCAAGGGAAATTGAATAAAAATAATTACTGAGCTCTGCAACGGCTGAACAGCCCAATGATCTCAATGGTTGTCAACCAGCAGGATGCAAGTGTATTAGTTCAATTAAGTGGCCACTTTTGGTTCAGGAAGTGGTGCCCAACTTTAAATAAAGTGGCAGAATGTATAATTGATGACGACTTCTAGTAGTTATGATAGAAGCAATGTAGATCTACCTTACTATAAAATGGTAGAAGGCATCATGATGGCCCGAGACAAACCATGGAAGCATTCAGCAGCATTTAACAGTACTACTACAAAGAATGATGTGACCTGCATTCAACATACATACAGTATTTTACATCAAAGTAATGTCTTTGTCGTACCGAAACCTTGTAAACTTTAGGTGATTTATCCAGAAACACTGGATTTACAAAATATGATTTAACCAAACTAAATTGTGTCATCTATCCCTATGGAATCACTACTTTACTGTGAGGGAATAGTTTGTGTGTCTCTAGGACCACTGGAGCTACGTCGGCTGGAGTTTCATACTCCAAGTAGGGCCGCCCATGCCAAAGAGGTTGAAGGGTAGAGACCAGATGAAGAGTGATCCCTTGCCGTCCAGCTAACCTGCTCCCCATAAAACCTGCATGTCACAGTGACCGAAACTAGCAATAGATCTCGGTTCCCTCGGGATCAAATGGGAGTGAGTAAGTAATCCTGTCATGACATTGTTTTGATAAAAGAAAACCTCAGCAATGCTGATCTGATACATTTGTTTGGGCTTGTAACCTATATTATCAGCCTCTGTATTAAGACTGGGTTGGTGAGTAATCACTGACACCAGGATCTTCACTCAGAGATTAATGATCTGTCCCTCTTGAACCATAAACGCGTACTGAAATGATGTATGTGAGGGAAACAATGGACCCCGTTGTTTCACTCCTGACGGTGTATGTCGAGCACTCTCCCCTTATACCGTAGCAAGAAGGTGGATTCGAGTCCTGAAAAGCACGAGTTTGAGGTTATTCGGTGACTCTAAATTGCCTGTAGATGTGAATGCGAGTGTCTGTCTCTCTGTGTTCGCCAGATAGATTAGTGACCTGTCCATTGTTCGCTGTGATCAGCCCCAGTGCCCTGCGACTCTGAAAAAAAGGATAAAAGTGTAGAAGATAGAGGGATGAATAGAGCGAGGGAAACACTGCCATTTATGTAATTAGGATAATTGTTCAGAGTGAAAGTACATTTTTCCAAACCAAAGCCCAGTGTTTGGAGAGCAGTTAGAAAGAGTGTCTGCCAGTGTGTTGTTTCACAGTAATGGTCCGGCGGAGAAAAAAAGTTGAAACCATTTGAGTTGAAACAATCGTGTAAGTAATACACATATTTTAGCTCAAAAGCGCGCACAACTCGTTATCAATCCTGAATTGTACCGAGGATCAATGTTGTCATAATGTCCTCATTGTCACCATGATGACAATGCGTCAGTGTGCCTCACATTATTGGGTCATCATGGAGTGGAGAGCTGTTGAAAACAAACAAAGCAAGCCGTGCGATCCAAAAGAACGCGGGACATTCGTGGTCAGGGTTAATTTTTTTGGTAAATCACTCACTTCGCAGAGCAATGAAAAAGGAAAGGCTCTAAAAATATACATATCTACAGCAATGTCACTGAATAACAAAGACCGCCAAACAGTTATAAAAAGAATCTAACTGACAAGGTTATACGTGTCCTCTGAAGAGACATTCAGCGGAGCCGTCGAAGATGAAAAGCAAACGCTTCTCTTTTGTGAGCACAACGCGCTGTCAGTCAGACATGAGAGGGGTTGATCATTTTGGCAGACTTGTGGTCAAAAAGGTTTAGCGGCTCCCAAAAAGCAAGGCGACCAGGTGGCGGCTCGCTCAGCGCTATCTAATAAACTCAGGTATCAAAGCCACTCACCTGACCCATTTGTGTCAGAATCTCCTTCTACACCGAGGGAGGGAGAAAAACCCCCCCCCAAACATCAGACCCTTATTTAAAATTCACAAGATAACCTGAAAATGACAAGGTCCTCTGTGCACGTCCATATTTCCTCATCAGCTGTGACTTTAGCTCCGGCTCTGTGCGAGGAATGCAAATGCCACACAAGCAGTCTGTCTTATTTTTCCCTCCAGCTTGGGATCATTTTTTTTTTTTAACAAAAGGCAAGAATAGAGTGCAAAAAAAGTTAAATCTTGAAGAATGAATCAGGGTTTTGGTAATGAAGCTCGCAATGAGGGAGAATTAACACAATCATGACGGTCTCTGGGTTTTTTTTGTTTCTTTTTTCCTCCAGTGATATCCTACAGATTTAATTGTTTTGGCCTTTTAACACTCAAATTGCATACAGTCAGTTTTCTGCATGCAGCGATTTGATGGCGTGTACAAAGACCTTCCGAGCTTGTAATAACTGTAGTTTACTGTTATTGTTCTTATTTCCCCCTGGTGTTTATGAAGGCTATCCACATCGCTGGCCATTAAAGAAGAATTTATTTTCAGTTCATTATTTCATAAGAAATAGCACAGTCCATTATCTGTTCTACATAATAACCGAGCAACCAGCTGAGGATCCAGCGGCAGCGGATACATTTGCTAATACATCAACCATGATGGGGATATTTAAAACTTTGGTGTCAAGCATGCACAAGGCTTTCAAAACTTGTGTCTTTTTTAAAAAATCGAACACATCCGAGAGGGGGAGGCAATTTATGAGCAGGTCTTTGCAGGCACCTTTGGCAGCTGAACGCCGTCACTGTCTACAGTTTGCGCCAGCGCCGCTCTGAGACAGAGCAGGAAGGTCACTTCAGTGGATAATTAAGTCCCAGTAATAATCACTGAGTAGTCCTGTGTTGTCATTCCATCACCAGATCCACTGTTTTTGAAGACTGAGTATGGACTGATAAGATGGCTTATTTAAGACGGTAATTCAGTGTCGATTCTGTTTATATAAGATTAAATTTGAGATCCCTGTTTTGTAAATCTGCTCTAATGTAAATGTTTATTTTTGGAAAATTCCTTTTTGATTAGATCTTTTTTTTTTTTTTAAATGTTTGTGCAATGAACACTGTGCAGGCTGCAGAGTGTGTGTCGTGACTTTGAGTTGAATTAGTAACTCTAAATTGCAAATAGAGGGAAATTTGAATGTGTCTGACTACTTTTATGCCCAGCCTTCGCTCACGCTCAGCTGAGATTGGCAACAGCTCCCCACAATCCTGAAAAGGATAAAATGATATAGAAGATGGATGAATAGTGTGCAGATTATGTACAGGAAAGTAAGAAGGGAGAGAGGGAAGTGAAAAGCAAAAATGGTGATGCTTGGATTGGAGGTTGGAAAGTGATCCACCATAGACATCAAAGTGACACGTTTCTATAGTTCCAGTATTGGGCGGTTTGTCAGAAAGGCGATAAGCTCTTTTGCCTGACAGCGAGAAAACCTGAGGTTGCTTCTAGGCCTGTGTCATGCTACTTTAGGTCCTTCCATGATCCAAATATATGCTTTTTAAATTGGATTGATGATGTTAAAGTGGCCATAAGTGTGATCTACGTTTGCCCAGTGGCGATTGCCTTTACACATCAGACAACCCTATTTTTTGTGTTTTAATTCACACTCTACTTGTACACCACTTTGTTTTCATCCTCGATTCGATGAAAGCACTTTATAAATAAGTATGGTATGGTATGGTATGGTATGGTATGATATGATATGTGTCCTGGATCTTATTCTTGTGGAACAGGCTCTTACAACTACGAGTACAAGCATGCACGCTCCTTGTTATCACACTGTGGAGAGGCCAGGCTCTGCAGAAGCCGATCAGATAGAAAGCTCAGAGCCATTATTAAGGGAGGCCTCAAGTGATAAACAGAGGTAATAAGGCCTTCTACTAAAGGTCACAATAGCATGAGCAAGAATCTTACTTTGAATTACAAGAAGCTGCTCAGGTGGTGCCCCAGAATATTAAAAGAAAACACTGAAATAAGGATAAAGTGTCCCTTTTAAAGAATGCATATGCATCTTATCTGTGAAAAGTTCAACCCGGATAAGAGGTGAAACTGCTTTTGAATCTTTTATGCTTTAGCTTTTCGTTTGCATGTCTAAGTTAAAGTGATGAATTGTGGGAAAATAAAGGTCTGGGAACGTGTGGGAAGAAAACAACAATTTAGTTTCTGCCTGGTGGCAGATGGCAGATAGAAAAGCCACGGAGAGAAACCCATGTTCACTAAGGATGAGGTGTTGTTTCGGGGAGTCAGGAGGGCATGAACGTCACGGGGTCTGAAGGAGAGACTGACAGAATGATATTTAAAGATCATGGAGCAGGGACCTGTTGGTTTGGGCAAAAACATGGATGGAAAGATAATTGGACAACAGTGGTGAGGACTTAATTGGAAACTGGGCTTTGAGGGACTCTGAGACAATAGAGAGATAACGACCAGGAATAGGTTGTAATTAGAGGCTGCAGATTATCATCACACATCTTCTGCATAAAATATATGAATATATTTTGAACGTAAAGTCAAAACGTTTTCTATGTTAGGAGTGTGAAAGTAACTGGTCGTCACAGCGAGATCGTGTGGATGATTAACATAAACTACTCAGAATCTTATATTTATTACTGGACTTTTGTGGAAATTTCCTCTTCTGTCTTCATTTACTGGTTCGCTCATACACAGACCGAAGGCTGCAGTAAAATAGTGGGAGAGAAACTCTTCAGCCTCGGCCTGTCTGTGCTAAAAGACAACCCACTGAGCTGATCGTCACCCCTGCAGATAGGACAACAGTCTGCTCGATATTCTGTAGGCCTCCAAATGTGTGTTTTAATGACTGAAAAATTCCCAGCATGCCTCTGTCATTTATTAGCCTGTGGGAGGGAATTGGTAGAAGTCACACAGACCTTTTCAATGAAGTGCTTGTCCTTGATGAAGTCAGCCAGTGCGTCCCTAATTTTCCACAACACATGGGGCGGGAATGCATAACTTTGAAATGAGCAAAGAAGAGGAGGAGGTTCTGAATGTTGTTTTTCAAGTTGGAATTGACATAGTTTCATTGTGGTTTTCAGGATTTTTCAGTTTTCTCTTCTCACATGAGCACTTTTTTCCCACATCTGTTTTGAAGTTTAGTAGGTATATTTTACTCTTTCGTCGTTTTGTTTTTTTTTATTTCAGAGAGGACATGCATAACCTGTAGGCAGAGAACAATAAAATCCCCACTGAATGCATCACGCTGCCAAGATTGTACAATAATAAATAGAGAGAGCCAGGAGGTGTGTGTGTGTGGGGGGGGGGGGGGGGGGGGGGGGGGGGGGGGCACTGCCATTTCACTTTAGATAAATGTGATTGAATTTCACAGGCACTTAAGTGGAACATGGACGGACACGATTACATTTCAGAACAAAGACACATGTCCCATAAGTACCATGTAATCAACTAGAACTCACTATCCCGCCTTTTTTTTTTTTTTTTTTTTTTTCCAATAATGTAATTCATTTTTTCTGTCTTATTCAGTGGAAATGAGAAGTATGACTGTTTTCTGGAGCGGCTTGGCTTTGTTGGTAGAGTGGCGGTCTCCCAATCGGGAGTTTGTAGGTTCGATTCCCATCTCCACCTATCCACATGCCAAAGTGTGGACCGGTGGTAGTTGGAATATATAAGTGAGCTTCATCTGCCATCCTCACTGTACAGCCTGCCACAATTTACCATCTATTTGTTATATTTAGAAAAACCAAGCACGCAAATGAACATTGCTTAGAAGTGTAGAAGTTGTCAGATCAAAGTGAAAATTCAAGTAATGCATCTTTTGGGTCGCGTTATCCTCAGATGCTCTGAAACTTTCGGCAGTTCGATGTTGGTAGTTTGATGAGATGCCCACCCATCTTTGTATTTATTGTCTCGTCAACCAGTGTTGGTACCCGCTTTTGTCCTGGATGTTAAAACGGCAGGCAAGAGCCAGACTCTCAACAGGTTTTTGTGGTATAAGGTGTTATTACGTTGCCAAAGCTGACTAAACTCCATGATGGACCACATAACACCTGATCTATTAAGGGTAAAGAACAGGGGCAAACATGATCTGATAATACACACTGATGTACTAATGTGACACAGGTGAGGATTGTGTCTGTAAAATAACACACACTATCCATTTAGCATGATTGCATTCATGAATGTGGATTATGAGGTGCATCTACCCATTTGTGCGAAATGTGATTTCACACATTTTGCATTGTTCATGATTGCATCTATTTTTAATGCTTCGAAAAGGAAGTGCAAATTAGCTTAGCCTTTAGCAGAGATGCTGTGGTTATTGTGGTTAGAGTCACTTCCTCACCTTTCTTTTGCTTTTCTTTCTCCTTTGACTTTTTGACAGATCATAACCCATATTGCGTTGTTTTGGTCAAACTCCAATATATTTTCCTGTAATGCAATCAAACAAACGCAGAAGCAATCCCACTGTAAGCTGGTCATTTTTGTGTCAACGTTACCTAATGCAGGTATACTCCCCATTTTATGTCATGTCACTCATGGCGTTTTTTTTACCTGAAAATGTATCGGAATTAAAATTGCAATCCAGTTGAGTGAGCATGAAATTTACCACCCTTTATACAGGATTTCAAGACCTGGGATAATAAGACATTGATGAGGTGGGTAGCATAGCCCTCTCACAGCAGAAACAACAACGGGTTCAAACCAGTTTTGTTTTTTTATTCTTTGATGAAGTTTGTATTTTTGCCTTGTGCCAGCATGTTTTTTTTCCATACTTGTGAGGTAATTCATATAAAGATGTGAAGGGATGGATCTATAATGTAGAGATCTTCAATATGAGAATGAAATCTGTTGATTTTTCACGTCTAATCGATCTTCTGTCTTCTTGTTCTAACCCGGCTGACTGGATGAAGGCACAACACACCCCGTACGGGTTGCAAGTCCCCCACAGGGCAAACACGGACTACCACCCACACGGGTCGCTTAGACACCAGTTAACCTCAATTACGTGTTTTGTGGACTGCTGGAGGAAACCAGAGAAAACCCATAAATGCATGGAATCGATATGGGAGCATATTCAAAGCCTTTTGCTTTCCACTATATCAGTTTTATTTCATACATCTTAGGCACCTTACTGAGTTTTTCCCCAAAACTCACATCAACCACGATTCGATGCTGATTAAATCGTAGAAATATGTTAAAATTCTGCATGTAGTTTATTTGCTCTCAGGTGTCAGCCTTATTGGCAATAACTATATACCAGTAACACTGTCCTCGGAATAAGAATCAGACAAACGCTGCTGTCTCAAGGTGTTGGCTTTAATAACTAACAAAATCTCATTGGAAACCTGCAGCCAGGGGGAAGTTAGTTTTCTCCTTGGGGATCAATGAGGTAGATCTGGCTTCTATCTTATCTGGAGTCATTTCATTTGGTGAAAAGTCGGGAGTTGAGGAGGAGTGATGTCAGATATCTTCAGCTGGCTGAACTCAGCAAGTTGAGGAGATTGATGCTGTGTTCCCACTGTGGGTACACACATACACACAAGAGAACAACAAATGGAATCCCATTTATATATGCACATACAGGCAGGTATGCAGGAGGTTTAGGTCTCCAAGGGTTATTTGAAAATCAGAACAGAGTCTGGCCCTTTGACATAAGTATATAGGTTAAATTGAATACAAAGGATGAGGTGAAGGTTTTTTGCTGACACAGGCCCGAGCAGCAGAGCGCCAGCGGGGATCCCAAAGCAATTGTGGGATATTTATTTGTTGAGGACAGATGGAAAACACCTTCCTCCGTTGATGATTGAACGCACATGTGTGTGAAATGCTGGGCGAAAATGTAGTTTCATAGAACAGGCTTAGAGTGTGCTGCATTCTCTCTTTTCTTTGTTTGGATTTTGAAAAAAAAAACAAACAATAGATGACAGATTTTAGAAATCTATAAATGGTCAGCATTTTTTTTTGGTGACTGTTTTTTCTTTTTCTTTTCAGGAGGAGGTTGAAAGTAGATTCATGAAAGCACAGTGAGGTCTGTCGAGCTTTCACAAATAACTAGGGCACCAGTTCTGGATAGACTCGCTGCTGTGAGCATAACAAGTAAAAATTCCCTTCATCTACATTAAACAGGGGTGAAAGCATCCAAACCTTTGCGAATAAAACAGAATTAAATCTACTCAGTGAGACACCAGAGGGGCGAGTGGAAAAAAAAAAAAAAAGCTTATTTCTAAACCACCTCTTTAAATTCTGAACTACAGTTCTGAACAGTTGTTGAATTACTGACCAGCTGCTGCATATTATATTCAAACTCCATTACTCAAAGAAGTTAGAGATATTTGGCATTTGGGTGAAATTTCAGGATGAATCTAAAATGCACTATAACTTTTACAGGTCAACTTAATGTGACCTCCTCTAAACTTTTAAATGTCCAACTGTTCAATGTTTCAGTACTTTTTGCACAACTTGCTGTTCTCTAACAATGTGCTTAACGGCAACATTCACAGAGACAATAAGTCGACTTGTGAACAACATTGGCATTTTTTATTATGGTATACCCACCACTGTTGTTGCCCTTTGTTTCAATAAAATGTTTGAGATGAAAAGAAATCACCACTGCATGTTTCTACTCAAATGTCCTTATTGCATGATATATTGTCACAATCGCATGAGCTTTTACCTTTCCCATAAATTTCACATGAAAGCTAAATATCCCAAACATTTTGTGAGTAGTGTATGTGTGTGTGCCCCAGTTTGAATTTGACTTTATAGTTGATGAGTTATCCCTCCTATATGGTCAAGTTATCTTCTTTCTATTGAACTAAACTTCTTACGCAGTAATCGAAACTCGTTCACAAGCAGAAAGTGTAAACCACATGACATATATGCATTATTAGACGGTAAAGTACGTTCTGAACATGTACTTAATTTGAATGAATTCCAGCGATATGGAAAAAGAGACACCCCTTTGTTTCATGAGTAGCATCCAGAATACAACCTTTATCCAGATGCAGGTATCATCAGAAAAGGCATCACGATGCAGGTGCAGCAGTTTTTCGTTCAGATAGCCTTCATCCTCAATGTCATGAATATTGGAGAGTCAGACACATTAGTGCGACATATAGATTCCTTCATCGACATCCTCGGTATCCTCCGTCAATACGAAGAGGAACCTCCATGTTTGCAGGCGGCCCAAATATATGTGCTCATGTTTTGTCAAGCATCTGTTTGAGTAGCCTTGAAGTCTTAAAATCATTATTTTCTTCTCTTCAGGATAGTTGTGGGCTTTACTTTCTTACAATCTTTACATTCATAATAAACCATGCCAATAACCATGTCTCCGTGCAGAATTGACTGTTTTGTGAAATACCAGCAGCAAGTCACTGAAATGCGGTAAAGGCAGCAGATAAGTGCAGGTTACTGGTAATAAAGATAGGAGTTTGGAGACATTGTTACTGACAGAACCAAATTTGCTGGGACTGAGGTCTTCAATGTATACTGAAAAGTGGAAAAAAAAAACATTGACAGTCATATACCTTTTTATGTTCTCCTTGTAGATTTTCTTATGCTCTCCCCTTTCTCTTCTCACTTTTAACCTATTAGAACATTTTTGTAAATACATCAAAGCTGAATTACAAAGATCCTGCATTACACATAGTGATATACCTGAACACCACTAAAGATCCATAAAAAAGAAGCATACTTTGAATTATATGACATACAAACAGAGTTAATCGAAGAAAGATTTCCCCATGCTAAAAGCATGTTTGCATGAGCATCATCTTCTGGTAACAGTATTGTTTCTTTGCTCATTTGCTTTCGGTCGTCATGAAGTGGATGCACACCCACCAGGAACAAAATGTGTCTTCCAGCTCAAACCTTCAGAATAAATTCTTCACAGCATTTTGTTCAATGTGAAACACAATCTAGAAATTCCATATCTATAAAGGCAAGTGCACTTTTGATAGTGTACATTATTTTGTGCATTTATGAGATGGAACCCTCCTCCTTGCGCCCCTTTAGTAATTCAGCTTCCACATGTGTGTGCGTGCAATGTTATCTTTGCATGTGGTTTTATCTGTGCAAAGCACAGATCATTGCCATTGCTCGTTGGATTCAACTTTACTGCCATATGGCTGACCTCTATGAAGCATACAAGAGCATATTCGCTTAAATACAAAACAAAAAATGATTTCAGATTTCAGAAAACTTATGTCACTTTGGTGCATTGGATGGTGGTTGTTGTGAGTCACTGTATCATCAGCTTGACTGTCAAAAAAATGACAGTGGTGATATTTGCCAAGAGTTTCAGCCAGAAGATATTTACTATTTCCTCTACCAGCGTTGGAACAACTTATGACATTGTCTTGCTGTACTAAATTTAATCTATTACCAGAAATAAAATGAAATAAAATATAGAATGAATCATTAGGAACTGAGCATTAGTGGATCACAGTTGCAGATGCAGAGATTTCTTTATGTAACTGGTCTCCGTTTGTCCCTCCTTTCTCCTCCATATGTTTGCAGCCATGGGAGTGCTCATGTCAAAGAAGCAGCAGGTGGAGAAGGTACAGAAATGCAACGCGGTCGTCTCTGCCTTCCAGGCGGGCCTAAAGGACCGCGCCGTCGCCGTCAAACAAGCAGACGAAGAAGCCGAGGAGGGCGATAGTGCTGCCAAGACTTCAACCGATGCCGATGAGAAAAATACCAAGGACGCAGATATGGAGGAGACAGACAACAGCGCTGGTCCATCGACCTCCCAGCAGGCTGCGGCTCCGACCAGAGACGAGTGCAAGGTCAACCAGGAGGCTTGGTCGAGATTACGGGATGGGAAGGGAGTGGAACCGGAAGATCTTGACAAGAGCCACCAGCTCACACCACCGGCTTTTGTTCGGCCCAAACGGGAAGCCGATGACGACCAGCCTGTCGAGATTGAGCTGGACAACAAAGAGCAGGTAAAGAAAAGAATTTATTTTTTTTAAACTACGTTCTCAAAAAAGGACAAAACACACACTGAATCCTCAGGTTGTAGGATTAAAGGCGATGACTGCAAGATGTCAAAGAATCTCCATGGCAACAGCAGTATATCATCTTTTTTCCTCCCTCACATTTGCCATCATGATAAAAGAGTTCAGGCAGCCTGCAAAGGGACTCTTCTCTAAACGGCCTAGTTGAAGGTAAAAACAAGTCCCAGATTGAAGTTGTTTTCTGGAAGGCCTTTTATATTTATGTCGTATGTTGGTGATGCATGCAAGGGATCTTCTCACCAAGCGTCCTGTAGGCGGGCTGCTTTAGCAGGCTCTAAGAGGTGGCCATAGCCTGGGTGATGCTGAGTGACAGGAGGATAGAGTTCACAGGAGAACTCGCAACAAAAAAATAAAACACTAATATAACGGATGGAGAAAAGAAACCTTGAATGAACAATGCATACTGCATGTTCATGCAGTATGTTCATTCTAAATAGAAAGTATACTGGCTTTATGTTATCTAATATGTTGGCTTTGCTAGACCGCAGTGAGTTTAGCAATAGATGGTTTACCCGTTAATCCTGCGCGGGTGTATTAATTGGCCTGACGCCTGTCAAATATGATGCCCTGCATCTCCTTGATGCACACAATGTTTCTGTGGTATGCAGATGATATCCTGTCATATCTGAATAACGTTACTTGGGTCGTCAAACGGATCTCCCCTTTCAGTTTTGATTCAGCGAGCAAAGCCAACTAAAGTGACTCATAAATTACAGTCATTTACCTCCAGGATATTATTATAATGGCACTTAAAACCAAACACACAAAAAGAGGCCCAAGATGACAAAACACACACTGAATCCTCAAGTTGTATACCACAGCGACCATGACAATCACACACTCAGGCACAGGTGAAACACATCAGAGCGCAGAACAGCAATCAGACACAAAGAGAAGAAGAAGAGAGTCAAAATATCAAAATAACACAAGAAAACAAATTTGTACCCTGACATATTAATGATACCCAACCAAAACTGCTATTCTTTTCACTTTTTCAAAGCATGCTATCAGTAATGGCGAACATGTTTTGGGGGAAGATTTTTCTGTCAAACCCTAAAGTTAATAGTCAGCACACACAAATAAGTTGTAATTTCATTCTTACTCTATATTTTAGCCCTCCAGCACACTATCATGACCTTTGTCGAAAATCTCTGCAGCTTTAAATCAAGACAACATTAACATAGTATATCGTGCATACTGTGTATAGTTTCCAAAAACAATTTGAACATAACTTATTTCATGTCAATCTTCTTTTCACCGTGGTGAAAAGCTCCTTCACTAGCAGACTAAATAAATAAATAAATAAATAAATAAGATGATGAGGACTGCTGCAGAAGAAGAAGAAACAAAACTGTGGAAAAGTTCTGAAAGACAATGGACACTGAGCCGTATCTATTTGTTCGTGAGTTTTATTTGTAACTGTAATTTGTCTTAATCACATTTAAGTTTAGTTTTGAAATGTGTCTTTTAATAAATAAAGCCCATGTTATTTAACCTTCTTTGTCACAAATCCCACTGTGCTTTTACTCTCGTCACTATAATCTAATCAGTCAAATACAATTCCGACAAGTATGAACCATGTTTTAATAGCATGTAGTAGGGATGACATGTAGAAATATCTCTTCTCAAAGCTACATGTTTATCTGATATACCTTATTCCTTCTTCCCATATTTGGCTTAACCACAAAACAATTCGGTGGCATTAGGTACTTTAAGTACATCCCCACTGCACACAATTCTATATCACAACAAGGTATTTTTCAGGTCAACTTCAATTCCTGTCACTTCTCATGTGTACAACAAAGCATGACACTGTGAGTGCCCCACAGGTGAGAAGGATTGTGGGATGCTATTGCCATGTTTAGATGATTCCGTCTCCATGACAGTTGACTTTGCACCTTACATCTGTAAGAAGACGTTTGGGACAACTAGAAATGCTTTGGCTTGCCAATAAGGTGCATAATCCAAAAGCAATAAAAACGTCAAACATATGCTTCTAGTACCGATTCCTCTATAATGTTTCATCATGAAAAATAAAGTCAGTCAAGGTCGCTTTTGATGTTCGACTCGATTTTGACAAATTGGTGTATGATCTTTTCCAGCATTCTTACATTCCTTTGGTTAAAAAGCCTAACTTGAGCGTCACAATGACAGAAACAGTGTGCTTATGTGGATGACATCGTCAGGTTAAACAAGGTGATGAGCGCTAGAAGATAAATTGTGACTCTGACAAAAGTTCACCTGGGAAGTGTCTCCAGCGACGATGCTGGAATAGAGATATTAAGGAGCAAATGAAACTGACAGTGTCTTTGTGTGTTGAACCAGCCAAGCATGCTGCAGTCATTTTCTTTGGCTTAACAGCTGAGAGCAACCTGACTGTGAAGTGAGCTGAGGAGAAATTGGGCAGACTGACGGTGAACACGTCAGGCTCGGGCACGGATATCAGCCTTTTATCAGAGGTTGTGTTTTGATTACCTACTTTTGAACCTGAAAAAAAGTAGTAGACACGACGCAGACTATCTTTAGGTTATATAATATCATCCCACCTTCAAACTACACTCCCACCACTTGTGGACTGATGCCCAAGCTTTTCTTTAACACTGTGGTTTTCCATTTCTATTTGTCCCTTACGTGCCTAATCAAGGTGACTGTGCATATAACACTTGCAAAATAAATGCTGTGCCACTTTCTCTGTTCTTTTTTTTTTTTTGTCTTCCAGCCGCCGAGTGACGAGATGTGCGACGTGTGCGAGGTGTGGACGGCTGACGACCTTTACCCCTGCAGGATCTGCACGCGGGTGTTTCACGACGGCTGCCTCCGGGAGTTAGGCTACCTGCGTGCTGAAGCCTTGCAGGAGATGAGAGATACAGCCCACACTGTTACTGGATGGAGCTGCTACTATTGTGTAAGTCTACACAGCTCGTATTCAACATCACACGCTGGACACCAGATTATTATTATTATTTTTTTTTTATTGTGCTATGCAAATGCAAAACAACAAACTTAAAAAAAACAAAAAAGCTTATTGATGCCCGTTTTTTTTTTATATTGCACAATTTCATTCAAGAAATGTGAAGATGACCCTGCAGAAATTGGAGAGACAGTTGGCTACAGATGCATTGACCTTGACGGTCCTCCATTAAATCAAGTCCATTAATCAGTTCAGTTCAGTTTAGTATTTGCCACAAACATCAAATCAGTTTTCTTCCTGAATAATTTCATTTGTCTTTACTATGTCGGGGGAAAAAAATAATCTACAGTTCTGGGTTATTTTCTCCAATCCGAAAATGACAGCTTTCTGTGTTCTTTATTCCACACTGCTGACAGTCATTGTCCCAAAGCTCTATACTTTATACACAAGACACATTTCAATGAGAGGGAAATCCAAGAACGGATTAGCTTATGGAGGGTAAAGGTCAAAGTCACGGTGCTCTTTCAATCATTATCCCGTTGTGAGGGAAATGTGTTGGAAAGGCCTTAATGGAATCTCTTCAGCATTAACATATTCTTTTTGACCTTTGAGTTCGACTCCTGCTAATATTTGCCTTTTTATGAGCTAAATAAGAATGTGCTGTAATATGGTGATGCAATAATATTGTTACGACACAGAAGCGTTGATGGGAAGAACATTTGCTATTGCTTCATGTCAAAATTCAAAATAGGTTTAATTTTTCTTTATGCGTTCATGAATCTTTCCATGAGTTATTTCTATTGTAGCAGACACAACACTGAGACCCCAGCTGAGGTATTTCACCATATTTTGCACCAGAAGGTCTCATTAAAATTGCCTTTATGTTGAGATTGTGGTCATTCTCTGTACTAATTGTTTTGTTTATCGCAACGATATAGACATTTTCGTCACGTATACTCACAACAACTCACAATAGCTTTGAAGTTTGAATTTTAAGGTTATTATGCCGTTATTTTACCAGCACAGCCCACTCAAGATAGGGCTGTTTGTGGTCCCTGAACTAAAATGTGTTTGACACACCTCATTTATATCCTGCGAAAGAAACAGATTATTCTATAGAGAAAATTATAAAGCGGCTGTGCCACTTTAATACGGTGATACTTTCCTTTTCCCAAAAACAAACACCTTGTCACGATTCTTTCTGGCTCTGCATGGTCACTAACTTCCACTGCGGCTTCACAACAAGTGTTGCTGAATGAAAATCATCATTTTGTGATTTCATAGTGCCTATTTTACCGGATGGCAAGCCATATAGTGCTATTTCCGTTTGTGCAAAGGGGATACCCTCCTCCCTGTGTAAGTGTAGACATAATGTTGATCAGAGCATTCAAAAGTGACAATGTGTTAATGGGTGCTAATCGAACACTTAATAATGTGCAAATTGCTGTTGAACTGTTCTTGAATCACATCTGACATGGTTTTGACATGTTATTGATGCCATCCAGCAGAGAGCTTGCTGAATGGTGGAGCTGCAACAAAGTAATCTAGCAAATACTTCAGCTTGTCATCGTGTGAAAATCCCAAGTGGAACTAATAGGATTAGTGGCGTCACCAATGGTGAGATAGTGACATTAATTAGCCACAGTTGAGTGCATTTGCTTGTTTGTCATTCCAGTTGGTGAAATCAACTGGTCACTACTACCTTCAGCTTGCACAACCAGTTATGGAGGTTGTAATAAATCCGGAAGCTGTAGGAGTGTGAAACTTTGGAAAAACGCGACTGACAGGATGTCGTACAGTGAGCACGTATTACAAAGTTTTCCCATTGATTAAGTCCAGAATTCACCTTCCTTTGAAAAGTATGAACAGCCTAGAAATGATTGACTTTTTTTCTACAAAAGATTTTACTTTAGCAAGCAGCAAATGCATTGCCTTTGACAACACCACAATAAAATATGGTTTAATCATTTATTTTAAAATGAGAAAAGATTTTTTTTAAAAAAAAGCTTTGCAAATTGTTTTTAGAATTCGTTGGAAAAATCAGCAGAAACAGAAAGTTTCATATAACTATAGTAACTTTGAGTTTTTGTAGATGGTTTAAATTATTGCTGAAATAACTAACTTTCTGTTTTTGCCTCATTCTCTTATTATTTAGTTTTTTGTCTTTCTTTCTTTTTCTTTCTTTCTTTCTTTCTTTCTTTCTTTCTTTAATTGTCTGCTCCTTCCTTCCCCTCAAAATCTACACATCCAATCTAACTGTCTGTTTGCCACTCTGGCAGTATATTCAGAAAGTCTTTGAGTTGTTTCAGAGTTTATATCCACCCATGTGACTGCATATTGTGCAGTTCTTTAGAAAATGTTTTGACTGAAATGTTAACAGTTGGTGAGAAGCTCTTCGTCTGATGGTTCATACTTGACATTCAGCAGACAGGCAGGCAACCAAAGGCTTTGTCTTTTTTATTGACAGTTTTTGGCATTCGGGTTTAATCAGAGCATTCTGATCGAGAGAGACGCTCAACCATCTGGGAGAGCCAGTTGATGAATGATTTGTTGATGTATGGCTTTATGACTGCGGATACATGAACTCAGATGCAGTTTTGAAAGAGATATATACATGGCAGTTACAGAAATGTCTTCTTGCACCCATCCTGCTGACGATGAACAAAAGCAGGATATACCATGCATAAGTCACTAGTCCATCTTTCACCAAACACAAAAATAGACTTTTTTCACCGAGCCAACTAAGACCCTGTTTACACGACAACATTGAAATGAATACACATAGTTTTTGTGGGGTTTTTTTTCCGAAACGTTTTACATTTACAGGGCAACATTTTGCGTGTTGTTGTTTGTTTGTGTAATGAAACCACACACACATGTGCAGAGAACAATATGCTATGAAGATTAACAATGGCGAATATATGAATATTTGTATGGACTGACAGCGAAGTTGGATTACCATTATGGTGACTCTATGCTGTAAAACGACCACGTCCCAGGAGAATATGAACTGGGAGATATTTATTGTTTTTAATCTAGCTTGTTATCAATACACCATCCAAAGGCAGCTATTTATATATTCGTCATGCCCCTACGTATGATGACAATAAAGCTATTCAATGGAAAACATGCAAACTTCGCACAGTAAGGTCTCCAAACCCAACCCGGACTCACCTGAAAGCAACAGTGCTGTGTACAGCTTTTAACATTAAGTTGATATGTGTGAAAGTACATATTTTCCATGTCAACCAATTTCAGTAAGAATTTGAAATAAGTCACTGTTTTGTTTTTGCTTTTCTTCTTCCCTTGGATCAGAACAGTAGAGCCTCATCCGGAATTCAACGCCACTGCCAATAGCCATGACTCTTGGGCGATGATCGCCCTGCGAGAGGCATAATGCAATCGCTTTTAATTCGAGCATAAACAGCTGAAGAGGGCTTTCTCGCTGGAGGACCCTTTAGAATGAAGTGGAGGCTTCACTGTATTTTGTCAGCCCTGAGAAGCAACGTCCTCTGCCAAAGTTGTCCAAACGGGGTGGGTGTTTTCACACAATCTGAGACAAAGTCCCACTGAAAAGTCTCTCTTTCTCTGGGCTGCCTTCTTAAGTATGTGTGTAGGAAATGAGAGTGAAAAGGCAACAATGCCGTCAGTGTACAAGAGAGAAATGTAGTCGAGAGTTCCCGTCTTCATAGCCGAAGAAACTATCTTTTTTAGCAAATCACAGCCAGCTGTTTCAACCTCCTCGTCACATCTGACATTTCATTTCATACAGACACTTGAGGCAGCTGCTGGCAGATGGACTGAGTTCCCTTGAAAGTGGATTTACAGTCGGCCTTCAAAGGAGGCTGCGACAATTGCGGCTCAGACTCAGCCAATCACATGGGGAGAAAGTGTACTCACTCATAAAAGACCCTTCTTTAGAGCACCGGCTTCATCTTCTATTTAATCAAGTCAGAATGGAGCAGTGCATTTAAAACAATCAAATGCCATTTTTATTTTCTAATTAAAATGAAAATGATTGTAATGACACTGGTTGGCGTGCTGTTGGAATGGTTCCTTCACAGTTTGAAAGCAGAGGTTTACTTCTGCGTTTTGTTGTGGAGTTTGCATGTTGTCCTGTTTTTTGAAGCTCATTTGTATAATCTAGTATAATCTAGTATAATCTAGGCCAGACCCGTCGTGTCAATTTCCCTGTTATGGACCACTGAGCTGTTTCCTGGTGTGTCCTGTTCTTCACCTAACAGCTGGAGCAGATGAACTTCCTAAATAAATTCCAAATGTAAAGCTTTGGTATAGATTTTGTGACATAGAGTGGACGGTAAAAGCTAATTACAAGAACACATGGATTGTAATATGGAGTCATGTGACTGCTCGATGAACGTTGGTCCAATATTGATTCTTCATTTACCTCTCTGTTACCTTCATCACCACTGTGGCTATAAGTAGTGTATAAACTATGTTCATCAGGGTTTCTTAATTAATTCATAATTGGACCTCACATGTACCATCCACGTTCACCCATTAACGCAGGCTTTCACATTCCAAGGTGCATCCGAGGAAAATTGAGGTCCAATATTTTTTCGCTCAAGGACACTTTGAAACATGGAGAAGCACAAAGAGGATTCAAACCAAAGACCTTCCACTTTGAGGGAAAAAAACAACCTAAAACTGCTCCACCACCTGAATCTAAAATACATTCATTCAGCTGTGAAATTAACTCAGGAAAAAGTTCCGCTTATAAAATTGACTGTAGGAGGAGAACTATTGTTTTTCTTGTGCAGAACTGTGGAACGGTGAAGAAAAGTTTCCCTATGTATAGTCCACTGCTAGTTGCACCATGACGCCCAATACACTGTGTACCATAGTTAAATAAATGTACATTTTTGCTCCTACATCGACTTAATTCCCTTCTGTTGCTGTCCGAAATTATGTTGCATCAGTGTGGTTTGCATGTTACTCAAAAACTGTCATTGACTGGGTTTCTATTCACAAAATAATGCCGTGCCTTCCAGCCGTTGGGATTTGGGAAAGACGAGATTTGATTGTGTTCGTGTCACAACAACAAATAGGCAGCATGTTCACACCTTAAGAATGTGCAGGAAAGTGATTAAGTCTCAACAACATAAATTATCAAAGGGATTGAAAGAAGCAGAAGTCAAAGATATTAAATCCCACATTTCAACAGATCTTCATATAATGCTGCTTTTTTTTGTAAATATCAAGCTATTAAATTCAGTCTTGACCTTAACAGTGACACCTATTACAGGACTGTACACATTATCATTATAATACTGTGTAATCTTAATCGTATTCCTCATGCGACTGTAAAACATCGTTATGTAACACAATTTTTTAATGTAGATGCACAAACAGTGTTGTGCCGACATAAAACCCTCAACCAATCAAGATTCAACGGCTTACAAGTGCAATTTCCCAGTTGGGAATGCACAACCATGACGCTCTCTGCTGATTTTGCTCGTTATATTTCAGTATGTATAAAAATACCACATGGACATGCTAACAAGGTTATAAACTTGGCTTTCACTGGGGATGGCTTTATAATGAGTAAAAAATTATTGCGAGGTAGAATTCAGGGAAATTGCAGGGCTTGGTGTCGCACTTCATGACATTGAGTGACCTCTTTCAGATCACACTGCCATCAGCATGCAGCATCAGTTTGTTGCACCTTTAAACTCAGGAAGAATGTTTTGTTTCTAAAACTTGGCTGCTTGGCTCCAGAGCCTAAAAGTGGGTTATTTAAAGCTACTTGTTCTCAGAGCATCACCAGTACTGTCATTTCTCCAAACGAGACCGTCTCAAATAACTATTTATGCAAGCTGCCAGCATAAGATTAGAATGTGTTGTTATTTTTATTCTTTATTCCCCAGAGGCCTTTTGTGACTTAGAGAGCGCATTTCCCAGATGCTGTCAGTAGGTGTTGCATAAGCCCTTAAATCAATTTTTAAGGCTACTCTGAATTTAAATCTGGACGAAAAATATTGTTGGACAGACACAATAATATCAGGAAGGCTTCCACAGGCAGATGGGCAGTGTGTGTGTTTTTTGCAGACGGCACAAAGGATAATGCTTAATGAACATATCATATCAGGGAGGCACAGAAATCATGTCAGGTAAACAAGCAAATAATTAATCATGCTGTCATCGGGAAACGGCGCTTCCTTTTGTTTCAGATTGTTGATTTTGATCCAATTTCAGAGTGACATGCCGATACAAAGAGATACTAATATGTAGTCTTCCGGGAGATCACTCAATTTAAAAATATTCAATTTCACATCTTAGTAAGAGACACCTCCATAAAAATAGTAATAAAGCTGATGATGGAAATGCATCTGTCAAGCGTTTCAGCGTGTGCCTTGTACAGCTGCACAAAGGTGGAAAATTAAAATTAATTCAATTTTCACAACACACAGTCATACCAAACCACCAGAATGTTATTTTCAATTCAGACCCAAAAGAACAGATACAGTATGACACATCATCACACCTCAATGATTTTGAAAGGAACGTGATCAACCATGAGGTATTTTAAATTGCGCTTCTTTTGTTGAATGGCTGCTGCTTGGTTAGACATTTTAGACCCCTACGTGTCAGTACCGGTTTTGACCCAAACGGCAGCTGTGGCTCGGGTGGTAAAACGAGGCTTTCGCTCAATCAAAAGGTTGCAGGTTCAATTCCCCGTCTTTCCACACGTTGCAGTGTCCTTGAGCAAGACACTGAACTCCGAAACTGCTCCCTTGCATGCCAGCTGCCTCCACCGGTGCGTGTGTGAATGTGATTAACAATGTAAAGCCCTTTGGGGGCTCCTCAAGTGGTGGAAAAGCACTATATCAGTGAAATCCATTCACCGTTCCTCCACTCCGTCCACCTCTTCTGTCAATATGGAGCTGCAGGATTTCATCTTTTGGGATTTGCTCCAGCAGTGGTTCTTCAATTTTTTTCTCGAGGGACAAAATGTTTTATTATTGTAAACCTCGGCAACCCCCATTTTGTCCTCCAGTGGCCACTTTATGAAGTTTGGCTATAGCTCTCACTCATCTCAGACATTTGATAGTTATTATAGTTTTTCTTGGTCAAAGTGATATATGCCACAATTTGAAAGAAGGCACCACGACCTGGACTGTCTGACAGTCACTTGACTTTGTTTATTCAGTGGCGGCCTACACATGCTGCAACTAAACATTGCAAAATCCATAACTGATTGACGCGTAGGAGCAAAGAGGATCATCTTTAATGAGATTCCTGTATCTACTGAGTGAAGTCTTTCAAGCGAAACCATCAGTTTGAAGGAGGCCAATAGACGTAAACACTGGGTCCTGCTCTGAGCAGCGCAAACAGATGAAGGGCACACTCATGATTAGAAGATGCTGCAGTGTCGTGGTGAGGCGTTCGCCATTACTTTGATCATCAGAACCGCTTGGAGGTGGAAATGTTGCGCTTCCAGCTTGCTGATATTTAAAGGCTATGCCTCTTTTTTTTGTTTTTAACCCAACCCAATTGAATGTATTTGTCATTGTGCGAGAAACAGATATATATGGAGGCCTTGTGATTTCAAGTCATCCATGTTCTACTTAATAAATCCAAGATTTAGCTGATTGAATTTATTTGTCAAAATTTAAAGTCGCTGTGAAACACCCAGATATCTATCCTGCAGCATTTTGCTTCAGAGGGTTTTTTTTTTTTCATCTGTTCTTTTAAAAGCAGTTGATTGGG
Source organism: Lipophrys pholis (assembly GCF_963383615.2). Classification (NCBI taxonomy): domain Eukaryota; kingdom Metazoa; phylum Chordata; class Actinopteri; order Blenniiformes; family Blenniidae; genus Lipophrys; species Lipophrys pholis. The sequence continues at coordinate 13,374,072 of NC_137641.1, read as the reverse complement.
TATTTTCATATTCGATTTCTCAAAGCAGTTTTTGTGAAGCCCAGGCAACTTGCAATTATTGTGATTAATGACCATGTAAACAAACCAGGATTGATTTACCTCAATGATCCCGAAGAGATCACGAGAGTTTGCTGATGTCATTTATCTTATAAATAATGTCTGTCATTATTTTTTTATTATGGGTAAATTTGTCAAATGGTATCCGGCTTCACCAGAACCCCTACCTATTTTAATTAAAACCATAGTCTGACATGAAATGGGTTTAGTTGTCGCTGAATAAAACTGATATACATACCTGTCAACAAGCACCGTAAAACTTAACTATAAAGGAAAAAAAATCAATGTATTATGAAGTGTAATCTTGGGCTTGCTCCTCATCCTTTTCTGCAGGACAATCTCAATCTACTCCTGACAGAGGAGGAAATGTACAGCCTCATGGAGACCTTCAAGCAGTGCAAGATCATTCCTGGTGAGTCACCGACAAGTGCTTTTTCATACGGTTTGTTAAATACTTTTTGCTGACAAAGAAATATCTAGTATCTTCAAGCTCTGGATGGAGTCTGAAAATGCTGACGAGTGTGTTTGACTCATTTGTGAAAATGTATGATTCTGGATTTCGTTCAGTTGTAAATTGAAGACAATTGTTGTTGCTGAGGCAGCATGTAATTCATCTACTCCAACACAATAGACACATATACAATCAAATGCCCCCCACCCCCCAAAATAGTAGGAATACAAATATCAAAAATCTGCTGCCCCAAGCTGTAATGTCATAGTCTGGGTTCAATGCATACAATTCACAAAAGCCAGTGAAGGTCATGGAGACATTTTTTCACACTCTATTTGTCAGATTGGAGTTGATGACTAGCAGGGCCTGCTTCAGTTGTTTTAATCCATCAAATTGTTATCTGCATGCTGGCCATGGGCGTGTCAGTGTTTGGAGGGGGGTTCAATAAATAAATGTTCTTTCAGGAGTAAATATTGGGGTGCCCACAGTTTATCAGTAAGGAGAACAATGACCATGTTTGTTGTTTAGTTCTTTTTAATTAAGAGTTTTCTTTGGGGGGGCCAAGCCAAATCTGTCGTGTTTGAGTGAATTTGCTGAGCTTCATATTGCACACCCAGCTTAATCCTGACAACCAATCAATTTGTTAATGGCGTAGCACGAACCTGTGCCGCAGAGCTTCTGCGGGAGTTAGATAAAAGCACTTTAATACTGTGGTGAGTTTGTGTAGGAACAAAGTAATAACTCAAATTTCTATGAGCAATCGGCTTTCAGCACCAGATCCGTACAGTTGGAACCTTATTTGAGGTTAAAGCTGTGAATGGACCAGATGCACAATTCTGGCTAAGGAGAAAACATAAAAAAGCAGCGCTGAGTCTGCAGTTCAAACAAGATGCTGATGTTAACGTGGAATATTTTCAAACTGGCGATATTGTAGCAAAGCTTCCATCCCAGCACAGCGTCTAAAACAAATGTTTATTACAACCACTACATTGTAAATGTGCATACAAGACATTTGTTCTGATTTACAATTTTCAATAACCCGAATTACCATTCGAAAAGCCAATAAGTCACTTCCAATCCATCATGATTCACCGATATATCCCAGTATACTTCTTCTGCTCTCTGCTGGTTGAATGTTCCATAAATAGCAATAACATTAAAGGTGCAGAAAAAAAAAAAAAAAAAGTAAAACCTAAGAGGAATGCTTTGAGCGTCTGCTATTATCAGGGTGACAAATGTATTGACCTCAAAGAGAAGTCTACTTCCCACACTGTGTTGCTCCCCGGAGTTATTACATTATTGGCCCTCGACCCAGTCTGCGGTGTTGTCGTGCAGCTTCGCTGGTCAGCAAACAGTGGGAGGTGCTCCTGCCTTTGCTGAAAATGAGTCACCTTAAGTTAATTATATCTGGAAGACTGCTATGTGACTAATTGGGGCCTGATGTGATGGATTGTTCCTGCGCCGCTACAGAGTCGTGCCTGGTGTCAGATGAGCTGCTGCAGTACCGCCACTTCGTATCCAAGCAGCAGTTTGATAAGGACCTGACTGATGAGCAGGAGGAGGAAGTCCTCGCCCAGTTCGCCGCGTTGGATCCCGAGAAGAAGGGCCACATTGAGTGGTCGGATTTTCTCTACTTTGAGTCTCTGGCAGTGTTGAGAAAGTTTCGCACAGAGGTATCATTATCGGTTGGAAAGATAATATATATGTATGAAAAAATTATTTCCCATGAAAATTATGCATATTGGATTAGATTACAGTCACCAAAAAGTCAATGTTAAGGTGATATCTGCTTGTATAACAAAGATGCATTAACCCAGTTGGACTTTTGTAATACATTCAATATGCAAGCTCTTATTTTTTGCAGGATTTTGCTTGTTTGTATTCCTGAGTCATGCTCAATCAATCCAGCAAATGAATATTAACACTTTCCTCCAGAGATTCTCATCCATCCAGATGGGCCTGGTTGGATGTGTCTTAATGATACAGTTATTACGCAAGTCAGTATCTTTGTAACAGCTGAGTCATGATTTCAAATCCTAGTAAACTTGCCTCAGTGTGTCTGAAGATTCTGGACCTGGTTGGATCTGCCTTCATGATGCAAGCAGAATACAAGCATGGCATTTATATTTGAGAATCTTCTCGGTCATATGTTGATGGTATTTTCCTATAATTTGGGGTCATGATTCAAAAGTTTTATATATATATATATATACATATTTACCAGAGGACAGGCAATATGTGTTTTGTTTATAGCTGAGGAGATTACATTTGCTTTCTGTAGGCTGTATGTGACTCTGAGGTTGCAAGGCGCTAAAGCAGTGCTTGCAGATTATGTCAGGCAGCACTTATGTGATTGAGTACAACCATGGCTAAAAAAAAAAAAAAACTTTGAAATATACTTTGCCAGGTTTCTAAATTACAGCAATGGAAATCATAAAACGGGGGGAGTGAAATTGTGGGGTGAAATAAATAAGGGTGATTGGAAGGGAGCCGGTCGGCCCAGGCCACCTCCTCTCATGCTTTGTATGGGTTTACTTTTCTGTAGAACTCGATGGTGCGTCTCTTGACTGCCAAGGAGAGAAACAAAGCGAGGACAGTGTTCCAGGGTCTGGGCCTGGACAAAGACGATGTGATCACAAAAGCAGAATGTCGCCAGGCCCAGCAGTCCTGGTTTCACAAGCTCAACAAAGACTCACAGTCCTGCAACGTGAGGTGAGTACAGCTCTTCACCACTTCTACGTGCCTCACTGGCAGGAGTTTGTGGAGTCGGGATCTCATCTGTATGCAAGTCGCAGAGGGAAAAAAAAAAAAAAAAAGGAGGGGATGCTTAAGGAAAAAAAAAGACAGCCAGAAGGAAGCAAGATAACAAGCTGTGGCCGTATCTCATTACATATGCTTCCTTTAGACGACATAAATCAAAGAGTCCATTTTAGTTACTTTGCAGATGACACACAGCTCTTTTTTTAAAGTCAGATTAACAAAAGAAACACAAATAATTCGTCTCTATTAAATAAATTGTTATGTTTCAGACTGTGTTACTGTTTCGAAACAGTTTGAAGGGTTAATTTTTATTTTTATTAAGAATCATTTAGTTCAAATCTGTAGCTCCAGTTTACATTTTATTAGAGAGCGGCAGAATGACTCTCCTACTTCATATAGCTTAAACCACATTGTGGACATCATGAACCATAGGGGACATCGATATGAATATAATCAAACATACTGTCGTTATTAAAACTGTGGGGAATGCATTTACATTTTTAATAACCAGTCTATGTTTTTACTGCCACGGGGTGGTAAAAACATGATGCATTGCAGCTCAAAGTTTTCAATATCTTTTTTTGCTATATTGACTGTATGTAAAGATGGAAGACGTCTTGCAAGAGAAACCAAAACATATTGACCACCTCCTGAAGGCCTGTTATCGTCCAGGCTGGAAACCATAAATCTCTCCATGCTACAGGAGGGGAAATTGGACCAACTAAAATGTTTAAATTATTAATTTTAAGAAAATTAATGGAAATATTTTTCCAGCAGATTGTTTCTGTGATTTTTGGTTGTTCTTCGATGATTAATAAATGTTAAACATTTACCTGTTTACTTGAGGGGAAGGCCCCGTTTACACGACAATGTTTCAAGTGAAAACCCATTCGCTTTGTTCAGGAGAACTATTTACTCGTGCACATGCACAGAAGCGGCATTTCAAAAAAAGTTGCATTTTCCCTCCTTTACACAGAAGACGAAGTTGGGGCGTTTTCAAAAAGATCGACCTCGGGACTGGTTTTAAAAAGGTTTCAGTGACTCGGAGCGCCATTGTCACGTAGACAGACACCCAAAATGCAACAAACATTTTCCATTTTCACTTAAAAAGGTTGTCACGTAAACGCGGCCTAAATGGGGTTGGGAATGTTCTCGTTCCTTCAGCAGATTCATCCCTCGCTCTTTACTTACTAATTAACATCTTTATATACAGTCTCCATACTGCTTAAAGACGCCATGTTAACCCATCTGCACGATAGCCACGTAATCAATCGGAAGCGCCGCAGTCCAATCGAAATTTACTTCACAAAAGTGCTCTGATGAAGAAGAGAATCTCGTCTATCAAGCTTCATTATGCAGCCACTTTTGTGATTACACAAGCTCTGATGTACATCTAGATGAATGCAGTTGCGTACGTGCGGCAAGAAGACTCTAAATCCTGCAGGATCACACTGGCTGTTGTTCACCAAAAAAAAAAAAATCAAAAGAGAAAGGTTTAGGTGTGAGCTTTTGAGAAGAATTTGGAATATCAAAGTTACATACAGGCTCGTCTCGCGCCACCATTTGCTGATTGCATAATTTGCATTTCATCATGTCTCGCTTCCAATGTGATAAAAAAAGGAAGATATTCCTCTTAAAAAAGCGATTACCATTATTACTTCCGGCACGTATGAATATTTTAAAAAGCACTTTGTCGAGAAAAAAAAAAAAGGAAAAAGGAAGACAGATTTTCTCATCAACTTGCGCAGGTGTGTGTTTCATAGCTCACACTTTCTGCGGCTGCAGTAGCAAATCAGAACAGCCACAGCGAGGACTCCTCAGAGATCTGCTCTTACTGAGGAGTTCCCTATGGTTGTGCAGGGTCAACAAATTTACCCCGGTTTGCAGGCTCTTGGCAACATGATTACCACGTCCACAGAGAGTTGTGGACTTTGTTTGTGCCGGAGTGCACTTTAACCAGACCGGGGCATAACAGAGTTGTTTTTCTGCCCGGTCCATTGAAGCTTTGTGCTGAAGCAGAAAACTCAAGGAATCAAAAGCAGCGAATCTGACTCGCACGAAATAGCCGGTGCGGTGTGCAACACCGGCTCGAATCAGTGCAACACAGCGAAAGCATTGGCAGGCACTCAAAATGCAAGTGAAATAGTGTTAAACTCACCACCTTTCATTTATAAACATTTGAAGAATGAACTGGTTTAGGTGTGGAAGTGTGTGGCAATTGAATGAAGGAAGAAAAAAAAAAGACGATGCCGTGAATTTTTTTTGTTAGCACTCCCATTCTTAAATGGATATGGGCAAGGACGAGCACACAGTGAGCTGATACAACACATTAATGCGTTTGGGTGAAAGTGGATCAAGGGGAAGACAATTCAGATGCGATTCACAATCTAACGCAACCCAGTGCAACATCGCTCCAAAGTAGTACTTCATAGACGCCCGCCGGGCAGAATCAACCTGAGAATGATATGTTTTTATTCTGTATACAATTGTTAACTTCATTTGTGGTATAAAATTCTAAATGGAACTAATAATGCACAAAATAAATGGGATTTTTCCAGAAAAGAAGGACTCATCTGTCCTGAACAGTTTTATTACCACAGATCGCTCTCCCTCAAGATAATGAAAGGAGAATAAGCTCTTATGGACTCTAATGGCGGTTGCGTTTGTTTGTTTGTGTGATATTCAGCGTGCAGCAAAGTAGCGTACACCATTTAGAAGCACTCTACTGTGAGTGAAACTTTGTTACTGGGTCCTGAAAAAGGCATTGATGTATTATAAAACATTTCACTGTTCCATTAGTGGGCTGACCCACCCTAAAAAAAACATGCAATGAGATCAAATTTACAATGAATCCACATAATATATAGGGAGTACAAGCCATTCATTATCACTCATCAGATGGGCTCAAATCACCACGTGACTTGTTTATCCACCAGAATAGTCTGAGACAAAACATGCACCACAGATGGTAATGTCATTGTTACATTATTTATGCTGCTACTGTGAGTTTACTGTTGCTTCCAAATGGAATTCAAATATTATTGGATGAAAGTCCTGGTCTTGATGTTTCCCTCAAACATAACTTTCCCGGTGACTTTGACTTAGTCTTCCTACATAACTTCTGTAATTATCACATTAACCACTAGATGTCCACTCTATGTAAATGTACACGTTATAGTCTATGGTAGTTCGGTAGGTAGGCATCTACAAACTGCAGTTTTTGCCACTTTTCACCAAAAAAAATTTGTCTGCAAACACATTTCATCTTTTAAACGAGGACCACACAGCTTATATGGTTCTATAGCCGTAGATATATTAAGTGAGTTTTTAGCCATTTTTGCCACATGGCTTTATTTTTCCCGTTCACATTTTCAATTGGTTTAAGCTATTTTACACATTTTAGCTTTTTATTTTTAAAGGCAATTTTAGCCGTTTGAGCAGTTTTAGTTGTTTTGGTGGTGGTAGGTGCTTTACCTATTTTAGCCACATTACGGATTTCAGCTGTTTTAACCATTCAATTTGATTTAATTTAATAAAAAAACTTTTTTAGCCATGAGTGAAAACGACTTTTCCAAAATGATTGTGTCGTGCAAATAAAATAAAAATTGGTGAAAGCTCCAGGGAGCCACTACAGCGGGGCAAAAGAGCCACATGTGCCTCCAGGGCTGTGGGTTGCAGACCCCCTGGTCTGTACATGAACAGCTATTTCAGTCGGGCTGACAATACTAGGGATCGTCTAAAATACTCCAGTGTGGCAACCTCACATTTTTTCACCTAACATGTGCGTACCAGCTGTTTCTCCATGTGTGCATGTGCATGTTCATTGCCTAACCACATGTGCGGTCACATCACCTGTGCTGTACCATCTCATCCCTCTCACCTATTCAACATGCGGCATCCCCCACAGACTCATGGCATTCTGCTCTCCCATCAATTGTGGGTGAGTGTGACTCAGCGCTGCATGGCTTGTCTCCTTTTCCTCACTTCAGCGCCCTCCGGCACTCTGCCATCCTCACGTATTCTCAGACAACCTCCTTGACTTGGATTTAATTTGTAATTTACCCTTTGCTTTAAAAGGGGGAATGAAGGGGAGAAAAGAGAGAGAGAGAGAGAGAGAGAGAGAGAGAGAGAGAGAGAGAGAGAGAGAGAGGACCTTGTTATCTCCGAAGTGACAGGTCTCTCTGAACATTTAGTAATCATACAAACCCTGGATGAACTTTAATGAGCAGAACATCAGCTCTTCACATGATCAGGTCTTTGCTATATTGCGGCAAGATTCGGGGCCGGCCTCTCATTGCAAGGATCAAAAGAAATCCTTTTGTTCTCTTCAGGGGAGCTTCTCTTTAAAAGCCCCACTTATCAGAGGACACTGCGGATGGATGAAACTTGAGAGTGTGAGCGGCAGGCGTCAGCTTCTCAAAATGCCGCTTCAATTAAAGGCAAATAAACATCAGATGAGTTCGAGGGCTGCAGTGCCTTTGATGGCAGGCACAGTGCGGACGTGAAAGGGAGTCGTTCAAAGAGGCATCAGTCAGAGGGGTTTATCAGTCCAGCTCCCGACTCCAAAATATCAAACGCCCGTGAGTCATAAATGTGTGGATGAAAGTCACTTGGGATGCAGGTGAAATGATAATATCCTCAAGCAGCATATTTATATACAGTGTGGGGGGAAACATTTTTACTTCGTAATGTTCAGTTTCGTTCTGTTGTTTCAGAAACAGCAGTTATGGAAACCCCTGACATTAAACTCAGCTCAGTAGTTTCTGATTACCTCATAATGAGCAGGCTCATTTTCCAAACATTTGCTGTCAGATACTTTGTCACAATCTCTGCAGTTCAAACTGCTTATTTCCACACAGTAAAGTCAATAGATTTAAATAGGTGTCACCCAAAGGTAGAGAAACTGCCCCAGGAGCAGTCCTGAAATGATTAATCTTTCAGTGCAAAACACTGCGAAATTGATATATTTGGGTTATTTGGATTTTTACAAAATACACCAATGCATGATTGACCTACCAAATAAATGAGAAATATGTAGAATGTCATGTATGTAATCCCTGTAAATTCAAGAAACCACGTGACATATTTAACAATTTAGGTTGCATTATCCTCATTTACACTTGACTTTGTTGTTGTGGGGTTTGTTGTTGCGGGAATTACTATAGCTTGTCCTTTGTGAGTGTTGTAATTGCTTCCTTATATTTGTACTTTGCTTTGATACAGTATAAGTCACGTTGGCCCCATATGCGAGAGCAGTCCAGCCAGCTCAGGCAGCGAAAAGAGCAAGACTGACGAGAGCAGGTTTGTGGTTTTACATTTTTGAATGTGTCTGTGTGTGTTTGTTGAAACTCCCCAGTAACAGGGTTTGAGCATAAAGGTGAAATATACTACTTTCCGGTACCTTCACTTTTTGTGTGTCGGGTATTCATGGTCTTTAAAAGTTTTGTAGCAGCTTTGCTAGCCATTGGTGTATTAGTTTTTCACTGTGTCCATTATAAAATGTCTTTTTTTTTCTTTTGTTAGTCTGGGAACAGACTGTACATTGCAAGGACAAAGTGGCATTACAGGCTTGGACCGGTTGATTAACTCGCTAACTCATTGTTGTGACCACACACACTGATTAAGGGCTTATTTTAAAATGCTCAACCTGAAATTGTTCATTCCAGTCTTTAAGGCCATTCCTTAAAGCGAGTCAGCACAGGACCATGAAACGAATGCAAATCCATCTCGAGCAGCAACAGCAAATTTGAGTAATCAATGAAACCCTGATGGCCTCGTTGCAGACCGTGATAACCTGCTTGGCTGTCTGTACAAAATGATGTTGAGCGCATAACTTGGCCTTCATCATATGATGAAGGAGAAACCTCTTTGGTGCATCATTAATTTCCTGTCCTACACATTTTTCTGTAATTGGAGACAATACACAAGGAATTCAGGCAAAGGCCACCGGGGCCACAATTACAAAGAGAAGTACACGAGAGTCCTATTAAGTGGAATAATAATGAACAATACACGCTTCGAAAGAAATGACAGGTTGTATAACTGAATTTCCAAATCATTATGACACACACGGGAGCAGAGAACCCATGCTTACCATGAGGACATTACTGCAGTGCATTATCAGGAAGGTAAGATAATGCTTGTGCATGAAAATAATTAATGAGATAAGCATTTAAACCACAATTCCTGGGCTTGGTTCGACCTTAAAACTCCGGTGCTGCTTTATTAGTTTTAAATATTAAATGTGTGAATATTGCCATCATAATCTTGAGGTGTATTCAACCCTTGGGATCCATCCGTTCTCCGGGTCTTGCTGGATTAATTTATTCTGATGAGCATCACTTCTGATAAAGCGTCTCCAATATGAGGGAAAACGCCTTCGGAGCCTCAAGCGAGCTCATTTTAATTTGTGTTGCAATTAAACATCCCATCACCACAATGACTGAACATCTTCAAAGACATATTGCTGCGTTACTTTCAAATTAGCATGTTCATGCAGCCATGGGGCACGAGGACCACAAAATCTAATGGCAAAAACATACTGGTGTACAAACAAATACCAGCTACAGTGATACAAGTATATGCCCGCAGAGAGGAACCGGAACAGATATAACAAGTGGACACGACAGAATCACTTTCCTTGTCAGTAAAAGTGAGTGTGTAGAAACACCAAATATGTTTTTATTTCTTTATATGCACAAGTTTGATCTAATAACCTCTGGATAATACAAAGCCTGCTGTTCATGTGAATCATGTGTGAAGAAATAATGTAAAACTTGCAAGTTGGACAAAGAATCATCTAACAGTTTAACTCTATATGAACAATCGCATCAATGACCATGTTCAAGGACTTTGGGATTTCACTATAAAATACAAACTCTTTCTGTGTTCAACAGGCCAGTGACTTGGGGTGACTTTTTAAAGGAGAGTGCCATCTACATTTTGGCTTCACGGCCAAATAGTTCTGCCATGCACATCCGGCTGCCTCTATAGTCCAGGATCCTCTTCTTGTACCCGGCAGAGAAAACGGAGAGAGATCAAGGGTGCACCCTGTAGTCTTATACATGAGCGGGAGAGAAAACAGACAAGCTGACACATTGACGTGAGGACGGCAACTGAACGAGCCCGGATGAAGCACTGAGAGGAAGCAGATCAAGCCACCGGCAGCATCGCTCTTCTGCGTCACCACAATGCTGAAAACACACACACACACACACACACACGCAAATACACACTGACTGACTCACCGACAACGCTATTGACAACAACTGTCACGGGTCCCCAGCTCTGCAAAACCTGACAGCTTCCGACAAACGCGAGAGATAGGGATGAGGGAGAACGACACCCACTAGTCCGACGTGTAGTTGCTTAAAGTTTTGTGGCGTCATGTGCACAGTCAAGAGAAACACATGGGGATGCTCACAATGACACGCGCTTGACTCGCGACATACCGCACCTTTCCAAGTGTGACCGATTCAAATATTCTTTCTTTTTGGGTCCCATTTTGTCCTGATATTAACCCCATGCTTACTGTAACGGGATTGTGTTATTCACCTATTGTTAATCACGCTGCACAGAGGCACATGCAAATTCTTTACTGGTACCATTTCATTACGGGAAAAGACTTAACCATACACAATATCAGAATATATACCAAATGGGAATGAAAGCTGTCTGCATACCTTATATATCATTAGAGAACTGCTCCACATACCAGTATAAATTATTATGCATTGAAAGTCTGTATTTATTCCTGTATCCGATGATGTATCCTCTGTTCTTTCCCCCATTTTCATCCAATCTGTGTTCTGCTGAAATACTACCTGTGAAAGAGGATGTGAAGTGAACGTTAATGAACGCTAACCTTGTAAGTGATGTGTATATACTGCCATATAGTACATTAGTTTCCTGTTGTGCTCTCAGAACTGCACTACGACAAGGTGAAAACATCCGCTCCTCCTGTTCTAATGTCATTATTTGCACTGTGGGAATGAAACGTAGTAGGACTGTTGTGTGACTTAATCACTGTAATGATGTACTGAGAAGACAGCGTGAGGTCTGGAGCAAATATTTGTCATTTGTTAATATGCTGAAGCACTGTTTTAAAGAAAATATGTTGCTGTGGTGAACTTGATGGGAAATCTTTAGTATAACAGAAACTACAAGAACTTTAATGCACATAAAAATGGCCACTAGACTCACGGGAAACAAACTGTAACAAGTAGGGCTTTATGTATAATGTTTATGCCATGTAATGAAAGCTCTATGCCAGGTTCTCTTAGCGAATAAAGTATGATCATGATATGAAACTTGGTCTGAGGGATATGTCTCAAATGAAAGCATGGCATATAGATTCTGTCTTGGCTATTATGGGTTTGTGTGATGTGCACCTTGAAAGCATGAATGGAAGAAAAAGGAAGAACAAACTGAAGAAGAAAAAAGAAACATGGCTATGGATGAAATCGCCTTTACATTGTAAATAAAGGTATATTTACATTGCGGCTGTTTGTGGTCAAAGTCTATTAATGACTGAGCTTCTATTCAATGAGACATTACATTGAAATTGGGATCTACTCCCAGTCCCAGTGAGGATTTTTCGGTCAGCTGTTTTACAAGGTGGTCGTGAAAAAAATCTTGTTTTTTTTTAACTTAAAAACATTTTAAGATAAGTGTTTAACTCAAACTCAGTTTGTGTTTTCTAACAGGGGTACGTATCAACTGTTATGCAAGTCACCCCTTAAAATCTGAGCGTTCGATGAAATGATGAAGCACAAAAACACAAACACACAATATATACGTAGATACACAGCAGCTCGGACAGAAGTCAAAATAAGGTTGGTAATGAAATTATCAAGCAATATCATATAGATGGCAATACTGTAGTACAATGTAGTACTTTTCACCGTGTGTACCACCTGATAAACCATCCAACTCTTCAAGCATTACCATTATAGCTGACTTGAAAGTACAATTGCAGAGGTTTACCCTTTAGCAATGGACTCATTACCTATATACATTTTTAAGCTTTATAGTGTTGTGATAAGTTTCTATATCTTGAAATAAATTTTATAAAAAAATATTATATATTTATGACTCCCAGTCTCCCACATACCACAAGAGGCAGTTCGTGTGCCACTGGTAGCACGAGTGCCACAGTTTGAGAACCAAGGCTGCAGTAAATGAACAAATAGATAAATAGAACACACGAGAAAGCCAAAAGAGGCCATAACAAAGCATGCAAACGTTAACAGTAGAGTAAAATAGAATAAAATGGTTTTCTCCACATCGATGAAAATTAAACAACAAGCAATAAAATCACAATAAATAAAAAAATCCAGACTAAAAGTGTGGGTTTTTATTTTATGCAGAACATAACCTTCTCCTCAGAATCATACCTCGATAAATACTTAATCACACTCATACTATTTAAAATTGAAAAATAACCCTGACGTTACCTCGCAAAGCCAAAATCCTGCTTCATACAGTACCGCAGGCTTCCATTCCAAAATAGAACCTTTGTTTAGTTCTGTGTGAAATTGAAGAGCTATTGCTGTGCCCTGCCCGAATGGAAAGCTCAATAAGCGTAACTGTAGATTTACAGCAGCAATACAGAAGCACTGGAGTCACACTACTTTAATATTCACTCATCAGCTCCATTTGATTGGCTGGAACACTCTATTTCGAGAAGCTGGGGTGGAATACACGTTGAAATACAACCGTGGCGTCTTCAAGGGGTGCACAGATCATACGTTTCATAGATTGCAAAGTGCTTGACTGATATCACTTATAAAATCTCAAATATATAGTGTGGGTGTCAAGAAGGTCGCAGCCAAGGGACAATCAGGAGTGTGAGTTGTGAAGGAGATTGGAGCCGAGTGTCAGCTGGAGGAGCATCATGGCCACTAGACCTTTTGCCTGCCTGTAATTAAAATTAGAAGGACCCTTGCTCATAAAACTAAAGGATTATCTTTCCCACAAACAAGCTTTCCAGGCAGCAAATCGAATGAAATGTGTGTGTTTTGCTTCGAAGGCTTGAAAATCTGTAAACAGCAAAACCGATGAAAAGAGACTGATAGTCAGACACTGCTGCCCTGAAGCTATTGTTCTTTTTTTTTAATATAATTTGTCGGTAAAAGAAAAGACAAAAAATGAATCCAGCAGTTGCTTCGGCCCAAATGTGACAAAGGTCAGCCACTTCTGTTGGAGAATAGAAGACGCAGGCAGCAATATGTAGGGGAGAAATCATTTAGATGAGGATGTTAGGTAATTGTTTCATTAGCAGATTCAATGATAATGTTCTTGACCTGGCTAATTGCTCCATTAAATGTTGAGTGAAAATGTGAAACTTGAAGCTTAAGATTAGTTCAAGGTTATCCCACTCAAAATAGTCTCACAAATGACTCCATTGATAGGGAGGATTGTTTGAAGTTTCAAATAATTATCTTATACTCTTCCCGGGGAACACATTTAAGTACAAAACACTAGTTCAGAGTATTCATAAAAATTTTAAATATCCATTTCCTTTTCCTCATCTTTTCACTGTGACTCATTCTGAAAGAGATTCTGTCCTTCGCTCTCCACAGAATAGTAACTTATACGGACAGAAGCACAATTGATTGTTTTGTAAATGTATAACAAATCGTGGTCTTAATCGGTGAATTATAAAAAGTTATCCAACAAAAGGATCGAACAAACATGGCATGCCTTTCTTTCTTTCTTTCTGGCTTGACATCCAACCTCAATGAGCCTGGACCATTCTGTCATCAAGTTCAGTTGAAGAGTCAGTCAATCTTCTTCTTTTTTCTTTTTCTTTTTAAATACTGGGTTTTCAAATGATCATGTTCTCCTCACAATACCGTCTTGCCGAAATATCCACCCTACTTCAGCCTGAGATACTAAACTTACTAACCTGCTAACCTCTGGAAAAACCTCTACCCATGACTTCTCTGCTCTGATTTCATTTGTCTCCCGGTTAGACTCCACCTTGACCAGCTTCCATGTCCTTCTTGCAAGAAGAATATTCTCACAAAGTGATAGTGTCACCAACACTTTCAACGGTTTGATTGATGAGCTGATACATTGCCTGTGTTCGTCCAATCATGCAGTTGAGATGTGTGGCCACATAGCGCAATCATCAATTTCCTCATCGCACAAGAAGACTTTGCTTCAAGTGGCCATTTTTTTGCGATGTGACTTTTACGTCAAAAGTTTGAAATGTCTTCTTTTTGGCGTCTCGCCCAGAACGGCAGACTGCTGCAATAACAGTTGTCCTCAGCAAAACCATCCCCACACACAATCCTTCACAATAACAGCTGGGTTCTTGATTATCCTATCAAAGTTGTATTTCTGATTGCTGACTGGACAATCTCAGTGGAAGCTGGAATGTGAATTTTCTGTTTTATGCATCTTGATGCGGTTCTTTCCACTCTCCCATGAGTACCTGGAGCATGCACTAGAACTGCTTGCCTGATGAATGTGAAGCAGTAAGGATGAAACAACTCCACACGTAGGATCACGGTCTTGTCATGGGAAAAAGATTGTACGCCCTCTACAGGTTGGGGGATGGAAGTTGTGGATTTGCCGCAATTCACCAGACTCTTGTAAGAAAAGGTGGATGATTCAAGAAGTTTTATTACTATTATTATTATTATTATTATTATTATTATTACAAACACACAGTTAAAGAAAAAGCTAAGTAGTTTTAAAAAAAAGACTGTAGTTAACTATTGGTCTCCAAACTCATCTATGGTGTTCAATTCAAGGCTTATAGACCCTATAGAGTCCCATGTGTGATTTTTCTATGTCAAGTGAACTCCATACAGCTCTCAGTTGCAGCTTATCAAAGACCACTGATAGAAGTTGTATACATCTATGTCAGAATAAAGGATCTTACCTATGTGACTTGGGATTTCTTTTTAAAATAGACTTCAAAAGACTTCCTCTGGCTTGTCATTGCAGGTTTCTGCATGTGACGTCTTGACATGTTTTAAAGTTTGAATAGGAAATACATTCGGAGGGTTACTAAAACGTTTATATATGCCAAGTACATAACTTAAAAAGAGCTTTGTTGTCGTCAACAAACCAAATCAGGGCATTGAAAGTGGGCCAAATAACCAATAAAGCTCCCAAGCAGCTCCATACAGTGTATTGATATTTCTGCTATACTGCATGCTAATCCGAACTTGTTAAGGTGTTTTTTAATCATTTGTGCCATATCAGCGCTTTACTACTCCAGTCCTCCTAATTCTACTTACTGCCTCATTTTCAATAATCGCATGCATTTAAAACCGATGCGCTCCAGCAGAGGGACATCTAAAACATATGGGGTCCCTCAGGATATGCATCAGGAAAAACTGTCATAAATCATAATCAAAGCAATGAGCAATGAAACTGTGGAAGTGCAACTTGACACATTCCTTCATTAACATAAACCGGGGCACAGTGGTTTACCACTGCGAATATTGTCCTGCTGAGAACACTCATTAGAGCACTGAAGATGTGTGAGTTCACCTGTGAAATATTCCACAACAAATGCATGATGGACTTTTGTTTATGGCCCATTTATTCCTAACCTACACTGCAGAATGAGTAAATAAATTAATCAGTGAATCAGTCAGTGAATGAATGGATTGTTGTCACCTCAGTCATTAGATTAAGGCTTAAACATAAATCTATACTCAAGTTATAAATGATTATCTGAATCATATTTGTGCCTTAAAAAGAATACGGCCTTACCTTCAAACTGATCAATTAGAGCAGCAATATGTTCATTTTAAAGACATTACACATTTTGAGTTATTATGGTGCAAGTTAATTATCAGAGATGAACACAGGATATGACTAAAACCTTTTGTCATGGTTTTGGGTGTGTGTTTACTCGACAATAGTCCACTGAAAACACAACTTTTCGAAAACGCCCCTGCTTCATCTCCATGGAAACAGGGGAATACACAAATTTTGTGGAAAACACTCCGACTGCACATGCGCACCACTACCATAGTAGATTTACAATAACAATGGCAGCCTCCAGAATGGTGACTCCCCCAGTTGCTATTCTCCTGATTGTTTGGTGGTTTTATGGGTCAGAGTCACCCTTAATAGCAATTCAACACCATACGAATGTCTGTGTACTCGCCATTGTTATTTTTTTATACTGTATTTTTCTCTCTGTTTGTGCGGATTCATTCAAAAACAAACTACGGAACCTTCTAGTGCCCCAAAATGAAAATGGACATCGTTTTCAAGACGTTGCCACATGTCAACAGGGCATCAAGCTCTGTGATGGAGGATGCTTCTACACTTTAAAAAAAAAAAAAAAACTGTCTCAATTGTAAGGTTTAACAACGTGTAATTATTAAGTACTAAACATAATGAAACAATTGCTCAATTATAACGGTGTCCATTCTGTTTCATCCACAGAGGCGAGCCTGTCAGAGGTCCAAGGTAACAAGTGCGATAGTGTCATATTTCCCCATGTGTACTCCCGAGGAACTCAGTACAAAGGTTATTTGGCACGTCCTACAGAGAGTGCATCGGGGACGGCTGCTGGCCGAGGATCTGCGGTGTGGCTCACTGATGTCCGTGTGATGGCTTCACTCGGCGCGGATGAGTAATGGTAAACAAGAGTGGCATGGTGGCCATGTCTCTGGTGAGCCAGTGCCAGATTGAGCCACAGTAAAATGTCAGCACATCCGAGTTCATCAACCGATCTGCGGGCCAAATTGGGATGTCTAATGAGACCGAGAGTCTTTCTGGTTTTGGAGTCACACAATATCAAAGGACAGTTCTTCTAAAACCTCTCCAAACATTGTTTTTTTTGTTGTTGTTGATTTGTCTAGCAGCGAATGCACACAATGTGTGTTGACTGGGTGCCTTAAAGTGTCAGAACAAGTTTGCTCTGCGAAGGAGGAGACTGTATTGCTCCTCCTGTTACCGTCGTTATTCCAGCATATTCGGCATGGCTGCCGGGCATTGCTGCATCACAGGGGGTGAACGCACAGACGGAGACCGGCTGGGGAGGAGTAGGATGAAGAAGAGGGAGGGAGGGGTGAGAGGTGGCGGTGGTGCCACAGAACAGACAGTAACATGTCAACATTCCTGTCAGCGATATAAATATCCACAGGAATACAGTTGTAAGCATACAATTGTGTGCGTGTGTGTTTCTCCTACTGGAGTTAGATTCAGTAGGGATGTTAAACATACAGCCTGCAGAATAGAAATACAAAGCATAATTATTACAAGGAAAATATCCACTTGAATTTCCTTAAACTATTCCTAACTTATTCATATAATCACCCTGTTTTACGAAGAGACAACAAACAACAAACTGTGATAACCTATCAACTATCAGGCTGCATGTTCAGTGTTTCCAGTGTGTCAGATTGGGTAAAGTCGAAGTACAATTCAAATGTGCGCGAGTTAGTTAACCTTAAGGTCCAACAGGGCTTCATGTGGTTAATTTGTACTAGTAGTAGTTGACGCAAGTGGCATGCTGGTAAAGCATCCCAGGGTGAGGCTGTGACAGTGTAACTCCGATATCTGTCACCGCTGTGGCAGCATGCCGCATGGGGAGCCAAGAATTAACATGAAGTTGATTCATTTGCTGCAGCTGTGTATACCACCAAACGGATTCATACTTCTTTGCACTAAAACAAATGGAAACATTTGATCTTTTTTGTTGTTGTTGTTGGTTTTGTAAAATACTGCAAGGAAAAAAAGCTTGATAGGTTTGTATCCGCCTCACTGCTTTGCCAACTGCTTTTCGACACATCAAAACTAACAACATGCCATACCATCCAACTCTGTCTCTGTAGCCCCATTTAGATCCACCTCCGCAAGCAAGCAAAAAAGAAAAGAACAGAAAAAAAAAAATCCCACCTCCACCAGCAAGGCCAACTTCTTCTTTCTCGGAGCCCACTCAGTCTCCGCTCGGCTGACATGAGCCAATTACAGCCGTCTGGAATCAGAACAGTCATCTAATGTGCCTTGTTTCTTTATTGGCACATGTCTCTCTTTTACACCCTCTGCACAACGGGACACATGTACAATTACTCATTTGTATGGAAATATTTAGACAGATAAGAAGTAATCAGAGATTAAACCAGCAGTCAGCTTCCCATAATGACGCAAAAAAGGTTGGAGGGGTAAAACCAAACCTATGTGGCCAAACAGCCACTACAATTAACTGTGACGCTGTCCGTGTTTCAGGGCTGCGTGTGCTGTGACAGTTGAGATAATGGGGCTGTAGAAAATGTAAATTTTCCAGTTGTAGAATCATGCAGTGAAAACAAGTCTTCATTAGTTGAAATATCCCCACAGGACAGATTTTTTATTTTATTGAGGTCCTCATTACTGGCTAAAGCCTCCAACATTTGATGCTCCCCTCCTGCTTGGGGTCGTTAACGCTTGTTAAACTTGATAACTTGATAAATCTGTGTTTATGTTTGTGGAAAGTAGATTTGGTAGAGAAGGACAGTCGCGGTAAGCCTGGTAAAATAAAAATTTAAATATCTTCTTTTCTTTTTTTTTTTGGAGGTTTGGCTGCAGACGTCTCAAAAAATCCTGCCGTTGCAAATCCAGCCACATCACATCGTCTTCTTTTGGTTGCACACATCAGTGTCCATGGAGGGAACATACTCTTCTCCGAGAGTCAGCTTTTATTCAGACAAAGAATGGCATTTGGGAATAAATAAATATGTACAAGAATGAACAAACAACATGATCCCTCTGGCAGATTCCCACTACAGCACATATATGATTTCCACAGCACATCCATGCGGTCTGCTTTACCTTGTTGTGAGGAAGAAAATTTAAAGTCCCAGTTCAAACTACAAACCCAACAGTCCCTCATAATATTCCAAGTGGTCCTCCATAGCCCTACATGATTTCTGAAAAATACAAAATGTTACAGTCAGTTTATGACAACCAGCTTTTTCCTAATTCAGCCTGCATAGCTCTACACCAGCCTCTGACTCTGAGCTCTGAAAATAGTTTACAATAAGGTCACAGGCACAAGCTGCAGTTGAAGTGGCAGTGACCTTCACTGGGATGCTTATTTTGAAGTTTGTGGGTCATTTGCAATTGTGCTCAGAATTGAATAAACATGTACATATGGACCGGGTTTGTGAACACATTTAGCAAACCCAAATACACCCTAATATCTCAAAACAGTTCAAAACCAAAGAGACCCATAGAGCCATGTGCAATTTTTATGCAGAGTGATCATAGTAAACAAAAAGATCATTTTGGACAACACTTATAGGCTTTTGTTTTAGGATGCGAATGGCAAGTTACAGCATCTCATTGTGCAAACTCTACGGTGTTCCACAAGGGTCAATATTGGGCCCAATTCAGTTTTTCAATTCAACTTTAGTAATTTGCTGCAAATTATAACACATATATATCAAGGCACGTGGAAAGGGAAAATAATCCCTTTTAACATCAGGAAACATTTGAGAGGGGACATCTTTCTGCATGCACTGATTACAGGAAAGAGAGAATAACGTAGACTTCCAATTCCACAGTTAGAAAACAGAGAGGACACCTACTGGTGTAAAATATAAATGCATTGTGAGTGAAAAGCGGCATGAAAAAGGTCTCCCAGCAGTTTAAACCTATTACCACTTAACTGAGAAAATGGTCCAGTGTTAAACTTGTGCATTCTCCCACTTTGTTGCATCCTTTGGAACAACAACTTTCTATATCGGAGTCCTTCTGACAACATCCAGCTTCATACAACAGAACCTGTATTAGAGTCTTGATTTTTTTTTATGTAAATTAGATTTAAAAAAAAAAGTGAATGCTTCCCATTTCTTGCAAGTAGTAATTAAACAAGCAGAGAACATTTTCTGTGGAATAAAGATAACGCAGTATTGATGTTCATGCATAGGACAAAGAAACAGACCTAGTTAACAAATATGACGCTTGAAGAAATATGAGGCTTATTAAATGGACCGTTTTAACCCTGAGATGGGGTGTCTTTAATCATAAATTGTGATATTTTAACTTTGCATTGTGCTTTTCTCTATGTGTCAAACCTGTGTATATTAAAAATACCTAAAAATAAAACTGCTTTTAAATGTTTGACCTGTTACTTAGTGTGCAAGCTGCTCTCTCTAAGGAGTCTAAATTTAGAGTCACCAGCAGAATGGCAGTCGGTAGTGCTGTGGAATACAGAACAAAGGATTTAAGACAATATGCTACATGAAAAGTGACAGAGTGAATCTTGACAAACCTTTAATCACAGTGGTGGTGGTGTGTGTGTGTGTGTGTGTGTGTGTGTGTGTGTGTGTGTGTGTGTGTGTGTGTGTGTGTGTGTGTGTGTGTGTGTGTGTGTGTGTGTGTGTTGGGGGACAGTCCATCACAGGACAAACACACAGTCAGTCAACACACAAACTCATAATTAGTCATTTAGAATAACCCATTAATCTCAAATACATGTTTTAGGGCTGTAAGAGAAAACATGATGAATCCCACACATGCACAGGGAGCAACATGCAAACTTTACAGAGAAAGATCCAGCTGGTAGTCAAACCTGGACATTCATCATTTTGTCTTCCTGTGATCATTTTGCATCTTTTTCAGCTCTGTGGTTGTCGAATACTGCAGCTGCTTGACTTTAAACGACACATTAACCTCTTCCAGTATTACAGTAAACCACTGAAAGGGTACTATAATTTTTGTAGCCATTAGTACAGACTGGACTTGATGCAGGCTTCCATCTAGTGTTGGAAATGAACAATTACATTTTTCTGCAGCGCTGCTGACGCTAATTAAAATCATTGATATCAGCCTCAGATTGAAACAATATTTGGGCATTAATGATGCAAAAAGGCGTAGATGAACTTAATTTATATTTGGTTTTGTAGTTGTATTTAATCCACAGATAGAGCTGTAGGTCTGATTCTTTGCGCATGCGCAGACCGGGGAGCTCTTTAGCATCCTCTCATGTTTATACGGCTCAGATGAAATGACGAGCTAACGCCGACAGCCACAACGGGAGCACTTTATCAGGTGAAAACAAATCTATGTGAGTGTGTGTGCTTTCACAGTCATTGTCTTGTATTTAGTGTCACTGGAGTAGACCAATCGGGAGTTGTTTGGAGAAAGCAGGACATCCTGCCGGTGTTTCGGATTAACTGGCATCCCTGTTAACTGGTGGCCAACGACCTATATTGTCCGTTATTGCTGCCAATAACAGTAGATGTTACAAGTCCGACAGGAATCCGTATGCCGGGACAGCTTCGTATTTCTGTCAGATTTCCAAGATTTGCGTTTAAAAAAGCAACAACGGACTCTAAAGGACGTCGGTCACCAATTGACACGGAAACCACTTTATCTGTAGCAGTGATGCTAGCTGCGACATTACCGTTAGCTCGAGTGCAAACAGAAACGCGTCAAATCTCATTAAAACTGCGGCAGTAAATAAACGTGAACCAAGTGTCAGATAGGGAAGCTTTCGTTTTGCAAGAGTTGATATTGCATCTGTTTCATGTGGGGCATCAAAGCAACGTCATTTGCCTTGCCTGGGTGTGCGTCCTGTTATAAATAAACACACTGTAAACAATGTAAACAACACTAAGATAAACACATCATATGTGGTCATCTTACCAATATTGTGATGCCATTGTAACTACTGATGAAAAATACCTTTTTTATAAAAATTTTTTTTAAAACAAACTCACTTTCATGCAGTGTACTGTGAATAATAGCAATATAACAAAATCAACCATTCGCCAATAATTAAAATATTTCAATTTACAATAATCATCAGAATAATTACAGTAAACAGAGGCTTGCAATACTCATTCTAGTTCATTTCATGGTCAGACACAGAGCAGGTTGAAATCCTCAAGCACTCAAGCTGTTAAACATCAACTCGCCCTCTCAACCAGGGATGGCTAACTAGTTTTTATGAAAGGGTCACATGAGCAACTACTGTGGAGTTATGACCTTCAATATAAACTAATGGTGCATAATATGAACTAATGAGATGACATTGGGAAAGGTAAGTGTTCCCATAGTTCACTTCACACTGTGACACTTCCATATGTTTTACATTAGAAATTAAATGAAATATCCCAACTCTTTTTTTTATTCACCTTACAAGCCATAAAAAACAAAAAAAAAAGACATCTTAAATATGTTTTCCCTATTATTTTTTAAAGTGGAGGCTGTTATTATCATATTTAAGAAAAAAAAAATGAAGCTTGAAACCTTTTTCTTAATTCCTCGGGTCAACTGAGGACAACCAAATGGCCACACAATATAATATACTGTCACACATACACATTTTTCCTGACACCCTCTTCAATCAAACTCATTAAATTGAGCCAATGTATGAAAATGTACAGTCATAACCACTTACTTCACGGAGATGTTGATGAGATGTTGGCAAATATGACTTTAATGTCTTGTGTGACACCGCTGAACCTTTTGGCAGTGTTTCCGATTTATATCCTTGTATGTCACAGTGAAACTCATAATCGATGTCACATCGCTGTGTATCTGCTGTTGCTCCGTCAAAGTCACAGCGACACTGCTTATTGAGATGACTAACTTTTGGAGTGACTGTTGCTTTATTGGCAGTCGAGGGAGAGTTGTAAAATATCTGAAATCTTACATAAAGTCGCACAAATCAAAGAAACTTGTGAAGAATCACCAAACGCTCTGTAGTTTCTAATAATGATCATATATTAGGTCTATCATTTGGTGTGATATATTACATTAAAGTCCATATCCTCCCCAAAGCTGCTGGTGCAAATTAAAAAGTTTGCTGAAACAGTGAGCATTTGGAAACTGTGAGGTTTTATGTAACGAGGGGCTGCAGGGAAAAAAAAAACGATGTAGCTGAGCAAACGCACTGAGATAAGGTATCGTGCGGACGGGCGGGATCTGTTAGGGTCTTGTCTGATCAGACATAACATGCTATTTTAAGCCACCTTGTGCATGGGCGGGGTGTCGGAAAATTCTCACCGCTGCTCTTGAGTTTTCCATTGTATGACTCTTTGCACGATCGTACAGTAAGTGAACAAAGACGCGCTGCGTAAGGAACACACAGTTCCAGTTTGCATGCATGGTACGGCGCGGTGAACAGTGGGTGTAGAAATCTGTAAAGTTGTTCCACAAGATGCTCAGTGTCTGCATAGTTGAATAAAATAAACTTTACTCAATTCTTCTGAAGCATTTCTTCTGAAGCATTAATACCTATGCAACATTAAGACCGACTCACATCTCTCTCTCTCTCTCCCTCTCTCTCCCTCTCCCTCTCTCTCCCTCTCCCTCTCTCTCTCTCTTAGCCACTTTGCAACTTCCCCCATCTCCAGTAAGACAAAGCCATGGGGAATACGAGCAGTGAGAGGGCCGCCATGGGCCACGGGGAAAAGGCCCTGCGGAGGGACAGCCGGGGTAACAAAGAGGGGCCAAAAATTCTGATGGATAGCCCAGAGGACGCGGACATTTTTCATGGCGAGGACATGAAGGTAAGGCATGCCGGTATCCCAAAGGAACTGGATAATCCCACACCGCTCCAAATCCCACACTTTTGATCATGTGCATGTACAGATTTCTTAAGGTGGTGCTATTTCAGGCTCCTTTGCAGAAAGAGGAGTTTCTTGCTTGGCAGCAGGACTTAGAATCAGAAGACAAAGGGCCCACTTTAGACCGACCGACAGTCTTCCGCTGGACAGGCGATGGAAAAGAGGTCTACCTCTCTGGATCCTTCAACAACTGGGCCAACAAGATCCCCCTCATAAGAAGGTGAGAACTTGCTCTAAGCAGTATGAGGCCCCGGTCTGCTATTATGGTGTTAACCAGCACATTCTGATACCTGTGATGGCTTCAGTTTCGAGATTGGTTTATGAGTCGGAAGGTTCCCGTAACCAAATGTCTTGTGTGTACCAAAGTGTCTTCCTCTGTTTCCCACCATCGGTCAAAGTCAGAACACCTTCGTGGCGATCGTTGATCTACCAGAAGGGGAGCATCAGTACAAGTTTTACGTGGACGGCCAGTGGACCCACGACCCAGCTGAGGTGAGAAGTCAAAATGTTCTCTTTTGTCCAGTGAGTCCACACGAAAAGTCTTTCCTCTTCCAACTATCTGGAAGTAAAGGCATCAGCGCTGTACTGGGACTGAAAGATCAAATTGTATTTGGAGCTTATTCTGTTCTGCGAAGCAAAGATTCTGTGACCACGAGCCAAAGCTGAACCGTTCTGCCTTGTATAATTCTGGTGCTGTTCAAATTCAGCTTATCTCTAGAAGATACAGGAGCTCCAGCAGCACATGTGCAATCCTCCCACGAGATGTGGAACTCACAAGATCAGCTGCCCTCTAAATAGCACCACTATCAAGAGAAATAGTCTTAAATCAAACAGTGTCGTTTTATTCTGATTTACACAGCTGTATTGATCTGTTTGATTGTGTCTGTTGTGGCAGCCTGTTATAACCAGCCAGCTGGGAACAGTCAACAACATCATACAGGTGAAGAAAACTGACTTTGAGGTGTTTGACGCACTGATGGTGGACTCACAGAAGTGCTCCGACATGTCAGGTGCGTGCTGACGTTTTCATTTCCAGTCTGCTAATATTCACTTTTGTAACCTGTTTGTAAAATGTTTCACAAAAATCCTTAAAATTTCCCAGTTTTTCCAGGTTTTTTTTGTCAATGTGCACATATTTTTTCACTCTTCTGGAAGCAGTTTATTCACACCCTTTTCCTACCATCCGTCCATTTTCAATACTCTTATATAGTTTCATTATCTATAAATAATAATTATTTTGCAAAACAAGGCCAATGATTGGGTGTTCCCTTCTTCTCCCGCCGTGGTGGTGGACTACAGAACACAGGGGGCTCATTACTGCCACACTGTAGAAGCTGCCAGAACAGATTAGTTGAAAATGTGACATAAAACGGGTCGCTTACAATAAAAAATGCTATCAACCAACTAATGGATGTAATTGATTTTTATCAATTAGTTCTTTCAGCACGTTTATGTCTTCGCTGTGCTCAGAAATGAATTTTTGTACCTAAAAAACAAAAACTGAATAAACAATAAAACTTTGACAGACGCTTCCCTGACACATTCTGCCAGAAAAAACTGCTTTGTCATCAAGATAAACAAAAGTTCCTTCCAGACAAACTTCCTATTGGATCCCTCTGCAGTGTACCGCCAGGGTTTGTGTAGAATACCTGACGAAGGGCTTCATTCATGAGCGAACGGCGGCCATGTTTACAGCCGCTGCCCGTCACACTTTCCCACCCTTCTTTTATCAGACCTCTCCAGCTCCCCTCCCGGGCCGTATCATCAGGACGCTTACGTTCCGAAGCAGGAGGAGAAGTTCAAGTCTCCGCCAATCCTCCCCCCTCACCTCCTTCAGGTCATCCTCAACAAAGACACTGGAATCTCTGTAAGTCCGGATGTCGTGAAACTTATCTCCCGCTTTGTTTGCGGCATTTTTGTTGTTGATTTGAAAGTCAAAACTTGAAAAACGATGTTAAAAGTGTGTGATTCAACTCTCTGGTGTTTCTTTTTTTTTTCCATAACATCCAGTGTGACCCTGCACTCCTTCCAGAACCCAACCATGTCATGCTCAACCACCTCTATGCTCTTTCTATTAAGGTAAGGCCAAATGACATCCAGTAAAGTTGTCGTCTCCCCCCCCCCCACATCCCCCTCTATGTGTGCGTGTTTGGCATTTCTTCACCACTGCAGGGGCTGCTGCCACGTGAGGAAACTTTTTGGTGGCGATGCCTGAGAAAAAGCTCAGCTTTGTTGGCAGTTGTTTTCTGAAGAGAAAGCGAGAGCCGCCGCCGCTGCTGCCGCTGCTGCTGTTAGGCGGCTCGCATGCAGCTTGCACAGCAGATTGCATCGACCAAATGCCAACAATGATAACAAGCTGCTAATGGGACAGATGGACAGGGCCGAAGGACAGATAATTGCCCTTCTTACAACGTTGTGAAAATAGAACAAAAAAGAAAAAAAAAAAAAGAAATGTGTGCATGTTAAGATGAGACGCAGAAGGCCGGGTGAGGATAATGAGGCAAGAGACTTCACACTTGTACATTGTTTGTATGCTCCCTCAAAAACACTATTTTCCCTTTCAGCTGGCAGCTGCTTTGATATTGACATTTTGTTTTCTATTCAGTCGCACCTGTAGCAATCTGCCATCTATATATATATTATTTTTTTGGGGGTGGTTTTCATGTGTGCCAGTCTCCTGAAAGCGAGGCAGGCGTGTCCAGCAGTTTTGCAGCTGTGCTCAAACAAACGCACAAGGAGCAGCTAAAACGCTGCCGTCCATCTATGGCAGATTATTTAGTTTAACTTTGACACCAGCCAGTGAGATTGCAGGTTTTCATAAACACATTCCCAATGTGGGAACAGCCAGTAAAAGCCCCCCCCCCCCCCCCCCCCCCCCCCAAAAAAAAAGAAAAGTGTGACTATTTTGATGACTATGTAGATTGGAAACGTAATGAACTCAATTGGGAGCATAACAGGAAATGTTGCCGGCTATTTGGCTGGCAGGAAAGCCATTACGTTGGACCCATTTACAGATCAAATTCATCAGTGCGCCATATATTTTTCGGCTGAGATTCTCAACAGCGGCAAACAGTGATACTGAGTAAATCTCCCAAATGTTCAGAGTTGAAGTGATTTTGGAAAAAGAGACAGGCAGACTCGCTCATCGCACCTTTTCTCCACAAAATCAAAATAAACCAACAGCCTGATAATAAGGTCATGAGTTATATATTAGATGTAGATTTTTTTATTTTTTTTTATTTGATATTCTTCAAAACAAATCTCATTTTATTAATTTAAAATGAAGGTGTGATGAATATGTCTTTAGTTTCACGAAACCAAATAATTGCTATAGAAAATCTCAACATGAAGCCAATTTTAATGATACTTCGTGGTGTATAATATAGTGAGATGTCCTGAAAATTTCTCCTGCAGCTGTTACGTTATGCATGTTTTTACAAACTCACCCCGTCAGCATGGCCTCGAGGCGAGTTTGCTCGCAATGAGGTCACTAAGTTTTATGGCAACATGACTGATATTTCAGCTTGGATCTCTACTTGGCTACTTCTAAGGAATTGGTTTGAATTTATTATTTTTTTTTATGTTTTTAATAATTGGGTATGGTTTGGTTGGCCGGATTAGAGCCTCTTGCGAGTCGGTTTTGTATGTAATAAATGAATGTGGCGACTATGCCATCCACTATACCAACTTTTTCATAAGCACGTAAAATAGCATTGAAAATAGGATCTTGTAGTAGTTTATATGTTTTTTCTTGATCTGCGATATTTGTTTGCGGAAACTGTAGAAAGAATAATTTGATTGGATAATGGTTAACTTAGGGCTTCTCCTCTCTAGGAGCTGCTGCCTGCAATCATTTGAAACATGATTAGTGACACCTGGTGGTCAGAGAAGGAAGCACAACACTTTTTCCACTGCAAAGGGCAGATTGTGGAATTAAAGTTTACGTATTTAATTTGTGATTAGCAATTTTTGTTAAAGCGATTTTCACGTAATACATATTTCAGTTGGAAGTGACAGTTGATCCGCTGCTGCCTTTTCTCCGGCTCGCCTGAAATATTCCATATGTGCGCCAAAAACTGCTTTATAAAGTTTAAATCTGTTTCATTCTTCCTCTGTTTTGTCTTTTCCTGTCACAGGATGGAGTGATGGTGCTCAGTGCCACACATCGCTATAAGAAGAAGTACGTCACCACTTTGTTATACAAGCCCATCTGATCCAAGACTTGCCTTTTTTTTTTTTATTATTATTATTACAGCCCATTTTGTACACAGAGTGTACATTACTTTAGCACTATCTTGTTTTGTTTTTTTTAGCTGGACCTCGATGTAATCTTGGTCGTATTTCACCTCTTCAGTTTATCATATGATGGAGTTAATATATTAAAGATTAAATAAAGACATGATTTAGTTCAATTGCAACTTAGAAAGAAACATTAGATTTGTTTATTATATACTTTACAGTAGTTTACTGAAAGCAGTAAAAGTTGGTGTCAACGGATCAATTGAGGCAGCAACACCTTATTATTCTGCTTTAACTGGTTACTGAAGTGACCTTAATCTTTGGGATTCAGTGCCACCGACTTTTTATTATTTAACTCACACTAAAAAGATTTTTGTGCACGAGAATCACCGATTATATTAAGAAGCGATATATGTTGAATATCTTTGTATACCCATGTATTGCAAACATATCCAAGTGTGGCCCGAATCTTACGTAATCTGCCTTCGACGTTCTCTGACTACCCTCTGTAGTTATCCGGTGATGTAATAATAGCTTAGCGTGCTACAAAGGTAATAATAATAATGGGATAGGACACTGGCATGTTTGTTACCAAAACAAACCCAATCATCAGGTTACGGATTGAAAGGTAACACAGGGAGAGGCACTCTCTCAGAGCTGCTGTCGTTTTTCCCACGGTTCGGAACGAGACTCAAGAATGTCATAGGCGAAAGAAGATGAAGGAAGAAAGAAAGAAAAATGCACTGCAGTAGCTTTCCACTGTTTTTTACACTTCTTGTTGTTGACAATGAGAATTTATTTAGTTGTATTTATGCAGCACTTAGTAGATGTTTTTCTTTAATATATTTAATTTTCATACAGGCGACAAAGGAAAAACCTCGAAACTTGATGCTGACTAATTTTGTTTGCTGGAACTGTTTCAGGCCACATTGATATAATGATGGCTTTATCAAACAACAGAACGTTTTATGACGTATATCAGAGTTTCTTTTCCTTTTTCTTTTAAACTCGAAAAAGTCGCCCAGATCTATGAAGTATTGTAATACCCAGTTGTATCACAGGAGGGTGTATTGAGTCGGTCTAGCTTTTGGTTTGTCCCGCAGAAGCAAACCAGACTCAAAAGCCAGTTTTGGGAGTTTCCATGGAGTCACATCGTTTTCAAAACGTTGCGTTTTCGGTAGCGATGAGCAACGTTGTGTAGACAGATGCAACAAAATGTTTCTATTTTCTCTTGAAAATGCGACCTAAACATCATAGTAAGTCATCATCACCACAAAAGGACAAATTAAATAAGACATGCTGTCCTTCTATGTTGTCACTCCTGTATATTTTTCTACATTACAATACATCTTATTGTCCTTATAGTTATTATCCGGTCTGTGGCCATGACTAAGTCACTCAGCAGCCAATTATGCTTGAAGTGATTTATTTTTCTTTTTTTCTTTTTTCTTTTTTTTTTTCACTCAAGCACTTGCAGCATGACAATGTATGAAAAGAAATATCATTATTTTTTATCACATTTCATGAAGTGTAGATTTACTGTTGCACAACACCATATTTATCCTGCTTTTATATGGAGCGAATGCACTGATATAAGAGTTCCAGCTGACGGTCGCGTTGTCGATATGGCATCTTTTGTTTGTGCTACAAAACACTGCCAACCTTGTGGAGCTGTACTATTTTCCCCTTGAATAATGTTTCTGGGCAAGCTATGGTTGATTTCTGTCAGAATTAGACCAAACGAGCAGATTTAAGGCAGCCAGTCAAGACACTGGTATGTGGACCACCAGTGAGAGATTTATAATGACCTGCAGCTATTCCGGAAAAGTGGAAGGGGAATGTGTTACAAAATACTATTGACATGAAGCAACGTTACTGTGGCTCGGAGTACAGCTACATACGATTCACACAAACAAATGAGCTCGTATTGTTAATTATTCTTTTCCCGAGCGGAGGCCAGTAGATGCTGAGGTCTCATTCGTTTGTGCTCACTCCGCTGTTGTTTTAGATCTCACTGGTCTGTTGATGTTAAGATGTTTAACATTTAAATAAATGGCACAATCATTCAAACTGTTGTCGTTTTCTTTTAACTGCATGTGTATTGCTTTCCACATTGACTCATATTCATATCAAAAGTGAAGTTACTCATGGAGTGAAGAGTAACAAGGTTGCTTTTGATTATTTTACAAGAACACGGGTTCTCTGTTGATAAAAGCCAGAGTTGGAAAAGATGAGCCGAAATGTTACCTGGACAAACCCAACGACGAAAAAAAGATCATTTACTGCTTATGGAGCAGCGGTTGACATACATTATATTGTAAAAATACAAAAAGTCTGGAATCCAGTCAGAACTTTCCGCTTCTGAAAACAACAGTGGGAATTGTTACTGCGAACCGTCTGCTTCAATATCTGCAATCCTCACAACCTGAGCCTCCTCACCAAACCTCCCGTCTCTGCTGCGTACGTGACCAAAACCACCTCAAAGCTCATCTCGCTCAACTTCTCACAAACCGTCCAACATGAGCCGTTACCCTCTAATCTACTCCGTCTTATTCTTTGTTCATCTTTTGGTCTGTGCTAACCAAAAGACAGGAAACCGAACAAGATAACTGGTCTCACTGCCGTCCGGGAGACCTGACCGTTTTATCACAGATCACTCTTGACACTGAATCCAGTCTTCTTCTGGGTTTTCATTCTCGAATATGCTTTAGAGGTTTATGATTCAGTTTTAAATAATCCCCATTCAGCTCATTTTACATTACCCTCAGTCCCTAACATTCTTTGTGCTCCAGCTTGATCATGAACCCTGTTATCATCAAGGTGTCTCACTGATAAGAATGGCATTGCAAGGTTTTTCAAGGAGCAACTGGTTGTAATTTAAACACCAGATCTTCACCACTCTTGTGCTTAATGCACTGGCAAAGTACGTTTTTCTCCAAATCATGTTTAAGGCAATATTCTATCATTTTACAAATATATTCCCTAATACCAAAGCAAATAACTCGAGATCCATACTCATCTGTAAAACAGAATAATTTGCAATATTGTTCCACACAACTTCAAACCAGTTGCTTTTTAGCATTTATCTCCCAACATCTCAGTGCCCTGGCTATGGTGAAGTGTGGAAATTATTATCTTATAATTCTTATTATTTTCAATACCTGAGGTTACTGATACTGTCCACTTGTGTATACAGAGAATATAACAGACCTACGTATTTTATATCAATTTGCTTAAGGAATGTTCAACATGCCAATTATTAATACTCATGCTACTCAGAGTACTTCTGTAGCCCAATGTGCATCAAGTGAATCTCAGGTATTAATGACTTTCTCACATGTTTATGACAATCTGACGCTTGATTATACTACACATGTCTGAATAGGCCTTCTCAATCTTTTGTAGTCTGAGCCCGCAACCCGACTGTGGAAAGTGTTGTGGCAACTTTGAGGATGGCACACATTCATATGCACATCTCTCCTCTGTGCTAATTGTACTTATTATTATTATTCCTTGTATCTCATTTCCCTCAGCATTTCCTTCTGGGTGGTGTGCTGTGTAATGTCAGTTGCAAGTTTATCTGACTCACTTGTTAATCCTGCCTTGTCCCCCTGCTGGTTTCCTAGTGTAACGTCTTGTCTGTCTGGTTTTCTGACCCGTTTCCCCCACATATGGTACGCTCCTGACCTACCCTGCGGCACCCTGCAAAAGTCAAAAACCCTAGTTTTACCTGAACAGCTACAAATAAATTGAGGTGTTTTCCTGTATCAACATATCACCTCTCTGCACATGAGTCAAATGACAAAACTATTTAAAGTCGTCGTTTACAGTGACTCTAGAGCCAAAAGCGAAAGTCCAACAGTCCCAAAACAAAATCATGTGCGTGGTGAACGAGAATCTCATATATAACTACCCTGGAGTCACCATCCATCCACTCATCCAACTGTTACTCTGTTTTAATAACACAGGATTGTGAAGTGTTGAGGGTGAAGCCTGTCCCTCTTGACAATGGGCACAATGAACTCAACAAATCACCTCTATGTCACAATACAGACAGACAATCACGCATATGACTGTGGGCAATTTAGAAATGCCAAGAAATCACACAAGCATGTTATTGTATATAATGGAGTGCACTATCACTAAAATATTTGGGTTTTAGAGGAAAGCAGGAAGGAGACAGACTCCACTCGGAGAGGACACAGGCTTGATTTATTAACGTTCTCACTGTGGGGCAAAGCTGGAGATCACTGCATCGCTATCTTATCCAGCATCCTAACATTTTCTTTCTAAAGGAAGTGCCAGGTGCAGAAAAAAACATTTGATTCAAAAGTATATGTATGCATATTTCCGGGGGTCCATAATTCATTATAAGGAGTCAGGCAATGAAGTAGTAGCCAACAAGCCCCAATGTAATGGACTTTTGGTATTGCAATGATGAGGCTGATAAACTAATACAGCGAGGTCTTAAACGTGTCCTCTAGGAAAGTCCCCAAATCACACATTTGTCATTTTCGTCTCATCAATGTTTTCCCAGGATAGGTTTAGGAAAGGACTTGAGTTAGTTGAAGGGAAATTCAAACTAAAAAGTGTTTCTTGACCACAAAACCAACAAACTGATTTTAAGTGGAAAAGTAAAACCGGTTTGCTGGGTCACACAAGTGTTTGAGGTCAGGAGTGGTGTTCAGAGTCTCCATCAATTCTTTGGAATTGGGTATGAATGATTCACATATCACTGAGGTAAATGTGTCCTATGGGAACTGAGTGGCAAGTTCCCAAAATGTGTGAGAATGAACGGGTGCTCGCACTTACGCAATTTTAAATTTGAATCCATGTGATCCTGAGTAGTATGAACAGCTGAGTGGAAAAAAAACACCTGTAGTTTGTATATAAAGTTGGCCGATGCGAGAGTGAGAGCTACTCAGTGACCAACCTTTGAGCTGACAGCATGAACACCCTACAGACCGTGTTTCTCCTGGCTATGTGCCTGTCGCTGGGTGAGTACAACTTGAGAAAAGCCTCTCGTCTGAGCACACAATAAAGAATAGATGTCCGTCCTTGTGCAGGATAAACTGCGATTATGCCCTCTTATTGTGCTTCAGGCCAATCCTTGGACTACAAGGCACTCGATCAGTTCAGAAAAATGATGCTGTGTGTGATGCCTGATAGCTGGCCAGTTTTGGACTACACTGACTATGGCTGCTACTGTGGACTGGGAGGCTCCGGCACTCCTGTGGATGATCTGGACAGGTCATTACTGAGCCTCATTGCTTTGTATTTTAAACAACAGACCACAAGCAAGTTTGAACATGGCTATATTTGCTTTTTGGGCCTACAGGTGCTGCCAGGTTCATGATCAGTGTTACTCCGATGCCATGCAGCACCCTGAGTGCTTCCCCATCTTGGACAACCCTTACACCGAGCGGTACGACTACAGCTGCGACGAGCAAAACCAAGTGGTCACTTGTGGCAGTAAGTACACCGCAAACCTAAACGTTTTTTTTATCTTTTCGGTCAAATGGTAGCAGTGCTCCCTCCATTTACAGTAGTTGCAGAGAGAATTCAGCACTTTTTATTCTGTCTCCTCCAGGTAAGAACGACGAATGCGAGATGTTCATCTGTGAGTGCGACAGGAAGGCTTCCGAGTGTTTTGCCAGATCACCTTGGAACCCCGAGCACGAGCACCTCCCCAGCGACCAGTGCAAATAGACTTTCTACAATGCTGAATATGGATCGTTGTCATTGATGCTGCACAAACGTGGCAGTTCACAAGTTAACTGGATCGTCATTCACACATTTGAATGGACTTTACCAATTCAGGTTTAATTCTGGTGCAGTTACAACCTTGAACCATCTGATTATTTTTAAATGTGCCGTGTGTCTTATCGGCTTCAAATCCCAATCTTATAATATGCTTTCCTTGCTCCTTGTATAGATCCTGATGGTTAATTAATAAATATTACCCACAGTTTGGGCACTGTTCAACTTTTCACTTTTCTGGCTAACGCAAGGCATGAAAATGACAAAGGCAAAAACTTGGCCATCCAATGTCACCTGTAGACCATATTTTTGCAGATACTAAAAAAATAAAATAATTTTTCTCTGATGACTTGTATATTCTCCCTGTGATTGCTTTTTTTCCTCTCCTACTCCAGCTACATGAATTGGTGTCTCCAAATTGACTGTGTGTATAAATATGGTTTTGTGTTTTCCTGGTTATGGCCAGTCCAGTGTGCACGGTACCTTTCATCCACTGTCGGCTGGAGTCCAGTGAGTTAGATAGAGCTGACATAATGAAGGATATTGGGGCTATTCTGCGCAGTGACAGGTAAATCATGCCGTAATTCATTAATAATCACCAACTCTTCCCAAAAATTATCTGCTATCTATTTGTGAAATCTGCTTATCGACCATGTGTGTGTGGATGGTCAACACTGGACAAGTTTGCTGAGTGTGAGAGTCCAACACAATGCAGCGCATGTAAGACCAGGAGGTTGTTCTCACGGTCCACGTGACCCTGTGCACGAGAAACGGCGGACCAGCAAAGCCCTTCCCAGATTTCATATAAAAATGAGCTGGATGTCTGAAAGCGCACCACTTGATCACAAACATTCCAGAATGAATTCCCTCCAGACCGTGTGTCTCTTCATGTGCCTGTCCTTTGGTGAGTACAACCTAAAAACAGCCGTTCCTCTGTGAACACATTTTTGAATATGTGTCCTTCATATACTGTGATTGTGTCCTCTTATTGCACTACAGCCAAGTCCTTGGACTACAAGGCACTGAACCAGTTCAGAAACATGATTGTATGCCTGAACCCTGATAGCTGGCCAGTTTTGGACTACGCCGACTATGGCTGCTATTGTGGACTGGGAGGCTCCGGCACTCCTGTGGATCAGCTGGACAGGTCACTATTGTGCCTCGATAAACACTATTAAACAGCCCATGTCATGTATGCTTTAACACTTGGCATGACTTTTGGACCCGCAGCTGCTGCCAAGTTCATGATCAGTGTTACAGTGATGCCATGCAGCATCCTGAATGCTGGCCCATCCTGGACAACCCGTACACCGAGTTTTACGACTATAGCTGTGACGAGAGCAACAAGGTCGTCAAGTGTGGGAGTGAGTATATTCTCATTTTGTTGTTCAAACTACATTAGCTGCTGGCTTTCAGATCACAGTCAAGTAACTGCTCCCTACTGTAATTTCTTCAGGCGATAACAACGAATGCGAGATGTTCATCTGTGAGTGCGACAGGAAGGCTGCCGAGTGTTTTGCCAGATCACCTTGGAACCCCGAGCACGAGCACCTCCCCAGTGACCAGTGCAATTGAAGCCTTTTGCAAATCACTCTACTGAATAAACTAATTTATGTCTAAACATGTCACCTCTGTCTGTTACAGAAATGACTTCTTTCACATGAATGAGGTGGACAGGGATGAACATACAAACGTACAAATATCTGAGATGGTTGAAATTTAGTAGCAATCTTCACTCTTATTGGACACTATGCCAAAAAAAAAAAAGCAAAAAAAAAGTTGTTGCTTCTGCCTAATGTGTTTCTTTCAGTAAGCCCCTCCGTTAGCACAGCTCACTTTTTGCGATCACAGCTGTGGCGGCAGCCCACTGGATCAGTCTTCAGGCCATTGTTCAGACAACACAAGCATCAGCACAGTAAGCACCAGCAGGCTGTCCGCTGGCCACCAGCCAGCTGTGCCTGCTGCGAGCTAAAAGATAAAATGAGAATGATGACAAATGCAGGCAAAAAGGAATGGATATTTATGAGTGACAATGTCATTCTCTCTCAAGTTTTAGGCAAAGTGTCATTTGTCCTGTAGTTTTCGTTAAAAGTATCTTTACTGCAGGTAGTTGTAGCCCTTTATCTGTCCATGTGTAAAATGAGACTTAAACTTAAGAAAAGCTTACTCTGTATGTCCGCATTCCTGCCCTATTTGCTTGATAGCACACACACACACACACACACACACACACACACACACACACACACACACACACACACACACACACACACACACACACACACACACACACACACACACACACACACACACACACACACACACACACACACACACACACACACACACACACACACACACACACACACACACACACCGAATGCCATCAAGTTTGCCCGTTTTTCAAAACATGCTTCAGGCTATCAGCATAATACACGTGTGAGCGCCTCACATGCACCAGATATCACTCAGCTGTGACGGTTCCCAAAGGTTGTCAGCCCAGGGGGAGGAAGGGGAAAGTAAGAGAGAAAGGAGAAAGGTGACTGGTGAAACAAGAGAAGGGGGGTAAGACTCTTTCTCACTGTAGACTGCCACAGTATCTAATAATGGTCCCACCCCTGGCATGTAAACACAAACCTGAGCTTTATCCCAGAGTACATGCTGGCCCCACTGCTGCCATGGTTACCTACTGTTTGCCTCACCTGACAGGTACAACACAAGAATGAACACATCCCAACTCAACTCTTGGCGGTGGCTGAAGGAGTGTCTCACTCACAATACGTGTGCTACTTTGTCCAGATGATCATCCAGTTTGTTTATATACTTTGTCTGGTATGCGTGACGAATTGGATGAACTGTCACGCCACAAACTGGAGTCTGAACCAAGACTAATAATGTCAGTGGACATTGAAAGATTATATTTGTGGATATATAGATATAGAGATATAGAGAGAGGGATAGATACATGCAATTTTATTAAAAAAGAAAATTCTTGCTTTGTCCCATTTTTCTGTAGATCTAGACTGACATATCAGGTGAAAATGCACAAAATCGCTTTTGTGTGCAGTTTTGTCTTGATCTGAATGGTTAAGACTTAAAGACAAAGACAAAAAAAACAAACCCTTCGTCTTCCAAAATAAGTTTATTGAGAATATTAATGCATAATGCATTGTTCACATTCAAGCAGGGTAATCCATCCCAAGTGGCTGAGCTGTTTGTACGAACTGACAGAACAGCTTCAAATCTTGTGAAACAAGAGACTGCAAATAGTCCAAACCCCACAAGAACACTTTTACTATTTTTCTGTTAAATAACACATCCATCATTCATCCATTTTCATCTGGAAGCTATCCAACTAGCATTAGTGGCAGTGCAGGATACATGATGAACAGACAGTGACTGAAAACAGAAGTCAATCTTACATTGTTGATAATTACTCTTGTGAGTTTTCGGCTGATTTTTCTGGACTACTTGGTTAAAACTGAAGTTTTACACTCCATTTTGCCTTTGTTTGTTGAACTCCTCTGAACATGCAGCCAGTCTGATGTAAAGCTGGGCACCTTGGTCACTAAGTTCAAAGGCCAACCAGGAGGACGGTACTTTGAGAGAGTGGGGTAATACCGGCTCCCACTACCTTGAGTTGCATTTGATCCATCTTTTTCTATGTGCAATCTGTAATTCTGCCCCCTGTTATCATCCCAATATAGCATGGAGCCAACGCTGGGCCTGAACGACACACAAAACTCTATCCGCTCCATTGGATCTACATTCTGGGGTAAGCTTATGTCAAAGGCAAAAACATCCACGTCCGAAGCGCCACAGCGCTGCTGTTTCAAAAACATGCAGGGAATGTCGATATGGCTTCGCCAAGAGTCAAAAGTCACCCTCACATGCGCGGCACTCCCAGAACCCCAATGGGAAGCGTACACTTTGCCACTGAAGGAGTTGTCAGAAGTGCTGCAGCTCTCTAGTTGGATGTGCATTTCTCGCAACCGTGTAAGGAAATCGTTAATGTCCAGTGTTGGCTGCGGGAAGCCGAGCTGCAGTCTGCGGTGCTGAAGTCTGCTCGAGATACACAGCTGTGGTTTGGCCCTTGTCATCAGGGTGGAGGTGGGAGATGAGAGTTCAGGCACAAAGAGGCGCACGGCGGCGAGTGCCAGTCCCTTGGTATCTGCAAACACCACCCGCTTCTTGCTCATGCCGCTGCTGTACCTGCGGAGGCAGCTCCGTAATCCGGAGGGTGCATGAGAGGAGGCGTGTGACGAGGAGGATGTGGAAGGGAGGTGTGAAGAGTGAAGGATTCCCTGCTGTGGGTCGTCGGCTGACTGACACAGACGTTGTGTTGGATTCAGAGGAGACGTGGACAGCAGCTGATCGAAAGGCTGGCGCTGGGTCAGACGCATCGCCAGGTCGACCGTAACTCCAGCAGTGTTGGGTTGCCTCAAAGCGTAAAGAACCCTGAAAAAAACATGACAGGATCCAAATAAGTTTTCTTTGCACTCATTATTCCTATGATAATTTTAGTAGCATCTCAGCATATGCGTTTTACAGTGTAATCGGACCAAAAGGAAAACCATCACCCACCTTGTGCAAGTCATTTTTGGTCCGTGTCTAAGCTTGTTGACTTTCCTAGATCTTAATCCTGATCTAATTCTCAGACTTCCCCAGATGGCAGCACCACACTCAGTATGATCTGTAGATTGAAAAGTTTTCAGTCAATAAAAAAAAAAAAGTTGTACAACAGATTTGTACAGCCAAGTAACTAAAATAAAAAGTAACAACATTTTTTTTTTTTTTATGTCAAAATATACTCACAGGTTTTTAAGCACCATGTGTTTTATCAGATCAGTGGTGGACAGAGGGGAAAAGAGGAAGCCGAGGCTGTGGTTGTAGATTCTCTCTGCTCTCTCTGGAGCTTATGTGTTGTGTTTTTAAATGAGGCTGCACCTCGTGTGTCACTGCATTTGCATGGGGTTGTATTGTAGCCAATCAAGCAGAGCAGCCGTGTTTATGTCCTGCCCCTGAAGGAATACTGCATGAAAGCCTTCATCTCATGTGTCTCCTTAAATGGATTTGGTTTTGGAAAGCTTTCCTGTCACGTTTCTTTAAAAGGACAAATCTGAATACTACTGTTTTTTGGGGTTTTTTTTTAAATCGGTTTTAAATCTCAGGCACAGTGACTTCAGAATGAGTTTTGGAGTAAAAAAAAAAAAAACACAACAAGAGACAACTGCTATGCCAGCATAAGAAGAAATGTAAAGCTCTGATCACACTGTGATGAATTAGAGTGTAAAAATAAACAGTTCGGGCCGAGAAGTGGCTACGACCGTAAAATGCGGCTCTCATCACTATAGTGTGATGACTCACTTGTAGTGTACTGCTTTTAAGGTCAGACAAAGAAGAAAGACTTCTGTGCAACAGATTGATGTAATAAATGTATGAATACTTGCTCGTACTTATACTGATTATTTAAAAATGCAACATGTTAATGTAGTGTGAGTCAGTCTAATGGAAAAACCTTTTCAAGAAAAAGGAAATCTTGTATTGCCATTTATGTGTCCGTTTACACGACAATGGTGGAGGCTTGGACTTGGAGGCACTGAAAATACAACTTTTGGAAAATGGCTCTCGAGGTGGAACATTTTGAAAACACCCTGACTCCATCTCCTTGTAAAAGGGAGGAAACCGCAACTTTTCTGAAATGCTGCCACTGCGCATGTGGACCCACGGCTGCTGTGAAAAGTTCTTCTGCACATGTGCGCGTAGATGAACAATAACAACGATGGCAGCCTCCACAGTGTCATGACTCCCAGTCCATATTCTCCAGGGACTCGGTAGTTTTATAACCAAGAGTCACCCGGAAGAGCAAAACAACTTTGTTGTCTGTTCATTCAAATGTCTGTGTACTCGTCATTGTAAATGTCTATAGTGTATTTTTCTCTGCATGAGTGTGTGTTTGGTTTCACTACAAAAACAACCAACAGCATCAAGTCGTGGCTCAATACGGTACCCACATCGTTTTCAGCGTTTGCACCATTGTCAAAACGCGTAAATGTGAAACCTTTCTGAAACGAAAATGGAAAAAAAGGATGTGTTTTCACTTGCAGTGTTGTGTAAAGTTTTTCTCGGCATCACGTCTTCTTGAAATTTGATCTGGAAACAGTGAGGGATCATCTTTGATAGCTCTAATGAAACCTTTTTTTTTTTTCCTAAATGCAAAAGTGACAAAAGTGTGAGCAATACTGCCAGGTAAGGAGGAGGGTTACGTCTAGAAAGGGAATAGAAGCAAAGGCTGTGGATACTGTGGGCATTAACAACCGGAAGAGTGGAGAAGAATGACAAATCGTCCTGTAAGGCGTCCCAGTAGAAGCAGCCAGCCAGATGAATCATGCATGCGAGCACCAACCAGACATGCGTGGGAAAGCGGGATAGCAGACTGAAGCCGGCTGGCACGGACCCCAGGCTACAGAGGCACCTGAGGAACCACTCAACAACCCAGCCATCGGAAGAGACAGGAAGCACCCAAGCACTGCTCCAAAGTGTGAAACGTGACGACCAAATAGACAAAAGACATTTAAAGCTTTGTAGCATTTCTCACATTAGTGGAGCTGTTATAGCCCACGGGTCAGTATGTAGTATCGTAATCTCAATTTAGGTGAGACTATTACTTGCCATTTGTGTCACACAGTAGAATTTTAAAGTAGTTCTTGAAACTCTTCTTTCGAGTTTGGGTTTCTTTTGATGCTTTTGCTTGAATTTTCTTTAAGTCCTTGTTGTTCTGGGAAGTCCCGAAGCATTACATGCTCTGAGGTTATTAAAGATAGAATATTTAAATGTAAAGAAATCCACAATTTTTTTTACAAACGAGTGCGGGCAGGTGATGGCTTTAGACACAGTGAACACAACAATGCTTCTAAGTGAAAATAGAAAACTTCCATTTCGTTTTGGGCGTCCGTTTACAGGACAACGGTGCTCGGAGCCACTGCAAACGCAACTTTTTTGAATTGGCTCACAAGGTGGAACTTTTTGAAACACCCTGGCTCCAGCTCCAAATGAGTGTTTAAACCAAACCATAACATTTGACGCTTCATGTGTATATATATTCGTGAGTACTAATGTATAGCACTTTAGTTACCCTATCAGAACATACTAGATCAATAGTTTTTATGTAATAGTATTATACAGTAACTGTAACATTTTTCGATTATTTAAACTTAAGTAAAGATACTCGTTCAAAACTATAGTGGTAAAAACAGTATTCATGTGATTTTATCAGTCATCATAATTTTCCATAAATTCTCAAAGTCTTGCCCAAACTACACCTATGTCAGTATGTAAATAAATGACATATTGAAGTTCCCAAATATGGTTGCTTACATGCAAAGTGGTTAACCTTGAAAATATGTGAAGCTCAGATTGGAGCCTGACACACTATTTAACATGCATACATCCACGTGCATTCAGATGGTGCCTGAGGAGAAACATCAACAGCGCTCCCACCAATCGTCTCAAACACCCCTTCGCTTTTCCTGTCTTCTTGAACACCGGACAGAAAAGATCCTGCATCGATTCACTAAGCAAACATGTGCGAGATTCTCTCAGTCACGCTTCGAAGCAATACCTACACATCTTTAAGACGATGCCGCTTTACATCTCATTGATTGTTTTAGAACATTTTTAAATGAGACAATGAATTCAAATCATACTCTTTTTGCATTCAACTAATTGCAAAAACAGTTTGAATGATCAATGTTTTGCCTTTATTTCATATGTGCATTCAACACGTCGGTTGCCCAATAGACTGAAGCGGTGACACAGTTACACACAACTTCTTGTCCTACTGGAACAAAAAAAAAACAAACAAGAAAACCGTTGCGCTCAGACATTGTGTTCTAGTTAAACTTCACATGCAGCACGTTTGCCATCAACAGTCCTGGACACGCGCAGAGACAGGTTTACGAGTGCTGTGACGTCTGCCACATCATCATTGCTTATCTATGCCAAACGGTTGGTGCATCCTTCCTGCCAACTTTTGCAGGTGAAGTCAGGTCACCTATTGAAATAATGAGTAAGACGCATACCTCCCGTATGCAGTCAGTTTATTTGTCTGCTCAGTGTCTGATAAACAGTGGTACAACAGCGTCTCTTTTTTTTTTTGGTGCTGTTTAGTCCCATTTTGTTGATTTGCTCTCTGGAGGTGTGTATTAATGTCTTATTTAGGTCACAGCCACACAAATTACCTTGTACAATTTAAGCCCGAGCAGTCAATAAAAATGTATCAGCCGTCTTTACACACAAACGACCAAAGAATCCTTTACATCATGTAGGTGTTAGGGATAAAAAAAAGCCAGTTTGAGGTTTATGCAAATCAACCTTGTGAGATACACATTGTTATGGATTAAAACCAAACCAAAAAAAAAAAAAAAAACACTTTAGACAAGGCATGCCTGTTTGTGGGGATTTTGTGTTGGTGAATTGCCACCCCACAAAAAAAAAACATGTCAGGTGATGTGCTATGGTTCTAAAGGTTGGCTTCACGCCCGGTGCTTAAATTTAGAGTCACAATTCAACCACAGCCAAAGAGCACTTCTGCGCCTTTACAAAAGCCCACTGAATAAATGAACAAGCTCTATTAAATACAGCTTTATTTGCACAGTTGTTCATCTCAAATTATTCACACTCTGACCTCTTTTTTTTTTTTTGTTCTTCATTTTTTCCTCTCACTCCGGCCTCTTGATTAAAAAGAGGTACCACAACCAGATCCCATAAATCAGTGGTGTCAAACACATTTTTGTTCAGGGGCCATACACAGCTCGATTACATCTCGAGTGGGCCGGACCGGTAAGATAGTGCCATAATAACCTTTAAATGAAAAATTATTCTTTGTTTTAGTATACATGACGAAAATATTCTCACAAGATCAAACACGTACTAAAATCTCAAAACAAAGCCAAATACCTTCTGGTGCAAAATAGGATAGAATAGAATTTCTTGAAATAGCTCCACACTGAAAAGAACGCAGAATAAATAGAAGCTAAAATATCGATAGGGCAGAGTAAAGGTAAATAAGTAATATTAAATGTTAATAAGAAAGAAAAAACACAAGAAACATTTTTTTACAGGGAACAGTTATCGGACCTGATCTTCCTCTCTGAGACCACATGTGCGTATAGAGTTCATCTGCACCAACAACACATCCATGAGTTTCCTGATGAGTTTGGTTGAACATGAGCATAAGGAATTTGTTTAAAAAAAATAAATGTTCTCTTTCAAATCGGAGCAACTCGCAGGCTGGTTTTGGCCCGCAGGCCTTACGTTTATAACATGATTCCTGCTATAGATATCTACAAACATGCAGTACTTTAACAATTAGCCATCCGCAAAGACTGAACTGTTTATTTTGCCTTCTGGTTCAATATCAACCTCCACCCCTGCATCCTGTGTATCCTGATCCGGTTAGTCAACGCTGCTGCTTTAGTAAACAAGTAAGTGCAATTAATTTATGTAGCATCTTTCACAGATAAAGATCACAAAGTGCTGAGCAGCATTATTAATGAGTAGTCTGCACAGAACTCCCCAAACCACATCAGCATTATTCAGGGTGACACTCAACCCTCCACCCAGCTTTCACATCACTTGGATTCACAGAGTGACTGGAGTCAATTCCAGCTGATATTGGACGAAAAGCTTCCAATGGGCAAGGTTGTCACATTGTGAACAAAAAAAGCCATAGAAAATCACATGTAAGGGAAATTCAGAGTCTCAAAAGCATGGTTTAACTGTGAGGGAGCAAATGGAGACCTCGCGTTAAATAAAATAGAACACATGATCAACATGAAAACTCTGAGCAGACAGGTAGCACGGTTCATAACACCATTTCTCAGTATTCTTGCATGAACCAGTACAGGCAGTTCAAACCACACACACACACACACACACGCACACACACACACACACACACACACACCACTGAGTTGTTCCATATTCTCAATGGAAATCTTCAGGAGCTTTGTAACGCTCTTTTTTACACTATGGCAAGCATAGCTTTAGCCCAGTCCACGGCACATTCTTAATTGTCTCATAACCAACTCCCCATGGACGCCTTCTCGCTGAGTGCAAGCCGAAATGAATGTGAGGATCGCCCATGTGCGACAAATAAAAAGCAACGGTGAAAACTGCTTGAGGAAATTCATAAAATGCCTACACTATTTTGAATTCAGTGAATGTAGGAGGAATCAATTGTGCATAGCTTCTGAGTCTTACTCTGAACTGGATCTCATCTAGCATGCTTAAATAATATATAATCACGATGTAGAGTTATGTCATATTAAACCATAACTCCTCCAGTCATATTGATTATGCATCTTGAAAGAAACACTGATGTTGGAGTGTCAAATGAGCACACTGATTTCACACTCAAGTGTCAAACAATCCGCTCACTTGTCCTGACGAATCGCATACTGTAGCCTAGAAATGTATCAGACACTCATTATGACCCAATATTCTTACAATGTGACTATTAGAAATAGGTCTATTCACAGGTAGATCTAGAGTGAAAAGATTACTAGTCTGCTGCTTAAAATACAAGTTTATGGTGACTTTATCCTAACTTCACATGTTGAAATCATTTTCAGTTCTCAAGCTTTTCTCTGACTTACAGTTAAGAAGTTAAAGACCCGACATGTGACATTTTAAGCGTCACTTTTGTTGTCTTCAAGTTACATAACATGAGTCTCTTTGAAAGCTTGCAGAGGGGAAAATGTGATGTGTGGCTCCAGGGGCCCAGATTACATACCTCCTAGTCTGATAACTCGTTGTCTACCATTATTTGTGATTGTGTACTTTTTGTAAGGACAATTATTAGT
The DNA here is from genome assembly GCF_963383615.2 of Lipophrys pholis. Classification (NCBI taxonomy): domain Eukaryota; kingdom Metazoa; phylum Chordata; class Actinopteri; order Blenniiformes; family Blenniidae; genus Lipophrys; species Lipophrys pholis. The sequence continues at coordinate 13,329,403 of NC_137641.1, read as the reverse complement.
ACTATTCTTTGTCTTATCCCCATTGTTGCTTCATGAACTGTGCATGAATCCGGTAATGTACAGGCGAACATGAACTGATCTGTGATAGCTTGTTCTTCCGGTTTTGCCAAATGTTGTGATTCACACTTATTCAACTGACTGGTGTCTGGGGATTGCAGATGTTCAATGAATTCATGGAGTCATACAGCATGCCTCATTGATTCTCAGTTAAATAATGTCTGTCTGTACCTCCTGTTGTGTAATCACCACTGACCCAAATCAATTCAAAATGAGTAATTTATTAGGAGTTTTCTTTCTTTTTTTTTTTTAAAATGGGAATAACATTTCCATTGTAATTTCAAGACAGCGCAGGAACAGCACATTCCCTCCCACTAATAAAAACCGCTTCTGTCACAAATTGGCTCTAAAGTCCCAGTGACGCGTTCGGAATACATGATAGCTCAGCTCAGTTCTTTGTTCGAATACAACAGGGAGTTGGCTGAGGTTGGCTCTTTATACTGGTAACAAAGCAAATTAGGCCTTCATTTGCATGCTTTGAAAGTTGCTTAAAAATCATGTTTCTTGAAAATCCCAGTTTGTGATGATTTAAGTGGGGTTATTCAGCTTGATCTCTACTTGGGTAATTCTGAATAAAACAAAGACATACAGTATCAAATCAGCTTGGATGAGTTGGTTAACTCTAACTCCAGTATTAAAGTGTTCTCCAATCACTGTTTGTTGAATTAAGGGTAAAATCAAAATAGAAGTTTTAAATATGCATTTAAACTTTCACTCTTCGTGTGTGAATCAAGAAAGCGCCTTTCTCTCATGAGCTCACTGAAATGCGAAGCGCAACTATGCATTGAAGCCTTTCCTTATACGTCATCCCCTGCTTGTTTTCCACACGTGTCTCCCTGAGAACTAATGCTGGAGGACAACGTTTCCCCCCGCTGTGCCCTTCAAGCCTTGACATGAATGTGAATGGTGCTGCATTCAATAACCGAACTATCAGGTTTGGTTGCCAAAACATTCACACTGATATGGGTGTTCCCCGGAAAGCATTGCAGAACAGACCCAACCTGCAAGGTTTGAAAGGGAAGAACTTAATTATCAGCAAACTTTTTTCTGTTTTGGAACAATTGAATTTGAATGACACATACAGAAAGTATTAGAAATATGCTTAATTACATAATGATAGAAATCTGAATACAAGCAGGCCAAAGGTGTATCTTTCTTGTTTTTGGTGGAACACAGATGGAATTTTAGAGCTTCCTCTTAAAACAGTGGAGATACCAAGTGACAATCAGAGATTGCATTTTTATTAGTGACTACTTCTTTGGTATTTACAAGAGTTTTTCAGAGAGCTTTGGCAATGGCATTAGAGATCTATCTGTAGGACTTTTTACAGCTTGATTTGACTGTAAAATTGGTAAATAAAGAAATATTTTTAGAACAACTTCCCCTTTTGAACAAGATTTATAAGCCTTTGTGAGACAAGGGTATTGTTTGGCATACTAGGAACTTTAAAGACCATAAAAAGAAAAAAATATTATTTTCCAGTAAATGTGATGTTCAAACCCAGGGCCCCTGTGGAATAAATGAGCTGATCGATCAAATACAGGACAGCTGTCACTGGTTTATTGTTGTTCAAAAACTTGTTTGGTCAACAGTAAACTAGGACAGAGTTTAACAGTCCTCTAGTTGATATTCTTCATAGTTTCTCGATGACCCTCTCCAGAACAATGGCCCTTCCAGACAGACATACTCTTTCCAAATGCACCACAGGAAGCCATTCCTGCCTTTGGCTATCAGGCTGTATAACTCATCAATCTGAGTGTAACACATGATATGAATCACCTTCGTCACATTAATTCCCCAGTTGAATTATTGAAGTATTCCAATCCTGGTTGGGTTTTTTTTTTTTTAACCACACAACCTTGAAAGCGAAAGCCAATGATTCAATGATAAGTGCTTGAAGTGAATAGGAGTCTGGAAATTTCAATGAAGTGAGAACTTGTAATGTTAATCATTATGGAACATGTTTAAGCAAAATACTCACATTTTGAGTTGTTGAAATACCTCTCTCATGGTTTCTTTAGTAAAACTAAAGCCAAAATAAACACTTTTCAAATACAGAGTACTTAAATTTGGTGTTGCAAACCAATTTGTCGTATATGCTGCTTTAAACACTTTTGAAGATTTAATTTGAAATCTAAAATGCCCCAGACGCTCTTAAAGACTCAAGTCCATTCTGGGGGAAATAAATAAGAATTATAATAATAGCATCTTCAAAGCCAAAAACTTTATTTCTTTGAAAAAAAAAAAAGAAAAAAAGAAAAAAGAAAGAAACATCTTCAAAGCCTACGCTATATTTCTGCTGGCAGAACGATTAGGATTCCACTTTCACGTGGAATGATGAGAGAGGCTGATGTAAGCTTGCAGGGGGAGAGCAGCAAATTGCACACTGTAACCCCATTACCACCATTGGCTGAGTGAAGATAGCACCCTGCAGGACCTCCATCATCATGTGTACTGAGTTCCCATACAGCCAGAAGGGAGAAGGGAGGAGCACCCTCCTGCGGGAGGAGAAGGCAGTGCTTCTCTTGCACTGTGAAGAGGCAGGCTCAAGGTAGTGTTTAAGGAACGTGGTTCAAGGAACATCTCAAGTTAACTCGCTGTCAGACGGTGAATAAAGTAGCACAGAATTTCTATTAGCACAGGGATGCCTCTGAAAAGCCTTGCCCGGATATCTTACATCTTGTATCAAGTCTGGTTGGTATAAGGGGGGATTGGTGTCCTTATATCATGCAGCTGTTTCACAAACAAAGCTTTAGTTCGCGTTCTACTTGACTGCAGGATTTATTCTGAATTTTCTCAACATAGCAAACACTGACTGAACAATTGTCTTTTGAGATAATCCCAACATGTTCATTGTGGCTTCAGGCGACGTAGAATTAAAATATATTTGAAAAACACAACAAGGACTGAATGTTGAGCACCATCACATGGAAATCAGGTAGAGTACTCAAGCAGACGACCCAAGGAAAGACTCATTTCTCAGTTTCTTCTGGTAAGCGATACATTGGTAGTAAGTCGGTGAAGCAACCACACCAGACATGGCTAATCTAAAACGACATGAATAAGGGCAGGCTAAGGTCAAGACCAGATAGATTGAACCAGACAGACATGGACTTTTAACATGCTGGACTCGGTAACAGCCGCAGACATGGGAGAAATGAACTGGCACTCGACAAGATGGACATACATATATAGACGCATGCTGAGAGTGGGGACCTGACAAGGCACAGCTGACAACACTCAATGGTAATTAGACTGGAGGAGCACAAAGAAGGACACGAGGGGCGGAATCGGGCACGCTGAAACGAAAGCCGAGGTAGTGGATAGCACAGCCAGCCACGGCATGAAACATGAATGAATACAACAAAAACACAACGTAAAACAGGAACAAGGATCATAAAAACCAAAATTGTACCGACTGACGTGATATGATTACACCTGAAAAAAAAAAAAAAAAAGCAAAATAAACATAACAGAAATGCAGAGAAAACATTTCAGGAAAAGTTTAGACTAGACAGAAGTCATGTGCATGAGTCACTTAGGCCCTGTTTACACAATAACGTGAAAATGGACAACTTTTGTTTTGAAAACAGCTGCCAAGGTGGAACTTTTCCAATATGCATAAACTCTTTTTCCATTTAAGAGGGGGAATACTTTTTTAAAAATGCTGCTTTTGCACATTCGAACCACGGTCCGGGTGAATACTTCTGCACAAGTAGATGGCCAATAGCAACAATGGCAGCCTCCATAGCGGCATGACTCCCAGTCCATATTCTCCTGGGACTTGGTTGTTTGAGTCACCCGTAATAACTATCCAACTTCATTGTGTGTGCATAAGAATCTCCGTGTACATTCTTAATGTCTAGAGTGTATTGTTCTCTTCGCACACGTGAGTGGTTTCATTACAAAAACAGACAACAGCACCCACTCATGGCCCAACATGAAAACTACATCGTTTTCAGCCTTTTTTCTTTACACTAATAAATTAATCATGTTACAATCACCAGATGTAATATGCTTTTGCACATTAAAAACAGGGCTTTTCATACTAAAATTCTACGTGCAGATGGTAACAAGAAAGAGTGTGTTAACCCACTACGCTTCTTAAAACAAAACAATCCTCATTTGCGTTTCATGTTTGCATGTTCCCTTGCTATTTTAAATTTTTGAATTCCCCCCCCCAAAATTTAAAAATTCAAAAGTCAGCTGCATAGCAGCATATAGCTCTTCTCCCTTTCAACACATTATTGCACAACTACTTAATATTATATTATATTATATTATATTATATTATATTATATTATATTATATTATATTATATTATCATGAACTGAAATACCTTACACTGAGGTACATATATATTTCAAAACCTTTTAAAAAAACAACTCTTATACACTTTCAGGCAAGCAGCAGTTTTAACCTGACATGCAACTTTTAACAGGAGGTTTTCAAAGTGTGGAGAATTACCCTACCCCTACTAAGTGGTTGAACCATATGATGCCTACCAAGGACCACAGCTCCAATGCCGCAAGCATGGTCACATGCCAAGTAGTCATTTTTGGTTAAATGCTAGTTTTTCTAATGCTTTTCATGCTTTCATGGTTGGCGCGTGTGGACCACAGACAATTAAAAAGCATAATTGTTGCTGTGCTAGTTAGCTGCGTTTCATTTAAAATGGCAAGTGAGTATTTATATCTTGCCTGCAACTATCGTTTCTGTTACGCATATGATTAATATGATTTTGTATTACAGCAAAAAAAATTATCTGTATATTTCAATTAATCTGTATTAGAATTAAAAAAACAATTTATTCACTTGCTTTATGTTTGACTTGTTTGTTTTTCTCCAGCCAAACCGTGTTTCTCATTGTTCCTCCCAAAAAGTTGTGTGCTGGTATTCTCTTTGCTTTTGTAGGTTTTAGATGCTGACAAATATGCTCCTGGATGCTCAATGCATTGTTTGCCAATTATTGCAGCAGCTATGAAGAGTGTTTCGGTTCTTGTTGAGCTAACATTTATCTAATGGCGCCATAGGCTTTTTCAGCTCCATGAAATTTGGAAATTAACGTCAATATATTGCTCTTTTGAGGTCGATCCACAGATTTTTGATTACGTTCAGGACATATTCACTTTGATTAAATTGAATTTGCTTGCCTCCAGTGAAACATTTTACCCCTGTGTTGAGCAGTTATACAAGTGAAGAAATTCAGCAGTCTTTTCTTGTCCAATCACAGTGGTTCATGCTCTTGACCGTAGTGTTTGTGGTTGTATCATGTCCAGAGCATCTTTAGAGCAACGTAGTACAAAAGTCCACGTGGGCTTGAAGGTAAAGTGGTTATTGTGGTGGTCAAGATCAGAGGCCACAGTGATGTCAACTTTGCTCGTATCTATAGAATATCCTTAGATCCTCTTTTCTCTCACCTATACAAAAAAAAACATCTTGGTGTAGTCCTACCTGAAGTTAGTTAACATTAGATAATGTTAGAAGGAATTGTTTTTTGCCTGACTTTTCATGTCACTGCAATGCCCTCAAAAGTTCTCCACCCCCCCACCCCCCACCCCTATTTCTTATAGTCTTTGTGGAAATTAATATGATTTGTATGATACAGTTTCAACTATGTGACGAAGTGGCTGAGTTGGAAGAGGTCCAATCCCAAGGTTGGAAGCTTAGTCTTCTATCTGTGTGTGTGTGTGTGTGTGTGTGTGGGTGTGTGTGTGTGTGTGTGTGTGTGTGTGGCTTCATATGAGAGACAGTATTTCAGGGTCCTGTAGTGGGTAATCCAAAGAAAAGGGCAAATAAACAATAACTCTTCTACTCAGCCTGTTATTTGGTGACAGTTCTTTGTAAATCCTCACGGCATCTGTTCGCTTGTAACATTTATAGCTGATCTTGCTTGGTTTAAAGGTTTAAGGTTGATGATTGGCTGGTTCCCTCTGGCTATATTAGTATAGCAATGTGCTTGTTAGTTAGGTTACGACAGCTTTGCCGGTATTAGCGCTCTCATACTGTTCAAGTACAAGACAAATGCACAACTGTTATTTTAAAACAGAAAGTTCCACTTTTTAAACTTTGGTTTGGTTAGTCATGCAGCCTGTATTCAGAACCCACTTAAACATCTAAATATGCTGGGACATGCAACCCGTGGCCACTCGATGGTGCTGTTTGACAACACAATGCTGCTACACAGATAAACTAAAAATTGAGTACTGTGTACAGCAGACGGAGTTCAGAGTATCTGCGAAACTTGTGGCAGACTGGAGAAAATCATAGAAAACTGGTACTGTGATGAAGAAAACAATGAAGGCTAATTGTGGGATAAAAGCATGGCACCCGACCTTGACAGAACTGCAGAGCAGTTTCGTCTGGGCATGAAAAAACTATATGCGAAGGTTACAAAAGTGTGATTCAGGCTATTTTTCATTTTCATGACACATTTTTTTGATGGACGTGACTTATAATCCAGGAAATATGGTATATAAGTAAAGTTCTATTACCATTTGGCTTGAAACTGTGTTGTTTTATATTCTAAGACAAAACAGTGGTTTTCTTTAGACAGGTCATTCTCTTGAGACATAAAAAACAATACCTTATATGGTTTTATTGCAGTACCAAGGCTTTTTAAGCATGTACAGTGAATGTCATCTGCAGGTTTGGTCGCTGCTGAAGGTATATGCATTCGTGCGGCAATCATTCCACTTTTTCCTTCTTTTATACTTTGGAAATGACATGAAATCAATGTCTCCCAGGAGATATCTAAAATCTACGATCTTCTAATATGATTCCGCGCCATAAAAATGTAAAACATATTGATGATCATGAAAAATCTGACAGATGTGCAGAGATTGTTAAACTCAACAGACTGAAAAGGAACAGTGAATGTCAGGACATCATTTTCCTCCAAGTGAGGCCAGCGGGATCAAGATTAGATTAAAAAAAAAAGAAGATTTGCACTAATGTATCTCCATGACAACTGAGTGACTTATTATTTACCATGCATGGAATCAAGATAGGGAAATATTAGACCTATTTTGAGATTGGCTTTAGTGGGGGGGTGGGGGGACCTCTGTGAGAGATGTGTGCTTTCTGCCATGTTTACCCTTTGCAGTCCAACGCTTTGGAAAGGGAACAGAAGCGAGTGGAGTGCAGCCGTGGGTGCCGCTCCTGGCTTTTGCCAGTCGTCCTCAGCGTGGGTCAGAGCGGCAGCTGGGGCGCTGGAGAGCAACGCCGCTGCTGCAGGAATCTCAGCAGGATGTAATGGCGGGAGTGGAGAGTCAAGCTGCTCGTCTTCCTTAATCAGGCACAGTAGCTTCACATCGAGCTCTTTCATCATCTTCATGTTGTGTGCAGGGCCATCGCCATACCCCATCTGCTACTGTGGCCTACCTACTGACGACAGTGTCGTCTTCCTATAGGGGCACTGTGTATGTGTGTGTGTGTGCGTGTGTGTGTGCTATATAGCTTCTCATAACAGCACAATGAAACGGCTCACGCTTGAAGAACGTTTAAATAGATGTATTTAACATAAACGAAAGCTTTTCTGCAGCTTAATTTCTATATCAAACATCCTCATTCTTGAAACTGCTGCTCGGCTGAAAAAAAGTCACATTCCTTCATCATTATTTAATATTGCCAATGACCTTCCACAGGAAACTATTGTTTGCACAGACAAGAGCAAACAAACCAGTGTTGAAATACGGTTAAAAGAAGAAAGAAAGAAAGAAAGAAAGAAAGAAAGAAAGAAAGAAAGAAAGAAAGAAAGAAAGAAAGAAAGAAAACTTGGTTTTGAAATGTTTCAGTCATGAGCCAGTCGTGGAATATTCTTGGCTGAAGTCAGAAGGCTGTCGATGCTGGAGGAACAATCGCAGCTGAGATATTATGTGCATATAAAGATAAAGGCACCGAAGCACAAAGATGGAAAGACAGATGGATTGTCTGACAGTTAAATCCCCCCCCCCCCCCCCCCAAAAAAAAAAACGCTTTAACATTTCTTTTTAAAGTGAATTAAAACCATTAAAATGGGAGACTTGATGAAAGCGTGACACCGAGCCCTACGGAGACGCACACACCGGAGCTGAATGAGACACTATTGTAACGTCGCCATAAGAAATAAAAGATACGTGCAATATTCATAAGAACACTCATTAAAAACTAATACCCCCCACAAATAAACTTTCATATGGTAATGAGCTTCTATGGAGCGGATGCTCCTGTGAACTATAAAGAAAAAATAAAATCATTCTTTTGTAGATTTGTATAGTTTACACATACGAACCGCCGCATGGTGGGAAAAGTAGAACACTGTATTTATGTGCTCTGTGAAATTCTATTCCCATGAGGTAAACATTTGCAAGCACATTAAGGTATGAGGTATGATTTATGTATGTACAGTATAATTAATAATGCATGTGCTGCTTTTTTAGTTCTGAAAACAGGCACCGCTGCCCTCTCCAGCATAAAGCGCTTGACTATTGAGGCCCCACTGTCAATTGTGTCACTTTGTAGAGATGAGTGATTTGAAAGGCTTGTCAAGAATAATACAACTGGTAATTTTTATTCCCTCTCAAAATGATGGCTGTATCTCAACATACCTAAACTCAGTTGGACAACCCAAACCCACCACATGGACAACAAAAAGTGCAGGTGTGATGTATTACTGCAGTAGTTTTATACTATATAGTTCACCTAAAGGCGCACTGTGTAATCTCCCGTGGGTTTACAACTTGGGGGAGAAAAAGCTGGAAAAAGAAGACAGTAAAACAATAGTCAAATCTCGTTATTGATGTCTGTGCTGTGCTGGAGGTGTTGGTAGTCCAGGGGTGGCAAACAAATCTTTGTTCCAGAGTCACATTCAGCCCAATTTCATCTTGAGTGGACAGGACTGGTAAACTAGTGCCATGTTAGGATCTGACTTTAAACTGTAAAGTTGTTCTTAGTACTAATACTACTACTACTACTACTACTACTACTAATAATAATAATAACAGAAATTGAACAGTTTTTTTGACTTGTTGTATATCAATGTCATTACGAACAGTTTTACAAAAACTACTCAAGTGGAGCAACATGGCTAAAAGGCTACGTAGCACTTAGCTGGTAACACCCCGTTAGATTATGATGTTAACTTTTGTTTTCTGAAGCTTTTTTTTTAACTTAACATATCCCTGGAAGAAAAGCGTCATTTAATCTCAAGGAACTCACGTTTAAGATGACCATAAAGGTGGACAACTCACGTCCAGAGAAACAGGTTCAATTCAGTAGTATGCCGAATATAAATTCACTGAGTTTGGGTTAAAGCAAAGTATCATATCAGATGTATTAGTTTGATAAAAGATTTAAACTATCTAGTATTTCCGGAATGAATAACCCAAAGTTGTGGAATGCAAGTTTAATTTCTTTCAAACGGTTTGTCAGATATTGATAAATGATTACTTCGCAGGATATTTATCATTACTATAATCAACACGCTAAAAAACATTCAAAACTATTTTGTTTGCTTTAGGCACTAAAGATTCTTGGATTTTTTGAAGGAAAAGATAAAGATTTGCCTTGAAAAGAACTATTAAGGTGCACTTATTTCTTCACTGAACATTAGAATTTAATTTTAGTGTCATGGAGCCACTTATGTCCACTGGCAAATGATAGTTGATATGTGATGTTTAGGTGAAATGAAGTTTCTTCATTGAAGTTTGTTTAATTATATTATTTGGATTATTCTTGTCATGTACGTGAAACGCAAAAGAAAAGATGTTGGATGGGAATGGATTGAAATCACCTGTGGTCTGATCACAGAGCTCTGTCTGATTGGCCAGCCAATCAGGAGCATAGGGGATGAAAAGATGATGAGAAACAGGAGATTTTTTCTTTTGTAGAGGCCAGTTGTTCATTTCTGACATTAATACTCCTGTTGAGAGAGAGAGATACATTTTTTGGGGCGCTTTACGACTGAAGAATCCACAATCTGGTTTTTATCATTCTTCTCCACTCACAGTGCAGAATGTCTGAAGTCCTATTAAATCAAGAATTATTTGCTTAAATCTTCCATTTGTTTAGTTATAAATAATTTAAGAAATAATTTTTTAATCCATTTACATCTATGCTGTTTACAGGCAGCATCAGATTTGCCCTCAGAACCATTTGCCCATGCTCTATGAAGTTGTTTCAGTACACCCTCTCCACAACGTGTGGCATAATTTTGTCACCTTTCCCAGATCTGGAGTTTGACAAGATTTTGAGACAACGGTACATTGTGAGAGAAGACAATCATTCATATGAATACATTGCCCTTCATGCAAATCAAATCGTTGAGTTATTTCCAAGGAGACAGAAAAGACTAAAGCTTTCTCGGTCTGGCCCCGTAAGCACATACTTCCCCTCGCAATCAGTGCATCACAACAGACACAGAAATTCATCACAATTGATGTCACATGTCCGGGATAAATGTGACTATTTCTGGTGATTATGTGCTCAGTCGCTGTACCCGAATCACCTTGTTCTCATCCGACGGCATTAAAATCTTCAGCTGCTGCTCATCCAATATGAGTTTGATGAGGTGGTGTCGAGGTGAATCAATTTCTCTTGATAAAAGTATGAAATAAAAGCTTTCCGGGAAGATGGTATTCTGAGCTTGACCACTTTTGCACACTCTGGATCGCTGAGAAAATGTTCTGCCCATCTTCAGAGTGATTCAACTACTAATTTGAAGAAAAATTTCGGTGCGATTTTCCGAGGTTATACTGATATTCAAAGAACCAGATGTGCCCTAATTTCAAAAACTGCAGGATCATTTAGCTTAACATCTGCGAATGGCGGAGTATTTTCTACTGGGTGCGCTTTGCCAGCTGGGGGAGAAGCAGAGCGGTCAGGTGAATTCAGACGAAAGTTGGCAACCGATGTGACGATCACTGGTTTAAATCATATCCTTCACATTTGAAGACCAGGAAAGGCCTGCTCAGTTTTCACGCATTGTATGAATTTAGTCACAAGAACATGCAATGATCCTGTCAAATGAGTAAGAATATTAGATTTGAATTTTGTGGTACGTACGCACATGTTGTGCCAGTTTGCTTAATGCCATGGAAACTTACCGATAAACCTCCTCCAAAACTCAGAAATTCCATTTCGACGTGGGTTCCGGTTTCATATGTTGAGTGGAATCATCTACTGAAACAGAAAAAAATAAATAAGTGATCATCTCCTCAGTGCACACTTCATGTGCAATATGCCTCTGTTGTGGAGCTGCCCACTTGCAGTTCCGCACAGCTCCACTTGATGGCAGTGGAGTATCAATCTTACCTATTGCAGAGCGTCTCTCTCGCTCCCTCGCTCTCTCTCTCTCTCTTTTTTATCCTTCATCATTAAGTGCCTACACAAAACTTAAGCACAGTAAAAACTGTACTGTGGCCTCTTTTATTAGGACCACCACAATCACACTGGCCCGCGGCCCACAGGTGTGTTTGTGGCTTCTGGCTCCCGCTCAATCAGCCTGATAGAGCCTCATGAAACGCTTTCCACAAACGCAAGCACTTCTGTAACCTTGGACGGAATATCCGCAAATGATGTATGCTGTTGAGAATTTAACAGCCGGAGTCGGTCCTCCACCGGGCTCTTACTGCTCTTTAGGCGGCAGTCTCACACAGTCTGGGCCAACGCTGCTGTATTCTCAGGAAGTCTCCAGGTGGGAGACAAAGCTGAAAGTACAGTATGTGAGATTTAAGTAATGACACTTTTGTGAAATGGGAGCTTGTGGTGAGTCACTTTAGTGTCCGATCTGCTCTCAGTGCTGGGTTCCTGCGTTTGCTTTTTTGAAGTAGTTTCCAAGACCTTCAGCTATTGTTGGGCTTTCTGTTCCTTTTCCCAGGACTGGATTCTAGAGCGGGGCAATTCAATTTGTGGTCCTGGGGCAAGATCCTTTTCATGAAGCAATCTCTGCCAGCACTTGAGTATGGAATAATAATAAGCATGTAACTGTTTCATGTGGGTACTAGAGGGCTTTTTCAAGTGATAGGAGACCATTTAATTTAAAGTAGATGAAATGGATACAGGATTTTTCTCCATTTCTATCAAAATGCTTGTGTCTTCAACAAAAATTGGGGAATCCAAGTAAAGCGTCAGGTCTTTGAGCATTGATAAAGAAAATCAATACTGTGACGTCCTTTTGACACATTTCTGAATGTATACACAGCACAGCTGAATACACTCCCATCTCAACATCTCCGGCAGATTAGATATAACCCAAGCTATTATTATTAGCCTTCCCATTTGCCTCCTAAACTAAATGAATATGCTTACACTGGAATGATGCAGTATATCATCTGATCGTAGCGAGTGGCATCATGAGCACGGGAGGGCGGGTGAACTTGAATAATAGAATCAAGAATTTTGTTAAAATACCTGCACCACAATGAATTCATGAAACATTTTATTTAAAAAGAAATGTACTGGACAAATACATCATTACAATCTAAAATACAAAACAGATGCCACGCGTTAGGGGTTTCAGCCAAACCTCATTGGCAACCACTGTCCCTGGTTTTCCAAACCAAAGCAAAGACACAACAGTACAAAATGGCGAAATGCAAACCAGAGGAGAAGGAAAAACTACACCGATATATGGACAGAAAGCTGAAAAACCACATTGCAGCTCGATGTACGGCATAAGGAAGTAAATCGGGATTGCTGCGCAGGGAATTCATCCATTTACAGGTTGAAAAGTCTTTATATTAAAGGAAAACAACCACTCACCAGACCATCCCTCATGTATGCTAAGATGAAGCATAGCAATTGGTGCGATAGCGGTGTACATAGTCTCAAGTGCCTTTGTATCATACTGCACGGCGCACAAGCACAGCGATGAGGCTCCGCATGCAGTATTTATGGCATGAGAGAAAAGTTCCCATGTGGTACAAACGATTGCAGGTAAGTAATGGATTCGCGTCCAGTGGCGCAGCCGGACGAGCACCGCGTCTCGAGTGCTATTGCTCATTTCGACCCATTTTGCAATTGCATGATACACGACACTGACCTTGCAGAGGGCAAAATTGGGAGAGCTTATTTCCTATAATGCATGTCGTGATCCCATAGGCTTTGCATGGCTGAGTCTTGTAGCAATCCACTGCTTTTCTGCATTATTGAAGGGTCTTCAATTACCGGAGCCGTGGCTGCGTTGACCCTCAGGAGGTTAACTTTCTTTTCTTTTTTAATCACACTTAAAATGCACAACGCTTATCAAAACTACACATAATAGATAAAGACAAAAAAATTAATAAAAATGTTGATTAGTGATCTGATCTAAAAATGGCTCAGAATATAAATGTCACACTGTAGGCTTTTAACCCAGCCTAATGAAGAGTTTTGTGACTTTATGACAGTGTAATCACCGCAATCTTGTAAGATATCCGCGGGAAGGGTCCTGCAGAGAGACAGAAGCAGCTGGGCACAAGTATGTTTGGAGCAGTAATGAAATCTGTTGAGCTAATATATCTGCCGTTACTGCTCGCCATGTCAGTGTGGGTAAGTCATCCTTTGCCTTGAAAAGATCCAGTTGTGTTCGCTGCTGCTTGCAGCTGACAGAGATGGTGAGTGAATTAGCCACGCAGGCAGGCAGGCAGGACTGTATTAAAAATTCTTCCGTACTTCCTCATTCCCTGTGATGCCGTTTGATCTCACCCTTTCATTCTTTGTATCCCCGTTCGTCATCGACGTGACTCATTAAACGCTTTGAAAATAAAAGAACAAAACCACACAATTACAGTTCAGCTCTCAGAGACAGTGCAAGTAGGCTGATTTCTGCTCAGTGACATAAATCATAAAGGATGATGTTTATGGAATTTATGGGCTCCTTTTTCTTCAAATGTGTCTTTAGAAGAAGTGAAGCTGCCTTTCTTTCCACACAGTTTTATAATGTGTAGCAGTATTACCGATAATATCCTTCAAATTGTTGTAAAATGATTAAACCATTTGGAGATTTTTTTTATTTTATTGTCTTATTACAATTTAAACCTGAAATAAATATATCCCTGCCTCTACCAGGAGTGTTTATTCAGGGACCACAAACAGCCCAATTTCATCTTGTGTGGGCCAGACCGGTAAAATAGTGCCACACTAATCCTTAAATTCAAACTTTAAAGTGTTTCTCAATTTTTGTACAGAGTATGCAAAATGCACACGTCTATAATTTTTTGCAAAACAAATCAATTACTAATGAAAACTACTACAATCCCAACATGAAGCCAATGTTAATTGTATTTTCTGGTGCAAAATACAGTGAAATGTCCCCAAAAATGTGGCTCTTGCTTTTGGTCCACGGCCCTTATGTTTGATACCCATGTTTGATAGCCTTCCATCATGATAGGAAACAGCGTAAGAGGCTTTTACATGTGCACAATCCTAATAAGAGAGTAAAAGGCTGCCCCATGTTTTTAAAGTCTAAATACATTTATGAAAGTCTCGGAGCTGACTTTCTTTTGCGATCGTGAGTCCTTGATGGAAAATACTTCTCTAAAAAAAAAATGTATTAAATGATGAACCACAGAGCTTTTATGAGCTGAAGGAACACAGTTTTTTTTTTTTTTTTCTTTTCTTTTTAAGATAACAGTGTTTTTCTGTTGAAGCCTTTGTTGTGCCCACCCTCGTATCTACTCCACTCAAACAAATTAACAGAGGACATTTGCTGACGTCAAAAGGATGTTGAAGTCACCTCTATGTCAAGCTTTGGACGAAGCTCACGGAATCCGAACTTGCAAACGAGCGTGCAACATATGTACACAATACCAGAAATGTTAACTCAGTAGTACAGTAACGTGACCATCATTTAAAGTTATTCTCAGTATCAAAATCTGATAGCATTAAAAAGAATAGACACGTTGGCATTTGGTGTTGTTAAGCACATATCTTTTCATCCTTGCTGGAAAGTTTTAAAAAGGGTGATGCTATTTATAATAGAATAATAGCCATGGTAAATACCAGGCTTTGCCAGGATGAGACACAATTACTAGTAAACTAGGCCTCTAAGAAGTAAGCTTAGTTACCCTTCTGCCATTGTATTCACCAGAGAGGTTATGATCTACTATCGTGCTGTTCTCTCTTTTCATGCACGACTCACAACAAAATGTGAGTACTGGTGATCGGATCAAAGTACAATAAAGACGCATCACTCATAGCATTTCGACGACTGACACGACACCAACCCCCTCGTGTTTGCTTGAATACATCAGGGTGCAAATATCAACGTTTGGCTGTGACGCTTTCAAATGCACAGATTGTAACAGATGTCTTATGATGACAGGGCATGGTATGTGTTTTGTCATCTGCAAAACAAGTGAGTGCAAGTTTTCTCAAAATGTTAAGAAAGTCCATTAATTCCAGAGCGAGCGCTTAGCATGCCTCAAGCATTCTCAACAGACAAATAAATTCACGTCTGAAAGGAAAAACACAAGGCATGTTTGACCTTTGTCGCCATTATGACACTAATAAATAGAAAACAGTAAATGTGACTCACTTACAAGGTGTATTGTATCCTTTTGTGATTTACAGAGACGTTTTTGCATTTATAGTGTATTTTACCACTTGAGCGGTCTCAGCATGCTTTATAGGATCCGTCAAATTCACCCATTCATTCACACGCTCACCCGATTGTGATGCCTACCACGCAAGGCGCTTGTACACCACAGCGAGCAACTTGGGGGATCGGTGTCTTGCTCAAGGACACTTCCACGTATTGACATTTTGGTGAAAGCTACTCTACCATGGTCTGTGACGTTCGCCCTTTCATTCACACAATCAATCCAAGATGCAGGCATAGAATCAGAAGAAACAGGAGTTTCTCTGATTGCGTCCGTGGAGCTGAAAACCTGGAAAGTTTGACCAATCGAGTGGGGGCCTTTCGCACGACAACGAATAACAGTCAACAAGTCAGCCGTTAAAAAAATCTGCAGATAAACGGCAAACGGTACGATCCAGATGAAAAAGCGCAGAGCGTTAATGGTGTTCGTCAGGTCAAGTATGATTCAGAGATCTCGCTCCTGCACATATGGAAACGCTGCTGTGTTTTTGTAGCTAGCAATCTGTGTATGCTCCACTAATGAAGTCAGTCTGTTTTCACTTTGACTGCTTGGTTCTGTACAGAATGCATCGTTGATAAATTGTGTTCCTCACGAAGATGCACAAATGCTATCATGTCGATTGACATGAAAATCCTCACTTTGTCGTTGGAAAGTCTGAGTTGACGGCGTTCAGATGTACTTTTCCCACTCATGTGTTGGAACGTTCCAAGGTCATTGATGTTTGCGCAAGAAGACACGATACGTGCTGGTGTCGTGTCCCGTAGTGGGTCGCAAATGTAATGAGATGATTCAACAACTGATTTCAGTTTTACTGATCGGTCTTATTGTAATACACACTGTCTTTCTCTGCGAGCAGCATAAAGACATACTATAACATCCAACCATTGGTCATAATCGACATTATTTGCACCAGAGATTCTATTTGCATTGTTGTTTTTTCCCATGTGTGTTGGATGTGAAGGAGTTCCTAGTTTAAAATTCATTCACACGTTCATATAATCAGGAACGCTCGTGATTCTGAGCCCTCTGATGCCTATTAAAATTTACTGGCCCGACCTTCAGGCCTTAAAAAGCACTTTACCCTCATAACCCCGGCTTCAATAGCCTGGAGCTGATTATCTACCTATTTTACAAAGAATTAGACTGGATTCAATATTGTTTTTAAATGCATTAACTTCTGGACGTAGGACTTCAATCGTGCTGAGGCCAGCTTGAAACCAGAGATAAGAGTTTACAGTAAAGAGATGCAGAAACCAGTCAAGTCACACTTAGCTGAATATTCTTATCTTCATCTTTTATTCATTATCATTGACACCACAAAATGCTGCAATCCATTAGCTACTTATAGTTTTAACAAGTTCCTGCAAATTATTACAGCTTCACTATGAATAAAATTAGTACGGCTTAGGTAAGTATATTTGGTTTACTTGATCTTGTTGGCAGCCAACTGAGAAGGTGAGAATGCTACGTAGGGGCTTTTCCAAATCAACTCTGAAAATCTTATCTGGCTTTCATTTTTTTCTGTGGCATATTGGCATGAGTTAACTCCACGCCTTTCCTCCATCTGAATTTCATTGTGTCTGCCTAATCAGCCAGAAGCAGAAATGATCTGCTAACATTTCATTTCTCCATGAATATTTGATTGTCAAAAATTGTCCTGAGGGAATGAACTGGGCCCAAGGTTCGGTTTTGATTTGCGATTAAACTATCAAGAAATCAATTTCATCTGCTTTGAATAATTCAGGGTTTAATGGAATGAGAAATGGCGAAAGGGGCATGGGTTATGAGATGGTCTGAAGGGTGTGTGTGTGTGTGTGTGTGTGTGTGTGTGTGTGTGTGTGTGTGTGTGTGTGTGTGTGTGTGTGTGTGTGTGTGTGTGTGTGTGTGTGTGGGTGGGTGTGGGTGTGGGGGTGGGTGGGTGCATGCGTGTGTGATGCAGACGGGAGTTTGTGTCGCTCAAAATGAAAGCGGGGAGCTGCCATGTGGTGCAGAGTGGCTTGGGAGCGACTGTCATTTCACCTGTACTGCTGGTGCAGCATGTCAATAAGGCACCTTGGGCCAAGTTCAGTGGAAATATTTGACATTACATGCTTAGACAGACGCATGTTGCCACACCCCTGATTCGTTGCCTTTCATTCCAGGGATTGGAATACATGGTGTGCATAGCGCAGAGGGCACTTCTCCGAAATTCAGGCTGTAATTGGCTTCAGAAAAGCTTTCATCTTCCTCAGTCCACTGATCATATTTTTTACTCCCCTTGATGAATCTTAACTGGCATTATTCGCCCCGAGTTAGGACGGTGCAAAAGGAGAACACAAACGAGCCGAGAATGACAGAAGTGTAAAAAGTTGTTGGGGTTTTTTTTTTTTCTACAGGCACAAATTTAGCTCATCTCCCAAATGACCACCTCATAGCAAAAGTTCAGAAATCATGTGACTCATAACTGTGTACCCGTGCATCGACCTACCATCGCTTGCAACTCAAAAAGAGCCGCGCTGCTGGTGTGCTTCTTGATGAGGCACAAAATAAATGGAGCCGGATCGAGAGCATGAGGCCCAGCCTGACAGTAACTGAATTAACGAAGGTGGCTGTGTTGTCAAAAGGCTGCGATGGCGCGTATCCAGCTGCAGCCAACAGGTCCCTGCCTCCGTGGCACAGCTTGTCAACATGATCTGTGTTCTATCTGTAAAAGAAAGTTGGTAAGCGAACTCCCAACGAGCCAACTTTAGCTCCTGTTTGTCACCCGTGCTCGTAGCGAACTGATCTCGCGCTCATTTTTATTTTAGGTTCGCTTCCTGAGTTTTCAGAGGACTGGCGAATGACTCTGATGTTGGGGGGAAGGAGGACGCTTTGAAACGTCGATCCCCAAAGCATCTTATTTCAGAGCTAATGACTTGCCAGATAGATGGCATGTCAGAGGATGACAGAGACTGCAGGAATATTTTGGAAACATCATCATTAGTGGGATTCACACGGATCCGTAGACCCTGCGAGCAATAGTCAAGTAGACAAGGTTGTTGACAGAAAATAGGTCACAGTCAACACAAAGTGGTCTTTTAGTTGACTTCTTGACACCCAACTGTCGTCATGAACCACTGGAGGTGTCACAAAACTGGCTGGGGCAGTGGACAGAAAGAGAACAAAGACTCACCACTGACAGGAACATGTACAGATAGATAGTAAATTAAAGGAAAACTCACCATGAAGTGTCTATGTACGGTGTTGGGCCACCACGACTTCATTTTGACACGAGTCGTAGAAGTTGCTAGAATTCTCTTGGTCTTCTTCCAAAATATGACTCCTTCCAAGCTTGTTGAACTGGGTTGACAACTAATTATTGCAAAGGCCATAGTATACTATTAACACATTTTATTATGGTAACCATTTAAGGATACAACACTCCTTGGAAATTAGAGAAACAACTCAATTTGAATGTAAAACTCATATCTTCAATAATGAATGCAACTAAACAGCTGTGTAAAAATAGACTGATAACTGAGGTCACATTTACACAATAATGTTTTGGTGTCCATTTACACACAACTGGTGCTCGGAGCCATTGAAAACAAACTTTTTGATTACTGCCCCCAAGGTGGAACTTTTCAAAAACGCTCCAACTCCATCTCCATGTAAACAGAGGAAAGCAAAAGTAAAAATGCTGTTGTGTGAATGGGGCCTGAATTATCAAAAGTTCAACACATCTCAACATTGTGACATGAGACTGACAGTTTGAGCGGTGTAGACTCCAGGGCAGGGGTGGGGAAACTTTTTTAGCCCAGAGGCCACACTGACTTTTAAAATGTGACAGCCCCAAATGCATACATATCAAACATAAACATAAAACAAAGCATTGCGGTGTTAATACTTGCATTCATCATTAATGGGAACAGTGTTGCTGGTCCCCCGTTTTTTTTGCGCCTCGAAGTCTAGGGGTTAGTTTCGTCGTGGCAATCCTCAGAACAGATCTGAGGTGCTCATCGCTCATCTGGGATCTGTGCGGTGGTTTGTCGGTGTTCATCACACTAAAGGTCTGTTCACACACATACGTAGAGCCAAACAACGCCAGCATCCTCTGTGCCATCTTCTGGATGTTTGGACATTTGCTTGCACTTAATGAGGCATAAAACTCATCCAGTTTAAGAGAGTTGAACTTCTCCTTTAAGACAATGTCACATTGTTCACTTTATTTCTATGATTTTAGTGTAATTTTACGTTTGTTTTTTTTATTGCCTTGTGTTTAAACAATGCGATACAAATAAACTTGCCTTGCCTTGTGTCTCTATTGGACAGACTGTGCAAAAGGCCATGACCCCACTAAAAGATGGCAATTGGTGAGGAATTGACAAAACGGCCTGAACGCACAGCAATTATTCTAAATTGTCCCCTTTTTAAATTCCTGATGATGAATGAAGGCGGCGTACAACCTGGATAGAGAGGTCGTCCATTACTGGACAATACACCGTCAGCCAGCCACACACAACCACGATGTAAAACATGCAAACTCCACACAACAAAACCAACACTAATATGTTTAGATATATCATATACAAGCATACAGCCTGATTTTGGTGCGTAGCAACCTCCCCGAGGCTCACGGGTAGAAATGGAGCCTTCCGTCCATTTTCTTTGTTATGCGCACAATCTGGTCTGTATCCGGAGAGCTTGCGGACGTGTAGCAAACGGAGAAGCAAGGTAAAACTAACCGGTCTCACGACGGTCTAATCCCGTCCCGACCGTAGAGTAGTGTTACTCTTTATAGCTCATGTGCGACCGAGAACAAATGAGAGAAAGGAATTTGAGAGAGATCCGAAAAGGTGGATCTTTTAGAGGAAAGACTGCACAAATGTGTGCATGAATAAAGCAAATCCATAGCATTAACTCACCTGAGCATCAGAACTGAGAAGCCATAAAAAAAACATTTGATCATTTATATCACACTACCTTAAAGGGGACATATCATGCTAAATCCACTTTTTTAGCCCTTAAATGCATGTTGTTGTATATTTAGAGTGTTTAGAAGTACAGAAAAGTTCAAAGTAGTCTCTTCAGGTGCTCCGTTGATATCTTTATATTCTGTTTTGGTCATATTTTGCGATCCGTTTCGATTTTTCTATTCCCTATTACGTTTTTTGAACTATTACGTCACAGTATTCCCGGCGGAACTGCCAAATTAGGACATCGACACTTCGAGCAATCCGCCATTTTGGTTTCTCGCTGCGATTTTGTAGTCCAACCGAAGTTACGAGAGGATAAGTGGAAATGTTCGGTTGTTGGATGTAGTAACCCACAAGCTTCGTTACACCGTCTCCCAGCATCAGAACCTTTTCGAAGTGCCTGGTTGAGTTTTATTTTTCACAGAAATGTACCCACATCTGTGGGTAAGGTCATTTTTGTGTGCGCGAAGCACTTTAAGGACGACTGCTTCAGCAACCTCCGCCAGTATAAAGAAGGATTTGCCGAAAGACTTCGTCTGATTGAGCGGTCAGTTCCTTCTATCTATGGAGACGACGAACAGAGCACTTCGGTAAGCTGTATATAACGCTAAAAAGTGTGATGATAAGACGTCCCTGTCATTGTTTTGTTAGCATTAGCAGTTGCACTGTCTTCATATGTTAGCGCTGTGTGCTCGTTTTAGATTATAATGTAACTTCTGTGTTAAATAGTCGTTGTAATACAGGCAGTATTGTAGTAGTGGGCATGGATGGAGAAGTTAGTGTAAATATAGTAACACACCATTGCGTTACATCCATATGAAGACGTTGTTCTAAAGGTGCATCATCGTCATTTTCATCTCGCTCCGCCGGGTCCGACTCTGGCTCCAACATGTATGGCTGGATGGACAAATCTTCCGTTGTTGACATTTTGTAAATAATGAGTGAATATAAAGTTTCTGCGCCGCTAGATAATTGTATCTGTTCTATCAAACTACAAAGATGGCCGAACAGGGTGGCGTTGAACCGAGTGTCACCTCTGCAACCTGGAGAGGAGGCGGGGTATGAAGAGACCGCCCCAAAACGAGTTGCTCTCAGAAGCACATCAGAAAAGGGGTAGAAAAGGGGCCTGTGGAGCTATAATAATGAGGAATTCAGACCCAAGCATTGCAGTTCCGCTTTATATAGACCACAACTGTATGATTTATATGTAAAAAGGAAGGATTTAAAAGCATGATATGTCTCCTTTAAATTGCACTACCCTCGACAGAGTTGAAGTGTTATCCAACTATATAACTAACATATACTGTGTGAACAGCTGGCTAATAGTAATTACTTGTAACTTTTTGACAATTTATAGGCCCTGTTTACACAACAATGTTTCAAGTGAAAACATAACGTTTCTATTTCAGAGAGGTTTTGCGTCTACACAGCAACATTTTGACAACATCCAGTTACACTGAAACAGCAGAGACGCTGAAAACAATGTAATTTTCATGTAAGGCCACTAGTTGGTGCTTTTGTTTTTGTTTTTTTATCAAAGTTTCCACCTTGAGAGCAGTTTTCAAACGGTTGTTTTCAGTGAATCCGAGCACCATTTGTGTAAATGGACACCCACAATGCAAAGAAAGTTTTCCATTTTCACTTGAAAACATTGTGTAAACTTTTGAAGTAACCTGAACATAAACTTCTTTACTATCGGTCTTTCACATTTGTCTAAAACAATGTTTTTAAATCAATACTTTAGTTTTAAGTGGTGTGATAATACCGGAAACAAACACATCGTGCACTAAATGTTGAAGTAAATACACGAGGGTCAATACAAAAGCTGTGATTGTTCATAAAGTCACAAAGAGAACTCAAAGTTATGTGCCTACCGTGAAAATGATATCATGGAAACAAAACCAATAACTTCATATTCAAACCCAATGAATGACATTAACATAACTTTACCCTTGTTCTTAAAATCTCATTGTGGAAGAAAACACACACGTTTGACGATTTCAAGAAAATCCATTTAATCGCTTTTGAAATTTAAATTTTTCCTCAGTCCTCTTATCATTTTCAAGTTGCTGCCATTGTGGTTAGTCATGAAAAAATGAAATAATTTCAAAACTTTATGAAAACCTGCAAAAATTATTTTCTCGTGTGTCCTTGAGAGACTCTGAAAAACCTATTTTGCAGACAGCTTTGGTCGGCTGTATTAGTAAGCTGACTCCTGACCTCCCTGTCGAAAAAAAAAAGGTAAAGAGTTCAACTTTTTTGTCTCCCTTTTATTTCCATTTAACCAAATGTGATAAAGAGCAAACAATCAGCATTTTAACCTGCATAAAGCCGTTTTCTGAAAAGCCAGGAGTGGAAGGTCAAGGGACTTATGAGTCTTTTCTTTCCTCACTGAACACAAGATTTTGTATTTTAATTGATGCAGAAAGGACTTCACAAATCGAATAGCTCTTTTACTCCTTGACTCAAATAAATCCTTTTTTATTTTTTTATTTCAGTGGTAATGTTTGGAAATGCAACTCTTTCATGTACATCTAAAGAAGAACGACGTCAAACTAAATTGCCTGAAGGGCACCTTGACGCACCTCAGAATTTTCATGAGAAAAATAAGGATTAATATTAACATGCATAGCCATTGTATTCAGAAAATAGTTTTCGGCCATTTCAGGTACATAACCGTCTTTCACCTGAAGTTTATATCTTTCTTGGTGTCATCCAGTTCTATTTGCAAACTGCAACAAACTACACTGGGAAAACAGCCGAGACTTAGCATTGCATACACTGATATGTTGATGCATAATGCAAGATTATATTCATGCATTAAACATATTTTATACCCTACAAAATCAAATTGTCCTTATATGATGTACACCAGTGAACACCTCTGGTCATAAGAGAGGGTGTAACTTGTCAGTACATATGTCACGTTACAGCAATATAAGAGCCCCATATTTTCATGTAGAAGTCCTGCCTATCTATTAGCTTATAGCATAGTCTTTCATGGGAGGAGATCAGACAATTATATATATATATATATATATATATATATATATATATATATATATAATTCAGACAATCGTTTGAGACAAAAGGCGTAATGATACAAGGTAATATGGTGAAGGCCCAGGCCTCTGTCATGTATGGTAACGTAAACTTTTGCATGATTACCATTTCATTTTTATTTTTTTTATTTTGTTTTACCAGCCAACAAACACTATCTTTAAGATAGACTGTTCTCACCATCCCAATGGGTCCCAAGATGTCAACGTCTACAGGGCCAAGAATAGAGGCCAAAGATTGGGACGCTTCAAAGGAAATGTCGCTCTGCCTGCTCGCGCACCATGATAAAGCAGCTATATGCATTTAAGAAGTCCAATTTGGGCATTTACTGTGGGACGATAACCAGCAGAGTGGCTCATTTAAATTCACGCTTTTATAATATTTCACAACTCGACTTTTGACCTCTTGTCAACAGTTGCTTCGCTCCTGATTGCAGGGACTACAATGATTAAAATTGAGGAGAGAGTGCAAGCTTTTCATTGATGCCGAGTATGAATACAGAATTAGTGATGCAGCTCAACAACAGTTTGGGAAATAGGACTGACAAGGAGTGTTGACACATCATCAAACTGAGACTGATTGCTTGAATAATTGGTTTGTACCTAATTATATTAAAGTGCCCTCTTGGGTGTGTGTATGATTATGTGTGGGGAGCTCACTGTGTTGCCTCGATGTCTTGTGCGCCCGGATACGGGGTCTGGCCGGAGGGAGCACCGCTCCGAGGAAACCAGCGCATTTGCTTTCTAATGGGAGCGTCGATCAAATTCAAAGCAATTCTCCAGAACCTCAATTAAATTTTAAAAGTTTACAATCATGTTAGGGAGCTGTAGAGAAAGAGGGAAGCGCTGCAAGGGCGATCTGGTGTTTTTGTTTTGAGCCTGTGATAAGAAGGCAGCCTCTAAGTGAGTTAAATGAGAAATAGCGTCGGCACAGCTGTTGTTCCATTAAAGGACCCCCTGAGGAGGCTTTAGAGGGGGTCTGAGAGGATCCGATATGGGCAATGTGCCAGCGGGTCTAGCTGCATCTGTTCCCGATTATTGGTTTTGTGACAGAATCCCACATTTAGTGGTTGACCATGACCTCTTCACTTAGAGCAGTGGTCCCCAAACTAAGGCCCGCGGTCTGGTTCGGCCCGCCTTCTCATTTGGCCCGGCCCCCTGAGCAATACCAGAGACGCATTTTTATTTTTTTTTTTTCATATATGTAGCCGGGTGGGAAAACTGTTACCATAATCAACAACACCGCCAGATGGCATTGCTTCCATTTGGACAACCTCCATTGTGTACATTGTTTTGAAGAACAGTCACGAGAGAAACCCGGAAGTGAGACCCCATCCTGCTTGACCGTAACAGTTTTATAAGTGTGGTTTTCCGGACATTAAGGACTGCTTTTATGAAGGTAATATGTTGTGAAATGCAGCTGGCAGTGTGAAATATCAAGCGATGGACATTTAAAGTAATTTCTGACCGCATTCTGTGAACTGATGCACACTGACCAGTTTGCATTTGTTGAATGTTAATAGATCGTTAGTCCGTGTTGAAGGCCGAGATAATGGCGTTAGTGCCCTGTCGCCACGTTGTTTTGTGCTCCTGGACAGATGCACGCGTTAGTACAAGCAAGTTCCACACATTTACTGTAACATTTCAAGACACGTGAATGTGAAGTTGTTTGCTGTGCATTTGTGGGTTATTTGTGTTTCAGGGATGAGCTGTTAAGAAATATTTTTTTGCCCTCCTAAGTAGTTAGTCGACATGTTGCGAAATAGAGAGTCATGCAGATAAGTTTCAGCGCGTAGAGGTGAGTCCTCCACTGGTACTAATTTGGTTTTGTTTCTGTAAGAATTATACAACAGCAAGCCTTCTCCTTATTTCTTATTTTATTTCTCTTATTACATTTAAATTGAACACCAATTTTTCTGTTCAGAATAAAGAACCTCAAAAGAATATATTTCTGTGTCCTGTGCCGTTCAGTTTCGCCAGGCACCATATACAGTGCGTGACAAAGATATAGGACCATCCATTTTTAGGGGGTAAATTATTTTTTAGAGTAGCTAAATAAAAATCAAGACTGTATGCTTTTTGTTGTTATATTCTACACCTACCTACTTTTTTTTTTTTTTTTGCTTTCTTAGAAGGTCTGTTTTGAAAGATATCAAAAGTTTAGGGCTGAACTTTTACCTGTTAAGATCAGAACAGAAAGTTAATGTTCCATGGACTTTTTTCTGTGAAGAACTCAGAGAGGGTTGTTTGGTTATTGTTTATTTCATAAATAGTGTTATTGTATATTTCCCAATTTACTTTTCTGTGAAGAACCCGGAAAGGGTTATTTGGTTATGTGTAGCTTTCTGAAAAACAATACATTTTTACGTTGAGGCACCCCTGCGATCGTCACACTTTTTCTGTTACAAACTGACCCCGGCCCCCCCATCAGAGAAGGGAAAAGTTATGTGGCCCTCGCAGGAAAAAGTTTGGGGACCCCCGAAACATGCAGCAATCGTTCATTTTTGTCTCATTTGACATGCAATCGCAGCCGATTTCTACATTTACCCCCTTTTTTGGTCCGACTATCCTGCTCCGTTATGCATTTCTGCTTGATAATACTCAAGCAAGCAAAGTAATGGGATTTTGTCGAGGCAGGAAAAAAAAGAAGCAATATTTTTATCTGGCATTTGTTGTGTTAGATTACAGGCAGATCTTGTTTCCTTGACGGTATGGAACTGTTGATCCGATATAAGTGCAAGCTGCTGCTGGAAAATGGGAAGCTTGGCACTCCTGAGAGGAGAGCTATAGTGCAAATAATGTGACCTGAATAGGAATGTTTGATGTGGTTGTCGATTTTCTCCATGTCATGTTCCTGCTGAAATATCGAAAGTGCCTATAATAAATTTAATTAAGCTGGATTAAAACATCATGGGGCATTTGAGGATAGTTCAACTAATTGTCTCAGCTTCAAATAATGTGATTAGTGCAGAGTGGACCTCCAGACTATGCTGTCTGTATTACTGTAACGGAAATTTCTAACGCGCCCAGATAAAGGCTCAGACATGTGCAAATGGTTCCAAACAAAACGTTTTCAAAATACTTTTCTGTCTTGGCGAAACTGCACCTAATTGCGTCTCTCCATTTGGTTTGGTTTGTAATTGCAACTCACTTCACATTCTGTCCAAGCACACGGCAGCCTTTGTGAATATCGCAACACAAAGACAATGTTAGTGAGATTCATCTCGAACGTCACCAATTAGACAATAATCCAATCCAAAAAATAAGAAAGAAAATGATTTACTTTACCCGATGGAGTGGCGTTTTCTGATGTACATTATATATGAAAAGTATTAATGCAGATCAAATTCTCTCAGTAGGTCACACAAAGAAAGTCAATCCATTTTGGTCTAATCACCTGAAATACTTGAGCTATGAGGTGAAAGTGTCTTAGGTCCTTCATTTTCACGAGTAAACTGTCTAGTAGCAACAGTTGGTTCATATTACTCAACATATCCTCTGTATATAACTATACATATCCATATATGTTGGTTGATATGTTAAAATTGCTTTTTTTTTGGTCAAAAGTAAATAATCAGCAGATACAAACAGGCATAGTGTCCAATCTGAATTCATAGCAATTTCAATATAACCTTCATTTTTTTCCATATCAATCATAAAGTCTGAGTCCTGTGGATGTAACTTTAACTAGTTAGAAGGGAGTGTAGTGTACAAATGAAAATGTGTTTGCTAAAGTCAGTACTTCTACTTTAGTTCTGCACCCTTGCACCAGATTTTTCCCCAGGGAATAAGTGCGCAGACAGCCTTAACTCCGACTCTTAGTCAGACTCTTAAAAGATATCTATGTCAGAGCCACATATATATATATTTTTTCATATACACATTCATATCACGAGCCCCTGTGACCATAAAACTGTTCCGGCATGTAACAAGAATCTCTCCCCATGAGTCATTTCTTTATGGGCTACTTATCTTGATTTCCTCTCATGTCTGAGTAAAGCATTGAGCCTCGAATAGAACATATCCTAATTGTAGAAATTATATCTGACTTTGCTGAATGAACTCAACTTTCCCGTATCCCTAAGCTTAAATCTGGAAGTGATAAAGAAGAAGCTTAACCCTCCCCCGATTTCTTGTTCACTTTCATTATTTCAATTTGGTGGATTAAATTCAGAAGCCTTGCTATGTTGTGTGTGGCAGAAACACACAGTGCAAACAGAAAGTGCATTTCCCCCCTTCTGTGTTGTCAAAGATTATAATTTTCTTTCCAGCACTGGCATTGTTTCTGACAACACCGTAGCATTTAGCATTTTGTCCGCCACTACAGTGTTGTCTGCAGATGTACCCTTTCATCTGCAGACTCTATGTTTACGGTCACTTTCTTGCCATGCATACCGAATTTGTCTCTTTCCATCTGCCTTTTCACACAAATCCGAGATCCTTTTAGATGTATCTGGCAGAAATGAGTCGGGCGAGCCCCCAAGGGTAGCCTTCTTTTCAACATCATTCGCCCATGTTTTTTTTCCCTCTTCTCTCCCATTCTGTTCCTGGAAGAAAAAAAAAAAAAAAAAAAACTTAAACTACAAGAATGCAATGCTCTTACAATATTTTGCTCTTGTAATAGTTCTCTCTCTGCAATTTTAGCAAGCACAGTCACACTTGCATTTGTCTCTGCAGTGCAACGCATGGCACCCTGCTGTTCTGGAAAGCCTGGTAAACACGCGGAATGAGCTTGCCTGTGACAAGACCTCCAGCTTATGACCGTGGTGAGATCAAGACTTGGGTAAATGAAGACAGAATGTATGCTCGGAAATAGTTGACATGTGGCATATTTGCAATAGTTTCAGCAGAAAAGAAAATCACTCGGTGAAACTATAATGCCTCCCATAGCGAGGAGTGGAGCGCGCACACTGCTGGGGATTAGCGTCTGTAATGGGGTTTTGAGGATAGTCGGGAT
The DNA here is from genome assembly GCF_963383615.2 of Lipophrys pholis. Lineage (NCBI taxonomy): Eukaryota > Metazoa > Chordata > Actinopteri > Blenniiformes > Blenniidae > Lipophrys > Lipophrys pholis. The sequence goes on along the minus strand of NC_137641.1, from coordinate 13,300,836 downwards.
TTCAGATCTGGAGCGATATGGTGCCAGGGGTAAACACAAGGCAAGGGACTAGAGGATTTAGCCAGCAAAGGCTTCCCTCTCCACGTGGACCACGTATTGCTGTGTTCTAAAGTACACCCATTTCCCACGGTCATTTACTCAAGCGTCTCCAGTGGGGATTTAGTTATCCTCTCTGAAAGGGCACTGTAGTCTTATAATGCTGCCCAGGCACGAGCTGCTGTGACAGAGGGGGGTAGATAATGATTCATTGGGAGGGAAAGATGAAGAAAAAAAAGTCACAAAGAGAGCAAGACAGGAAGAAAAAAAAGGAAGAAAAAAAAAGGAAGAGACAAGAGATTGAGTCCGCACGTGGCTCATGCGAGGATGTTTTTCATGACTGATATGTGAAGCACATCCGCTAACGGCAGCTCCAAGTCTGGGAGTTTTATTTTGCATGGATATTTCAATTTTATGCTCCGATATATCTCTACTCCATTACATTTCAGATGGCACTTTTTATTTCACAGCCTTCATTTAACAGACTCAGTGACAAGTTACTTTGGAGATGTTTTGAACAATGCTCTGCTTATGAGAAGGTGCTGGGATTTTCTTCACCTACACCATCAAAGTTAAATAGTTAATAGACAATACTGTGATACCATTTTAATAAGTAAAGCAACACTTTGGTAGATACATAGAAATAAATGTTCATACTTTCTTTGTATTTCATTACACAATTTTTATAATATGTCAGCCTTCACTTGTTTCTAAAGTCTGTACACAATATAAGAATGATAGTATAAGTTGGTTCAGTACGGGCCATCGAACATGTGCTTGTGTTTAATTGATTCATAACAGCTGTGTTGATGTAAAGTAAGAAATCACATGACAATGCTAATTTGCATAAACTTGATGCTTCTGTCAGGAAAAGTATTGTGTGTTTGCACGCTTGTTCCATGACATCAAACATTTGGTAACTAATCCAACCATGTTGATGAAGCTCCCAAAAACATGAATGAATGAATGAATGAATGAATGAATGAATGAATGAATGAATGAATGAATGAATGAATGAATGAATGAATGAATGAATGAATGAATGAATGAATGAATGAATGAATGGTTTATTTCTGGTCATAGTTCAATAAAAAAAACCACAATCAAGATCATTTTCATTTTAAATGATGAGGTAAAGTGGCTTATTCATGCCTGTCCTATAAATGCTGTGGAATAAACGTGAAAGTTACACAAACAAAAACCCGAAACAATAAAACCAACAGCAAAAGTAAGAACAGAACAGAAGAAAGACCTAAAGAACATCACATTAGGATTATATGATTAATGACATTACCGTCAGAGTTTAACTCCACAAAAATAACATAGAAATAGTACATTAGTTGTCACTTTAAAAGTATTCCTTTAACCTTCCAGAGAAATCTCACTTAAATTAGGAACTTTATCCCAGATTTTAAACTTAACAAAACTGTTCTCATGCACTCATTTAATCATTGGAAAAAAAAATCCATATGAATTCGTTTTATCTTTTAAGATAGTTCTAACAACAACGTTTAATGTTCACGTGAAGGACATAAATAACCAGGACTGTATAATATTTTCTTGATATATTTGTAATGTATTTCTATTTCGAGATGGGCATATTTTACCCATAAAGACACTGCTGACATACGTACATCTATTAGAGGCAAAAAATAACATTAGGGAAATGGTCTAATAAGTTAGCTGCATGTCCCTAAGATTCCTTCATCTGGTAGGTTTGGGGTTCAATATTTATTATATGTTTCTCTGAATTAAGATATTATGTTTGTGAAGAACTGCGCCAAATGCTCAAATGGGGCACATCATGGTCACTTGAGAAGTTGGGAATTGAACTCTTTGTTCTGACTTTAGTCATGGAGGGCTTTATGACTTCACTCATGGATGTTGCAACAATGAGTGGAAGTCTGCACATCATGAACCGCTCTACCTCTTATCAAAGATCATAACTAGTGAGCAGAAGTTGGTCGAACTGCATCAAACCAGCAATAGAGCCCTAATTCTAAAACCCCAGCGAAGGCAAAGGAAAGGGTCAGAAAAACAGCCGAGATTCATGAACCAACCCATTCAGTGCAAACTGTGCGAACTGCATTGCAACTCCGGCATGACGCTGTACCGGTGATGGTGTGTCCGTTGAAAGAAGAGTGTTCCAGCTTCTGCACCAAGTATTGAGATTCTCCCTTCATCCTACACAGTGGAGTGGCTCTCGTGACCTTGCCCTTTTCCTCAAGATGAGGTTCAAGTGTCCCTGCTTTGATGCAGTGGAAGAGATCCAGCGCACGCTGCACAGGTAGGGGCCACCGGGGAGTGTTCCAAGTCTGGCAGAGAGTGAAATTGCACAAGGTGACTGCTTTGAGTGGGGTGGCAGCCAAATTTAAATTAAGCTTGTTTTATTTATTTTTTTATGGGCTTAGTCACAGAAGTTTTTGAATGCCTCTTGTTGATGCTTGAAGTGATTTTTGGTCGACGTCATGTGAGGTATATTGGAGGACTCTATTGTCGTGCAAATGTGCATGCACATGCAGATGAGAAGATGCATTTTGACATTGTTTATAGACTCGTTCACATACTTTGGTAGATATTCCTGCCTATGTTCATCCGTGTTGGCAGCTCGTAAAAAACACCTCCTGTCTCATCTTTCACTTGACTGGCCATTACTGTTTGTTTGATGGCCTATTTAAATTTTACAAATACAAATTTTACAGTCGCATGGTCAGTGAGTTATGCTGACAGCAATGCCCATATAAACGCATTCACCTTTTTCACACTGTGTGACTTTTTGCACATGAAATAGCCTGCATTCGGGCCTCACACGACCTAGGACTGTTAAGCTCAGCTTCACACAACTGACACCATTTCTCTGTAAGCCTGAAGCGCCGACCCTTTTTCCACATTGCTTGCTTTTATTTAAAAAGCCCAAGTGCTTCTTCCACTGCCACTGTGAGCAGCCTAGTTCAAATCCTACAACACTGATCACGTTAGCTTCCTCTGCGGGGGGTACACTCCAAACCACCCCCCCCCCCCCCCAACATGTCCTTGAGGTGCCAGTGCTGTGTTTCATTTTGTGATTGGCTCGAGGATCAGTATAACCACAGCTCGCTCTCACACTCACCACTAAAGCGATGCAGCGGCTCACCAAGCAGACATGTTCGGAGACAGATGGAGTCAGAGAGCGTGTCGGGACTGTCTGAGATGAGCTTCACATCTGCCGCTCACAAGGAATCGGGCCACAGACGGTGGGGGGATTACACGGTGGAAAAGAGGGAGTCAGTAAGAATCTGAATTCAACTTTAACCCCCATGACCCGGAGGTGGAGGAGAGTTGAGCGGCAGGGTAGAAGAGCCAAAGAGACAGGTCAGGTTGTTAAATAAATGGATGCAACCATGCAAGGAAGGTGGGATAATATTTATGTGGCCTGACCCAGATGCTGCAGTTATGGCTTGCAAGATTTGCATTCCGTTAATCAAATTAATAAAAACACACAGTCAAGCATTGTTAAAGACACATTTTTCAAACACATCTGCCATGATTAAATTTAATTAGCCCAGCATGCTTGATTAATTGGAAAGTGTGGGGTATTTGCAAAGTGGAGAAGCAAGAACAATTGTGCACATTCTGTGCTCACAGGGGGAGCTGAGGACAGACGAAAAACAGTGTTTATATATTTTTTACATCTTCATGCTGTTGAGAAATGTCACCGAGATGAGATCGGCAAGCTGCAAGTTTTAATGAGGCAAAATATCCCAATTTTCCAAGAATAAACACGGCCAATAACTCATTTACAGTTTGAAACAGCTATAAAAAGTTCACCTGCATACAAATTCAGAGCTGAATGGGATTGGCTCCTGGAGTTTGTGGGAACAGATGTATTTTGTTGCAATAAGCATTCAGAAATTAGAACCCTAACCCTTTTCCAATCACCATTCTCTTATTAAAACACCACACAGGCACACACACTGTTGCCTATTATTTGTGTGTCGTTCTCTGCTTGTCACCAAGTGTCTGGGTGGCTCCTCCCTTTTAATGGGGAGATAGATGACCAGCCTCTAATGATCCACAGTTGAGGTCCATGCCTCTCTCCCACAGCAACATATGTCAAATATGTGCTAGACTTGCAGGCTATACAACAAGACTGAGCAAATAATGTCCTATAAATGCTTCAGATGGTTTTGATGTGTGAGAGAAGGCAGCCCCACTTGACTTTTAATATATTTATTTACTTGATCCGGTCTGCTGGTAAAGTTGCTTCAATCAGTGTGAGATAGTTTTTATAACCCCTGGGAAATCACACCCTGAATAAAGTTGTATGGTCTCTATTAAAGAAGAGCAAAGGATTCAGACTTTGAATGACACAGTGTGCTGGAATAAGTATCCCCACTATAAAGTGGGTAATTATGGTGAGTTAGAGTGTTGTCCTTAGTTCAGCTTGCAGAGCTATTTGGCTTTCTTTTACATTGTCATGTTGGACCAAGCACACACACTTACAATCATGCCTATGTGTCATATATTTTTATCTCTCTGTGACGTTTTGTTTACAAAGGTGAAACATGACAAATTTTATTTGCTGTTTCCTGCCTAATATCCAATTTGTTTGTTGAGTAGATAAAATATGAATAGATGGGAAGCGAGCCTGTACTGCGTAACAAACAACACACTTACAGTATCAACAATGCATTTTAAATACAGCATTAGAATGAAGAGCCTGAGTACTGACATGTATTAACACTTGCATATATATATATATTACGTATAACATATGCTGAGGATATCATCAGTGTGAAAGAGTGTTTACCAATTCTACATTGTGTGACTCGTTTTAGAGTGAGTTATTATTCAGAATCAGAGGTTACTGACAGAAAAGAAACTTGATTTGTCACTCGGTCTCCAACGCACATCAATAACAATACTTGGTTCTGCATATTTCAACCTCCGTCACATCAGCAGCTTTCATCAGTCTCTCTCAGTCAACAGCATGGCCGCCCGCACTGGTCACTTCTGGCCTGGACTGCTAGGAATTCCCATCTTTCCCATCTCCCTCTCAAGTCCACCCAACTCCAGCTAGTTGAATATTCTGCTGCCCGAATCTTCACCACCCATCCATCACATGACATCCGTCCTCCAAAAATTCCAACAGCACTGCAATACACTTAAAGATTCTACATCTCACTGTCAAGACCATCCATAACGTCATTCCTCCATACCTCACTGACCTCCTTCCCATCAAATCATCGAGCTGGACTCTCAGGTTTGATTCTTTGATCAGCATCACTGTCTCACTTCCTTCCAGTGGTCTGAACATCTGGAGCCCAGAAACTTCTGCTGCTCAGTCTCCTGCCTCTCGATTTTCTTCACGCCTATATCCCAAATATTCAATCACTGGACACAATTACCACCTATTTTGAGTTCATTTTCTGTGACTATACAAACCCAAATGCCAAAGCTCAAGTTCTAGATGGACACTATGTTGTGATATTCTTATTTGGTGGGTTATTACAAATGGAATGTGTACAAGAGTTAGTATTATTGGTCATTAGAGCCAAACCCAGCTAACTATTGACAATGGCAGGATACACCACGGACTGGTCACTAGTCCGTTGCAGGGCAAACACACAGAGAAACGACCACACACACTCAAGTTCACACCGAGGGGGAATTTAGGGTCACAAATTAATGTCGCATGCATGTTTATGGACTGTGGGAGGAAACTGGAGTATCCGAGTTAAATGAAGAAGAGAAAAACCACTATCAAAGAAATAATGACATTTGTAACATTATTCTTGTGTTCTTGTTTTTACTGCCCTTACCAGATATTTAAAGTCACCCTTACGTTCGAATTCAAGGATATGTTCTGATGTCATGAATTACATTTTGCAATGTAAAACTCAGATTTTAACTCTCGGACTGTTTTTAGTGGAAATCCTGATTTTGAATTTATTTTGAAGATGTGGCCGACATAAACCTAAATTAAATCAACCAAGCCTCACCTTGGGCTTGAGCGACTCAAAATGTGCTCGTTTAAAACCAGGAGCAAAGTTTATGTTAAATGATTTGTAACTCACATTGTGATTCACTGCGAAAACATTTGCATTGTGTTTGATTGCATCTATTTTTAACACATTTGAAAAGGAGCTTCAGCAGAGATGCTACTGTTGTTGTGATGAAAGATCTTATCCTCAGCTGGCTCGCAACGAAAGTTGGGGGCGCGGTTATGTTTTTGTCTGCATGTATTTATTGGTTTGTATGTATGTACAAATTTGTCATCATCCATGGAACAATCGATTAGATTTGGGGATGTTAACAGATAACCATTTCTGAAAAAATCCCCCAAAACTGAGGAAAAAATGTCCCATACAATGTCCCATGAGAGGGACCTCATAGATGAGATCAGCATCTGTTGTCATGGAGACAAACTGGAAGGCTGCAGCTGCCGTTAGCAGTCTGCTAGCACACTGCTAATTCTGCTCCCCCTCCCCCTTCTCCACTCTCAGCCAATCACATGCCACCTCACTGTAACGGTGCGTTCAAGTAACGCAAACGAATAGGAACCAAGAGAACATCATCATTTAGCCTCAACATTGCGAAGGTATGCGTTCTGTTGTTCTTTTGAAATAATAATTTTTTACATTTTCAGATTCATAGCTATTTGATATGTTTGATGCCATTTTCAACCAAAACATCCAACCCCAAGGTTTCACATTTCATCTTGTGCTGAGAAGTTCTCCAATCACTCCATAAGGAAAGCAAGCAAAAGGAAAACCTCTTAAATTATATTGTTTCCAGTTCAATATTCAACTGTAAATAGGGCCTAATGCATGCAAAATCCTGATTTGAATATATCTATGTGTGATGTCACTGATCGTGTCACGTTTAGTAAATCACCGGCAAAATATATGTGAACTGAGAGCACAAATGTGTTAAGCAGTGTAGCATGCTTTATAGAAGATCTTAGTAAATCATACAGGCCCCTTATGGCAAGTGGGCACAAATACACAGCTTGAAACAGTGAGGGTTTTTTTTTCTTCCCCTTTAAGTTACTTTGTCCTTGATAGAAATTACGTCTATTTATATGAAAACATATTTATGCTCTCATAGGTGACTGCAATAAAGTGAAGATGTGGCTTATGCTATATTTCTGCAAAAGTCTAAAACAATCAAAGTATGTCAGAAAGTATTGGTTATTTCTTTATTCAAATAGATTTTTCTTATTGCATTGGTGTTGTTACTAAAATAAGCAAAACCATTCCAGCTTAATATGAACTTTGTAACCACTGCAGGCTTTGAGGAGTAAAAACAGAAAAGGAAATGATTTTAAAGATTCGGACGTTTTAGAAACTGAAAGCTTGCTCTCCCAGTTCAGTCTGAACACAAGGAACGTGTAGGTGAAGAATGTCACTGGAGCGTAAGGAATAATGGCTGTTGGTTCTCTGGAGAAGAGCATATAGGTAGGCTGGAACCAAGCCAAGAAGAGTCTTGTATACCAAGGTTGTCCGGTGTGTGTACCTCCTTGCTCTGAGTGAAGGTCACTCAGCTCTGGTATACAGTTCACAGTGGTGAGTGAGACGACAGCAACCAGTAACAAATCTTAATGCACAATGAGACACTGTGTTCAAGGACTGCAGACATTTCGATAAAGCAGTCGATAAGCGGTAGAAATGTTGCAGACGCAAGACACAGAACTTAGGGAAAAACATGATGTTACGAAAATGAAATTAAATCTTAATTTTAAGTTTGCAAACCAAAAGTGCAATGTGCTCTTTAAAAGAAAGCTCTGGATCTAGCACAAAACCAAGATACTTGGAGCTGCTGACACATTCTATTTGTTTACCTTGAGTGGTGGTTTTTCCCTGAAAGGTTGTCGGGTATCTTACAATGAGTAAAGGCCGTCACTTTTGTTTCCTCTGCATTCAAGACGAGCTTCATATTGTGCAGGTGAGATTGGACAATATTGAAAGCAGACTGTAAAAACCCAAACGCCTGAGCCAGGGATGAAAAACAACAGTAAATTACAATATCATCAGCATAGAGGTGGTATGACGCATTTGGTCGATTGTCACACAGGTCATTCACATACAGTAAATAGAAAATAAAATGGGTCCTAAGACCGAGCCCCGTGGCACACCCTTGGTGACCTCTGAGAAGGAAAACTTTGAGCCGCTCATTTGAATGACTGGTTTGTCAACTCCCTGTCAAATGCATGTACATGCTCAACGAGCTGGCCAAAATTAATCTTCCAGTATTTTTATTTTTTAGCATACAAATGTTGTATCAAAGGTGTGCAATAGCTGCACATTAAATTCAAATACCATTTCTGTTTTTTGTTGTTGTTTTTTTTGATTATGTTATGTGTGACATGCTTCACTCTATGTTTGATTTTTTAAGTTGGAGATGTGCTTCCAGAGCTTATATAGCAGAGTTCAAGCAGATGGCATTAATTGTTGGTGCGATCAGTTGGATGGTCTGCCTATTAGTCTTTGAAACACATCTGTCTGTGGGATTTTTGTTCAGACAGAGTTACGATAAGTAATGATTAACATATATCCAAGCTGACTTTTCTCAACAACAAGAAAACTACCAGACCAAAACAGGAAATGTGTGGCCTCATCTTTTGTGAGGGACATCAGGTATATCAGACTTTAAGTACTTCCCTATCAAAAGTTCAGTGTATCTCAGGGGACACTAAATTTCATTGCCTGTGAGCCGTTGGCCTCGCTTGTTAAATTTTTGGGGGAGTCATAAGTTAGGCCCAGTTTACACAACAACTTTTTCAAGTGAAAACAAAAAACTTTTGTCGCAATTTGGCGGTCTGTTTACACGACAACGGTGATTGGAGCCATCGAAAATGCTACTTTTTATAAACAGATAACACTCCGTCTCTGTGGAAATGGGAAAACGCAGCTCTTCAGACATGCTGCTCAATTAAAAGTCAATGTGTTTTCACTTGAAACGTTGTAGAATAAGATTATTCCTGCCCCCATTTGTGCTTCCAGATTATCAGAGAATCACTGTAGTGTATAGTTGACGTGTGATTTAGCAATAGAATGAAATTATATAAACATTGTGAGATGTTATGGACACTTTCATGGTTCTGAAGCTTTTAGCATCTGCTAACATTGAATTGCTAGAAGTGTGGCAAACTTTAGTCGTGACAGACTGGATGTTGCAGTAACCCATTGCCACCATTCAACACCTACCTTTCTAATCTTTTAATTATTCTCTAATGGGCTATTTGATTGATTTATTTTTTTTACACAACTTGCTCAGCAAATCGTCTTCCTATTAATTCAGCAATTTTTACTTAGGTAGAGCTTTAAATTGGATATAAACACAGCTAAAATTCAAACACAAATGTCTACAATATGAGGCAGTAACATAAATCTGAAGAAACAAAACATGCAGGCATAACGTTATTATATCAAACAATACAAAGTGCTTCATACAAGTCCTCCTTTCTGGAACAAATATAGTATCTGATGGGCTGTGCAGGTTCATTAAATAAAATTATGTCATGTTGCAGAATACAATTTGTTGGCATTTTAATGACAAACAAATAACATAGATGGAAAATTCAAGATTTCATTTTGTCAATACAGATAAACCCATTTGTGCACTGATCTTTCTTCACAGTGACTCAGGTTGTTTACAGCCATAAATGATGAAGGAGAGGCAGAATCTTCAGGGTTTCCTGACGTCTTTGCGAAATAAATTTCTTTTTCTTTTTTTAGACCTTGCCCAAAAGCCCCTGAGACTCTCCCTGACATAGAAATGCGGTGAGTGGGTCCATGAGATGGATACTGAAGGAGTTTCCAACACTGGTGGGGGAAAATACATGTAGGAATTGTTCTGCTGTTCTGACGATGTTCAGCTTTAACCTTCATCGGGTTTATTGTTTCATTTTGATATCAGACCGCCACACTCTTGATGGCACATTATTGCATTAGCAAAAGAGTAAAACTTTTCACGTGTTTAACTGTTGAGTAACCCTGTGATTTAATGTTTTTTAATATATTTTTTTTTTAGTTAACGCATTAAAAAGATTTAGAAATTTGAAAATATATCTGCTGGTTTTCTGAAAACTGAGCTTCAGCTTTTGCACAGATCTTCGTTGCAAAGGAGCACCAATAGGGAGCTAGTCAAGCGAAGGTCACTTGTGTTTATCACATCAGTGGCAGAAATGAGAATAACAACAAATAAGGCAAATTAGCACCAAGGGGTTTGGATGTCAAGCTTGGAGCCACAAACACCTCTGAGCTCCTCTATCCATATATATTAACTCTTGGACAGACAGCCTCATTACTGGATTCAAAAGATTCTAGTAGTTCATTAACAGCGGCATTAATAAGTAGTTTGTAGGTCAAGCGTTTGATGCACTTCATCCACGAACGGCCCCTTTGATTTACTGAGTCGCAGGGTTTTACGCTTGGAGTGTCTCACATGGATTGGCCTGCAGCCAGAGGAGCAAGTCTAGGACAACGAGCTACACCGTGACCCTTCACCCTGGAGCTCCCTGACCGGAGTCCCCTAATTGGCTGCTTTTTTCTTTCAGACAGCACTGCCCATTCCAATTACACCCAGCCTTTGCATGCTGCTGAGCATAATGCTGACGGAATAAGGAGAAAGAAGAGTTAAGAAAAACTGAGAAAAAGGGACAAAGCACAAGGTATATTTAACTCACTGGTAATTCAGCAATTTGTGATTAGATCAGTTACGCAACTTTGTTATCGAGACGCAACACCAAACGGTACTTTTGTGAAATATCGTGCTTGTTTGTGCCCTAACTCTAACTTTGCAAAATTATATTCTCCATTTGGAAACCCCATCAGCCTGTAAATCATGATGGATAATAATTGACCCACAATATATAGCCCTTTCTTAAATGGAACGCAGTGTGGAGCGCAAAGGTCCAACCGACATTAGCTGATTGACATCAGCTACCTAATGTGTGCCCCACCAATCCCAACCAGCTGCTACCAGTGGACAAGCAGTATCCAGTCAGGTGCACAAGACAGCCACGAAAAACCTTTTGGATGTTAATATACTGACATCCAACGTCTTCAATTATTCCTGCTATATTAACCTCTTCCTAATGTTAATTCTTGTCCATCCATCCATCCATCTTTTATACCTCTTTATCTCATTCATGGGTACTTTAGCCAAAAGCAGTTTACAATGGTCAGAGGCGGGTTATAACCCTGGCCTGCCAGTCAATCACAGGACAAAAACGAACAACATGTACAGACACATATGCTGACATTCGCACCTTAGGGCATAACAGGATCACCAAATAATCTCAGTGAAAAAAGACATGCATTTCACTACAAGCTCATTTCAGACAACCTAAAAAGTTTGTGCAATATCCGCCTACTTTTGTTTTCCAGAACATCCATGGCTTGATCCGACTTAATCCCGTCATGGGTTCCTGGAGCCTTTGTCAAATGACAGTGAAAGACAAGCAACCCATAGCCAAATAGCAGCCCCAAATATCAATGCAATGAGTTAGAACACTTTGAGGACAATGTTGATGATTCAACAAATATTCTTGAAATCAAAAGGAGGTGAACTAAATACATATCATTGATTACTGCACAACACTTGCAACTGTCACGCTGCGGGATACGTCGTGAAGGGAGTGAACAGACCGTTTTTGAAGTTGATTCCCAGAAAGAAATAAAATGTGCTGGTGTGAAGATCTGAGGAGTTTTCACAAGAGACAATACGTGATGGCTGAGTAACTGAGTCAGACCATGTCCAAAGCAATGGGTATCAGGGGGTGTCTCTGGCACCGAGCAGGTAGGAGCCAGCAAAAGTGCTCAACACAGTTTCCAAGGCTGATAAAAGTAGGGAATGAGGGCAGAATATCAGCTGATCAGTGTCCAAAGTGACCAATCTCCACAGACAATAGTATCTAATTTGTTCCATAGAAGTTTGTTCCAAGGCCTTCTGGTCTGATGAGTTGTGTTGGGAACTGTTGGCCAAGGCACAGTAATACTTAGGCCCCTCCATGAGTGTGGATGTGACTTTGAAACATACCTCCTAGCTAATCATTATTGCAGACAAGTACACACCGTCTTGGCACAGTATTCCCTGGTGGCCGTGGCCTTTACCAGCACCCTGCTAGTATTCAGGAAAAGTTTGAGAAACACCATCGAGTTCAAGATATTAATTTGCCCTCCAAGTTCTTCTAATCTTGGTTTCTGATAACTATGTGTTAAATGTGTGTTGGATATGACTAGTTTTCTGTAACATGAATAATGACTATGCATGCCTGGATTGATTCTGAGACAGTGTTATTTGAAATACCTCTCTCAACCATTCAGTGACAATGCAGAGAACGGGGGCCATTTTACTTTATTCAAAGATTTCATACCTCTCGTACCACTGGGAGAATACTAGGAAACACAAGAGGGAATGAAATGAAATGCAGACAAAACAGCAGGACTCTGAATCCATTCGGAGCCCGGCAACATCTGCCCTCTCGCAAAAAAAAAAAAATGGGCTAAGAGAAATGAAGGACAAAGGTGCAAGGGAAAGGAAATGGAGAGTACCAAAGAAAGTCGCAGAGCGCAAATAAGAAATCTTAACACAAAGGGGAAGATGGAAGTAGAAATGAATAAGTGCAGGCAGTCAGTGAGTCGTCTGATCAGGAGGACAGGCTCCTATCACACACATGCTGTCAGTGAGGGAAAGAGACGGGCCTGATGGATTTGTATGATAGATGTGTGGACGCATGGAGCTGCGGCCCCAGCTGCTGGGCTTAATGAAATGTGTCCCACTACAAGATAGAGCGCTCTGATTTAAACACATCCTGCCACGCTATTTCTCTTCTCCCTAATGCAGCCGGAAAGAGCCAACGCCACCATCAGGCCCCTCTGTCTGTTTGTCTTCCTATTTGAAAGTCAGCTTTTTCATTTGGAACCAATCCGCTTTCTCTTGGCTCACCCCAAAATGAATCACACCGCTATTCTGTGCACCTGTAGATCATTGGCAAGTCAAACTTCATCTGAAATGTGCTTTGTTGTTTTTGTTTTGAGCCAGACTCTCATCTTCTGCTCCAGTGCACCTCCAGCATGTGTCAGGTTTAACACTGTTTGTCCTAAATCAATACCTTAATGAACTGAGGACATAAACTAAAATACTAGACGCCGGTATTCTGTTGTTTCAAGGTCCAGTTTGCTAGATTTAAGAGGCCCTATGAGCAGAACCTGAATAGGGTATCCAAACTGTGTTTGTGTTGGCAAGACTGAAAGATTCCTAATTTACAAGCTGCATGTGTTAAATATGCTTCCAGAAACTCACGAAAACTGCCGTCCAACTTCAGTCTCCAATTACAATATGCAACATAGCCTCATTTAAATTGATTTAAACACGCTGAAAGGCAACACTTTCCGGTTACTGGCCTATCTGAGCATTAACTCACAGAGCTTAAATCCAAACAAACACACACTCGCACACAGACAATTTAGTGTGGACAGTGAACAGACAAAAATGCAAAACCACTGCAATATGATGTGACCTTTTGTCTAAAATCTGCCCCCCTCCAAATCTTTACTCAAGTATGAAGAACAACATGCACACATTTTGTTGTTTTGTTAAACAACAAAATGTTAAGCAGCCAACAGGTTTTCCACTGAGTTGTCAGAACAACCAGTTCTATACTGAATTTGACCTTGTATTTTTGTGTTTGTAATGCATGCGGTAAATCTTGGGAGTAGTTATGTTTATTGTATATACGTAAATAAAAACATTGCAGGTCAGGTACATTTAGGTTTTGGAGGGTTTCTTTATATAATCAATCACTTTTAATAGCTTACTGAAATGACGTGTGTGTGTGTGTGTGTGTGTGTGTGTGTGTGTGTGTGTGTGTGTGTGTGTGTATCTTTCACTGAAAAACCACAAGAAGACTGAAAACCATGTTAAGAAATTCCCTGCAACTGAAAGAGGAGCGGCTCTCGTCCACGTTGCCCGCCACGCTGTGCTGCAATGTCTTTATCAAGAATCTGAATGTTGCAATCTGCCACCTCAGCGCTAGATGCCACTAAACCTTTAAATGCTGCACCTTTAAATTGAGATGTAACAAGAAAGGGTTTTCCACTATTTTCATTTTTTCAACCGGCCCTCATTTCTTCTCCCTCGCGGCATCTGTCTTATTCCCTGTTGCCTCCTCTCTTTCCCTGCCCATGTCCCTCCTCTGTCATTTCACCCTCACTCTTCCTGCCTCTCTTCCCCCTCGGTGTGTCTTGGTCCTCTGGGCGCCAGTAGTCCTGTTTTTCTGCAGGGGTTCAGGGCGGCAGGCCAAGGAGAGTCCTCGTCAGCCAAGTGTTTACAAAGCTTTCTGCCACGTCAACAAGGACAAACAGGTTTCTCCCTTACTTCCCAAATCCCAAATTCCAACATCGCCGTCTGCTTTTCTTTCCTTTTTTTTCTTTCACATGAAGGCCAATCTCTGCAATCAATGTCCTTCATCGCCGTCTCGCTGTGTGTGATATGTATGCTTGTTGCAGACGGGCTAGCCGAAAGCCTCGCTTCCTCCGTGGAATAATTGATTTAACAAATTGCCGGCCATGTTTCATTCCGAGGAAGTGACAGGAGCAAAGCGGGGAGACGGAGCCAGGAGATTAATTAGGAAACAAAGTCATCCTTATGGAAATTAAATGCATCCTCTGATGATAGCCTTTCTTTCCCATCAGTTCGCTGGGTTTGGTCCCTTGTGCATGATAAAGCACCGGGAGGCCTCCAAAACATCACAGAGTTGACTGTCTAAGCCTGGCGCCTGTGCTGCACCCTTCAGCAATGCAAAGCTCCCACTTTCATGGGTGATGGGTTTTGGGCTCCATCGTATAAAAGCACTGAACCCAAGAAAAACAGCTGCTCTTGAAAACAATGCGACGTCCTCTTCCGGGCTGAGGGAAAAAGCGGTGAAACGGGAGCCTGAATACAAATCGGGCAAGGTTCTGCATATGCGAAATGCTCTCTTTAGTATAACAATCTCCCACGAGACAGTGCATCAGCTGCATGAGTGCACATGGTAAACCTACTATCCATTAAGTGTAGTGCATACTTTACTGTGACACTGTGCCCTTATGATTGGAAGTGTGGGCTTGACTCAGCGAGCGGCTCGCCACCAACAGTATCCCTGCTGCCTTCCAGCCGCACCGAAGTTCAAGGCTCGGTTGAGAGAACAGTGAATATGCATAACATACCTGACTGCACAGGTTGACCACAATGTCAATCTGGGAACGGAGTGAATTTAATCAGTCAGAAAGGGGGGACTCGAACAACATCACCAGCGGAAGAACCTTAGGATCGATACGTACCTGTCTGTTTGAATTGATCCACAGCATCCCTATTTTTTCCTCTTCTTCAGATTTATTTTTTTATTTTTGTTCAACCCCCCCCCCCCCCCCCAACTCACATAGTTTGATAAAAACAGCCATCCAGCTCCTCCGAGGTTTTAAACAGATGAGCCGAGGTAGACCATTATTAGAGAGAGAAATCAATGGACCATAGGGTAGATACAGACTTGCTTGCGAGGGTGCCATCAAGCTATAAGCCACGGTAAACACACAGTCTCAAAAAATATACATTCAGCAGAAGATGGAAGACACGACAGCTTTTCAACCTGGTTTCTCACAAGAAATTCTCGACGTAGTCTTGTTATTGTTGAAGTATCTTCCACTAAGACTGGAATAGATAGGTGGTTTATGTACTAATACTAATGTTGTGTAGGTCTTACCGGGAAATTGTCTAAATTAAAATAGAAAAAATATTTATGTGTGGATTCACTCTGATTGTCATAAATCATTAAAAAAGATGACATTTCTGACTGAGCTGCTCAATTTGACATGTTTGTTGTGTGTCACAGCCCGGAGAGGCAAATGTGCCATCAAAGGGCTGCATACTAAAGACTATGAAGAAATAAACAACGTACTAGTAGGTCAACCGCTTTGCATTGGCACACCAATAAACATGCGTACATACTCATTACACCGTCAAGAGAAAAACATTTTTTTCAGTATTTTTAATCCTTCGGGACTCTGCTATTACTATCATGTTACTATTTTATTTCCCTACATCAGAAGACAGCTTACTTTTTAAATATAAATCGACGCAAACCAAACTTTGGCAAAGTTGGAGGAGCCTGTTCACGCTGGGAGAAAAGAGAAAGTTTTCTCCCCCCAAAAGGTCACAAAGGGCTGAAGCCTATCCAGGCTGACATTTGGCTCGAGGCGGCACGCACCATGGACAGGTTGCCAATCAATCACAAGGCCACCACAGAGAGACAGTGTTTAGTCCTCAGCCATCCCCAAACCCGGCACACTATTCAGCCTTGGTATCAGAGTGCAGTGAGTGTTGAGACCGCGTTACCTTCAGTTTATAGCTGGCTCACAGAGATTCAGCTTTATCTATTTTTCAGCACATTTCCTTTCAATTCCTCAGTCACCACACATTTTAATCCTGTACATAATGTCTGCGGTGAGAGAAATTCCCACTTTTATTAAAGGCATCAGATGTCCTTTTTCTCTGATGTTCAAGAAGTTTAGCGCATTATGCATCACCACTGTGTTGTTCTGTTACAATGTCTTCTGCCAGTAAAAGTTAGTTGCTTCTCATAATGTGATTTAACCATATTAACTTGATCCAATGAAATGGATTTATCAGTTATTCTGTTTTTAATGTAACATGTGCAGGGATATTTGATTTCCAAGCCTTCTTCTTTAAAAGTCTTTGGAAATTACAACAAAACTGAACACATTTTTAAACCATATATAGGAATAATAAATACATGCTCTAGTACAAAATTAGAACAGGTCCAACTGTGGCATATTAGAAGAATAAAGTCAAGCCTCCAGCAGCCCTCCTACAGTCCAGTTTATTTTGAAGAGCCCAACAGCTTTTGACCAACATTTTTCATTTCAATGTGATTCAAATTTTAAAAAAAAGGTCTTGGGAGCTGTTTTCAAAACAACGGACATCCAAAAATCTAAATCAAAAGATTCTATTTTCACTTGAAAAAGCTGCCGTGTAAACATGGCCGTAATATAGTTTTATAGCATACAAAAATAGTTTCTCAGGTTCCATTTATTAAGTTTCATAACTAAGATTCACAATGGTGGATATTTTATTACACTGTTTGCTTATTTTCACTTTATCAAGCCTTTTCTAAGAGCTGGTTTTCCTTTATTTGTTTCTTTTTAGCAGTTTTAAGCAGCTTTCGAACTTCACTCCATGCATCAAACACCGAGCACTGTTGGCGGTGAAAGGGAAAATACACCTGTCCACATTGAATACCACTCTCCAAAACTTCTCTTTAATTTGAATCGGTCAAGTTCAGTTTACCAAGAGGAACATTTAGAAACTCAACATTTATCACCTGACGTTGAAAGGCACGGCGCAGGTGGCACAGTAAGTACACGACCGTTCTTTAATTTAAATGTCACATTTGTCGTTTTGGACTGCAAAGAGTTGTTTTGAAAGATAGTCTGGTGTGCAAATGAAAGTAAAGAGCACAATGTGTATTTACACTGAATGTTGTCAAAGCGGCAGGGAGCCACGACAGGGGTGTGAAGGAGCTTCGGGTTGCAAACTGCGGCTTTCACACAACAAGCTGAAAGGAAAGAATTCATACATGTGCAAATTTTATATGTGACTATGTCAAATAAAATCACCATTAGGATTCTTTTCATGTTGTATACCCTAAAAGGATTTAAAAAAAAAAAGAAAAAAAAAAGCATGCTTCCATGAATGTCGTTTGGTAATTTTCAGAGAGTAGATTTCTTTTTTTTTTCTTTTTTTTTTAAATCTTGCATGACCCAGCTTTCATAGTAAAGCAGCTTTCTAGAAATTCCCAAAGGTAGTGGCTCTTATGGAAAACCCTTTTTTTGAAAGATAAATCCCGTGGGATGACACGATTTTTAAGTTGCTTCAATAAAAAAGTTCTCCCAAGAGGAATGTTTTCCTGGCGATACAAAGCACATGACACCTCGACCTCGAGGGAGGAATGTTTTCTGTGAAGATTATCTGCGCAAAGTGGCCTTTTAATGTGTGTGTGTGTGTGTGTGTGTGTGTGTGTGTGTGTGTGTGTGTGTGTGTGTGTGTGTGTGTGTGTGTGTGTGTGTGTGTGTGTGTGTGTATTCTCATATTCCTGGAAGCCCATGTGATCATATGCAATTGGAGAAACAAAGGGCCAATTAGAATTACCATCATTACACCCTAATCATCCGGGGTTGCACACCGAGAAATGAAAATTAGATTTGTGCTGACTTTGCCCATCCCCAGGGGGTCCTGCAGCATCTCCGCCGTGCTGCCTTCCAAGCTGTTTTTGTGCCATCTCAGCCCCTGGATTTTCCTTTTCTGGTCTCTGCTCCCTCCTCGCTTTCTGTATCCATTTCATTTGGTCCCTTTTCTTTATTGTCCTGCGCCACCCACAAGCCGTTAGGTGATTTTGGGAGATCTTTCAGGTGCAATTTCTTCCCTGGTAAGTAAGTGTTGTGACAGGAGACAGGTTGAAGTGAAACTCGAGTCAGATGTGAAAGGGAGAGGGAGAGAGAGAGAGAGAGAGAGAGAATGTGGAACACCTCCTGCAGCGGTGACCCAAGGCGTGTTTTCTCTGCACGGCTGTGCCTGCTTTTGATGTGTGCATGCGTGCGTGCTTGCGTGCGTGCATACAGTCAGAGAGCAGAGCTCAGGAAATTAATTTAATGGAAATAATCACTTAAAAATAATTGAATGAGTGTAGTGCACGGCTATTGCTGCTATGACCTGCAGATGATAAGGTACAGAAAGCACAGGTCAAGGGAGAGTTTCAACCCCCGAGAAAATGAACACAAATGTCTGTAATAAAGCGCTGTAGTATTCTGATCCATGAAAAAAAAAAAAAAGTTAATTGGGTGTAAGAGGTTTCTTCCCCTGAGTTAGGACGTTACAAAGTGTATCAGTGTTTCTACCGCCACAAAACAACGTTGACATCCCAGTAATTATTTTTGATAAATATAAGGTGGTTGGTGTATGCTTGTTCAATATTTACTGTGTGGTTATACAGGAGAACAGTTATTTATTACAAAAAAAAATTCTTTGGAATTGTGTTGAGGATAAATCACAGCTTTTATTAATGTTTAAGTGGTTCATTTAAATATATTTTAAATTCTATGAAAATATTTTCTTCATCTTCTTCTTATTTTTATTACTACTACTACTACTACTACTACTACCACTAATAATAATAATAATAATAATAATAATATAAGACAAATAAGTTGCAGTTGATTGAATTTAGAATAACTTTATTATTATTAAATTATTTACAGCATGTTCTTACAGTGTAGTGATTATGTATTATGAATAACAAAATTTAAAAAATATATGAAAAAAGGAACTGAATGTAGAATAAGTGCACATTATATAATAAGTAGCAGATATTGCAAGTTAAAGTGGATTAGTAAAAGTATCAAGATTGCAATAGTTGTGTAACAAATGTAACATCAATTGTGTCTGAAAAAGACTCAATAATGATACATGTACTGTATTATCATGGTAATGGTACACACAAACAGTTCTTTTTTTGATAAACCATATTGGCCTGCTTGTCAGGCTTCTTTTGGGGGAATAGATCTAAGAAGGAGGGTTGTTTCCTAATATTCAGCTCCCGGTGTTGAAACAAGAGGAACATACTGGATGTGATCGGCGGCCACCTGACCGATGCAGTAAAATGTCAGTTTCACGATCCTATGAGGAGCTTCATTCATGTTACAGGTTTCTTCTTCATCTTAACCTTTAAAATGATTTTAGATTGCAGTGCGGACGGTGGGAGGAGCGGCCACAACCAGAACATGAGCGCAACGATAGTTGCAACGAAACCAAGGAGGCAGACACTATGTAACGAGGAAACATCTGATACGCACGTGTCTGTGCCCTACTAATGGTTTTTAGATATGTTAACAGCTGTGTATTGCCATTGTGTATTTCTTTTTTTTTTTTTTTAAAGTTCCCTCCCTTGCAACCTAAAGACTCTGTGTGCATGATTTGTTTCAGTTAACTGCCGCATCTCCAAATTGAAGTTCCGGAGAAAGATGACAATTGTTTCTTCATTTGAGTGGAATCCACTGAAGTCAAATCTTTTGCAGTCAGGAGAATGCACAAACTTGTCCGGTTCTTAATGTCTTTATTCTAGCAAATAAGATTCATGTTTTGATAAAAAACTAAATTTGGTACACCTAGAATAAGGATTATGTAAAATGAGGATTTGTTTTATATCAGGAATGCAGCGTTGACCTGTGACCTCACCGACTTAACTTGGAGTGGTATATTTAATTATTCATGTTCCACACATTCACTGATTGAATACATTTTTGAATATGTATGTGGATAAATTATGCTAATGCTACATAATTAAGAGAAACTGCCTCCAGTGATGACAGCTTTGTGATGATGATGATGATGATGATGATGATGATGATGATGATGATGATGATGATGATGATGATGATGATGATGATGATGATGGACTGTGAGCATGAAAGCAGATTCCAGCAAAACAACCTTGTTTTGTTACAGCTTGAATTTGAGGACTTTCACCAGAAGTTTCATTCTGCACATTAACTTTGCGGGGTCATGAAACCTTGCAGGCACGTTGCCTTTGAGTATAAAATGCATGCGCCTTGAAAAAAAAAATACTGAGTTTTACAGTGTGTACAACACACTCTGACGGAGCTATTTTTGAATCCATACACAAGGTTCTCAAAATTAAAAAAAAAAAAAAAAAAAAAAAGGAGGGGGAGAAGTATCAAAAGTCAATGTATTTGCAGAAACTCACTTCTCCCCCCTCATCCAATAAAAAGAAGCCGTTTGAAAATCTGAACTCCGTCTTTATTTTTAGACCGGTTCACCCGCAGCTTTCTTTGACCACAGTCGGTCTACAAGCGGTTTAATATTCTGATCACACCGCTTCAGTGGGGGTGAAACTTTAATGCGATCAGACACTTGGATTGAAAATCAGGGACACGCAGTCCTGAAGGATGGGGCTCCCTTCACCTTAAAACAACACCGACATGGATTGTTTGTCATCATTAATTATAGTAATTAACGATACTTCAATACACTAAATTGCTCCTAATCTAAGTAAGTCCTGCTTAGTATACTACTATGTGTACTTGTGATTAATGTGCTTTCACTGTGCTGACACTCTTGACACACTAACAATGTATTTAATATATTTAAATTATTTAATTGGTCTAAATTACAAGACTTATCAGTACACTTGAAGACAAATCGATGTTGAGATGCCATCAAGGGGTGTAATGCTCCAAAAAGTACAGCCTCCATTATTTTATTTTTTTTCTAATTATTTTGCTTTATACCAACATAAAATACTTCCCATGGGCTCACCACCCGCAGGAAAGGTTCTTGACCGGTGCAGTGTGATCTGGGTGACAGTGCTCAGTGTGGAATATGCACCAACTATTTAAACCTATTAAACTAAATGTACAATAGAAAAATAAGATAAAAATAACTGTCAACTTTCAGTGTCTTTGACAGTTAATGCAACTGAATATACTGTATTTACTGCTCATCTGAAATTGCTCTCGTTAATCCCAGTTAAATGTGGACGACAGGAAGGTACACGCTTGACATTGCTGACATCTGTACCCCAATAGTGATCCCATCAAATGTATGTAAATATACATTTTGTGAAGTCAACTTAAGTTAAAATGTTTTGAATATGTAGGATCCAACTTGATGTCTTTTGAGATGGTCCGTCCCCATCAAGCTGACAACCAATCAAATCTGTCATCGTCGGTGACTTCATTTCTCAAGTTACTGTACATACACTTTGCAAACTGACTTACATCTTAAGTCAGTTGAATCTAGAGATTATATCATTAACAATATATACCTTTCACAATGGCCGACTACCTTATGAAAGCAAAAGGTCACACTCTCTTGTGCAGAATCAGGCACGATAAGGCCATATGTTGCACTTCTACTCCTCTTGACTGGCCCTCATGGTGTCATTGGGAATTCCTGAATCAAATGAAAATGACTATTGTTGTTGGCCATTAATGCATTACTGGTTGTGTATAACACCTTGGCTTGCAGAGCAAGCAAATGTTAACTCACAAAAGGTAATGAAAAAAAATCTAGTTTTTATATACAGAACTTGAAATTTTGAGAAAACCTAATGATTTTCCAGACAAAGGCTCTGAGAGAAAGTGATGCAGAGCAACAGGAGCTCGTAAAAAATAAAAATAAAAAAAGCTTCATATTAGGCGATAATGCTTATTGAACAAAACTCAAGTCAGTTTGAGACTTGGACCTTAATAGCAGTGCTAATTTTCATGTGGCCCATTGGAAAAGTTAGTGGCCCAGCCTTGCTCTTGTGTGATTTTAAGAGTACTTGTTCTTCTAAAGAAAGGGTTTGTTGTTTTTTTATCATTTATACAGCATTGCACCAATTTGTCTCCAAAATCCATTTACTGAACAAGATTCTCACTTTTTGCTGTGGCAGAATCTCACCTTTGAAAGCCAAACTGTGACTGTTTTGCTTTCAGTCACTAATGCCTTTTCTACCTGTGTGTAAAAGTCCTTCACTTCTGCTCTCTTTTGTTAAGCTCCATGAGGCTTGGCTTGAAAAAAGGAAGGACTTGCTTTGACAGGCGTTCATTACTTAGTCAAAGTTAGAGACCTCTGGTTTAACTTTGTGGTCACAAAAAAAGGGGCGGCGTCTCACCATAGAGACACAACAATGTACTTTCCAAACGAGACAAGGCATAAAATAAATAAAAAGGACATTAAATGTAGGATAACTTTTACTGATAACCAGCCGCTCCAATGCACACACTCAAACTTGCAAGCACACCCAGGGAGAGAGGTAAAGAGACATGGGGTATGGACAGATGCTCAACCAGAAACACGCTCAATAAGTGATGAAATGGGCTGCTCTTGCAGAAGAGATGAAATGAAAATTGTGTACAGCGGTAGCCTCCATGCTGCATGGTTCGTGCAGGAAAAATAAATTTAAAAAAAAATCCTGGTCAATACTGTCCCTTTTCATTTATAGCCGAATGCCATTGATAGCTGATGGTGTGTGCCGCGCGTTTGCACCTGCACGCTGGGAAAAAAACCCACTTTGCTATTCATTCATTAGGACGCTTTGAGGCTTTGAACCTGGTATACACATTAATTCTAATTTCAGGGCTTCATTGGTCAAGGGGTGGATCAGAGGACTGACTGTCTTTGTCAAGGATAAACCTCCTCTGGGACACTGACACTTGAATTACGACGGCTTTACCTGAATGGTAATTTCACCTCACAATAACAAAGAGAAAAGAAGTACTACCTGTCAGCTCAGTGGCTTTTATTACTGTCGCCTACATACACCATCCACTTCCTCCATTTTTTGAGTGGAATTCCGTTTTTACTGGCACACGGCAAGGGGCAATCAAAAACCCTCACAGTATCGCACACGCCGAATGACAATTGATGTGGTATATATAGTTATATCAAGGGATATATTGCACATTGTGAATCACTGGCAGCATAGTGGAGAACTCCACACAATAAATGTCATCACAGTTACCCAATTGAAAAGAATGTGGGGAAAAATAGAAACACTTATTTAAGGTCATGACAATTACTTCAAAGTACCTTTGTAAGATGAAGAATTCTCCTCGTGTGGTTATACACCACTGCAAGTTTACAATTTCTCTTGTGTTTGGAAACATAATTGCTATATAGACATTTTTTTCATGACAGGGAGGTTTATGGTTTTTTGAACATTTTTGTTGGACGAGTTTGTATTCGACATCACGTTGCTCTACACAGTACATAGAGTTTCCGTGCGCAGAGAGTTATTATTTCAATGTTATTTCAACAATCAACACAGACACATCTTTAAGATAATTGAAGTAGACAGTGGATTCCACGATGTCGGCACTAAAATTAATTGCCTTGACGCAAACAATGAATATACAGGGGATCCTGAATGTGTGTTAACCTGCCTTGCGACGGCAGTACGTTCACATGCGTGTTTCATTCCGGAAAAACAAAGAGAGAATAGTATTTGTTTGCTGAAGATGTTAGAGCCAGTGAAATATAAGCATCTACCAAACAAGATAACTGTCATTACGAGGTTGTTCTTTAATCTTTTGGAGCTTGTAAGCCTCACTCTCATTGAGCTGTGAGATGAAGGGCTGCAGATGACAGGCTGCACGCTCCTCAGCAAGGTAAACAACTTTCAAGAGCGCAGACTTGAAATATGATTGTGGCGATGACTGGCTTCTTAACGCGACGCAAAAATTGGCTCGCTGAACTGTGAAACACACGAGCTTCTCCTCTTTTTCTTGACAAATTATGGGCGGGAGCGGCGTTAGCGGTGTTTGATCATGTCGTTAACAGCAGTGACTAAAGGTGTCCACACATGAGCTGGGATTTAAATCTACTTTTGTCAGCTTTGTAACTCGATAGAAAACCGGTGCATGAACGAGAACATGCATCTTTTCCTACCTGACCGAAACACGGGCCAAATCGGCTTTCAATCGTTTCATCACATCCAGTATTTAACCATGTCATTTCATTTTAAAAACAGTGTGTGTCAGGAATATTAACATGGAAGCATAATCATTACTAAAAAACTATTTGAGATTGTTGGATTATTTTCACTTGAATTCTTCCGTGCAGTCCGCCATCTTGGATTCACTGTTAGAGGCAATAGGATTGCATCCTTCCATGTGTTTTTCCCTCCATGTGGTTTCACTGATACCCACTGAAGCCCGCCTCAGAGAACAGGAGTCCACTGTGATTGGCCGGAGTTGTCAAGGGGTCAAGGGTCACAGGGAGGACCCCGGATAGACGAAGTCCGCCTCTCACATTCAAAAGTCTGGGTTTCTTGAGTTTCACTCTCTTTCTTTCAATTTAAGTCTGGGAAGAGCAACGGCTGCGTCCTGTGCAACCTGACCACGTGGTGAGAATGTCTTTGTTTAATAAATGATTGTGTTGATTCGTAACAATCTCAGATCTGTTGTTTCCTCATCCAGCCACAGTGAGGAACATGCAGAATCCAGAGAGAATGTAATATATCTAATAAGATAAAACTTCGGTAAACAGAATTTCTTTCATGTACATTGATGTTTTCAATTTACTGCCTGGCCCAGCTGTAAGCATAGAGGTGGTAGGAAATATAACTTATACTCCGGAATATATCGAGAAAAGGCAGTTTTAGGTCTGTGTATAACAATTTCAGACATTTTTAGAGCGGTTTCATAGCTGCTGATGCTCAGTCTTGATTCTTGCTGACACTCGTGTAAAATCCACCTCAGCCAGTTTTAAGAAGAAAAATGTTTTTCTGTCGCATCACATACTCATTCATTCATTCATTTTCTTCCGCTTATCCGTTTCCGGGTCGCGGGGGTGACAGTCTGAGCACCATCACCCAGATCACAATGCACACTCATTCAGTTCGGTATTTATCCATTCCCGTTGAAAACACATGATCTCTTTGACCAATTTATTTAGGTTCAAAACCAAGCGTATGTCCATTTGTTGCACAGCAGGTTGTGTACTTCAGCATCGAGGTCACAGCTTTTTGTCTGGTACACTTTCCCCATATTTCATTTTCATAAAGGTTCAGGGAAATGTGCGTTCACAACAGAGTGAAGCCTGACCGAGGCCTGATGTATGCCCGATTGCAAAGCAAATATTCATTAGCAAGAGTTCGTGGTGTTTGAACAAAATAATACAATTTAAGTGCGAGAACCTTCTGATATTGAGTTCTATGTGAATAATAAATATAAAAGTTCTTGTGCCTGTTTCTGAATACATCGCTTTTAGAAGGAAATCCATCACTATTTAGCGTTCCCTGAGGGTTAAATAGTTTAATTTTGATTTAATGCTTATTTTTTCTTTTCTCCAATAGAAATGCAGCTTCGATAAGTCACTATGGAGGCGACTTTCTATTAAGTCCATGCTCATAATAAAGCCTGGATTATGTGGGTTGTCCACCTTATGGCACAATCTCAATTTATTCGTTGTTTGTGGACACTGCATCTATGTGTCAGATTAAAAAAAATACCAAAAAATATTGTATGCAGCGAGAAAAAAAACAACTTTTAATCACATGTCTCAGAAAAATGTATTGCAATTGCCGCTAATATTTGTTAAGTATTACTGCTGTCACTAAAGTATATTTTGGTGGGATAGAAAAAGAAAACTTTATTCATGGTAAGAGAGATCATTATGCTCTCCAATCTTTTTAAATGTCACAAATCATTGCACACTTACAGGCCAAATAAGCTGGTCATTCTCGGACTGCTGGAATTCACTTGCAATAATGATACCAATTACCTCATCATGCCAGTATAATTCAACTGTAAGAATATGCTCACACTGAAAATAACTTTCCGAAAAAAAAATGAAAAAATGATTAAATTGTTGCCCAGAAAAAAAAGGCAGCCCCATTACAGTGAAAAGAGAAAAAGAAGAAGAAGAAGAAGAAGAAAAAAAAAAAAAAACAACCTCTCTGCATTTCTCATCTCTTCTTTGGTTAATGAAAATTCTGTTGGACATATCTGTGAGGAAGAATCTCTCCTATTAATTTCATCCTGCTCCCCTTTATTGGTTCACCCTCAGAAGCCAAATGAAATAACCCTGTCAGTTCTAATTCTAGTAGGACATTGCTCTGCGGGCACAAAAGACACACGCGTGTGCCTGTAACTGAGGCGCATCTTATGAATAACAAGTCAGGATTTGCGTCTGGACAATCTGCAAAAGCTTCACCGAATCACATTTAATCTGTTGATAATTCATTGAATCCAAAGTGTGATTTGATTGAGGCTCGTGATGGAAACGAGTTGGGCACCAAACAGTGGTTGTGATTTAACCCGACGACGGAGGACCACGGGGTTTGCGCGTCTGCGCTTCATCACACCCGATTCAGGCGAATGGATCGTCATCAAACTCTGCAGAAGCCCGATAGCAACTCAAAGAGGTGCGATGGAGCAGGGAGAGATCCAACACATGCAAGACCAGGGATTCTCAAGAATCAGGCCTGGGACACACTGCAGTTGACACCTTTTTTTTTTTTTTTTTTCCCAAAGCTCCTCGACGAAATCAGTTCATACTGGCTGAAAGGTTGTCCAGTGCCTTTTGCACTCTGGTTTCAACACTAACAGCTGTTGTCGTAAGCATGCGGTCAATTGCGATGGCTTGTCCAGGCAAGCAACAGTAACTAAGGGGGGGGGGGGAGGACCAAAGGTCAATTATTACACCTTCAAAATCATCCATCCGTCTATGTTTAATCACATTTTCCAACTTAGAGTCAGAGGGGGTTGGAGCTAGTCAAAGCTTACATTGACCTGGAACAGGGGTGGCCAACCATGCGGCTCTTTGCCTTGTCAGTGTGTGGCTCTTTATAGTACCGCGCTCATTTCTGTGGCTCTTTCCAGGATTTCCAGGTGATCCCACATTTTAATTTAAATCAGATAAACCAGATTTGTTGAAGATGATTAAAACAGCAGCAACCTGCTTTTTTTGTTGAAACTTCTTGCATTTACACAAGGCTAGTTTATCAGTGCCATTCTAGTGCCGATTCTTTTTTGGGGGGGAATAGACCAGTCCAATTAATCTAACCAGCAGATCCTTTTTTTCCACAAAAATTACTGGACAAAAAAACTTGGAATTTCATTCCTAAATGAGCCAATTCTCTACATGCTGTTGCGCTTTCCTCGACTTGCGATATGGACGCACATGTAACACGGGTGGGAATTAATTTCCTCTTATGTCATCCCCTTTGCGTTACCTTGCTTTACCTGCGGCGTTCCCACGTTTACTCTCGCGAGAGTAATGTCACCCGCCCACGTGACCCGCTGCAGCCTATCGCGCTCTATATTATCCAGTGTTCCAATATGGCCGACAGGTGCGGTGGCTAAGCGTCGGGGGGAAGTTCCGAACCGGTATGTGTAAAGTTCTGATTTACCTTCCTATCACGAAAAGAACCGTCCAACAGCTTGCAACTAATTGTTAACTTATAGTTGCCGACCATCAGGGCCGAGTTGTTACGGGCGAGTGTGTCGATGCTAAGAAATAAAGCGGAGTTGGTAAGTCAATCTGGTTGCTAACGGTAGCTACTAGCCGTATCCATGTATTTCTTATGGGCGGTTAGCATTGGGTTTTAACCCCGTTTTCCTCCATGTCTCTGAATGAATTCAAGTCATTTTTATGTCGAGTCTTCATTGTATGTATATATATATATATATGGTGACTAAGTGTTGTGGCGTTTTAAGGTCATCTGAACGTTTTATGCTATGGTAAAGAGAATGCATGAACGCTGCCGCTGGTGCGCAGTTACACTGGTCATAGTGACAACACTGTGTACGTTTTCATTTGGTTTCTTGTACGTGTGTACCATTATTAGTTTGTATATTACACGTATGACATTATTGCATTATTGATTGTAGTTGGTATTGTTAATACGAGCAGTGTTAAGTTTATTAAGATTTGATATATAGATAGATTACTTTGATGTGCGCACAATGATTAAACTGAGGGTCCTGTGTTTTACGCAGGCCAGGTCCCTAAGTCTCCGATGGCGAGCTGTAGATAGGCCTCGAGCCTGAGCCCATGGATCTCCGCCTCTCGACTCCTGAACCCCACCTGCTCTGGTCGGGCCCCTTGCCTCGCACCTCATTACTCTGCGGCCCCTTTGCACTATGCCATACACATGTCTCCATAACCCAAATTATTCCCACTACGAACTATTATACAAATCCCCAACCCGTGTGGCCGTACGAACTGACGCGTATGAACTTTTGAACAGTTTGCGGGATCTGTGAACTGAACTCCATGAATTGAACTACCCCAGTAATGAACTCAACCCGCATTGTTGTTGTTGGTATTCATGTCTTTCTGTCTATTTGAATGGCCATTCCTGTCCATGTTTATTCTCATGTCTAATTGTTTTGTGTCCACTGTAAATAATCAACAACACTGGTACCATTTAAAAGGAATGTTCGGTGTCCGTCCTATCTCTCCAAGAGTCGTAACCTAGACTTCTGATTAGCCCAATAATAACAACTTATGGAACACTACTATACTAGCTAAAGTACATGCTACACACAGTGCTGACAACCTAATGAATAGTAATGACACATCTATCAGTGATATATTTTTCTGGGCTTTACTGGCCTTACTTCTCTGAAGTGCATTTGTTTTTTGTTGACCTAATTTTACCAGGTGGCTTAAAGTATACTTGTTTATCTCAGTCTATAAATGTTACGTGTCTCAACGTTTCCTTTCAAGATCAGGACTATTGATGTTTGTGTACAGAGGTTTTGTGTGTTTAAGAATCCACTGTGGACCACAACAGAGCTTTGTGTTTCCTTGTCAGTGAAAAAAAGAAAAAAGAATGATCTATGGTCTTCAAAATGAATGCTAATTGTGGTACAACTTTTTTTTTTTTTTAATTTTTGTGGTGCTCTGCTTGCATGTGGCTCTCCCCATGTAGACGAGGGTCCGCTTTACTGAAACAACAGGAGACTATGAGACTCGCGGTTAGCGGGTAATTGTACCTCCAATGTACTCCAATACCTTTTACTTTCTCTCAGGTCTTGAAGCGAGAATGAGTGAAATCCTCGCCGTTGCGAAGGTTTGCTTGTAAAGCCCGGGGGGAGGTGTATAGCTCGGACAGGAAGGTAAGTTCTGTGGAAAAACTGGGTCAGATCAGTGAACCGCATAGGAGCACAATTCAAGTAAATATCACGTAAAGACTATTTGTAAGTCCCTGAACAAAGTTTGTCTAATTTGTCAGTTAAATCACTGAAAGTTGGGCCTTTATTTATATATATATTAAAAAAAAAAGGGGGGGGGGGATTGGAGCACTAACGCCTACCTTCCTTTTTTTTTTCCATTATTCTTCTAAAACCTTCTGACATGTTGGTATTTAAAGTGTAATTCATTTTGTCAGTCCCACTGAGACCCGACATACTACAGCGCTGTTCTTTCAGCTGCCTTTAACTTATTGTTTTGCTCCACTGATCTGTGCTCACTGTAAGGATGCCTCCCGAAGGGTTTCCCCCGAAACAACAGGAAAAGCACACAAACTGTCAAGAGCTGTCCACTTACTGTACCTGCTCAGCATGAAAGTACAAAGAATGCCTGTGAAGTGGTCGACCGTCTATAGCAAGAAAGAGAAAGTTTAAAAAAGCAAATGATTGTTGATTGCAATGGAGGTTTTGTATCGTTTTGATAAATGGCCAATGGATTTATTAACCTTTGGTGATGAAACTCATATTATTGGGTTCATCGTGTGCTTCTTTAACCGTTTACCATCAAATTAATTATCTAACCTTAAATGCTTGTTCCAGCTCATACATCCAGTGGTCACTGATACGATCTGTTTCATTTATTGCCAATGAGATTTTTATGTATTTTTTTTTTTTTATAAAAAAAAAAAATTCTGAAATCTTAAGTTCACATGGCTGAACATGACATTTTATTGTATTTATTATTATTTATTGTATTGTATCTCCATGTTAACAAATGCCCACAATCACTTTACAAACTTTTTTCCCTCTGCACTATTTGATTTTATGTTTTTCGCCTTTATTTAAAGGTCGTGTTCCCCTCATATTTTTACTCAGTCACGTCTTTTAATGTCGGACTTGTTCACGAAGCTGCACTGTGCATTGCAACACGTTTGCCGCGTATCTGTGCTTTTCCATGCGATTATGGCTTGATTCCAGTCCAGGTGGTGGATTTGGCATTTTCAGCCTGTTACATCCTCTGCATGTTCAGACCTCGCCGTGTTCGCCGGCAGCTCCCCGGGGGGAGGCAAGTGGCTGTGTTTGCACAGCAGTGGTGAGAAAGCTGCCCTCGGAGTGCTACCCCTAGAGTCTCCAGCTTCTTGGGGGGGGTGGTTTGGGGTTGTTTTACATTGCGGTACTTATTAACTCTGCAGCATGCAAGCTGTGAGGCGGCAGCTTTGAGTTATGGGCTCAGAACACTCGAGCGGGTACTTTTAGAGCAGCGTGAAGCATCCCAAAGGCTGTTCTGGAGTTCTCCCACTTGTGAATGGATGAGATAGGAGAGTGGAATAAAATCTGACCTCTGAATATTTGAAGAGTATGCGGTAGCAGCCAAAATTGTGGAAATGTGTTCCACTTCAGCGGTGGCTTCTGTAAATCAAGATCAGCCAGCACGATGCCCGCGGACACCTGATAGCCCCTGACTTTGTGGGAAGCCAGCAGGACGTCTCCGAAAAAGTGTCACGATTGCAATAAAATAGATATAATTCTTCAGAAAGTTTGCAACTAGTCGCTCTTTGTATTCTTAGTGTAGTTATCAATTTTAAAAAGGTTCATGATCCCTGCTGTGCAGAGTCAGTGTGTCGGTGATGATGCAGGGATCATGAACCCAGAGTTGGAGCATTTTCAAAAATTTCCACCTCGGGAGCCGTTTTCTAAAAACTCCACAACTTTTCCATTTTCACTCGAAAATAGAGCCGAATAGTGGTTTTATCAGAACCTTTTTGATGGGAATGGCATAATTTCAGCTTTACCTAATCCAATTTGTGACTAAATAGAGAAAAACAAATGAGTGCAGAACAGACTTTAGTATAAAGTAGTAGTCGGAGAGGATGTCAAAGCAGGTGAGCCGATCGTCGGGTAATGAGAGAAAGACAAAAGTAAAGCTAAACTAAAGGTTATGACAAAAATATATCCAGAATTTAAAACTCAATTTGTTCATTACAGTCATTTATCATATCTCAATTTTCTGGGCATTTAGTCCAAAGCTCAATGTTCCCAAATGTTCCATCTTCTTCATTGCCTCCAACCTTTTCTTTTCTTTTTTTAACTCTCATGTTTTAAAAGCTGAGTTCAGTGGAGCCCAAATGTAAATCATCACGGAAGAGCCTTTGTTTTTTTTTTTGTTGTTTTTTTTTTTAACACACTTCTGAATAAATTCACATGGTACACTATATTTAAGAGGCGTGATTAAATTGGTCCAGTGTTTCAGGATGAAAGGTTTAAAGATTTTCAAACTGGAAAGAAAAAAAGAAGAGAGAAAGGAAAAAAGTAAGCTGCTTCTTACTTTTAATGCACTCTCAGATGAATTTTAAAAGAATGAAAATGTGGGTAATTATCTGATGACTGGGAGTTGTTTGAGTTGCTTCATGTTGCCTCTCTAAGTTAATGGCTTTTTGCGTAAGCAAGATGAAGTGCATTTTTTTTTAATGAGGAAAGCCACATGATAAGCCCTCTGGGCCTTTTCTTCTGCGGGAACATCCGCTCTTGATTTAAAAATCCACTTTGAACGTATAACTCCTTAACATGGCGAGTTAAAACATTAGCAAAAGAAATGATTTAGTTGATAATGGCAGATGGGTTGCCTTATTACGCGTGAAGCGGCGACATCAAGAATGCTCGGATTTGACTTTTATGGCATTTGTTGAACATTGCTGCAAGGACAGCAACAAGTATAACATTCTATTTACTCCTCTATAATAAAATGCTGGTCCTCATTAAAATTTGCTTCAAATTATGTGCCAAAAGCAAGATCTTTCAAATGTGTTTGTGTTTTTAATATGTATGCAATTACTTTGATATGTAATTTAAAAAACAATCTGGCCTTTGAGCACTGAACGGCAGTGAGAAGCAATGCTGTGCAAGTTGCTGACTATTAGTACTTATATGAAAAAAAATAAATAAATAAAAGAACTTTGCTTGGACAGGGAGAGTAAGTATTTGTTTCCCCTGGCCTGTTCTATTGCGTTTACTCAGCATTACTGTTAAAAGTAGCACTGCGAGAGTGATGGTTTCAAAGTTAGATATTTGGTCGGCCAAGCAAGGGCTTGAAGAATAATGAAATAGCTGGTGGCTTTAGGTTTGGCGGGATAATTGTGCAATACAATGCAGAAGTTTAATAAGTGGGATTGGGACATATGTAGTTACATACCACCTAGGGACCGGCAATTGACATCGATGTCCTTTTTGTTTTATAAATATCATGTTCCCAGTCACTAATTTCTCTCAAATAAACAAAAATGTTCATTAGGACTAATCTAATATTCAAAAGAAAAGGAAAATGCCAAAAGAAAACTTCACACATTGAAAACATTGTCCCTGAAATATACTGTGGCTTTTAAAAGCAATTTACAAATGCAATTTAAAGAAGTCAATATAATGATCTTTGCTCCATGCAGCCCTATAGCGATTAGCACAGCCGTCTGGTGTTTCACGTCTCAACATATCTTGTGAAATGTCCACCTTCAGCTGAGTAAAGCGGAAGCAGATTTTGCAGGGTCATTGTCATAATGAGCAGCTTGGACGTCCCCAAGCCGGGCGCAACATGAGCTTAAATAATGTCACACCACCGCGAGTGGTGCTGCTACCAGCCGCGGCAGCCAGGGTAACAAATAAATACTTGGGTTTATGTAGGTGTTTATTGCTCCTGTAGAGAGATCTGCTGGTTACCCCGAGGGTTGTAGAAATAGTCAATTTGCTAACTTGTTTCATTTTCTAGATGAACATTTGGCTCTGCTGTCTGACTGCGTTGTCGCTCCTGCCTGGCAGACACATGACGGTGAAACTGTGCCTTGTCCCCTGAAACACAACGAAGAACTCGTTTCCATGACAATGTTTTCAAGTGAAAACTCCCAAAAAACCTTTGTTGCATTTTGGGTGTTAGTTTACATGACGACGGTGCCCGGAGCCACTGAAAACACAACTTTTGGAAAACAGCTCCCAGGATGAAACGCTGCTACTGCACATGCGCCACAAGGCCATAGTAAGTACTTTGTCTGCACAAGTAGATTGTCATACAGTATTGTTAGTGATTTACACACACACACACACACACACACACACACACACACACACACACACACACACACACACACACACACACGCTACACATGATTTGCCTGTGAACCAGACTGGGATAATCCTATGGAGGAAACAGAGGATAACGTTAATGAGCTGGCCTTCTATTGTAATAAGTCTGAATCAATAAACCGCCGACTGAAGGTGCATACGAAACATGCCTCCGGCAAGAATTCCGAGCAGGGATCAGGTGAGTGACGGGCCGAAGTGTTTTCGCATAACACCGACAGGATCATTGTGTCTGTCAGCAGATTAATGTAGGTAATGTTACGTATGAAGCTATGTAAGGACTGACAGCTGTTTACTCACTAGTCCACATTGTGAGTTCAGCATCTGACGCCTTTCCTTGGTTGAAGTTGGTTGCTTTATCAATGGCTAAATATACAAAAAAAAAAAAAACCTGTAATACTCTGGACATTCCCTCTGCTCATACAGCCTTTTCCAACTCTAACAAAACCTTCTGGAATAAGACGTGCTGCTCAGCGACTGTAAAAGATTTAAAAGTTTTATCTTCATATGATTCTTCCTATTTAGTTTAACCTTTTGTTTCCACCACCAGTTCTATTTACTGCCCGGATAATTACTGCAAAATCCCAGACAGCAAGTCTATCATCCTAGTTATCAAGAGAAATAGGCCATTAAGACACTCTAATCTTAAATGTCAAAAACTGTCAAATTAGATTAAGATAAAAAAAAAAAAAAAAGAGGTGCCTGAAAACAGAAAACACCTTAAGACCTATTAAAATGGCACTTTTAAATTTTAGAGCTCTGACCAAGAAGACGATAAATGATCTTATACTGAATACTAGATTTTCTGTTTAACAGAGGCTTGACTCCAATGGTGCTGTGTCCGTGATTGAAGCAATTTACCACTTTGGTTATACTCTACATGGAGATACATTTATTAAGTGGCACCTTCTGGTTCTTTATTTATTATTAATGGATTATTATTATTTTTTTACAAGAATTTTCTGAATTCCTATCCACACATCTTAATTAAATTATCATTGGTGTTTAAACCCCCATATTGATAAAGTTTTGCACCCAAAAAATCCATTTAATTTAGACATTGCGAAGCGCTGCATTCCAAACAGAAGCAAAAGCACAATGTTTTCACGTTTTCGTTTCAGAAAAAAGTTTAATGTACAAATACTTGTTTGACTAACCATCCGATGTTAACATACAAAGTAATAATAAATAACAACAGAGGCATATTTATGTTATACACATTATACACATCACATTTCTTAGACACAACGCAAAATTTCATTGAGTGTATTCGTATGATGTTATCGCAAAGAAAATGTGTTCAAGAATAACGGAAATCGGCCTACATAATCCACATATCGCAACAAAAAAAGGTGAATCAACATAAATTTGCTTTGAAAAGTATAGCTCGTAAATAAGATGTGGTGTCATGTTTTATATTTTGATTCTTGTGTTATTTTGTGATTCTGAGGCAAAGTACCCAGGTTTTTTACCAAAGCGGCTATTTCCCCCTCTACGTTTACAAAACAATCTTCATTTACACCCGATCGTATACAACAAAAAAAACATAAATTTTCTTTACCTCATAATCGGATTGTTTGTGTGTTAAACCCTCACATCACGCAATCTTTTTTTGGGATTTTCTTTTTCTCTTGCTCTTCCTTTCGCCCACAATAATAACTTTGTCACTGACCTGTTCCAATTATGCCCGATAACCTCCCAACACATTTAACTCCGCGCCATTATTATTTGAGAGGAAAACTTTGTTAATTTTCTTTTCTTTTTTTCTTTTTTTTTTTTTTTAACTCCGCCATCACACCTCAGCTCGTGCTTCTCAGGGCTTCAGTGTTCTATTGAATCAGTGCGTCGGGGGATTTATGCAAACGAACGTGATGCGCTTCCCGGCGGATCGCCTAAAACACACATCATTTGAATTCTCCCGTTTGAACACGATGACAACTCATAGTATTGTTTGTATTTCGTCACCTACAAACCTGCAAAAACCGAAAGCTAAATGTCTTTTCACAAGCTTCATACAGGAGATTATTAAATCAGGTCTGATGCAACCTTTGCCTGGATCGTCGAGCAATATGGTGACACGTGGGATAACATTATAGATGGCAGCAATATGAGTCTTCTTCAAATCTCAGTGGTCTCC
The DNA here is from genome assembly GCF_963383615.2 of Lipophrys pholis. Classification (NCBI taxonomy): domain Eukaryota; kingdom Metazoa; phylum Chordata; class Actinopteri; order Blenniiformes; family Blenniidae; genus Lipophrys; species Lipophrys pholis. The sequence goes on along the minus strand of NC_137641.1, from coordinate 13,264,794 downwards.
TATTGGCATTCCACTCACGAGCAAAGCCCCTCTGAACCGTCGGTCAAAACTTGACAGATCGTTCAAAAATCATTCAGCACAGACACTTGTAGCACCAGGATGGAATTACTTTGCCTTAAGTCAGATCTACTGAAAAGAATTCTCGTATGAGTCCGTTCTCTGAGCAGATGTGAGCAAGGGATCACTGGAAGTGCCGTCATCTTTTCCAACAACCAATTAGACATTTTTGTCTTGCGAGGTGTCTCTCAGCTCCAGAAGAGTGGCTGTGAGTGTGCAATCATAACCAAACCCTGCACCCCGTAATCTGTAAACAGGCCAGTCCTCGTGGACAAAGGCAAATCAAGGCTGAAGTGGTTTAAATGGACTAAATTTATCAGCACTTTGGTGTCCATTTACTAAGTCTCACTGATACAGCTTGCCCTCTGGACGACTGAACGTTTCCGTCTCAATAATCAGACCTCCACTGAAAAAAACAAAAAAAAAACCCGACAAATACTCATTTTATTTCAGCATTCGTCTCTGTCTCCCTGATTAGTCCATAGTTCAATATACATCCGGGTTGTCATTGGCATTTTTTTTTTCGGGGTTAAACTTTTATGATGCAAACTTGAAGAAACAGAATAAAATGTACACTGTTAAAGGCAGATATTGTCTTTTTTTAAATTTCTCATTTGTCATAAACATTTTCTGTAGAGAGTCACACACACCAATTCCAATGTCATTTCAGACATGAAATGACATTGGAATAAATCTTTATTTAGTAGAAAAAAAAACCCACCTCCAAATAACCATTTAACAGGGTTTTGACTCTGCGTCGAGTTTAATCAACTTAGTACATTTTAAGACAGAATATGTTCAACAAATTTCGAGGATGTTTAGAAAAAGTTTATATCATAACACCATATTTCCGGTCTTGCAATTTTCCAAAATATTACATCTTTTTCACGTGTGTTTATGCAACAGCACTGACAGAATCACCTCTTGCCAGATGGCATCACAGCAATGAAAAATGTTCTCATTGACCAACAAATATGATTGGCACCCCAAACATTTCCCGGCTGTTTAACAAGAATGTTAAATCCGACGAGGTGACAGACCCCCCCCCCCCCCCCCCCCCGGAAACGAATTTGTCCAATCAGGTGGAACGTGCAACTCTATGCTACATGCTGGATCGTGTGAGCATGCGAGGAAGAAAAAAAAAACGATCTAGTGGAACGCTGCCTTGATGATGCCGGAGAGAGCAAGTGGATGAGATGATGAAAGAGGACGAGCAGGTAGAAATGATGTTTGACATGTTTGGAGCCGAGGAGGCGGAAGATTAACCAAGCAAATAGAGATGAAAAGGTGATGGAGGTGGCATCCATTGTAGTTAGCAAGCCGGCGGGAAACAAGAAAAATCCAACCGATCAGACGAAGAATTCAGACGAGTGAGCAGAACAAACTTGGCAGCGGACAAAGATCACAGGTGGACGAAATTTCTTCCGACAGAGAGAGCTGAGCAAAACGTTTTTTTTTTTTAAAATGACGTCATTTGTTCCTGAGAATGTTTTCAAAGGAAAACATGCCATAACTTATTTATTCCAGATATCACATGGATGGTTGCATATGCGTTTTTTGAAAGTCAATCTAATTGTGGTATTTTTTTTTTATTTTTTTTTTAATTGTGTGCATTTATTAGAATTTATTCTGTGGGTATTTGCCACCATCAATTAAACTGATATAAATGGATTTCAGTCACGTCGCGCTTTACACTGTTAAACACGTTCAGCCATTCACACATAAAATGGCGGCGGCTGTCATTCATCCATCCATCGGACACAGTTCGCGTTTCAGTGTTGAGCTCAAAGGCGCTTCATCGTGTGGACAGTGGGAGATGGGGGAATTGAACCCGCAACCTTTCAGTTGAAAGACGACCGACTCTGCTGCCCCAAGTAGTTTCAACACAGTAACAAAAGTCAACATTGACATATTTCAGGGTGTGATATCCCATCATCTTATTTGCTTCTGATCATAAATATTGTGAAAATGACGAGTGGTACTTTTCCATACATTATGAAAGTAAGTGTACGATAAATATTGATGTGTTATAGACGCATGAACCGGTGATTGGCCTCTTGCTTTAAAAGCAGTCTAAACAAAACGGGTCACTGGTGACTGGCGAAGAGACGGGTCATAAAAGGTATGGGCTCCACTCATGTGAAATCCATTTAGATGACTTGCAGCGTCTCATAAAAAATTATTATATACAAGTTGGTTATTATTTAATATTAGATGACATTTTAAATAGCGGAAATATTTTTCTTTGCCTTCAGTACTTTTTCTTGTTTCAGCACAGTACATTTGAAGCTCACCGAATTTATGATACAGAAAGAAATACAGCGAAAGTTCAGCTGATTAGTAAAAACAGTGTGAAAATAACTTAAAACACTGACATGCTGCTCTCAGAAATATTTCCGATGTATATTAAGACATAAATACAAAAAATGCGAGAAGACTACAGTACAATATAAATAAGGGATGTATCTGTACAATATTTGGATGTGAGAGTAGTAAAGTAGTTGTAATATGTATGTATGGTGCAACGGTAGTTTATATTTATTAACTGAAACTTATACAATTAATAAGTTCAATGATTGTTTTTATTTAGTCCACAGGTGAGGAAGACGAGATAAAGAAGTTTGAAAAAAAGACAAATCAGAACTAGAGGTAAACCCGTTAGTGACTCTTGTACTAAATGTGTTTCGTGATTCAAGATGAAAACTTAGTGGGACCCATTTGATCTGGATTATTTTTCAAAACGCAAACTTGCTGTCGTCTCTGAGAGGAACAAAACCAAATAATCCCTTTACTTCATTTGGTCTGGCACATATAGCATTTGTCCTTCCATTCGCTTACAAATAGATCTTGATCTCAGTCAATTGTGCTGGAAAAACAAAGCTTAAACATACTAATGAGCCTAAGTGTCTCTGTGTGGTCGTGCGGCATCGCTCGGCTTTTCGCACAATTGCAGACTCTTCTTGCATACGAGACCAGATAAAGAGAAAAGGGACACGATTAATGACTTTATAATAGTGTATTAAGCAGCTGGTTTTGCTGGGTAATTTAAAGTACAGAAGATGAATGTAACCAACAAATTAAAACATCTCAGAAACTACATTAATATGAGATGTTTGAGACATTAAGATCATTATCGGACACACAAAAGGGTAATTAAATGAACTACACTTATCGCGGTTGATGCTAAATAGAGTGCACCATACATGGCAATAGCTAAAAGCTGTATAAAGGGAAGTTAATCTTTTCTCTGTGTGAGGCTTTGACAGTCTGTACTGGACGATTGTGTGTGTGTGTGTGTGTTTTTCACTGATGGCTGGCCAGAGGTGATTCACCCTGTGTGAGAGAAACATAGTTAACATCAAATCTTTACAAGGGAACAACATTGTTTATGGTTGCTCGGGCAACTGCTGGTTGCCAAGGTCAGTTTTTACGAGTTCTTTGTCTCCGCAAACTTTCAAGGGGAGAAATCATACCATCTACCATCAAAATGAGAGGAAACAGGTACAACACTGTTTTCTCATTTTAATATATGATGAAAGCTTTTAGTACTAAGTATTGTGGATAGGTGTTTTGAGTAATTGTTGGCGATATTTACGCATCCCTTTCTCTTTACTGCTTTGCAGTTATTATGAAATCCGACATAGGGCGAAGGTGACATGAAGTCATTTTTTTAAAGGAGACTCGAAGTCAGTGTTCAACCCTTATGCAGCTAAGTATCACTCATGCGTCACTTCAACATGCGACAATGTGAATTCTCCTTTCCACTTCACAAGGGGTCCTTTCGATCCCTCACTGGGTGTCCCAACATATTTTTGCATCGGCATCAATACATGTGCCTCTTGACTATCAAGGTGGTAATGAACAACCTGCACCTTTCTCACACTGGCTCGTTTAAAAGCTGTGATACTGCGCAAGATGAGCACTCCAGCTGTGCCTGAAGGTACAGGGTGTAATATCTACATTTTATGAAAGTTAAAGTGCATCATAATCAGCAGAATGTAGGAAAGCAAGACTTTTGATGGCCCCTAAAAGATTAGGATGGATGCCCTGTAGGGTTTTCTGGAGACATGAGCAAGCTAATCAACTTGTCCAAGTCTTTTCAGCCTTGTAGAACAACTTTGTGCCACAAGGTGGTAAAATCAGTTACTCTGGCATCTAGTACAGGAGCGTCAAACACATTTTAGTTCAGGTTCCACATCCAGCCAGATTTCATCTTAAGTGGGCTAAAGTAATGTCTTCATAACCTTTAAATGTAAACTTTAGAGTTTTTGTTTGTTGTGGGTTAGGATTGGGGATAGGCTTAGAGTATACGTGATGAAAATGTCCTTATCTTTGCAAAATCAAACAACTTTTACCGAAAATTTGTACTATTTGAACATGAAGCCAATTTTAATAAAAATACAGTGTTATGTCCAAAAAACACATTTTATAAATGTTGCATAATGAATCGTAATTTCCGGACTTTATATCACTACTATTTTCACACGCTTTGAACTCTGCAACTTAAATAATGACACAGCTAATTTAGGGATTTTAGCTTTATACCGCCGATACATGGGTAATGCGTTCAGGTGCATTACGTAATTCTAAACTAACTAAAATTACGGGATGTCGAGGCTAGTTTGCTTGCAATGTGGTAGCGAGCTTTCATAGTAACGTCGCCAAAATCTCAGGTCGGATCTCAGTATTTTGTGTCTGCAACTCTAGAGAAATTTCTTTTAAAAAAATTCAATGTATTCTTTGAAAGTATTACAACTTGCTTGGTGGTTCAGCAGGCCTGGTTAGAGCCTGTTGTCGGCTTTCTGTTTGCCACCCCTGATAGTGTATCCTCATGTATGTCTCCAGTCAAACTATGACACAATGGTGGCAAATAATGATGAAATCGAAAATGTAACTGTGCCTCACACACAACATCAAACCCTCACCAGTCTAACACGGCCATTCAACACTCCAATGTGGCATGACCTGTAATAATACAAATTGAACTTTAAATTGTCAAATTTCCTCTCAATTTCATTTTAACTTGTATGGCCTTGAACCACAGAAAATTAATTTGAAATTTAAAAAAAAAAAAAGTGTGTCTTCCCAAAATTAGGCTGGCTCAGCCCACTCACTCACTCCCAAAAATCTTGGCATTTCATATTTTGACAAAACATAGATGTTTTTTTGCATTTTGCCAAAACATGGGTGTCTTAAATATTGATGTTTGGAGGCTATCCTCTCCATCCGCCCACAGACCCATTTATGTCATAGATCCCACTGGAAGACTTACAAGTTTGGTTGGAAAATGACTAGGACTGGTTTTCACTCAAGACTTTGCCAACCATGCACAGAGGACAGCATGGTGTCTTAACATTGCATAATTAACAGATTTTTCATCTGTTCTATTCTAAAATCGAATTTCTTCAGTGCAATCACGTAGCATTATGAGCTTAACTAAGAGGCATATTTAGTATTGTTACTGTAACCAGGCACAGAGAGGAAATTGATTGGTCAGCAGTTTATCCCATCACTCCTCATGGACCTTGCCGGTATCTGGCTTATTCAGTTCTTTGCTTACTTTGATGAGGAAAATAGATGACTGATGGAATACTCCTCCACATTGCTTGTCTATTAATGTTCTTGTCAGTCAATGACCCTGCGGATAAACAACAGAATCTACTTTACTTTTGAAATCGATACGCCCCGGTGTTGTTGGGATCCTTAAGTTTTCTTGAACCTTACCCTTAAATTTACTTTTCTATTTGGGATTAAGGAATCTAAAGGCCCCTGCATACTCCCTTTTTGAACCCTGAAGAACCAGAAGAAATTTCGGCAGTGACGTCAGCCAGCTGCCGAAAAAGAAGCTTTTTCGGCAGGACTGTTCATACTCTGATAAGAAGCTGCCGAACTCACAGGCCACACCCCCTCGCAGCAGCCACACGTCTGTGATGCGGCGTTTAAACTTTTCAACTGCACAGTTTATTTCTCGCCTCCAGTGCTTTCAGAAATACATTTCTCTGAACTTTTTCAGCAATAAAAGAGAGTTGTTGGTCCGGTATTAACTGCAGGAGCTGTTCGTGATGCGTTCAGGTGCGTCATGTAAAAGCCTGCACTCCGACATTTTAACGAGCTGCGGCGCTCGTACAGTAGCGATGTTACGAGCTAAATATGATTAAAATATGACTGACAGTCATGGGCGAACTGGAACACGCATGCGCAGCACACGGCAGTGCAGAAGTTTCGGCAGTGCGGCACCCGGATAGTTCGGCCAGGACGGTTGGCACAGCCGAAACAAATTTCTGGAAATGACGTCATTTTGTTCGGCAGGACCCCACACTGCCGAACTTTCGTCTTGTTCTTATGGAGTATGAAGAGGCCTTTAATGTATGTATGTTTATTAGCAAGGCCAAGATGTTTCCCTGAGAAGACGCTATGCATCTTTGGTAGGTACTTCTTAATATGTTTATTCTCCTGAGTGACTCATTTACTTGTACTTTCAAAACTCAGAACATGTTTTGTACTACATATAAACCGGTAAGAAAATTGATGTTTCCATTTATTTATTTATTTTCCTTTTATGGTATGTTATGTATATAACACTTCTTGCAGTTTTGAACAGCAGACCATGGCACAATAAAGGGAAAGAAATGCAAGTTCTTAATCATCTTCGAGAATGCACATAAACGTTGGTCCTTGGTGGTCGCTTCCTCTGTATTCATACACGTTTGTGATGGCAAATAGTGACTATTAAAGGACATGTTCCAATATTTCTGAGTCAGTTGTAATTAAAAGTAAATTAGACCTCGTTTCCAGCTCTCGGGAATCAGTTACACGTTCAAGTTTTCTCACATCTACCAATGCTTAACAACTTAGGTTTCTTCATGAGATCCCCCTCCATTAGATCTGTGAGGGAAGCAAGGACCCAACCAAGCAATCTCCAGGGTGGACAGAATCAACTGATTCAGCTGGTTAATGAGCACATTGCTGGAGAGGGTGATTTAGAAAATGGGTATGTAGATGACTTTGATAAGTGACAAGATGCTGTTTGTTGTGTGTACATTCAGTGAGGTTTCTCTCGTACAATTATTGTCAGCTGTCCTGAGATTAGCTCAGAGTATGGCTGTAACTCTGAATGCAGAGGAGAGAAAACATAGCCAGGTGCTACTATTCTTTCACGAAAGAAACACAACCACAGAAAATGTACAACAGAGCTAACATTTTGCCGTGGAAAGGTTTTGAGACCGAGTTTGTGTGTAATTGAAATAGTTGAACTGACATTAAAATGGTGATGTGGGCAGAATCCCAGTATTTAACACTAAATACTTGATCTGAAAATCGACAGAAGCCAGAAAATATAGAAGGTCAAAAATACAATATCTACATGAAGTAGATTTGAATCAGGGTCAAAATGATCTTTTGTGACATTTTCTTTTAAGATATTTAAAAGGTGTTGATGTTCCATACATACATAGCATTATAAAGAGAAACAAAGGTCAAATGTGTACAAAAACTAAATAATATATATAATAATACCGTTAGGCAGTGATCAAGATAAGAAAAAGGAGCTGATGCTTGTGTCAGAATTAAGATATCAAGAAATCAACTGTCTATAAAACCAAAGTCGTTCCCCACACGTAGAAAATAGTGTTGAGTCTAAGAAGAGACACCTGAAGATGTTCTGCTTCAAATAACATAAAACTTTAATTTAGTGTCAGCCAAGGATCATTGTTCCATTAAGGAAATCACTTAACTGAGTTAATCCCCATCAAATGACATTTTTTCACAATAACTCCACTTGAAAACTGCTTTTGCTTAACTTGACTCCAATAAAAAAGAGATGCCTTTTTCCAGGTATTACAATCTTCAGCTGTGAGCACAATCAACTTTATGTCCCCCCCACCCCCACCCCCCCCACATCACTTTTGTGGATAATTCACCCTCCATGAGGTGAGATACCAAACTGCTAAAGCTTTTATCATCTGAGGTTATCGCTTGAATAAAACGACGGGTTCCGTAAAAAAGGCACATGGTCTGTAAATGTGATAACATGGAACGACAGGTCAGGAAGTTTATCTTCCCACACTATTGCTATCAGCCTTGTTGGTGCCAGAGAAGGAAAAAATCATCCTACAAAGACTTCAGATTTGAATTGCCTTAATCTGTTTCTGTCCTTTATTTTTTCATTGCACGATTATAGTGTGGGAATATGTTTTGTTTATGGCGTGCGCGAGGAAAAGCTCCCTGTCTTTGCAATCTCACATGGAATTAACAGCTCATAATCTAGAAGGTAAAAATTGAATTAGACCAAGATAAAATAATTATTAGTCCAGGAACGCTTCACAGGAAATACAAAATGAATTGATTAAAGTGGAGGGATTTTCTAGTCTAATTGCTTTAAATGACAGGAGACATTGTTTATCTTTCATCACCATAATGACACAAACAATTTTAATCTCTGAACATAACATTCAAATCGCTGCAAGCATGTGGTCGGGACTTTAGTGTTTTGCGCGTGTGTGAGCGCGTGTGGGCGGGCGGGTGTTAAAATAGCATCGGCGCAAGCAACGAAACAGACATCTACTGTATTTACATGAAAATGGAGATTATGAAAATCCTAATGCTTCAGGACCTCAAATCGCCAACATTAGTTGGAAGATATTAAATACCGTTAACATGCGAGCCCATTTCATTTTTTATTTTTTATTTTTGGCTTCCAAGTGTTTGTTATACCCCTAAAAGAAAAATAAATAAATATCTGAAGTTCATTATAGGACTTTTTTTCTCACGTTTGCTTGGCAAAGTCCAATTAACAAGCTCAAACACACGCTAACAAATGAGGACACGTTATTTTTAACTTGATAAATATGTTTATCCACCCCCTCCGCAGAAACGCCGTGATAAAAATAAGCCTGACAACCCGACTCACTTCCCAAACTCCAAGGTAAAAAAGGCGGCAGCACATCTGGATACCAGCAACTTCATCATGCATCTTTCATCCGAGGGAAGTACCCGCGTGTGCTAAGTTCGCCAACTCCGATCAAACTCCTAAGTGTGAGGATGAAAGCGAGGCACAGCAGAAGGGTTGAGGGAGTACTGATGCGGGAGGTGGAAATGGGAGCCTCCCCCATACTGAGCTGTAGAGTGTCAGACACTAATGCCTGTGGATAGAGGCTCTACTCTAGGGTATTAACTCAAACATGGACAACTAATGCCATGGGATAAAGCGTTCAGCTTCACTTACAGGGGCACAGGCACTCCCACAGGATCATAAGGCCTGGGCAGTAGGCATTAAATTACCACAGACTTGAGTATGGCTGTGCCAAGGGGATAGATGGAAGGCGAGAGGGGCACAGCTTGAACCAGTATCCCCTGCCTGGGGACGTTTGGTTTTAAGATGTGTGGCTCAGGCAAGATGCCAGTGCAAATCCAAGGTAGAACTGGGGGATATGGAGAATATGAATTGAATTAGTCGTAGGTGAGCGCTGCGGTTACGGTATAATACAGATACAAACTGTAACTCTTGGCTGATCTGGCTTTGCTTGTCTACTACTGTTTTAAACCAAATCGTTAGGTTTGAGGTCGTAAAGTGAATGATCCTAAAATCCCAAAGTTGGCAGTTAAACCCACTACCATTCACATATTGAAGTAGTCTTGACAGTCAACCCCCCGAGTTATTTCCCAGGAAGGCCAAGCACCTGTGGCACTAGACTCTAGAGCTTTGTTGCCATCGATGTTCAAGTGTGTGCACTTTAAAACTGTCAGAGCGGCTTCAACACACAATGCGAGTGCTCAATTTACCATCAACAACTTGAAAAATATGGACATCGGATGGATGAAAGACACAGCCGTCATCTTACATACTGCTCTGCTGCTTCCTCGCTTCTGTCACGTCCCAACAATCAAACATGTCTGTCACAAACAAGGTTAATTACAATCAAATAGCAAGTGTTAAATAGCCGATCGCTGTCATATTAAATCTTTACTAGTAGATTTGATAACTGATCACCATTTTGACATATTTACGCACACCAAAACCTGGTTACAGATGGAAGAATATTTAAGCCTAAATGAAGCTGTAATTTTCTACTCTTGAACTGAAATGACACACAAATTATTATATTTGGGCCAAAACATCCAAGAGATAAATTATTCAAACATATAGTAACACTGGACGGTATTACTTTGACCTCCAGTACCATTGTGTGGAGGCTAGAAGCTATTTGTGACCGAGACTTACCCTATTAAACAAGACTGCAGGACTGCCTTATTTCACCTGTGTAATGTCTTCTAGTCAGCAACAAGTTGACTCAGAGTGACGCTGAAAAATTTACTGCATTTATTACTTCTAGACTAGACTACTGTAACTAGTATGCATTTTTCATTAAAAAAATTTAACAGTTAGAGCTGGTTCTGGCCCCACTGAATCATTTTCGAGTTGAGCTGCTATAAGTTTAGACTGTTGAGAACCTGCACTGAGCTTCTTCTCTTTCTCATTCTCCATACAGTGATGCTTTAGTAGCTTTACTATTACTTGTTACCAACAGTATCTCTCTCTCTCCCTCTCTCTCTCTCTCTCCCTGCAAGATCTCTGACAGTAAAACTGAAAGTGTTCTGAGCCTCCTGTCCCCATCACATCTGCAGCGAGTGGATTTATGACAATCTTTTTATGACAATCTGTTTGTTGCTTGTTGCTCTCTGTCCTATACTTTTCTCTCCTTCTATCCCCTAACCGCAATTGGAACAGCAGAAAGTTTCCACCTCTGAGGTCTGGTTCTGCAAAGATTTCTTCCTAATAATAGTGTTGTTTTAGTTTTTTTTGCTTTGCGCCGTTGATTTCTCAAGTTGAGTTGTTTTCTGTGAAAATGCCTTGAGGTAACTTTGTGCTTGGCACTGTATGACAACAATATAATTTATTTTTGTAATGGTGGATTTTTCTTATAGGCTTTGTTGTAATTAAAGAATTGATGCTATAACCAGAAATGTTAATATCGTTCAAAAAAAAAAAAAAAAACTAGGTTTCTCTCCAGGAAGGTTGCAGGTTCATTATGTCGAGGTGTCGTTGAGCAAGACACTAAACCCCAAACTGTTCCCAGTGGATGGACTGAGTGCCTTGCATGGCAGCCTCCTCCGTTGATGCATGGATGTGACGAGCATTGTAAAGAGCTTTGGGGGCTGTTAAAACAGTGAGAAAAGTGCCATATAAGTGCATTCCATTTACCAGAAGTGCATTGCATAAAATTATACCCTTGCATGTGACTCCAGTAAAAAATGACAACGTTTATATCTGCAAACTTAAATCAAAAAGTATATTACCATACCTATTTTTTTTTTCCATCTTGTCTCGTATACCAAAATCTTATATGAAGCATATTTTGCTATATACACAAACATATTTAGTTTTGTGTTCATTCTGACCATGGTCAACCGAAAATAATAGGAGTCCAAAATAATAATATGGCAATATAAGCACAATATGGGAGAGGATCTGTCACAAAGTCAAAGCTGCGGGAAAACAACAAAAACGCAATAGAAAAGAATGCGAAAGGACTACAAGGATTAACAAGGGGTGCAATGGAAAAAAAAAAAAAATCTTATAATAAAATCTGCAAATAAAAGCCAGCTGAGGAAATGTCTGTCACCACCAACAACAACCTCATATTTATTTAAATGACAAAGAAGGATAACGTTTACAGATATTTATTTATTTTATTTATTTATTTATTTACTGTGCTTTGTAAATCAATAGTGTGTGCTGTTTTGTCTGTTTGATGCAGTCCTCTGTGCGTCCTGTGAGTAAATCTGCTTCTACATGCGCATTGGCACAATATCAATCTTCAGCTTGTTTTGGTACACGCATATCAGCGTCACAATGTTAATATCTTCACTTAATTGACTTGATTTTCAGCAATATTAGTGTAAAGACCAGAACAGCCAGTGCTCCACTAGGGGAGCAAACAAATTAACAGAAATCAAGCTTTCATGTATCTGTGGTTTGCAAAAATCTAAGTTTCCTCCATCAAACATTTCAATGAAGCTACACAAATCAGGAACATGGGGGGAAAAAAAAAAAAAAAAAAGTGTTGTCACTGATGTGAAAATGCTGAAAATGCTTATCTCAAGGGATTTTCAGGCACACCACTGGATAATTTCATCCAAATGGTATGAAAATGTGTGAGTGGCAGATTTGGGGATGGAAAGGCCTCGCATGCTGAGGGCCGTCAAAGAAGAAAGTGGCCGAGCTGGTTGGAGCTGACAGAAAGCCTATGGTAACCTCAGATAACTGCTCTCTACAACTGTGGTGAGCAACGTCTCAGAATGCGCAGCCTGTCGTACCTCCAGGCAAATGGGCTGCAATGGCAGAGGCCCACTCCTGTCAGTCGAGAACAGAAATCTGTTCTCAGCTGCAGTGGCCACAGGCTGTGATACGGTCATGTCAACATGGACCAGAATCTCCAAGGAATAGTCTTAACATCTTGTGGAATCCATACTACAAAGAGAGATTCTACAGCCATGGCATGGCTTCTGAATGCAACGCTTCATCTTTGGCCTTGCATTAACACAAGCACATTTTCACCTGTGGATTATTATAGATGGGGTGTACACTGCTGACACTTGAAGGAGTTATGATCGCTTAATTTGTGTATTTAAAATGTATGAAAACAGTGCATCCATTAAAATCCATTCAAAAAGAAAAACGCTAAATCACTTGTATTGTTTCATGATTGAATAAAAATGATTCTGATGCAAGTTATCTGAGAGAAATTTTAAGTTGTTTGGCCTAATAATTGTATAATTAGTCATGATTTAATCCACCAAACATCCATATTGATCTAATCGAGCTACTATGCTCTGTGTCCAGTTATATAAAACCCACATAGCTATACCATGAAAGCATTCATGAATTGTCGGAACTTCTGGCTTTGATTATGCCAAAAACAGATCATATTTTAATACTAAGGGGCCCGTAAAACCAATCCCTGCTGTCTGTCTGGCAGCCACATATCTGATTTCAAAATCTTATTGAGTTTTTTTCTCATTATTATCTCCAGTAAACAGTATTCATAATTTGGAGGTCTGTTGGTACTGTCGTCTGTTGCTTTTAACCTTTTTCAATCATACTGTCTGGTAGTGGATTTTCTGCTTTGCAGCAAAAAACTTCATCTGCTTTCCCAGTTCATTCCAATACCAAAAAGTTTGCTGTTTATTTAATGGTTGTTTTTCTCTGACACACAACTCTAGAATCAAAACAATTATAATAAATCAAGAACTCCTTCTATCCCAGAGTCAGATGATATCTCTTGGGCTGTTCAGAGAATATGTTAAAAGCCAGAAAATAAACGCAATGCTGATAAACTCCAAGTGTCATCCAGCATTATGAATTACTTATTGCTAAAATGTCAGCGAGAGATTAGGCATCTGAGAGCGGCTTATTTATCCAGCATATTTTGAAGAACCGTCATCTGCTGTCTCTCCTTGTATTTTAATCACCCCTTGCACTCTAGCATCTACTTTAGTGGTTTTGTCAAACTTATCTCCATGTCTGCAATGCCACTGCAATAATCAGAAGATCATTCAAAGCAGAGTGTTTGCCCTCGTGATGGAAACATCAGTGACTATGTAATAAATTGCAGTGTTTCCATGTCACCAGGAATGACAGTCCCCTTGTTGACGAGAAAGTGATGCTGCTGCTGCTGAGGTTAGTTCATTAATGTGCAAATCAGATCCATGGCTGGCTGACAAACATGAGATAAATTAAATCGGGCCTCCTCAAATTTGTTGGTTAATGCAAAAAGCAACTGGCTAATGTAGGTCAACCCACTTGTACAACAAAACAAAGAAGTAGAACGTGCACCCGGCAGAGCGCATACCTTCGCTGACGCCACATTTCTTTGCTGAACTGAGTTAGCACCGAGAGACTGTTAGCCGTTAGCTCATATTGATGCTAACTAGCCTGTCAGGCAGCAACATCACTGTGCGAAATACTGAGCACTCAGATAAACCACCACCCGAGTCAATGTGGTCACATTTGTGTTTCTTGATACTTGCCGAAGCGAGATATTAGCTGCGAGCTACGGAGGACAGTTAGCAGTGTGCTTGCAGGCGGCGAACGGCAGCTTCCTTGCTGCAGCCCTGACCCCCTCACCGCAGACCTCCACTGTGTCCACAACTGAGAAAATGTAGGCGCTGATTGATCCCAAAATCTAATCGATTGGTCTTTGGATGATGACAAATCCTCCCTGAAGATTTCATGCAATTCGTGACTGTTACTTTTTGCGAAAAGTTGGTAAAATGCATACATACAAACCAATATATGCACGTGGACAAAAACATAAATCTGAACATTGGGGCAAGGGTTAAGTTGAGTTAGGATTAGATACCAATCTACTTGGTCTGACTGTGGCCTTGAGAATTCAGATTTCAAACAGGTTGACCAAATCCATTGATTTGATAGAATTAGAATCTGACTTGTCATATTTAATCTAACTTGATATATTCAGCATCTTCACCACCTTGCTGCTTTGTGTGAAAGCAGCTTTCATATTTAGTGTAGTGTAAAGTAAAGGGCAGTGACATAAAACGGCGAGATTGTAAATGACAGCTACATTGACAACATGATATATGTATGCTGTTTTCATGCAAATATATCACCCAAGGTTGTAGTTGCCATGGGCGCCTGGCTTATTAAAGTCCTTGTTGAGTGACAAGGTATATTCAAAACTGAAATGAATGCATTGTATCAACACAAGTACCTGTAACCTTAACGCTAATTTCACTCTTGTGACTTTATCAGTGAGTATGACTGAATGAGTTGGACAATGTTGAAGTCATTACCGCAATTTGCAACTAAGATTTTTCATAAATGAAAGTGAAACTGACAATTGAAAGCACTCTACAAATTGACAACACAAGTCAGCATCTGGCCCAGAGCTGTCGGTACGTAAAGGCATAGAAAAGAAAACACTTTAAACAGACGAAAGTTTAAATTAAAGGGTGAAGTGGGGGAAGCAAAACAAGCGAGAGCTCGCAGGGTCTCCTACACACGTGTTCTTGAGCTAGTTATTTTGGAGGTGATCCGTCTGTCGCTAACACCTGTCAGGACCAAAGAACCCCTCCAGGTTTTTTCATTATGCGTTTGTCATTGCATGAAAATGTTTCAATGGGAGGGTGGTAATGAGATAAGAGAGAGGCGGCTGAACTAAATGCGCTGTTGGGGGACGCTCTCCACCCTGTCGTTAAGAATCGCTGGTGTGACACCAAATCCACTCGCAGCAATTACAAAAATCTACATTCACATTTGGCCTTACATCACAGGGTTCCTCAATTATGTGACTGAGAATCGGTTCCACCACTCATGGCCGTATTTATTGAATAAATGAAGCAGGAAGTCCACCATGCACAAAACACCGAGCTGCCAATATTCATCTGGCCAGCACCAATAAATCGTGGCTCAGAGAGCATTTTATCTTCTCACTGACATCTCCTGTCACAGTATTTATGACAGGAGTCCTTGGGTTCTCTGCCGCTGGAAGGTCTTGTCACTTCGTTGTAAACATAAGTTGCTTTTGGACTGTTACTGAAACCGTGAGTGTTTTTTGACCAAGAGCAGTCAGTGGTCAGTCATTGCATTTGAAAGAAAGATTTCTCAGCTCAAATGAGAGCTCGTGCACTTTCTTTCATGTTGTCATGACATGATCTTTCTTTTAAAATAGTTAACCACAATGGAATCAACCACGCTGATGATTAAATGAAAGTTCACTTGTCTCACGTTCGTTTGATTAAAATATTGGCGAGCAAGGCCTTGGAACAAAACGGAATTATTGTAGTGCATGCTGTTCTCTTTCCATAGAACCAACTATACAAGGGAATAAAACAGAAATGTTGGTGTGATTCTGCTGCGGTTATTCAAATTTCAGCTTATTAAATTGGCGTGTTCCCTTTTGACAGAAAGAAGTGCCTCAACAAAAAGTTGCCCCTATGCAAACGACAGTAATTTGTGTGTCTGAAGTTCCTTTTCTGATTTTGATCACTTCTGGATCTCTTCTTTTGTCATCTTTTAATGTCATTCTATTCAGACATGCAGTTACATTTGAAAGAGTGATCACTCCACTCATAGTAAGGATTGTAATGTTTGATTTAGAGACTGACTTTTATTGCTTACATTTTTTTTAAACTTCTTTTACTTTTAAGGACACTATCTTTTGACATAATACAACATGACTCGACATCATGACAAGGGTTCCGTTTTTAACCTGTTTTTATTTCTAATGTACATGCTTGAACTTGGACTTTCACTAACAGGCTATAAATTTCCATTATTACGCTGACAACACGGTTATGTGTGCCCATAAAAGCTCAAGGCTATGGCAGCCTGTGAAACGGCACCTCAGATAAAAAGTTATGTATCCTGCTACTGTAGGAAATTAAATTCAGAAAGAGTTCACGTTTGAAGAACCACCAGCTTCTTATAATTGATTTGTTACAAATAACTCTCTGCAATGTGAAACTAGTAGCAATTAAGGTAGGTGTAATCTTTAACTGCGATTGAAGCTTTTGATGTTCTGGTTTGTTTCATGCTATTTCCTCCAACTGTGGGATGTTTCAAAGCTGTTTTTCTCTTACCAAAATAATATGAAAAAAAAGGTCATTAATGCTTTGATTTCCTAAACCATATAATTCCCAGTTGTGTCTCAGGCAAAAGTCATGCCTGCCATGGCAACACAGCAACATCAAACATTTTATTAATGCTTGGGAAATGTTAGAATGTTTTGGTCGTGTGATGAGATTTCAAGCTATTCTAGGTGCTCAGTGGGAAGCAAAGGGAACCGTGTGTAACAGACATTTTACAAGGAGCATTAAATGTTTCAATACATTGCAAGTGCGATAGACCGGCGGTTCGCCGCCTCCAGGTGCAACCACACCACAGATGGTTTGATGAGGTCCTGCCTCTTGTGACCATGCCAAAATTAAATTGGAACATAGACACACACTTTAGAATCAAGACCACATGTTGAAAAATTGACCTTTCATTTCGGTGCAAAACAAAGGTTTTCTGCCACCAAAACTAGAGCTGTGTTTGTGCTACACTCTCTCACCTTGAATATGTGTGATGATGTTGGTCCTACGGTATGGTGATGAAAATATGAAAAATAATGCTTCTGGCAGTTTTTTCTCTTGCTACAATCCAAACCTGATTCTTAGTTAAAATATCAAGCCAAATACAAAAACCCTTGAAATCTTAAAAATCCTCCATACTTTTTATATGTGGAAAGAAAATAAAAACAGTTCCTGCTGTCAGTGTAAACTGAACTGTTTATGACCGCGTACTGGAAATAAACTACTGCAGTATGAAATTCCTTGTGGAAAGTAGGTTTATCAACAAACTATACGTAGTATGTGGCCTGTGCAAGTTTGCTGTTGTCAGATTAAAAAAAAAAAGTCACTTATACCCCAGGGTATAGTTTCTTACCAGTGGAGAAATGTGTCTATCAGGGAATTT
The DNA here is from genome assembly GCF_963383615.2 of Lipophrys pholis. Classification (NCBI taxonomy): domain Eukaryota; kingdom Metazoa; phylum Chordata; class Actinopteri; order Blenniiformes; family Blenniidae; genus Lipophrys; species Lipophrys pholis. Next base: position 13,247,258 of record NC_137641.1, on the reverse strand, counting down.
TTACAAATAGAGTCTGACTAATGTATTTCTGTGTATTTTGACAATTTGAAATAATAATCAATTCTATTCACTAATTCCACTTATGGGCTAAAGTGGTTATATTTTGGAGGTCTGTGGTGAAAATCTTAGTCCACAACACAACACATCTTAACATCGTGTGGTTGACTCTCTATTATCTCATAAATGTGAAGAAGTTTAGTCATAAATGTACATATTGCTGTAACATTTTGAAACGTCACAACATGGTTTGGTTCCTGTTTTGAGTTTGGATTTGTGGACACCGAGAGAAGCAGTGATTTTCCAATGTGTCTGTGAGCCTATGAGCGGTGTCCATGATACAGCAGTTTGCTTAATTAGTAGCGCCACCTGAGCGCTCACAAATCCAAACTCCTTAATTCCTTAAATTCAGGCAGTGTGAGATTTGTATTGAGTTGTTGAACTTTCTGCCAGTTCAGTACAGTATCCTCCTCATCCTCACTCACCAAAGACTCCCAGGTGTTGTTTTAACATCACAAAACCTTTGTCAACAAAGTATTTCTTGAATCTCAAATGCATGCGTATGTCATACCGGCTTTTTCAAGAGGTTGTTCAGGGGGTTGAAGCCTGTTACAGACAATATCAAGCAAAGAGCAAAGGATACCCTTGGTGGGTCATCGGTCAATCACAGGACCACTGCAGCACATCCCTCATGCTCAAATTCCCATGTACAGTCAATTTAGAGGAACCACTTAAATTGATGAACATTTTCTTAAATTGAGAGAATAAAAGAGAAAATGGAGTACCTGCAGGAAATACAGAAAGGCATGAGAAGATTATGCAAACGCTGAAGAATAGCCTCCTCGGCGAGCAGGTAGTATTCTTGCCATGAGGTTAGGGTACTAAAGCATTGACCGTGCCACCCATAATACCTACAAGAGGTTGATATTTTCTATTTGATCAAAATTTCGGTTCAAAACGTTTTGTCGTGCTGTCCTTAAATATCAGATAAAGATTGCTACGCCGTGTCTTCGGTATGTTTACAAGGATTGCTCAAAAATTGTGGAGAAGCTCACATAGCTTTGTAACAGAACGATGTAAAAGTGAGACACGTGTTCAAGACATGAAAAGGCAAGTTATTACACAACCTAATGGACACGTTGCCGCAACAGGCGTGTTAAAGAAGTCCTGATGTAACCATCATGATGTGGCCTCTTGTCACCCCTCAGCTATGTGATGATGATTGACATTCCAAAAGTAACACTTTACCCCTACTTGAGAAACGCATTGTATCACACTCGCGTTATTATCTTTCCACTTCACCGCTCTCTTGCTGGTAGCTTCAATAGCTCTCAGCATATGTATTTATTCGAACAGTCAGAGCTGTGTCGCCCGTTTGTGCGCGGCTTGTTTTAGACTGTTGATTTTCTCGAAACAAAGCACCGAGTGGTGTGTATAATTTAAAATCTTGGGTACACTGAAGTGTCATTGTCTTTGTTCTATCCGGAAGACAATTTAAAATCACAGTGGTTATTGAGGATCGCTCACTTGAACAAACCAACCTGTTGGTTACGCCGTTGCCGAGCCTATCATCATGATGTAGTGACTTTGTTTCTATCAAGACCCTCTCCGTGGTGCGCTGATTCACATTGCGAAAGTGACACTTTAATACCACTTGACAACCCTTTCCATTTGTCGTCTTGTTATAATTCACCCCCTCCACCTCGCTCCTATCTGATGTCTGAAACGGCCGGCATCATCATCAGCCCGAGCTTGCCTACTGTTCTCGGCAGAGTGACTGAGTGTTCCAAAGCACCTGTGCAGACTAATAACGCTGGGAATAATGCCGTCAAAAGGACCACATGTGCTCTCCACATCTCTCTCTCTCTCAACACGGCGGCGGAGGTATATCATGGGAAGAAAGAATTGAGGAAAGCTTCTCTAACATCATGCGTCACTTTAAGATATTTATGCCCACGTTTATGTGAACCTCTGACTGTGTTTGATGACAGCCTTGAGAATGAAGTAGGTTTTCTTGTAAGCTAAATCAAAGAGGGTAGATCATTACACAGCACCGTATTGCTGTGGCAAATGAGATAAGGAAATAATTATGTTTGCTAATAAATGTGTGTCATGTATCATATAGAATATGTTTAATGAGGATTTCCCCCCTCTTCTTTGTGTGTTTAAACATTTGCCGTATTTACATTTAGTTTCAACACATTTTTACATCCTGCGATACTATTCAACTTCCTCATACATAACACGTAAAAGTTCAACTAATATAATAAAGATAAGTGTGACTTTTTACATGGTGAGTGTTGAAATTCTAAGGTGGCATTTTTACTAATTATCTCCTATCTAAACTTTAGGCACAATTTTGTATAATTGTTTTGCCTCTGAGGCCATTTTATTTTAATGAGAGACAAAAACACTGTGGTGAATACTTTGGGAAGAATGAGTAGAGCTATAATCTGGAGATATAAACATATGCCATGCCACCAATTAGACAAATAGATTTAAGTTCATGAATAAGCAAATGAATGGAAGACAATAGTTGGAATACCAATCATCATTATTTCTGGTTGCACCGAGTTAGCAACGCGTAGCGACACGCAACTTTTTAAGAGGACAAATTGATGCGGTTCCGGATCGCCGAGTGTTGATGTACTCGTGTTTGGACTTTGTTTCTTTGTTCTTGTTTTGATATACACCTTTTTCTGCTTATATATATATACACTTTTTTTGGAGGGGGGGGGGGGTAAACATTCTTAACTGATCCTCCCGAGCTGCTCCCTGATTACTGACAATCTGAGGTGTTCATTTGACTCTTCCTCCTGTTGTCCTTATTTATTCTTTTCAACAACTAAATTAAGTTGAGATAACAAAATCTAAGTTTTGAAAAAAAAAAAAAAAACTCAGAAGAAAATCTCGTAAAGTCAACAAACAAAACTCACGGAGCGCCAGCTGGCTCCATGAAACATCAGCATCTCTGCTGAAAGCTGAGCTGATTTGAACCTCCTTTTGAAAATGCTCATTTATAATTACCTTTAATTTGAAAACACCGTAATTCAGAGAACACAATTTACATTAAGGCTTCATCTGTGCCTCGGTGTGTGAGTTTCTTCAACTGGTGACTGTAATACATATTGGGCTTCAGTTGTGTGTCTTGTGGCCAGTTAGTCTGCGTTCCCCTGCTCCAGTATTCTCGCAACCTGCAGACCCGTTGACGCCGCCCCACTTTTTGTAGTTTCATTCACTTTGTTATTCGCTTCAGTTCATTGATTCAGAACAAACGCTGTAAATGCTTTCTGAGTGGACATAACGTAACTCAGGTTGAACACATTACAGATGGTAATCTTTGGAAATTGACACCCTGCACCCTTTCACCTCTCACTCCACATGCCTAACCGCTCACCTTGTCTTAACCCTAAACAAAATCGATGTCAGACTGACACGATGAACTAAAGTGCAGCACCCCAAGGACAGTAAATACATTTTGGTATTTCTGTTTTGACACATGCTACTTGCTTTCCCTGTTGTATTGTCCACTGAGATATACTGTACATTCTGATGCCATTATAGATTTGTATACTGAAGTGGAACTGCTCTTAACAACTATGCCACAAATATCTTAAATGGGTCCGACATTTCAGATTGATGTCTTTATTCTCATGGAGCCAGCAACCTGATAGGTTGGCGCTAATGATGCGACACAAGAGAAAGGTGGGAGGCGCACGAGACGAAGCATGTGACAATCTGATCCAAGTCGGCATCCTAACTTGTCGAGCAAAGCCTCGAGGTGACTCATGACACAGAGACAATTTTTTCCCCCCTCTCTCCAAGGAGGCCAGGCGTTTATTCTCTTCCTTGCGTAGCCATTTGGGTTACTGCATAAATCACCTCTAAGTCGCCTTAAGTCCAAATCCTCATGAGCTTTGAATGGCGTCTCGCACTAGGACTGTGGGATTGCTGAAAATTGAATTTTAGTTCTGCAGATTTACTTATTGTTGGGGGTAATCATTCACGGATTTGGTTTGGTCTCAGTTGCATTTTTTTTTTTTTTATTTGCCGTCGAGATAGGGGGATTTTTTTTATATGCATGCCATTAGAAGGGTTATAATGGGCCACTGAAGGCAGGTTTCGCAAATTAGATGTGACTTGTATTATTCCTCTAAAGCATTTCAATTCATGCAATAAGCAGTAAGGATGATTGTCAGTGTCAGCCATTTTATTTGAATAATATCAGCTGGCCATTTGCTTATTCAGTAAATCTAGAAGATGAACCTTGCATCAGGTGTATTAGCCATGGTGATTCTCAAACTGAGGTGAACTCTGACGCCCCAAAAAATGTTTTGAAGTCATCTGATGATGCCGTAATACCGCAGAATTATGACTTATCGTCTCATCAAGCATCTGCAAGACAGTGTAGACGCAAAGAGCGCTAATAGCATGCCTTTCTCTGCCCTCTGGCACAGCATCATGAAAACAAATTGCTATTAGCATAATAATTCAGTGAACTGTCATGCTGGAGACGTGGGGTTTGTGTTGGCAGATATAGGTCCATTGGCTTGCGCGTGCCCACTGGAAAGGCCCTCGCACTGACTGGGGCAGGGCAGCCATCAATAATTCAATGGGCGTGCCAGCGCAAAGGTAAACAATGGCTGTAATTAGGGGAGGTCTGCACTGTGGACAGGGAGATTAATGAAAGGGCAGTCATTTCCACTGGTGCCCAGAGAGAAAGGGTCTTTCACTGTGACGGAGGCGCTGCCAAACCGAGCACATTGTGTGTGTGTGTGTACACACTGGTGTTTGCTTATTGCTCCTATGTTTGAGCATGCATGAAGGTGGGATTTAACCTGTGCAGGAACAACAGTTAAAATAAGACATTAAGGCTTACTGTAGAGTGTGTAAATGTGTGTCAGTCTTCATGAATATTTCTATCAGGCCTGGTTTCGAGAGGAGAGTGTGCACAAAGGTCAGGTGGTAATTTTCACAAGTATCAAAAGAAGTGTTTCATTATTCATTTATCTCTTTCAAGCAATAAAGTCTTCTGGAATTTATACCTCAAAGTATAGCTCTTTTATATTCATATTCTAGCATTAAGTAGTTTGTAAATTCATCATTGACAGTGGACTGATTTCACCGTGTGTATACTTTAAACCTGTGTTTGATAAGCTTCTTTCCTCTGACTCCTCATAGATTACCTCTGAAAATGTTTGTTGGAGCCTTTTCCCGAGCTCTGATTTGTCTGATTTGACACATATGAATGGTGGAAAACCATTAGAAAGGGAATTTTGCATAATATGACCCCTTTAAATGATAATTGTTACTACTGCTTATTAAAGCTAGTCACGTCAGACACTACATACATTTAGCCGTTTAAACATGGTGTCAGCATTCACCACCGAACGTTAAACCTCGCATCAGACGAAGAAGAAATTGTATTGTAAGTGATTTTAAATGTGGTGTGGTTGTTGTTGCAAGACTGGCTGTCTGAATAATTGCTGATCTACTGAGATTTTAAAGTGCAACCATCTCCGGGATTTACACAAGATAGTCCTGGAAAGAGAAAATAAAGAGTGAACAGCAGTTCTCAGGGCTGAACATGTTTTGTTAATGCCAGAGGTCGGGGGGGGGGGATGCTCAGACTGGAATGAGATAAGAGAAAAGCAACAGTAAGTCAAATAGCAACCTGTGGCAACCAAGGTGTGTAAACGCTGATGTTAAACACACATAAGCCCCTCGCAGGTGGGCTGGCGAAGCCGAGGACCAAAACAGGTGCATTCTTTATAGGAGCTAAGAATATGAACCTCGGATTTTAATTTGCGTGTAAAACTAGATGATGGATTGAAAAACCTTTTCCAAACTTGATGAGTCTTTATTTGAATGTTGTATCAGAATTGTCAGGTCAGAATTTGGCATAAACAACATGACAGCATGGATCCATCCTGCTTGGTACCAATGGCTCATGCTGCTGCTGGCGGTGACGTAATAGTGTAGGAGACATTGTCTTGGCACATTTTAGACACAAAGTGAATGTTTTTCTTTTTTTTTTATTGCTGTCTATTTTCCTTAGTTGACCAGACTCAAGGTACTTCCAGTGGCTGTCCGAACAAAGCTTGTGTAATGTCTTCAAATACTTAATGTTGGGTGTGATTGATGATAAACACGCACATTAGCCACCTGGGTCATAGCTGGTGTTGAATTAGCATAACAAATCTCCTGTCTGTGTTTTGTATAAGTAGAGAAGCATGCTGATGTGTGAAAACTGCGGAACATTGTCATGAATCATGTCCTGGTAGACGGCCTTGAGTTTTGCACATATTTCCATGAGGGACGGTGACAGCAACCCCTGGACATGAGGAGACTGCAGACAGACTGGAAAAGTATCCAAAGACAACAACAATAACAACAACAAAAAACTGCCTATGTTTTTTTTATCTTCAAGAGCTTATGTCCGATACTACTGATGTAATGGGGAAGGCAGCAAACACATTTAACACATTATACTTTAATAACTTCTGAGAAGAAAAATTTACTTTGGGTGAAGCGTTACATTATTTAAACACATTACTTCCCAGATTTCAATTAAGTTCATTATGATGGTAGAAACTCTGAACACGATGACGTTACCCTGTTGGGCCACTAGTGGGTGCCGTTCTTTGTTTTTGTAGTGAAACCACACACGTGTGCAGAGAAAATTAACAATGGACGAGTACACAGACATTCGTATGGACAGATGACAAAGTTGGATTGCCATTATGTGTGACTCAACTATGAAACCACCAAGTCCCAGGAGACAATGGACTGGGAGTCATGACAGTCTGGAGGCCGTAATCGTTATTGTCCATTGACACGCACAGGTGTAGAGGAACTATTTAATATGGTTGTGGAGTGCATGCAGAGTAACAGTCCAGTAACAGTGGGGGTTTTCCACAAGTTCCACCTTGGGAGCCATTTTCAAAAAGTTTTCAGATGCCTAAATGTGGTTGCATATTGTCACATTCATAAGTCAATTTTGTGATTCTGAAATCCGTCATTTTTTATAATGTTGAATCATCTGATAGACATACAGATGGAAAACATTTACCTGCAGCTGTTTCGGCTTCATTCAGTCTCTCTTTTTGTTTTCAAGCCAGACTTAGTGATTGCAGATTTGTTACATCATTTGCCAGTATTATTATTGCAGACTTTTACCCATCCACATATGCTATGCCCTTAATTGGGAGCCTTTGCCTAATCTTATCACACTTCAACCCTTTTTTTGTAATATATAGGGTAGATTTTAGACAAATTTAATATTCAGTCCAGAATTAATACTTTAATTTTTCTATCCCATTTATTTGAAACTCTCATTCTTTGGTTGTTTACTTTCTCTGTTCGCAATTCACATTGCAAGTGCAAAGCAATTAAATCTCGCAGTTTCGTATCAAAGGCACTCAGTGAATTCAGCATCAAGGACACAGTAAAATATGAAAGCCTTTCACCTCGACTTCTGCCTCGAACAAACTCAGGTTTCAATGGCACAATGAAAAATAATGACAATAAAAAAGGGTTTTCAAGCAGCTCGCTTAGATTTCACGTGTCGTTCTTGTATGCATGAAACACTATATACTTTCTAAAAGCTTTTTATCATAAATTTATCATAAAATGTATCTGTAGTGGCATTGGCAGCTGTCAGAGGCCACAGTCTTTGAAGTAAAACATCGGTTTTACTTTTACATCAAGCCTGGTGTGAACACAAGAAATCAAAACACCTGCAGCAACATGAGAATATTAACTCCGAAGGACTGGCAGTTGGCCGTGCAACTGGCCAAGCAACACTATTTTTACTCGGTATGCCACCCAGACCACCCCTTGAAACTTAACAGTGTGCTGGCGACATTAGTGACAAAGAAATTAGCCGTGCCCGTCCTTACCATGCCGTGGGAGGACTTTAAAGTTTGGGTTCTTTCTGTGTTAGAGGGCATATTAATGAATGCCCTGTCCTTCAAAATCACAGAGAAACTTGTTGAAAAAAAAGTATTGTTATGAATGCAGTTCCCTTTTTCTCTGCGGTATGATTGGTTTCGAATGTTTGCACCACCAAAATCTATCATGAAAAGCAGAGAAATTGGCATTATAATTTCTATGTGCTACTTTAAGAATCAGTCTCAGTTCAGAAATAAGCGGACTACAGCATTCTCCTGAAGGATTTGTTAAAAATGTTGAGCGTACATCTTGTTTGGACCTTCTAAAGGCGCTAAAGCATGGTCTCCTGATGGTGCATGTTGTACAATTTAAAGTTCAATGCTTACTCCGGTGCCCTAACTGGAAGAGGTTTTGCTGTAGCAACTGGGAAAAATGGAACAGAACTCGTAATAAAATGAGAAGAAGGTGCATGAAGAATCAGCAGCGTGATGGATTTCTTATTCCAGTGATTCACCGTGTATGGCTGTTGGTATAGAGCAGGGGTCGGTAACCCGCGGCTCTTTGGTCCCTCTGCTGAGGCTCCTTGAGCCTCGGCCCCGCTACATTACATCCCTGAGCGCGGCGGTACGGTAAGGCAAAGCGCACCCAGACCCAAATGTGTTGCGCGGTCCCACTACAGAGAGTGCGGTAAAATGTAGGCGGGGTTGTGAACGAGGCAGGGATGTGATGTCATCACGCACTTTGTCACTAATTATTGGCTAAAATTGACTCCAGCCACAGTGTGACTCTAACTAGGAGGACAAACAAAATAAAGAAAAAAAAATGTTAGTTCGTGGTTCATTCAGAAACTGCATAGGAAGTAATTCTTAGGAGCTATTTCGACTATTCGTCAAAATCTCTATGATCAATTGAAACACTAGTTTAGTAGTAACTTGTCCATACCTGAAAACAAGAAGCTTCAAAAGAAAATTTTACATTTCTGATATAGTAGAATCATCATTCCTCTTTCAATCTTACTAATAACATTATTGCTAAGACTGACAGTTGCTTTGTTGGACATAGTTTTTGTTTTTTTAAGTTCTGCTGATTGGATCTGAATACACATATGCACACAAACAATGAGTCCAAGGAGTAATGAGATGTTGAGCAGTATTAGGATTGGCTTCATGGAGCATCTAAACAAAGACGAGCACTTAGGCTGGGCCTGAGATTACTGAGGAGCTACAACAGGGCGAGAAAAAAGGGGCAGTGTCAGCAAATATGAGAACAGTACCAGGTATCAGGCTCCTATGTGCTGTACTGGTTTGAATATAACATTATCCTGTTTATGAAACAATCCTTTTACAAAGCTCATAGGAGAGAAAATGTTTTTTGTTTTTTTTACTGCTCTAATAAAGATAATTAAAACACATACATTGTAAATAGGTCCCACGTCAAACCTATTTATATGAAAACAAACCAAACATAATTTGAAGGTAAGGTAAAATTGAAAAAAGGTTGTAAAAGTTTTAAGAAAACATACATTTTTTTTGTGGTTTAGTGGTTTTGCAGAGTCGATTAAAGCCTTTTACTGCCCTTTTCTGTTCCACAGGCCTTACTTTTGACACCCCTGCTTTAAGCCAATGTTTCTCTGCCACTGTGTGATTCTCCAGAAAGTGTGCTGAGCTGCTTCTCCGTCCATGATGAGCTGGAATTAAAAACGAATGAATGCAGAAAAACTTTTGAAAATCTGGACTGGACTCGTTTCAGCAACTTTGACCTCATGGAAATAAATAAATAAAGGAAAATGGATAATTCAAACAGCTGCTTGTTCTTGTTTGCCCTGCTGATTCAGTCAGGAGGAACATCCCCCGTATGACCTTGTCTCTTTTCACTAAGACTTTTATCAAACTGAACATGGCTGACCAAGCAACCGCTTCAAGCTACTCGGCTCTGTTCACTCCAGCAGAAAAATGTGTCTTTTGGGAGGAGGAAAATAAAGTATTGTTAGCTCTGATGTGAAAGAGTATTAATCACGCAACCAACTGAGGCATTAAAGATGTTTTGTAAAGGGTACACCAAGTACATTTGAGACAAAATTAAAGAAATGATGACTTCATTTGAGAAAATAAAGCTGCAAATGCAGGAAGATTACAATAGAAACGAAACCCCCCGATCTCATCTGCTCTTCGTGTGAGGATGTCATTGCCTTTCTGGCGATGATGCGTAGAACACCCATCAAATGGATGACCACTTGGCGCCATAATCAGTGGGCTCTTTCTATGCTTACCATACATATTTATTAGTGTGTCCTTGAAGTCGAGCCTTTTCTTTTGCCCACATTGTCAGATGGTGTATTAATCTAATTTAGTAGAAGTGCTGCTTGCACAGATTTTTGTGATATCTATCTACATGTACATGTGAAAGCATGTCGGTACAGCGTGACAGATTTGGATAGGTTCAAGGTTGTTGTTTTTTTTTTCCTCCCTTAAAGGAGAATTTCTACCTCCTGACACAGCGACAATTAATTTGATTGAAGATTGACATCACCTTCATGAATCGTTAATGGTGCGCAGCGCAACCTAGATTAACTGTCATGGTTTGGGTTGGAGTTTAATTTGCGCTCCCATCAAATGGTAATGATACAAACTTTTGCCTTCCAAAACATGCAACAGTCCATTACATGTTTTATTAAATTTACGAAGTAAATGCATTTATTAGTTCAATCTGAACAATGAAAGGCACAAAAATGTTGTATAGAAATAAGAAAAACTTGCATGCAAGCGATAAAGCAAATACGTGACAAATGTTGAATAAAAGGCTGGACTACAAGTGCCTCAGCCTCGATCCTGCAAAATAAGAATCAGTTCAAAATGTTTGGCTGTAGATCATGTTGTCCTCTTCACTCTCATCACTTCAAAAAGAAAGAGAAATGGTTTTAAAAACTAGTGGCTTAAAACTACTGAAATGTACAGGAGCTTAAGCTGGTCCACAGTTGCTTCTAGAAATGTTTCGTACTGTTTGTGGGACACTTCATGAAAGCATGGACAATCAACCGGTCCAATCAATGCTTTGTAAAGGAAAATATAGATTTTTTTTTTCTTAACACAAAAGTGAACAAAGTAGTGAACACAATATCCCGACATGAAACACAAGCTGAGATATCTGTGAGGCTGCCATGAAAGACAGCGACCTCATTGCGAAAACGCAAACTGCCGTTAGTCTAAAAGACACGCTGTCAGGGTGAGTTTGTTAAAACATACATAGTGAAATGTCAATAAAAACTTCTATAGGTGTTGCATTGTATTTTGCACCAGAAGGTGTCATTACAATTGGCTTTATGTTGAGATTGTAATCATTTTCAGTGGTAATTGTTTGGCTTTGCATAAATAGACATTTTCATCATTTCCACTGTGCGCCATTGTCAGGGTTGTGCAGGGTGGACCCAAATGCAGACCCAGCCAGTTCTGTCAAATCCAGGTTTATTGTAACAAAAGTCCATGGAACACGAGGAGACACAGGGGCACAATGAGCTGACAAGAGGCGAGACAAGTTGACAAGGCGACGAGACATGTTGATGAGACGATCTGACAAGAACAACAGAGGGAGAGGAGTTTAAATACACAAGGAAGGGGTGGCCACAAGTGGAACATTGGTTAATTGGAAACACGAGGTGAGACACACAGAGGCAGACACAGAGACCTGACAGTTACCCCCCCCCCCCTTCAAGGGCCGGCACCTGACTATGAAACTTGGTTGTTTTTTCATTGCCGGAACATTATTCCAAGCAATTGCTTGAGCTAAATGCTAAAGCTAACCACAAGGACCATAAAGATTCCACAGCTCTGGGAGTTGTGCTAAAGACAGCCTCGACACTACAGTGACTGTCAAACAATGCACAAGGGCACTAGTAATTAAATCTAACAGACTGTACCTGTAAGTACATTTCGTGGCTCGCAAGTCAAGGACAATTGAATTGATTCCCGTTAGCTCCATGAACATTAAGGAGCTCTCCACAGTCAAATGCAAATGCGTGCTTCTAAGTGCTGTTTTAGGAAATGCTTCACAAAGTTCTTGTTCGCCTACACGTTCTTAGAATTAATCTCCATTCAAATGGCCATTCAAGTAAGGCAATGTGGTCCACCTTGTGAAGGATTTCCTGTTAAATCCGCACTTGGGAATTTTTTTGGTGTGTGTGTGTGTTTTATTGAACAAGGCAGCAAATATTAGCATAGAAAGAAAAAGGCTGCACCTGCGGAAACGTAGAAATTGTCGTTATAGCAGTAATACCCACATTGTAAAAGAGATTTGATTCTAAGTATAAAATTAGGCCTGCTAAAGTCTCCTTGACTGCATCCCTTTGCAGCAGGTTACTATTCTCACAAAATTGCACAGCTAAAATTCAAACACCCATGCATGTGGATAAAATGTATGGATGTGCACACAAGCACATGTGCATTTTTTCTTTTTTTTTTCTTTTTCCCCCTCTGAGAATGATTTATTTAACCGAGATATACTGACCTTCACATTAGAGATTAGAGTCTATATCCATTTGGCCTCTGCTGAAGTTTCACGAGAGCCAACGCTAATCCCATCACACTCTACTAAGTCACTAAGAGCCATGTCTCTCGGCACAAAAGTGTGCGTGTGTGTTTGTTCGGCTCTGTATGTATGTCCAGTGGCACTGATTTAAGCAGGATTTAAAAACGTCCAATTTTTACGTCTGGAAAACAACGCTTTGGGAACTCACCACCTGTCAAAACATTGCGCGGGAGTTCGGGCTTACAAACGGCCATTTCTACTCTCAAAGGACCTTCCAGAATAACAGAGAAAGAAAGAAAAAAATGAAAAAAATTGACCAGGACATGCGAACAAAGCCAGCCACGTGTATATCCCATGATTCCTTCATGTCAGACCTGCCCTGGCTGAAATCCGTGTGCTCTGCCCCCCTGGCGATCATTCATCATTCCGTCGGATACAGTACGGAGTGAAGAGGGCCGTTTCCCAGAGCAAGAGGAGGCGCTACTGCATAATCAGCCGGTTGTTTTTATGCCAAAAATACCTCATCTGCATTAACTTCATCGCAGCTGATTCGCCTTATCTTCACTGAATTGATTTGCTAGGAATGGCCGGGGATTGTACCTCTGATATAATCAGGTTTCCGTTCACAAAATAGGCAAGAGGACACAACGCCTGAAGTAAAACATTCGTCAGATGATGAAAGTAATTCAGTGAATTGTTTTAATGACTGCCCACTGGAAGCAATTGCTCAAGAATTCTTGCATATTTCATAATCTAATATTCAGGTCACCTGCATTGAGATCATTTAAATGTGGAGTTTAGGGTCTTTTTTTTTTTTTTTTTTCTTGGAGTTGCAACCAGTCACATTGTTGAATAAAACATAATCTTAATTGTGTGGGTGTATATATTTTGCATTTAAATTTGAATCATTGCAGTTTAGTAAAATCCACAGGGTGTCATTTAAAAAGACTTATAAATGGAATTGTCTCTGTAGCCAAATATCACATGGAGACGAATGACAATTTCTTTGTAACATCAGCCCAGGATGGTTAAAGAGTCCAGATAAGGCTTGTTATCTATTGTTAGAAGCCATGTAGTTATTTTCAGCAACACTGATCTTCCTGTGAAGCCCCTCAAGAAAAGATATACCACTGAAACCTCTTTGGATGTCACTCCTTTTGTGTTGACTTTTATAGCTTTTCAGCCGGTACATATTTTCGGCTCTTTTAGATGTGCCGCTTTTGGAATAACTTTGAGATTAATCTATATCATCGGTGTCACGATATTTTATTGAAGCAGAAATCATCTCTTGACGCCATTCTCTCCGAAGCGACGTGTCAGGCCTTATTCCCACACCCAGCAGGTTGTTGTTTTTCTTGATGGCTCACCAACAGGCACATTACCAGCCCCGGTTTGATACTGTCATTGATGTACCGCCCCTAAGCCATTGCTTTCCTCTGCTCACAGTTCCTCAGAGTGTTATGTGTCATGTAATAAGGGTGTACACCTCTTGTCCGAGCTGGGTCTGCAGGGACCCAGAAGGTAAAGCGTGGAGGGGGTGACTGAGAGATTGAGGCGGCACGTCTGGTCGCTGTCCCTGGGAGACGAATGGGCCATGGTCACCCCGCGACGTCCCCAGACATCCCCAGATGTTCCCGGACCTCATGCGGCCGGAGTGGCTTGACAGGCCCGAGAGACGCAGAGTCACGGCGTGATTAATCACCACACACGCTGTAGCAAAGCAGCTTGGCGCCCGCTGGCCCCCTGCCGAATAACTGCCCGCTGCACGGCAAAAACATCCCCACTGTGCAGGGGAAAAAAAGAGTGAGTAATGGAGAGATATTTAGTTTGAAGTCCTGTCACTGAGATCTCTTACAATAGGCATGAAAATCAGGTCACCAAAAGCAATCTCTAAATTCAAGAAGTAAATTAACGAGTAGGGAGAAAAAAAGATAACCACAAAGCATTTCTTAAATTACTCCCTCTCTCTTGAACTCCTAAGAGCAACAGAAGAGTCTTCAAAAGTGATGCGCATTTGTTTCAGTGACACACAGAAGTGGGAAAAGCATTCACACACTTTACTTAAGTAAGACAATGGATACTAGTGGGCAAACGGATGATTAAAAGTAATACCGATTCAGGCTCTGCTTACACAACGTTTCAAGTGAAAACGCATCGTTTTTGCATTTCGATTCAGAAAAGTGTCACATTTACAGGGCAACATTGAGAAATTGATTTCCGTTTACACGGAAACAGCAGACTGAACTGAATATGATGCATTTTTTATTTACGTGTGACCACTGTAATGAAACGTCACTGGCATGTGTGCAGAGAACAATAGGATATAAAGAAGTACAAGGCAAGGCAAACCTATTTATAGAGCACCATTCAAACACAGGGCGATTCTCAGTGCTTCACAAAGAAATTTAAAAAATGAAAAGATATACAGAGAAGCTTTACAAAGACATAAGAAATATATTCATTAAAGAAATACATTAAAGCTTTAAAAAATAATGAAGCTTTACCATTAGTATAAACTAGCCAGAGGACTGTCAGGAGGTGAACCTCCTGTGCTACGACCTTTACCCTTTCTGGGACTCCAGTTAAAGTGGAAGACAGACGTCTCTGCTCCTATTCCTTCGTAGGGGTACAAGGAAAATTAAACCCCGTAATTAATAATAAGTATAACGGCGAGTACACGGACATTCGTATGGCCAGACAGAAATGTTGGATTGCTATTTTGATGACTCTCAACTATAAAACTACCACGTCCAAGGAGAATATGGACTGGGAGTCATGCTCTGGAGGCCACTACTACACACACCTCGAGAGCTGTTTACAAAAAGTTGCATTTTCAGAGGCTCTGAGCACTGTTGTCATGTAAACTGACACCCAATCTGCTATGAAAGTTTTCCATTTTTACAGGAAAATGAGATTTCAATCAGTCACATAAAAATTAGGTCCTCCCTTGTGGTACATCTATGACTTGTGTTTGTCGAAAACTAATCTCATGTGGCGTGAAAGCAAACACTTCGATGAGCTCTTTGAAAAATCTAGAATAGAGGAGAGTGGCTATGCACGTAGCATACAGTATATAGAATATTTGTTTGTGGCCGTGGAGTCTTGAAGTACAATAAGTACAGAGATCTTTAAGTAAAACACAATACAGTATTACAGATCTGTCGAGGACAAGGTGAAAACTCTAAGAACTATGACTGTAAACAATCCTAAAACAAACTGAAGTAGAGGTCTTTCATGACCACCCGATATGTTGCCAAGAAGACCTCCGAATACTCTGATACAGAAAAAAAACAACACCTAAAATGACCTTCTTGTGTTTATTCAGGCTCCGTGTGAAAATTCTCTCTCTGGACTCGATGACTTCTTTCCATGGTTTATTTTTCCCCTCTGCGCTGCTATGCCTTCCCATCTAAATGTCTGGAGGAAAACTAAAAGTCACTACAAATTATAACTGCAATGAAGTACAGTTCTTGAAATAATCTACATATTTCAGATTTGACAAACTGTTAAGTGAGATGTTCTGTTTGTAGTCCTTTTCAGTCAAAGCATTGGCACTGGGCTCAATGAAGTTGTTAAAATAGCACATGTTTATTTTTTCCAAGATTATCCGTTAATGAAATGCAATTTTGTGTGCATTAGCAAAGTGTTTAATGTTCAGAGAAATGGCACATTAGTGTTCCTGCGTTCCTCCTTTCTTCCCCAGGGACTGTACAAAAGAGCGAGCACAGGTAGGAACACCGACCTTCTCCAGAGAAAACGTTCCTGACCTCACAAATTATCCTTTGAACTGCACACTTGCAAAGGTCAAAAAACTGCGACTTGTACATTTGATGATAGAATGTGACAGTGTCACACGGACCTCTACTGTATGCATTTTTATGCTCACTTGATGCTGCTAGCTATTCCGCGTCCCCTTCAAACGTGTGGGTGGTTTAAGCTGTCATTCCGTTTCAAAAGGGCGGCTTGAGGTCACGGAAAAGTGAGCAGAACAGGACAGAAGCTTGAACAAAGTGTGAGTTGCTCACGGTTGGTCTGATAGAGCTCGCCTACTCTGCCGGACTTCAATTGGCGCTCGGGAAGCTAATGACTTTCTTCTGGCTTATTGCCCTTGTGCTTGTCAAAAAATCCTGGCATTTGCAAGGGTCCACTTTCGAGGATAAAGACAAAATCTGAAGAGGTTATATGATGATGTCCTTATTTTTGGAAGTTTGTTTTGGATTACTCTCGGAAGGGCGTCAGAAGCTGAATTATCATTGGTGTTTATTTCAGTATGCAGAAAATGCCATATGTTAAAGTACATGTCTATATGTTGTTACTCCCCCCGCCCCCCCAAAAAATGTCTTTGAATGGATTAATGTACATCGTGATACCGGTCACAGGACAATTTAGGCAGCACGATGTTTGAAAAAGCTACTTTGTATTTTTAACCAATACTGAGATTTAGACACTTGGGAATTGCCATTCTACTTTTTTTTTATTTTATTTTGCAGTATATATGTTGTTTACCTCCTAACTTGAAGTAAATTAAGAATTACAGCTCTAAATAACTATGAACACTTGATTTTCAACAATGTTTTAACAATTACAAGTGACACATCAACAAAACAAGAAAGTCTTTGTGCAAGACGGTGAAAAAACAGAAAAACATCATTTCAGTGGACATACAAGGTCTCATCCATGTGCACACGTGACAAATATGACTATCATAAGTGCATGTTTTCTTTTTTTTTTTAATGTGGATTATTTGCAATACAGTGGGCGGAAGAAGAAAAATCTGAGATTCTAAAATTCCTGCTTAATTTTCCCAGTGAGCCTTGGGTTAGGCCAGCGGTGCCTCAGAGGGTATTTTCCCATGAATACCCTCACATCACATGTTTTAAGAGCTGACTGCAAAGAATGTAAACAAAGATTAAAATGTATAAACTAGGATATACTGGATGTATTCCGACAAGGAGCTGCCTGAAAATATGTGCTGATTAGCCTAAATGCCCCAGGGAATAATAAAGGGTATCTATTCTATTGCATTGTATTGTATTGCATTTTTTTGATATCTTTTTTTCTAAAGAAAAACATTTATTTTTTCCCAATATTGCTAATTCGTAAATTACCATCAGTAATTCCTGGCTTTACAGTGTGGATGCATTTCACTTTGCTTCAGAGAAGAAAACCCCAGTGGCGGCCGTGATATCTTTTATTTTTTTCCCGTCATTGCTTACATAAGCGCAATTGTTCGCCGCCTTTTTCTACAAATAGTACTCTCTCGGACTGCATATTGTATGGCGAGGTGATAACACATCATGTGACAAAACAAATGAACCACAAAGAACAGAACTGTATCTGTAATTGACAGTTCAGCGATGGCTCATTATCTTGTTATTGGGTTACATAAGATGCTGAGGAGAGCCGCGCTGTGCTATATGCAGAATCTCCCTGTCCATTTGTCCACTGACTGAAATAACAAACACTCACATGCAGATGTCTTTTTTTCAAACTTTGGGTTGACCTGGCCGAGAGGTGTCCACAGCACACGTTAAATCCGTGGAATTAAATCATCTAAAACAGATTTACCCACATTTAACAGTATTCAGTAGTTAAAAAGATAAAATGTAGATTACTCGAGAAAATGTCTCTGAAGGCCATGTGGTGTCAGTCTGTTCACCTTCACAGCTTCGCTCCTTTGTTTGCGGATACCCGGATGACCAAGATAAGCGGCAAAGAAGAGGCAGTTGCTTTTTTTTTTCTTGTTTTTGAGCATATGTTTATGTATTTCCTACCGTTCATCTGATCAGTCAAAGAACAAGACAAGGGAAGTGTCTGTTGTGGCCTTGTAGCTCATTTATCTGCAATACAGGCCTTGTCTCCACGACACTGTTTCAAGGGAAACACATCGGTTTCATGTTTACACTTTAACATTTGGAAATTGATGTCTGTTTACAAGGAAATGGCAGAAACGCTCCAGTTAGCATGAAAGGCCACAGATGAAACCACACACACACACACACACACACACACACACACATACACACACACACACACACACACACACACACACACACACACACACACACACACACAAGACAACAAGCCATAAACATTAACTTTGGCGAGTTGTCGGACGTTTGTATGGACAGACGATGAAGTCGGATTGCTATCACAGGCGACTATAAAACAGGAAGTCATGTCACTGTGGAGGCCGCCATTGTTGTTCATTGATGTGCAGAAGAAATATTCACTAGCGTTTTGGGATGAGTTGTATTTCCCCCTGTTTAGAGCGAGATGGAGCCGGAGGCATTTCGAAAAGTTCCACCTTGTGAGCCGTTTTCAAAAAGCTGCGTTTTCAGTGGCTCCAAGCACCATTGTCATGTAAAGGGGAATCTAAATCTTGTTTTCGCTTGAAAGAAATATGGAGCCAACATATCTATTTTGCATTAGAAAAGAAAATTGCCAGTCAACACTGTGCTTTCCCCTGTCAGGTCACTTTAGATATGTGCGTGATAAAAGGTCAGTCTGACCCAGATACCACTTTGGGATGAGGGACTGGAAGAAGTAGAGGTCACAGGGATAGAAAAAAAAACAAATGTGCCAGAGTGGAAAAAGGGAGCAAGAGACAAGGAAGTATAAGGGGGTCCACTTGATGTCCACTTTTTTTTTTTCTTTTTTTTTTTCTTTTTTTTTTTAACCATCCTGGAGCCATTCCAAACCATGACCTTAACCAAAATCTTATTGACTCTTTTCAGACCGAGATGTTGGATTGCCTGTAAATACCCTCTTCTTCTAATTTGGCCAATTTAAGAGGCGAACGTCTCTGAAAGAACTGCACAGCGCTCTGACATGGTGGCAGAATATCCATTCCCACAAACATTTAAAATGAACCACTGGGTGAGATGACTATCATTTCACATGTCCACAAAGAGACAGATGCAATCTGCAGCTGAGATAATGCCTCTTGAAGGCAAAGAAAAAGAGAAATATTGTGGGATAAAAAAACATTCTCTATGATATCAGTTCACCGCCTAGTATCCTTTACCCTCAACACACATTCGGAACTGCTGCGTTGAGGAAACGATATGTAGGATCACGTGTTTTGTTTAGAAGATGGGTCACATGTTTAGAAGTAGACAGCTCAGGGATCGTCTGTTCTGTGAGCGAGGGTGTGTTTCCCAAATTGCTGTTGATTTGTTTTATAGCTACATTTTATCATTTTAAATGGGAGTTTGTGTTTTCCTACTGATTTTGTTTTTCTTGCGATACCAGGAAGCGTACACCAGTTGTGATGAACAGACCTTTTTTTTTTTTACAAATTTTTCTGGTTCCGTACGTATGAAAATGAAGCTCAGCTGAATTTCTGGGGCCTCCGTTTAGTTTTTCTCTTCACAATTGAGTTTTGTAACGATTACTATCTCAATTAAGATGCCCGAATGATACATTTGGTCAATTAAATTGACTAATTCCTGAGAAAAAAATCTAAAAAAACGTATACTTGTGTTCACAGGCCATACCAATGAGGTGGCGGTGTTTATATGTGTTGCTGTTCTTGTGTGACTGAGGGCTGTTCTGTGGCTGCTGTGATTACCAAGGCTGTGACACAAGTCACAAGACACGAGTCTGCGCTCACTGAATTGAGGACACCATCTTAAAAGATAACTAATACTGACAAGACCATTTCAACAATATAATGGGAGGCTTTTTCTTACAGTGACAGTTTCCACAAAGGGAGGAGGTCACAGGGTGGCTGAATAGATCAACAGAACATTTGTCTTCTCATTCAAAGGACTGCTTCTCGTTTCTATCTCCAGGACAGTGCTTGCCATTTAAAAAGGTTTGACCGTACATTTTCTAGAAATTCTTTCATAGACCACCAGAATAAAAGATGTTTTTCAACAGCAGTTTTGTATGACTCAAACTATGCTGCCCGGTTGAAAGATGGGTCAATTTCATCTAACACAGACATGTATGAAAGTAAGCATGCACCCCAAAGGATTTCTTCTTCACATGTTTGGCCCATCAAACACTCCATCCTCTTTGAACATTTGATCCTGTCAAAATAAAGGTTACTTTCAAAGCAATTGTGATTTCACTTCATTAGACAATTCAAGCCGCTGCTTTTCTTTCTTTATTGAAGTGTGTATAGTTACCATGCCAAGTTCTAAAGAGCTCGTGAGGACCTCTGGAAGGAAGGTTGTGCATGCCTCGCAGCTTTGCAAGGGATTTAGAAAGATGTCTAAATGTTTTGAAATGTGTTAATCCGCTCTGAGGAGACTTAAAATTTGAAACAACTGACAATTTTCCGGAGCAATTGCCTTGGCTAATTCAGCTCATATCTGATGTTGTAAGAAGTATCCACAATCCTGAAACCTGTATATGAACATTGCACACGTTTGGCCTGCATGAGAAGCCTGTTATGAAGAAAATGCATTAACGCACCAACTTTTTGTGTGGATAAGCAAAAAAAATGCAACGAACTATATTGATCAATATAGTATTTTATTGAATAGTCCGCTATAGCTGCGGTATTATGAGAATTGGAACTCTGAGGCCATGTTGTTTTTCGTTTCAGAAAAGTTTTGCATTTATGCAGCAACGTTTTAAAAAAAATTATTTCTGTTTACATGGAAACAGCCGAAACGTTGAAAATGATGTAGTTTCAGTTCAAGGCAGCAGCAAATCAATCTTCCAAACATCTGGTGAAAAAAAGACTTAAGTTGTATTTTGGGTTTAAGCCGTTCATAGTTGAAGGGCATAGATTGAGGAGAAAATGTGCAACCAGGTTCAAACAAAACAAAAGAATCATTGGGGGGGAAAAAGATAGAAACTTCAAGGAATCGGCGTTGCAACACAATGGAAAAGAAAAACAAGACTACAGAGAGGAACCAATAAGCCGCAGGGCATAAATAGACACACCTGGAGGCAGGGCTTGATGAGGCACAACAATCAAAGGTAATCAGGTTGAGGACAGGGAGAACAGAAGAGCACATGAGGTTGGAGCAAAAAGACGCTGAACACCGGCCGAGAGTAAAAGATCAGGTCACAGGAAATATAAGGAAATACAAAACCGAGCGAGGTAGAGAAATAGGAACACGCCGTGACATTCAGAGTTTTGTCGACCAATAATAGCATTTTTTTTTATGTGAATTCTGAGTATGGCTCAAAAGTAAAAGTGTATTTATAGACTTGAGGAGTTCTGAAAATTGATCCTGTAGACTTTAAAATTAGTCAAATAGTAAGCAATCAAATCCCTATTTGGTGTTGATGCTCTAATGGGGGGGGGGGGGGGGGGGGGGGGGGGGTTGTTATTCATATTGATAACTCTTCAAGATGGAATGATTGACAGCCAAAATTGTGAAAAGAAAGAATTAATGCATTGAGAAATACTTTAAGAAATTAGACCACCTTGACCGATTTCACCAAGGACCCCAGACGGCAGTCTGAGATAAATGACAGATCATTTAAAGGTTTTTCATGACCTGCGGGCATCTTCATATAGCAGTTATCCTCATTTCCCTCCTTTGACATGTCACTCACACACATTGCAGCATCTTTTCAGGGAGCTTGATCAATTTCACGGTCGTCTGCCGAGTTCCCAGAGAGGAAGTTAGTTTGGGAGGCTGATAGCATCGGGTGTCCCCTTCCTCACCCACGCTTGGGCTGTCTAATCGGCCCTCCAGCTGCATCGAGCCAGATGAAGGAAACCCTGTTGACTCCTAATCTGTGTCGCCTGTGATCCGTTCCCCACCTCGGCAGCACATGAGCCAGTGGGCTCAAGCAGAGAGAGTCGGGGAATATCCGTTTGTTTTCTGCTTGTCATCGTGGAGGTTAATGGAAGCAGAGGCACGAACCGCTTCAGGAAACAGAAGATAGAATGTTTGGTTTCACTTTGTGCCCAAACTCTTTTTTTTTCCCAGTCGTCTCCACCACCTCTCTGCATCTTAGATTGTTTTTTTTTTTTATTATTATTATTTTTTGCTTCCTATTTCATTCCCAGATTTGCATTTCTCATATGTCAAACGCAGATTTATGTCTTCCTTCAGACATAAAGCAAAAAAAAACCTCCTACAATTTAATTGCACATTGCCATTTAATTTGCGCTAAATAAAAAAGTGACGCTTGATTCATCTCCTCTCTTTAATCATTGTGTATGTACAACTATGAAGTCAATGAATTCGGCCCGCGGTTTGTGTGGATGACGGGGGTGGGGACCGTTATTTTCAGCAAACAATGTTTTGATGAATATGTCATAATCAATTCCACTTCGGTGCACTAATTAACGAAATATGTTTCCAATGTTTCGCGGCTTCATAACGAGATGCGCGCAAGGTTGAATTCAGAATTTTCCAGCCTTGCGCGGCGGATTAATCACTGAGTCATGAATTAGGCATAAGCATGTAGCATGTAAGACATCAAAACATTTGTAACTTGCTTCATTTATCCCACGCTTTTTTCCCCCCCTCTGCTCACAGTTGACTCATTCCCATTGTGTTTACAAATTTATTCCCTCATTATATGCATTATTTTCAATGCGGTATTCTGTCCTACATCCAACTCAATATCATCATTTCAATTACCTCTGGTACCACTTTCCACACTGTTGAACACTCAACACTGGTCATTGTATTATTCATTTAGGAATAAAGTGTTTCATTATTACAGAAAATCATAACTAGCTATTAAAAGTTTTTAGAGAAAAAGCCTTTTTAAAAGCCTGTGTGCCTCTGTTGGAAGTGGCAAAATGTTGAAAATGGCACCGTAATTACTATGCTTGGGCTTGTGCATAACTATCACAAGAACACGATTCTGAAAATCTTCAAGCTAATTGGCAAGGCAACTTTTTTGGGCAGACACACAGTTTGAAGCCTCCCACAATGCAACATTTTTTTTTTCTCTTTCTGAGTGATTTACAAGAAAGGAAAGAAAAAAGAGAAAACATAAACACATGGTGTAGTAAGATTTCACGGTAAGATACTACTGCTCATGCCATTCTCAATGAGGTTATACCAACAAAAAAAAAAAAAAAAGTGGTTTTGTATTTTCTACTCAGAGGGACCCAAGGCCTCAGTAAAAACTATACAGAAGTGCTATTTCACTTTGAAGTGAATCTCCTTCAGTCATTTCACCAGCATCCTCTGAATTGATATGTGAAAACATAACCAGCTCGATTTAAAATCAAGCCATCATCTGGTAACTCCACTGAAATTGGGATATTTCATTTAATTATTTATTTTTAATATATAGCTGATAGGTAAGATTATATTAAAAAATACAATGAAAAAAAAAATAATCACAAGAAGAAATTAAATCTTATAGTTGTGTGATACCAGTGAGGGATATTTAATGTTTTTGCCACCATGATCTTCAATCGTAAAGATAATATTATTTCCCCATCATTAAATCAGCCCTAACCCAAAGACAAACTGCTCACATAATACCATCATCAGTGGCAGTGATTGGTTAAGGCAGTGTCACCATGAAATGCTATTGGTCACCCCAAATAGCGTTGACAGGTTAACCAAATTACAGGTCCATCTGACGTTCTTCTCAGTCAACCCTTGGAGACAGCAACATGCTGAAGTGGTGCTACACATATTTTATTTAACTCATATATATATTTTTGCTTTAGTGGATGATATTTGGGTTGCAAGGCGATGCCATGGTTATTGCTCTTCCCTTGGTGCAAAAAGGTTAGAGATACTGGTGAGGCCATTCTGTGTAGTGTTTGCATGTTTTTCCAGCGCAAGGGTTTTCTCTGGGTGCTGGGTTCATGAGCTTAATTGGTGCACAAAAGCTGTCCATAGTTCTGAAAGTGAGTGTGATTGTCTACTCCGTGGTGGCTTGGCAGCCTGACCAGCGTGTATGCTGCATCTCCTGTGACTCTGTATTGCACTTTGGTTGGATGAGTCTGTTGATGAAGGTGCTCTGGCTATTGATCAGGATGTCGTGGAGGGGGTGAGAGACCTCAGTTTGGAGCAGATGCTCTTCTCTGAGACCACCTGGGCCTTTCTAATGAGATTGTTGTGCCTGTTGGTGCCAGCCACTTTCACTTTACACTCCCATCATGCATTAGCTTAGAGGATACTGCCACCAGACACTCATAAAACACCTTCAGCAAAGTGCAGCAGATGTTGAAGCCGCCTAAAAAAAATACCTTGAGAAATGCCTAAGTCATTTAAACCAAAGGCCAAAGCTGCCTCTCTCAGTCCAGGTTGTGGTCATTGTGTACTCTCAGGTATTTATACTCCTCCACAATGTTTACATAGGCACCCTGTTCCTCCTCAGTTCCATCACCAGCTCCTTGGTCTTCATCACATGGAGCTGCAGAGAGTTCTGCTCACACCAAGTTATCCACAGTTGCTCTGTACTCGGGCTCATCCAGCAGCAATTTCTCCCCCGGACCTCCTGCTCTGTAGTCATTACATCCACAAAGACGTGTACAAGAACAATGCAGGACGTCTTCCACATCCTCTGGACACTCATGTTGAAGACATGCTTGAAGGACTCTTCAGAGCTATGGGGTGCAGGTCTTCAGGACGCAGGTGGAGGCTGTGGCCACCAAGCCATACGGCTATTCTAAGTTGTGTTTGATTCTTTCAGGAGAAGGTTTATTCTTACTAAACCTTAATAATGCTCATACCCCTTTAATTCTCACAAAAGGAAAGGGATCATTTTCACTTTTGTTCGTGGCAGAATTTCATGGAATGCTTTGTGGTTATTTGTTGCTTGTTAATTGAATTGTATGGAATGATAATTTCATTCAACTGGAGGCAAAGTTGAAAAATTAGTCACACACAAACCCACTGATTGTGTGGGTATTTCCAGCTTGAGGCCAGGCGGACAGAACTTGGAATTATGTGCAACTTTTTTTTCCTATTTTGTGTAATTGTGAAGCAGTGTGTGCCTTTGGCCAGTTCTGTATTGTGCGTATCATAATTATAACATTTTGGACATGAATTTCTAGAGAGGGTGTGATTTGGGCTCTTTTGTTTGTTTTTTTTATTCAGGAGGGATTTATATTGTGCTATGACTAGAAACAGGCAATCAGATCTAGTAACCCTGGACCGTATCATCTACAGTGAGGTTGTCACTGTTACTAATGTTAACTACATGTGCATACCAATACAAACAACTATTCTAACATGCAAACTAGTCAAATAAAGTGTGTGAAACAATTACGACTTGGATGCCCTTCAACTTTTTAAGCATTAATGGTTACAAGACAGAGGTGATGGTTATTGGTATTACCACTGACAGGTCTGGGCCCTCCGGCTCAATATGTCAAGGTCAATAGGTCATAAAAAATGCTGACAGTCATTTTAAGGAGGTGGTCAAATCAAGCTTTTCTCGTTTGAGGCAGCCTTCTAAAATAAAGCCAATTGTTCAAAGTCAACACTTTGAGGCTGTAATCTATGCTTTTGTTAACACTTGGCTGGATTATTTCAATACACTCCATGTTGAGGTAAGTGGGATTTCAGTCGCTCGTTTTCAACTGGTCCAAAATGCTGCTGCCCTTTTTTTTAACTAGAACATTTCATGCCTTATCATTTCAGAATTAATTTTGATATTATTTTATTTGGTTTTGAACCACTCCATGGCCTCCCCCTACATTTCCAGACTGTTACAGCCTTACAGCTCTGCCAGGTTTCTCGGGTCAGCTGATAAGCTGCTCCTGGTGATGCCTAAAACAAGGCTGATCCTCCTTTACATTTTTACAGTTGCAGTTCCTCCAGTTTGGAACAATGTTCTACTGCACATCAGACATGCACCTCCTTCATCTCTTTTTAAGTCTAATCAAATTAATATGCAAGCTGCTTATTTTATGAATTATTTGCCCTTGTTTTTCATTTTTGATGTTTATATTTTATTTGTTAAGGTTTTTTTTTTTAATTGTGTTATTTATTTCTGTGTACAGTACTCCCTGAGCCTGTTTAAAGTGCTAAATAAATAAAGATGGACTGAATTGGATTGGATTTAAATCATGGCTACTTGGACCACAGAGTCAATTCAAAGTACATTTTTGGTGCTTGCATTTATGTCTAAGGTGTGGCCATCGCAATGACACATTTACCAGAAAATATTCAGCATCAAAACTACACAAACTATGACGTAAATTTGTTGGTATTCCTCGATTAAGTTTCAAATGTACACCATCTCATTCATGAAATAAAACTAAAAATTCCATTTAGTTATGATGTCCTTGTTATCATTATTGCCTGGAAAACAAAGGAGGACTTTTCAAAAAACTGTGTTGGTGCGAATATAAATTATATTAGTCATGAAAAAGTTCAAGCTGGAGTACGTTTCCCAAAAGAAAGTTTTTTTTCCTGGCTGTGTGAGCATACACCCACCAGTTTTGCTCTAACTTCAAAATATGCGTGGGACAATCCAAGACCCTTTTCAACAGCAGACGAAGTAAAAATGCTAAACAGGCAAGCCATTTTTGAGTCACGCTTCTATTGGGCACAAAATGGTTAAACACCAGTTACACCAAGTAAACACCAATCAGATTAAAAAAATTTTCCCATTCCAAATAACCCTCCAATCATGTGATCTGGAATGCAAACAGGATCTTTGATAATCCCTGGAGTCCATCGGAAAACTAACACAGAGACAATTTTAGTGACTCAGTAAGCAATTTACCATTTAAATCAAAAAAGCATGTTTGGCGATTGTCGGAGGAATTTAAAGCTCCTTGGGAAACTCATGCAGGCACAGGCAGAACATGAAAACTCCACCTAAAAAGGTCCCATATTGAATGGTGAATTACATCTACTCTGGTACTTTTGGGGGGGGGGGGGGGGGTGTTCCCTCCCTTCCCGTTTCACATGCACTTGAGGGGGGGTATTATGCATGAGCCTAATTATAGGCCTTACGTTTTCCCATTCATTCCTCAGATCAATCGATAATAGGTTTGGCAAGTATCCAGAAACACCAGTGTGCGCGCATTGACTAAGGTAATGGTTTATCTGTGTGCACCCACTTAATGTTTCACACAGTAATCTTGCTGCCTGACCTACCTAGGTAGTATCGATGTGAGCTAATGACTGACATGCTTGTGATGCTAACTTGGCTCCGCAACCAAACGTTGCATCGGTGAATCTATGCGATCTACCAAGTGCCCGTTCTATGAATTCATTCATAAAAAGATACTCATAAATGAATGGCGACAGCTGCCATTCAAATGATTAAATCCACCCATTGGGAGCAATTTGGAGTTCAGTGTCACAGTCAAGGGCACTTTCCCAGATGGACAGGGGGAGGTGAGGGATTGAACCTGCAACCTTCAGATTGAGAAAATAATCATGCCTTATGTACAATACATAAGTACAAAAGCAGCAGCTAAACAGGTGAGGAAATTCCCTGAAATAAAGTGAACAAGGTTTGTTTTCTTTAGCGTACCCGGACTATCCAGTTTGACACAATGGACTTCTTATCTCCAACGTGTACACAGATCTTGGAGATGAGATAAAACTCCCCAGTTTTACACTCTTTCACTGGGTTACTTCCTTTGTTGACGTTCAGTACATGTCAAATGCACCGACAGGTCTCCCACCACCGTGGCCCTGGTCTGCTCATTGATTTCACTGCAGTCAATTTGTGTATTACCTCATGCAAACTTTTGCTACTTAATGATCTCCTACCTGGTTTCACCCTCCTAACAAAAAGTTTACTGTGTGCTTGTTGACCGGCAGGTAGATGTCTCTTAGGAAGATCATGGGAAAGAATAGCACGTACACAGCAGGTCTGCTTTTGGGGACGACTGCTGTATGTTGCAATATTGCCTGCTAATACAAATTTACAACACAACATCAATGAAAATCCATCCATCCATCTCCTACCCCGCTTAACCTGTTCAGGGTCCCAAGAAGTCATTTAATTGAACTGAAGAACTATTTTAGGCAGGGAAATGTATACAAATCTGTCAGATCTCAAGATGTACAGTACTTACAATGAAGACCTCATTTTTATGCTCGCTTTATTTTAAAATCTCCTATTAATAGAATTTAAAAACTCTAAATATGGTAGAGTTTCTTGATCAAAATAAATAAAGAATTTACTCTATTAATTAACCTTTCATTGATATATATTATAGGCTGCTAATTAAATCACAAATACAATGCAAGCCAGAGCCCAGCTTGCATCTTCCCGGGCCAAGAACTTCCACGTCTCTGTCCTTTCCATACATCTTAATCCATCTTTGTCTTTATCTGCAACCCTAAACCATTCTCCTCTTTGTCTTTGTTCTTTTTTCTAATGAGAGAAATGTCCCATTACAATGTTTAACAAGGCCAAAGACTCCCAGCCTTGTTAAGTACATCCTCAAACAAACTGAAATAGAACATGTACAGCAGAGAGCAAGGGGACAATCTGAGCCCATGCAGTTCCGTGTGATATTGAAGGAGATCAAGCAAAGCAGATTGGCTGGGTCTGGATGACAGCAGAGCAGCGTTTAGCTCAAAGGCCTCAGCTCAGTCTTTGTGGATAAACTCACTCTTGCTCTGACAAAGTTGGGAATTACACGAAAGATAATGTATTTAAAACTACATGCAATGATACATGCATGAGTTTATCTTTTGGATGTAATCCATTAGGAAAATTGACTCGCTACCATTTGATCTAATGCATTTTACAGAATCCAGAGTTGCCTTCACCAAAGATTTCCTTAAGAGTGAAATGACCAAACATTTCACTATAAATTATTCCGCTGTCGTACGCAGTGCCAATGATTGACAGTGGTATGGAATTAGAGTTCCAGTTTCCTGGCGTGAGAAATCTACTAAATCAGTCACAGTGAAACCACAAAGAAGAAAGAGTACAGATCACACAACGCCATCCCTGCCTGTCCCTCACTTTGTTTCACGTTTATTGGATAACGTCAAAAGAGCCATTTTGGTGTGCGGTAGCACTGAATCTCAGGCACGAAAATGGCTTTGAAACTGACTGGAAGCTTTAGTCTGAAGCTTTATCTAATAGTTCATCTTCAATGAATGTCCTCTTTGCAGTGTATAGAGGCAAACGCTCCAATCAAATCTATCACACTCAGCATGTGAAAGGGGTGAGTTTCAAAGGGCTTCACTATAAACTGGGGTGGGGTGGAGGTGGTTGGTTGACACTGAAATTGTTTAATTTGTTGAGGTAGATTAATTCTAATTGATGCAGTACATGTATTGGCCCGGCGAGGGTAAGGCTAATTGGAAACTGTAGGTGGCATGTTCAAGGACTTTTTAACCTGAATTTTGTGATCAAAGTGTTGCTGATATATCAGCGTACAAATTGTGTGGGTTTTCTTTCTTCTTATTAAAATTATACCTCAGTACAAAAAGTGACCATTGGTCATAGTTCTCCCCGGTCCATCCATCCATCATCTATACCACTTCTATTCTGTTCAGGAAGGATACACTGGCAGGACACCAGTCGATCACAGGGCAAAGATCAACCTCAGCAGGAGGAAACTGGAGCACCCAGAGGAAACCGAGGCATACACAGAGGCCAGGCCTCTTGCTGTGAGACAAAAGTGCTGACCACTGTTCCACCATGCAGCCTGCCCTCCCTGGTAGGTTTTTTTCCTTGGTGAAATCTTCCAATGTCAACCAGGGACGGTAATGCTACGCCACACTGAATCAACAGAAAGACAGAAATTGGTACAAGGAACTGACTGTATACAATTAGAAGGGATTATAAGAGCAGTCAGAGACCTGTTACTGTAGTGTAAGTGTTGACCCTAGAATTACAATATAGCATACTGGTCACCATAAATCTTGGTTCTTATACGTAGTGGCTGGTGGTACTTTTCTTTGGTGGGGCTCTTCATTATTCTTCAGTTTCAGCCAGTGTTTTTAATGTGAATACAGTGCATTTATAAAGCACATTACACCAATCTTGCCTTTATTAGACTGGGAGAGGGCCCCAGTGATAAAAAGTATTGTACTTTTAAACAGATAGTGAATAGAGAGCACTTATTAAGATGACACTTTTGTTAACATACTTGTAAACAAATACAAGTAGATGCTAAATCAGTCCCTTTAAGAAAATCAATTTGTGTCGGGGCTGGTTTACGTGAAATGACAGTTGGCGTGAGTTTAGTGAAAACTAAAGCTAACCACGTGTATATTTTCACCATCACATCCATCCATCTTTCAAAGCATTTTACAATTCTACCTCAAAGACTTGCAAAAGTGTTATTTTTTAAGCCCTTAGATCTTCAGGGTTAGAGTTAGTTCTGTTGGTCTGCATTTAAAAATAATTATAATTGAGAAAGTTGAACTGGACCTGGAAGCTTTTCATACACATTTCTCCTTTCAAACGGGTAAATTAGAAGAGCTTTAACAGAGTTAATAATCAGGGCCTCACTGCTCGATATTTCCATCGCCACATCTCAACATCTCATAGAAGCACACGAGAACAAACCAGAACTGACTTTATCCAATCACCGAGCAAGTCTGGCGATGGGCAATTTAAAAAGCACTCGAACGTCTCGAACATCAAACAACACTGATTGGTTTAATTTAATGTCAGTCACTTATATTGTTGATCAGTAATTGATGAAATGGCGAGCAAACCCCACTCCATCTGGGCTCATGCACACACACACACACACACACACACACACACACACACACACACACACACACACACACACACACACACACACACACACACACACACACACACACACACACACACACACACACACACACAAAATCACACTGGAGAAAAATCCAGAAATAGGTTCTTTTATTGAAGTCTATAGAAAAAGAAGCACACACAGTCCAGTGCCTTTTGTGAGTTTGTTTGCATCAACATATTTGACATTCTTACAGTTTATTTTTTATTTTTTCAATATATTTTTGTTCTGCTTCTTGGTCCGTGGGGTGGGGGAGGAGCCCTGGCACCCTCCATTGACCAGCTGCCACTTGTCCCATGGATAGAAAGTGATTTAGGTGAGGAATTGGATATAACATAGGCATTACCAAACTGTAGGGTAAGGATAGTGATGGATCTTCTTGATGGAAAGATATCCTTGGTGAAATATATAGATTCATCATGTCCTGATGGAAAGTGTTTCCTCCATTAGCCATAGTAGCCCAGGGCTGGTTTACTGTCTGGCTTCAACAAGGCCACCCTCTATCCCATGTGTGCAATCTCATAGCATCCAGGCTCTGTCATTACAGAACCATGGTGATGTTTAAATGGTGTTTCGATATTTTTCAGTCCTTCCATGAAAAGATGTTCTCCCAGTTGCGCCATAGGTCATTCCAAAACCTGCCAATATTGTCCAGTATTCGTGCTGCCCGGTGACAGAGTGGGGCAGCTGTCAGCCGCAAGAAGATCTGGGTTCAAAGCCATGCTTTTCTGTGTTGAGTTGGCTTGGTGTCTTTATGCTTGCGTGGGTTTTATTTGGTCACTCTGCTCTGTAGAAAGAAGCCAAAGACATCTCTCTGGGGTTAATTAATGAGTCCTGATTGGACTGATAGCTGAGAATATGTTCCGTTGATTGTCTGTCTGTGTTTGCCACTTGATGGACTGGCACCATGTCCAGGGTGACCCAGTCTTTCATCCAATGTCGGTTGGAATTGGCTAAAGCTCCCATGGCCACACTCAAGATAAAGTGGGTACAAAAATGTGATAAATGGCTTGTGAATAGTGCCTTCAGAAATGTGCAAAAGTGACGTGTACTTGATTCACTGGTAAGCCACCACAAACGCTCTGCTGATATGTGGGCAAAAGGAAACATCCAGCACACAAAACAAGTCAGTAAAGATTTTAAAGTTTTATATATCAAACCAATTGGCACTTGTTTTTTCACCCAGCACATCTTAAATAAGCAAAGCCCCAGACAGAATAGTTATATTTCAGCATGTAATCTATATATGATTTATTCTTCTGATAATCACTGTCTGAGCACAGTCTGAAACTTTATTCATAGAGGCTTTAAAGACTATATGCTCTGATTTCTGTGTGTGGTGATGATGGAGCGCCAACCGAAGAATCAGAAGTTCAAAAAAACTTGTGTAACTCGCATTTATCAATATGACACATTGTTCAAAACCTTCCTTGAATAATGGTTGTAGTTCCACTGCTCATACTAAACAGCGTTGAATGCTTTGAAACTATTAAGTGTGGCTTGTGGTTATTTTGAGAGAGTTTAATTGCAAAAAGGAGTTGACTTAATTAATCAAATAAATGGATTATATCATGAGGCAAGCTGCGTAAGACATTAGGGAGGATTTCCTGCTTTGGATACGCACAATCAGGGATTTTTCACTGTGAACATACAAACAAAAAAACTACACATATACTGAATATTAAATGCACCTTAATGATGCACTTGAAGGCAATATAATCTTGTAGCAAAAATATGAGACATCAAGCTTTTGGTCATGCTCATAGACCCATGTTAGCTTTAAAGACATATTGTCAGTGAATTAATAACTTTGTAACCTGAGTGTAGCAAGGGCAGTCTGTGAAAAAACACAGACAGTCAGCATTTCATATGTGCTACACCTAAGAAACGAATGCTGTAAACTTATGATGTGTATTTAGGCTAAGGACTCATGTAGGACAATGCTGCGGTAAGTGATGCAGAAAATAGATTACCATTCTAATACATCAACTTGTAGGCAACCCAGTTTAGCTCCATTGAGTAGGGGGAAGACGGAGGCGGTGACTATTTGCATTTTCATAAATCATGCTGAAAGAAGGCAAAGGTGTAGGATTACGTCTAATCCATATTAATATATTGATGGTTTCTTTTTTCCAAATGTGTAGTTCTGATGAATGGTGATTGGTATTTGGGAGTTGAATCAATGCCAGGAGATGAACTTGGATGAAAACCCAACTTTGCTACCACATATTTGCTTAGATTGACTGCAAGATTTATGATCTGGTGGTGTAACACCGAGCTGATACAAATGTGTAGTCAGATTTATTCTAGCTCCAAGCAGAATGTTCTTATGTAATCACTTTGGTGCAAATACAGCACATCTTGGTTTTTGATTTACTGGGACGGTTCTTTTCATTTCAGAAAAATCACTGCAATCACATTATGAAACAATGGGACTTAATATGATTTAGAGGTTTGCTGAGTAATTAATCAAGTAAACAAAAGGGAAAACTTATAATTGCTCTGGAGAAAAACACAAAAAGAAAATATTTAAAACACACAATCAAGAGATCCTTGCTATAAACCCCCCGCCTTTTCTCTCACACATCAAGTACAGGCTCCCTCATCCCAGAGGTAAATGTAAATTGTCAGGCTATAAGGAATGACACTGTTCACTATAAACTGCATATTTCCACCTGGTATAAATTGTTTGCTGCAAAGAAGCCCCTCATTCCGTTTCTTGACCCATTTACCTGCAATTGATGTCATGCTGACAGAACATATTCTAATATTACACACAACAGACACATTGTGAGGTACCGAAGCCTGAATTATGCATATGTAAGACAGACTGTGAATCATGTTCTGCCAAAATAAAAAAAAACACCTGCAACTTAACAGTGACATGTCGGCATTAGACCAGTTGTTTCTCATTGTTTAACTGCTACTCTGATCTGTGCTACATGCTAAAGAGTTTCGGGGCTCACACACCAGCGATGCTACATGCTAAACATTGTTAAAGTATGATGGATACACTCAATTAATTAATAGCAAGCTGGGGTGCGTGTTTGGCACGCAGGAAGCTCGGACCCTTGCTCTACAATCTACAGTATGCAGATGCAGAGGGCAGTGTGTAGATAGACGCTACACACTGCCCTAACCCGCTGTGTAGTGCAGACGCAGTACTACACTGGAGCCTTCAAGGCTGTTGAGTTTCACATAGCATCAACACAGATGTGGTTCGCTGTAATGTCTAGCGTTTGCATAGAATTTGCATAATGAGTCTAAATTAGGTACTTGTTATTGGCAAAGAGGCATTGGTGCATCTCTATTCAAAACCGTCATGCAAGGAGGAAGTTGCAATTACAATTCTGTCTTAAGTCAGAATTTTGGGCGGCTCATTTAAAGGCAAGACGTATACAAATTTTAATAAACTGACGAGCAAAACCCGCAAATGACAGAGCAAATACTGTCGGTAAAAATGCGTCAGCATCTATTTATGCATTAGCACCTTATTATTGGAATATGGCTTGCTAATAACAGTTCACAAATGTATATTGAAATAACTGTATTAAAACATATTTCTGGTGCCTTTACGTATAATTTTATCTTTTATTCCTAGTTGGAAAAAGAATGATAAAAGAGTTTCGTGGTCCTAAATACTTGAGATAATGAGATTTCCCACTAAACAAACTGATGTACATCATTTAACTAATGTCTGAGATTCTGATTAACTGTGGGCGGGTAGCCTAAGTGGGATTGACTGTTGGCTTTGTCAATCAATCATGAGCTTCTGCTGTAATTCCAAAGCATGTTGTTATTTATAGGGGGGGGAGGAGGGGGCTTCACAGAGTACTACGATTTAGCAAGTAAAGCATTTCTAAAACTTTTGTGGTGAATGCAATGGACTTGCCAAAATATACGTTAGAAATTTGAAATGTGACATTTGGACTTGCAAAACAACACAAGAGTTGAACACCATATTTTTTATTTTTATTTCTTTTACATCCATTGTATATTCACTAATGGCATGAGCATGTATAAATCTTACTTGGTAAAATGATGCAGGCGCATAAATGTCCAAAGTCCATAGTGAGTTTTAATATCTTTGTACTTTATGGCCGTTGATGGACTGTCAAGTTGAATGGAAATGTGCTGCAGTGCCCATTTTGATTAGTTTATATGCATTCTTATTCAGCATTATAGTGTGCACAGGGTGATTAATCATGAACGGAATTGAAATAGCTCAATGATGGTCTATCGGGTTTCTGGCTTGTTTCTTCTGCATAGATGTAATCAACGATTGTATAGAGACCAGTGGACAGAAAATCAAAGTACTCTCTGCTCACTTTTCTGTCAGCCGCAAACTGAATGAATAAACAGACTCTTTTTGCGTTAGTGTCAGCATCCAGCAAATTTAATGTTTCACAAGCCATATTTTGTAGACTCATTTACAACCTCAAACATTTGTTTTAATGTTAAATGTTTTTCAGTAAGCAAATGAGTAAAGTATCTCATGCAGTCTTTGAACTCCTCTGACCTCTATCCTTTCCTAAACGTATAACTACATGACCAGAATGCAAAAAAAAAAAAAAGACAAGTAATTGGATTAAAAGTGAAACAATGAGAGAGGAGATTTTTTTTCTTCCCCCCTACAAGAATATGAAAGTTGGCAGCACAACCAGCAGACACTGAAGACTGAAAGTTTTAATTAAGATGTGAGTGAGTGTGCTGTGATTGCCTTTGTGATATGGGTGTGCAGAAACATCATTTCCTTTGAGAAGCTCTACAAAGAGCCTGGTAACTCTTGACTGGGGCCTTTTTTTGGCAAGGTTCTTTTTCAATAACTTTGCTTTTTCGCCCTTTCACTTTTTTTTTTTTTTTCTCAATAACTTGCGGTCACAATTGCTCCTGCAGGAAAACTACAGTGACTTTTTGAAGTGGGGGGCACCCTCTATAAAACTCTGTTATTTGGACTTTAATTTGTTCCGGACTTAGGCCCAGGGGGTGCGCTGTATAGAGTGCAAAGAAAGAAAGAAATCCAGGATACCCACGTTACATATTCTTTAAAATACAAAAAAAGATGAGAAAATAAGATATGTGGCTGGGGGAAAAGGAGAGAAGGAGACAAAATCCATTTGTTGAAAGCGAGCGGAGAAGGATATCTGGGCAGGTAATCAATAGGATAAGAGGTTATTAGCTGAGAAATGTCACTTGAAGCATCGATCATCATCTCCATCGACTGCAGGGACATGTAGACACACAGGGTCAAAGCAGCTTGTCAGTCAGCACTGATGGGAAACCATACAGTGAGAAGTAGATAAAGTAAGGCAGATACCAGGTTTGCATAAACATCTACATGCCTAAATAGCAAAGGGACTCTGAGGGGCTTTTATTTATTTTTTTTAAATCTATATATGGAAATTCAGTTGATTGAAATTCCTCAAAGTAGTCTCTGTGCTTTGACAGCAGCTGTGCTCATTCTGTGCAGTGTCCTGACCAGCTCCAGGAGGCAGTCAACTGGAATCCTTTTCAATAAACAGGTGTCTCTCTTCAAAAGTTTCTTGAATTCTTAAAACGAACCCAAGTACTCCAAAGCTTGGATGCTGTATAAAATGTGAAGACACAGCAATATCTCTCACACTGACCTCTTGTGTCTTGCCCGAGCTGGATACTTGAGATGTGGCTGGTAGAATAGATGCACGTGAACCAGACTGCTTAGTCAGACCTGACATAAAAGGATGCATCGGTTCTGCAGTCTTTTTCCATTTCCCTCACCCATTAACACACACCAATGTTCATACTGAGGAGCATGTAGGTAATCAGAATATTAATCTTAGGAATGAAACAGACAGCATAATGTGAAATTAATAAAACACTGTAGCGCCGAGAGTCAGAACCAGCCTGAGTCTGAGCTGGACTCTGTTGCAGTGTGTGTGTGTGTGTGTGTGTGTGTGTGTGTGTGTGTGTGTGTGTGTGTGTGTGTGTGTGTGTGTGTGTGTGTGTGTGTGTGTGTGTGTGTGTGTGTGTGTGTGTGTGTGTGTGTGTGTGTGTGTGTGTGTGCTCCCCTCAGGGGGAGATGGAGAGTGAAGAGATATGCAGACAACTGAATACAGCCACTAGCCATGCAGCACTGAGCAATGAGGGAGGAGAGCAGGGTTCTTTTTTTTTTTTTTTTAATTCAGCTTGGAGTAAGATTTTGCATTGTTTTTGGAGAAGGATGCATGAACACACCCCCCAGTTTGTGTTTATGGTATGCTAATTCATCAGTTCAAGACGAATCTGTGCATTAAGAAGTCTATGTTTAACATGTGAGCACATTTTATCAGATAGAAGGATGATTGTGTCATGGTGCATGTTTTGTTTCCTGAGCCACTTTGAAATTCGGACAATGTCTCTGGTTTCAGGCTCTTTGGACTTTGTTTGATTGTTGATGTATTTTACCTGCGTTAACAGGTAACAAAGCTATAATATAATTCTACGTATGTTCAAAAGCTTTTCAGTGTTCCCGAGTTCATACACTGAATTCCAGTAGACACTTGTTTTTTTATTATGTACTGAAACCTTAAGGCCCCATGAACTTGTTCTGAACTAAAGGCAGTAAATCTGCTGCCTCGCTCCCCAACAGCATCAGTGATACTCCTTGATCAGGGCCCGCACTTGTCCTCCAGCCCCTTTGAAGCCTCGAACTGGCCCAGACAATTATCCTGCTCAAAGGCCTGGGTCATGCTTAAGATCATTTTTGATCATCTTGATCCTCAGTGAGCAGGATGGGAGGTCTGAGTCTCCAGAGCAGCTGACAGAGATGTTTTAGTTTGATCCATAGGTGTCTTCTTTTCTGTGGGTTCATTCTCTTTTCTAGACCACAGTTTACTTGCATCTTTTTTGGAGTTCTTTTCACAAATGCACTGATTGACTGATCTCAAAGCAATTTCAAATGTATGCAATATTTTCCCATTTCTTCACTTAGGATCAAAACCTTATATAGAGAACAAAATCCATAATGCTAAGATGTACACTGTTATGAACCAGTTCTAAGATTAGAAGGAGAACAGGCTTTAGAACTAGATAG
The DNA here is from genome assembly GCF_963383615.2 of Lipophrys pholis. NCBI lineage: Eukaryota > Metazoa > Chordata > Actinopteri > Blenniiformes > Blenniidae > Lipophrys > Lipophrys pholis. The sequence goes on along the minus strand of NC_137641.1, from coordinate 13,209,183 downwards.
TGTAAAAGAAAAAGTAATAAATTGCTATGTATTTTTAGAAGTGCTGTCAAAAATAACGTGTTGATTTAATTAATTGATTTGAAACGTTTAACTCTTTAAACTAACACAGTTTTGTTTACTTCTGTGTTTTTTTTCTTCTTTTTTTTCCTGCCTTACCGGAGCAGCAGGTGCAGCATAATACTGAGTGGAATAATATTAAGGTAGAAATTTTCACTTTGAAAAGTTCCCTGACGGCTGATTGAGAAAGTGAAAGTCATTCGTTTTACTTTGTAAAGCCGAATTTAACGACCACAGAAGTAATTCTGCAAGAAAAACAGCAGGTTGCCATGTTGGCTGACCAGCAGCCACCAAACTGCTAAAACTGGAAGAAATACATGAGGGTCAAATATTAATTTCTACTCTTTCTCTCTTTCCCTGGCTCTATTGTGTGTGTGTGTGTGTGTGTGTGTGTGTGTGTGTGTGTGTGTGTGTGTGTGTGTGTGTGTGTGTGTGTGTGTGTGTGTGTGTGTGTGTGTGTGTGTGTGTGTGTGTGTGTGTGTGTGTGTGTGTGTGTGTGTGTGTGCGTGTGTGCGCGCGCGCGTGTGTGGATATTACAGTATATCTTTGCCACTATATTAAATTTCTCAAAGTGGTGGACCTGCACTCTAGCAAAACCCAGACTTAAGTTAGATGTTTATTAATGAATTTATGTTTTTATCATTTTGCTAATCTTGGAGAGAAACCGTTTCACCCGAAGCTAAAAGGACGTTATAAAAATAGTCTTTGAATTTAAATATAGTCTCTGTGTGTTGAGCAGACATTAATTCCGTGGTTTTCCCTCAATAAATATCCATTACAAGCTTCAGTCTTTGGTAGAAAAACAATGCAATTAATTGCAATAATTACAGAAAATTGTGCAATTAATTAGTTGTTGTTGTTTTTTTTAATCGATTGACAGCACAAATGTTTAGCTAAAGCGAAGATAGAATAATGTCTAAAATCCATGCATCCTCCAGGTAATGTCCTCATAAATATATATATATATATATATATGCACTGTTTTGTCTCACGAAGCGCAAATATTTATTGTGGTGTTTTCTGGATAAAATGTCAAACTCTATTCTAGGAACATAAAGAGTAGAGAGAGCTAATTAACTAAATTACAACATTTCAAAATGATCAAATGCAGGAAAACACAAGCAACACAAAGATGCAGTCTGTTGTTTTAAAAGTAGTTTTTAAAAAGATGACAAGGCAGGGATGCGCGGTGAGTGACGGGCAGTGTGTTCCCTCTGCACATCAACACCATTTTAGATTTAAAGAAGGCCTGTTGTATTCTGGATCCAACTGCCTTGCGGTTGTGACATGGCCATGCATTAAGCGCCTCACTGGTGTCACCCCATAAATGGGAAGTCATATTAATTGTTACCTCTGCGGCTAAGTCTGCACACGATAAGTTCATTGGCCACTGAATTCTCCAGTGGATGCCACCTCAGATTAGAGCTCACATCATCGCCTCCTACAGTTCAAGTAGCGAACACAGACTCAACTTCAACTGTTTGCAGGAACTCCCTGATTTGGGTGTTTATAGTTAAATTACTGCAAAGAAATTGCTTCTGTAATATTTCTGTGAATGACACAGACAATTGCTCGGACCCCAAAATCAATCATTATAGAGGAAGGAAATTTGGTGTGCAATCTGCAAAATTGATATATTTGTGTCAAGCCAGTTTGTCTTTTTGAGACAGAATTGTCATATCAATATGTGCAGTTAATGCAGCATGTGCAGTTAACTTTTAACTTGTACCGTCGTTATATTGTTGTTTTATTGATGTATTGTGGTCTGGTGCTGGCTCTGGGAAATAGACATGTATACAAAGCACTCATAGTTGCTGATGCAAAGCTTTCATTACAGTTGGATGCACTTTTATACTGTGCTTTACTTTATTTGCTTCCTCGATACACTGACTTTCACTACACACAGCGACATCTTAGCTTCACAATGTCTTTTTGCTTTCAGAAGCCAACGACATTGAAAAGAAAGAAAAAAACCTACAGTGAGCGCTTCATTTACCCGTGCAAATGTTTTTCGGCAGATAATATTGAAACGTTATAATTACAAACTGGTGTTTCCCCCTTAGGCAGGTTGATTAGCTTCCCACTAGCAGTAAAGATGAGCATATCCAAATGTACAATTCGAAGGTATATCATCAAATGAACATGTCTTCAGTATCCTGTCGATCAATACGAGAATTTTCTTGCGACTTGGAATTATAATAACTCCAGCATTTTCTAAAATATATACTAGAGAAACTTTAAGTTGCAGCCTGTAATCAGATATCTGAATCAGGCATGGTGTGGAGTTTTGTCCACACTCCTTCCTACACATGCAATGGAGGGTGGAATCCATAACTCATCCCATAAATGAAACCGGCTCATACAATCCAGTGTCGTGTGGGAGTTTAGCACCATCCTCCGGGTGTTCATCTCATCCACTCAATCACTAGTAGCAGAGGAGAGGAAAGGGAGGAGAAGAGATAAGGAGAACATGATGGGAAGAAAATGTTGCAGGCACATTTCATTTATACGTTACTTAAATGAAAGGCTGCATTAGATAAATGAAAGGAGAGCTTGAAAGGAGCATGGGAGATGGTGATAACAGGAAGACAAGAGGGGAGCATTTCCTGAGGATCATTAGAGAGTAGCAAGTGTACAGGGATTCATTAGCATGAGGCATGAAGGGAGGGTCCCCGTCTTGATAAATGTTCCCAAGGAGTTACCAAGAGAACAACGGCTTTACAAGAGATGGAGGCAGATAGCCAAATCCAAACGTGTATCCCTCAGACGATTAAAAGTTTAGAGGGATTGCTTCTTTTTTTATCTTCTTTTTTTTTTTTTTTGCCACAGTCACACGCACACTCACAGTGAAAGACGCAGTAAACTACAAGAGGTCCTTCTCCAAGGCCCAGTCAATCCATCAGACCCAGAAGTGTGCCATGGGACAGGGGCAGTGCCAGTCACCTTGGACACGGGGTGTAGGCCGCTTTCACGGCACACTGGACATTAATGCTCCTCCCTCGCTAGAGGTCAATAACTCGGTACACTCCATCACGTGCACCGACGAGTGTGCATATGCTCTGCACACAGGCCCACCTTTACGTTCAGAGGCAGGAGCGTAGGAGTGATGCGGATGGCTGGAGAGAGAAAAATCTCCTTTTAATGGGCAGCGGTCAATTTCTTCGTACAGTCGTGCACGCTCTAATCACATAATGTTGAAGTTGTGTCTTATTGTAATCTTCTGTGTGGCTGTTGTTCTCCCTCCTCTGTGGACTGCAGTGGCTTAGCCTTGGCGTGTTGCTAAATATTGTGACCCACATTACCGCAGTGTAATCCATTCTGAGATTATGATGTGCAAAGCTCGCCAAGCGGGGTGCTTTAATCAAAGCGAGCCATCCATTTCCTCTACCATCCGTCTGACGCGCTAGCAAATCAAGCCTGAACGGTTTTTGTCTAAAACCTCACCAAGAAATGGTAAATAAAGAGAGAAAAACTGGACGTCCAAGGAGGATTCAGAAGCAAGCTCGTGGGAACAACTTTAACATTATACAACTCTGACAAGTCCTTAGAATTTGTCTGTCAGTGCAAAGAGTATTTGGATTACAGTACGAGTCACTGATCAAATGCTTTCACTGCGATCATCACAGCTGAAAGCAAGAAAATACCTCAAATGTGCTCAAAACTTTATATGGAGTTCAAAATCACTCCACAAAGAAGAGCTACTGATTAAACTACTCGTGAAATTTCCTGGGAAGTCAGAGACGATCCAACGTTTATTCAGTCAATTGTATTTTACCTCTATCAATATTAAGCGATTTATTTTCAAAGTGTGAACCTGTGCTTAGGGTTTAGATTTACTAATGTACAATGGGATTAATATGGGCACTCCATTTGAAGAAGGGTGAAACCAGCAGAGAAATATGATGTATTCATAAGAGTTATTAGGATTATGATGGGAGAGATGAGTTGTGTAGAAGAGGAGAAATAACAAAGATACACTTGGCCCTGTGCTGTGTTTTTTACTTTATAACCAAAATATAATAAAATTGTTGGATTAGTCAACTCTACTCACGCCAACATGTGATGAACTAGGTCAGGGGTCGGCAATCCGCGGCTCTCTGCTGAGGCTCCTCGAGCCTCACTCCCACTGCAGTACGTCCTGGACCGGGTAGGGCCGGGACGGTACGGTAAGGCAAAGCACACCCAGACACAACTGTGTTGCAGGGTCCCATGACAGAGAGTGCAGTAAAATGTAGGCGAGGTTGTGAACGAGGCAGGGATGTAATTATGTCATTATGTGTCATTATGCAATAATAGTGGCGCGAAGAATGTGCTGGGTCCAAATGGCTCTTTGAGTGTTGAAGGTTGACGACCCCTGAACTTGGTGAAAGAGCTGAAAGTGTGTACAAGAGGTGAGACCAAGGTGCACCTGCTCTGCGTATATGGAAAAGTAATAGTGGTCAGTTTTTCTTTATCAGAAACACTTGGGAGAATCTAAAGCAGAACCAATCAATTGCTTTTGTATGTTCATCACAGTCGGTGTTCTTTGGCTTCACTGTGATGTTGAGACAGGGTAAAGACTGGGCAACAAAGCGGGCAATCAATGCCAGGAGTGAAAACTTTAAATTGTTTGTACTGGAAAAAAAAGCAGAAGAGTACACAATTAATTTCAGAGGCAGACCTTAAACAGTAGACATCAGTAGGATTGACTGTACTGCCCTCTCAGTAGTGTGTGTCTTTACTTCTTGGAACTGCTCTAGTATTTCTGATGTCCTGCTCAGGTTGGTCTGCCTTCCAGCATTCCGGGTGAGTTGTTTGTTTGCGTCAGCGGGCTTCAAATTTGGCGGGGTCGAATAAGAAAGTGGTTGTAATGCATTGCAGGCGTGAATGTAGCTGTAAAAAATTACTTTTATGAATTAAAAAGGGTGGCAACACGCCATAATCAGCTGAGTTGCTCGATGACATCACCTTTAATTTTGTACATATGGCGGCTCGGTGCTCTCCTCCATCGCTCCGTTGTGAATGCAAGCAACGGTGAACACTGAAATGATGGCACTCTCGGTCGCTCATTCTTGTATAAACAGGCCCTAAATGCATGAAGAGCTCTCATTTGAATAATCCTGTTTGTCACTGGTGGTGTTATTCTTAGGTGATCACACACAAAATGTACTTGTTAGAGCATGCAATTTAGTACACTTCATGCAGGATCTTAGTGAATCAGGCCCACAGTCAGTGGTATTTCCATCTGTATGCATTTGCTAAAAAGGCAGGGATATTTTAGATACAAGCAGAAAGTCTAGAATTCATGGTATTTATGAATAAACAGATAATCTGGAAAGGCAAAATGAAATAAAAGGGAATGATAAAATTATCTCAAATACATTTGTCCAATGTGCCGTGTCGGTATTTACAAGTGTTCACGAGCTAAACGACTGTGCTGGTGTCCTTATCAGCAGTTCATTTTAAGGAATGAAAAGGGATGACCTCATTTTCTCACAAAGAAAAATATACAACCATTAAACCTCCCTAAGACGGAGCAGGAGTAGAGTAGTTAGTTAGTTGAATATTTCGGCCGAGTCTAACTCATTGATCCTGAATATCTGACTGTGATTGTGAAACTGACAAACCTTGTTTTTCTATTGATGTTTCGCACAATACCAATACATCCTTCCTTTAGGCCACCCTTGAAAAATAAAATAAAAACAATCACCTCCTGCCTTTGACCCCTGCTGTGCTCTGTCTTTGATTACATTGAGGAAATGCAGCCAAAGAAAAAGTCCAAACCACACGGACCATTTTAATGTTAATGTGTTAGGTTCAGATGGGCAAATAGTAGGCGATTCTTTAACGGGTGAGGCATCAGCGATCGATTTTATTCAGCGGTTTTCTCCACACCTAGGCACTCCTACACAGTGCAGTTTTGAAAGGGTCAGGAAAGGCCAAAATCACAAATAAACAATATTTTTATCGAGCTGTGTTCATCCTTGAGATTTTATTTGTTGAGCCGTTATCTCCAAGCTGCTCACAACCGCAGTTATTCAAAACCACGTCAGACTCTTAGTTTTTACTCCAAACAGTTTTCATGATCCACGCTGACAAGGACATTGTTTTCGAAGACATTCCTCGCTGTTGAAAGACTTCGATGTCAAGTTTGTTTCACAAATAATTGCGCCACCACAAACAAACCTTCTTCGTGATACCTGTACCATAGCAGAAGGTGGAAAGGGAATCTTTCGAGTGAGAGGTCTGAAAAATTAGCATGCAAAACATTAAAATGAGTAAAGTAAGTTGGCAGGACCAGAGATTGCTGTACTACCTGACAGTGGACAAATAGCTTTGGCTTTAGGTTTTTAGCTGTATACTAAATACCAAATTGGATATTAATTTATTTTTACAAGAGAGAGATTTGTAGAATACTATATCCTTTTTTGTCCAACATCATTTGACTTATTCTCGTATTAATGTGTGTCACTTCATTGTAACAGACTATAGACACTCCTTTTTGAATGACGCCACATTTGGAAGGAACATGAAGTGGTGAGATGAGCAAACAGAGCTGAGTAGGTAATGTCCCTGGATCTTTTGCTCAATCTTCACCACCAAGCACTCAAGAGCCCATTCCGCTGTTGCTAATGACTACTTGAGCTTCAAGTACTCGTTGCGTAGCAGCAGTCCTGACCTTAACCCCATTGACCACTTTTGGGATCAGCTTTTGTTGTTCAGGGTGACCTCCACGATCATGTTGGCTGACCATTGATAAATGCTGGTTGTAAAATAGAATAGCGGCCCCCAGCGGTGAGTGACCATGAGGAAAAATACAAATGAAATGATAATTTAGTAGCTTGTCATGATTAAGTTGCTCAAAAAATCATTATCTTTCTATCACAATGGGTGAGATTATTTTCTATGACTCAGAATCCATGACATAATGCTCTGATGATGCGCCCCCTGACGTTTCTTTTGCTCGATCATGTATTCAAACATTTACAAAGCACCAGCCTGTTTAATTTAAGATGCACAGTCTGTGTCCTGGTAGGGGCTTGTTGCGTGTCAGTTCTATATAAAGCAAGGACTACTCTCTAACGGTTCTCCATCGTGACTGAGGCCTGTCCTGGTTCTGTTGTTCTTTTCAACAGAAGGCAGTAATCCATAAGCCTGGTCAGCTGGATCAAGGTAAGGTGTTGCACAGAGACAGATTATATAGTGCCAACGGGATAAGTAAAGGTGGATGAGACCAGAAACGAACAAAATAATGGAAAAGGATCTGCTATTGATTATACCCCTTTTAGACCGCTAGTGCTTTTCACTGGACATTGAATGCTTTGCAAGGTTGCCAGCAGAGCATATATTGCCCCTTTGGTTTAGTGATGATGATATTTCGTTTAAATCACGAGGTTATAGTGACCATTCAGCCGAGAGGAAAAGGACACGAGTCTCAATTAATAATAAAGATTTATTTTTAATTCAAACAAATAGAAAAATGTATGACCATGGTTGACGCAACCACAGAAAAATACTGTTGTTCTTTTGTAGAGATTGTTTTTAATCCCTTTTACAGATTTATTTTGTACATGATGAACATTTGGTTTTTATATTTAGGTAACACAGTTTGGTAAGATGCCAAAGTTGTGGCCTTTATAAAAGTCGATAGTCTGACTTACGGTTTTACAAAGAACACCATGAAATCTTTACCATGAACTGAATGTTCATCTCTAATAACATTGGTGATGTTTTCATGGTTTGTAAATCACTTGAATCCACTTATCAGAAGTTAAGGAGTTCCCTTCCGCCTCGACCCATAGTATGGAGCAATTCTTTTGTGAACTCTACTGGTTGTTGGTCTGATGAAATGGGGCAAATGGAAGCCTGGACCTTCACCCACCCATCAATACTCGAGTCTACATGAACTCAAATCAGCATTTTAAAGTCAAGTGTACATGATTTAATTAACATGCAACTGCAGTGTTAAAAATGAGAAGCATGATGTTGGTGATTCTTTGATAGCAGAATGTACATATTCATATTTTTTGATAACTCAAGAGTCTTTGGTCCAGGGTGATAGGTAATAGATGTGTTGAATCATGATGAAGGTCCACGATGACCATGACAAACCAACACCTAATTAATGTGGAAGTCTGTTCTCTTTTCCCATATGTAGGGACACATTAAGAACTGGCCTAATGCATTCAAATGCATTGCTACCTTTCAAAATGAGTGATATTTTTGCAGTTAATTATGGATAATGTGACTTTTCTATGAGGTTTTTCTGTGTTTTCAAAACCATTGAGCACCTCTTCCATCTGATTTGCTGTCACAACAGAACACCAGAATGGTCCTTGTGGTTTTGGAAAAGCGCAAAGCCCCACAAGGCTCGCCTTCAAAGTATTTGTTGCCTTTGCTTTCAGCAAAGGTTCTCCATACAACTACCGTTGGGCACTCAGCATGCCTTCTAAGTTCACCCAGAAGGCAAGTGGGTTTCCATCTGAGATCAAAAGACCACCCTGAATGCCAGTGAAAGTGTGATCACACCTCTTTCTCTTCCTGTCTGTTGCAACATTTGGACATGATACCAGTGAGCATGGAGCGATTGCAACTGCAACTCACCTGCATTGATTGAAAATTCCAGTTCTGAGAAACCAGCTGAGGGCAGGAAAGTCACTTTAATGCATCTCATATGTGAACACTATCAAATAGATGAAAATTCTAAAAAAAAGAAAGTGAATAAAAAAGATGTTGATCTGTATAATCACCAAGATATGCATATTTCCTTCTGGATGTTAATTCAGTCCTTTTTCATTCAGAGCAAAATTAAAATGATTTTATGAACGTCAAACAGCATTGATGAAATATTCTGGTAACTCATAACTTTTATTAAGATGATTTCACAAGCAATCAAGTTTGCTTTCACCACTAAGCCACAGGCTAAGAACAGAAGCTTTGTTGTCATCCCTTTGGTTTTGGCAAACGTCACTCTCTTATTGACGTTTTCCATAAACAAGTTGTCACTCAAGTCAGCGCTCATTGCTAATTAGATTCTCACTGGCTTAATTTAATGTGTGGGATGCTTATTGGGCTGTTGCATTTAAATTCTCAGAATCCTCTGAGGTGTTAAACCTTGAGAGATGAAACATTTCAAAGTGCTGGTGTTTAAATAACTCTACTTTCATGGATTGATTTAGCAAGATCTTGGATCTGAAGGGATTACTGTACACTCTGAGGATGACAATCAACCTGAATAAAATGAGCCTCGGCAACAAAAGCAGTTTTTTTTTTTTTTAATTCGTCCCAGCTTTTTCAAAGAAGTCCCACTAAGCTACTGGACATTTTTGTGCTGTTTTCATAAATGTGTTGAAAGATAAAAGTCAGCCTCTGAATTTTGCATGGATTATCAGCCAAAAAAGATGAGCGGAATAATTGCTATGGAAACCGGGAGTGAATCTAAAAAAAAAAAAAAAAAAAAAGACTTTCACAAGTGTTTTGCTATTCCTTGTTTGAACTCTACACTTTTCCACTTCTACCTGCAGGTTGTACTGCAACCACCTGAAACTTAACGCACATGAGAAATCATACCTTTTTTTGACTACCTGCTCTTCACCCACATTTAGTACTGCCCTACCGGGTGAGGATTTTCAGATTTATCATATTATTTTTGGTCATGCGCCTATTTCATAACACATTCAAGTCAGAGGCTTTATGGTTCGGGGGTTTGTTTGTCTTGCTATACATGATCATTAATACATTCGAAACACTTTGATGTAATTATTGCAATTTATCAGATATATGTACTTCATAACAGTTCTTATGTTGAATCATGTTCTCTCTAACATGATTAAAAGTGAAATGATCAGAGGTAAAAGTCACAACCACCTCATATGTATACCATTTTTTTAAACTCAATATCTCTTGGAAGTCTGTACTTGTCGTGATACATTTTGAAAGCCTTTCAACATATGAGTCCAGATGGACAAACATACTAATCTACCACAACTTTGTTGATTGACAGAGGCATACAACAGCAAGGTAGCAATTTTGACCTTTTTTCCAGTATATATATATATGGAGGAATGACATGTCTGTGGTCAGTCGATGTCCATCTCTATAAGAAGAGTCACAAAACACTGCCCCTGTATTTAGCCCACTAAAGATTACCCAGAGAAAAGTATCCGTCAAGCAATCCAGTAAAAGCAATAATTGATTCGTTCAATTTTCCACCGGCGTTTCCTAAGTTGCAGGGCCTCGTTTTTACCAACAACTTCTTTATTTGTCTTTGGCGCGGAGGGAAGTCAGGTCAAGGTGTTCCATTAAATGGTAGCAATTTAGAAAAGTGGATTGAGCCTGGCTTTCTGATGGCCCATGTGGCAAGAGAGAGCTACAGGGGAAAGTGGTTCGGACTGAGATTCTTGCTCTGCAAGGGTCACCTTCACCTTCAACCTTATTGTAAAGAATGAATACTGCCAAAAAATAAATAAAAATAAAATAGCCCTCTCAGGAGACCAGAGTTTGCCTTATGCTATAGACTCGAGAAATGCTTTTGATAAACACTGAACCATAAGATTTTCAATTTTCGAAAAATATTTGTGTGTATAATGTGAAATGTGCATCTTTCCCAATCAATCATGGCGAGTAACTTTGATTAAGTGGTCATTATACCTACAGGCCCTTCAGGATCCCTTTGATTAACAAACTAAAGTATCTAACAATGGCCTGTCAAATAGAGTTTCTTCATTTCAATTTGTGAGCTGGCCAGAGCAGTGAACAGTCTCTTACTGACAGAGAAGCAACAACTCGAGGTTATCTATTTCGCATATCAAAGTAGTTATAGGAACAGAGGCATAGTTTAACAGAGATCTGCAGCCAGAATTCATCTACTCAAGTTAAAAAAAAGAGAAAATTTATAGTAGATCAGACACAGACTTTTTGACTTGTTTTGTGTTTCTCTTCTCTCCTCTTAGGTGTCCTCCTTAAGGCTTTTCTTTTTATTGATCTCCCCTTTTCCACTTTTGCTTCTTTGTGCCTGCCAATCTTTTTTGTGCGCAAGATATTCTGCAGATTTACCTGAAAGAAAACAAAATACACTAGTAGCTTCCAAAGACATATCAAATATTAAAAGCGTGAGGTATTTTTGATATAGAAACTTTGTCACTTTCCATTTGCATTGGCTCAAGTATCACAGGATGTGATGCTTTATCCTCCAAACTTAAGAAGTTAGCATGTAAACAATTTCTTCATTTACAAAACTATGAGACTCAACCCCACTTAATATTGCATCAGGTAAATCTGGTAAAAAAAAAAAAAGATTTGAATACGTATTCTGAAGGCCCATTTACATGACAGCGTTTCATCTGAAAATACATTGTTTTTGTTTCAGAAAAGGCGTTTACACATCAACGTTTTAAAAACAATATCCGTTTACACGGAAGTGGCAGAAATGGCAATAACTATGTAGTTAACATGCATGAGTTTGCGCTGCTGGTTGTCTTTGCAATGGAACCACGCACATGTCCGCTGAGAACAATGCTATAAACATTAACAATTGCAAGTACCCAGACATTTCTATGGGCAGACGATCGAGTTGGATGCTTTTTCAAGTTACTCTCAGCTATAAAACTACCAGGTCCCATGAGAATATGGACCGGGAGTCATGCCACTCTGGAGGCTGCCATTGTTGTTATTGTCCGTGTCTGCATTGCGGCTCAGACAGAAAGCCCAGGGCGGGTGGCAAGGTCCTAAGCAGGACCTGTCCAGGTAGGGTCAAAACCTTTACATCCCCATGAAAGTAAAGCAATTTTACACTGAACCTTAACCCTAATGCAGACAAACACCTTTATTGCATGGCGGCTACAGTATGGCTAGACCTGGTGTCCCTGGACAATTTTTTCCAGCAAAATATAATTAGATCGGTTGGTGCAGTCCAGGCTGACCTTTGAGAGCTTGTGGGGACAGAGCCAGTGGAGTGATAGTTTTATAGAAAAAAATAACTATGCAGTCACAAACAGAACTTTAAAAGCTATAATAATAATAATAAAATAAGCTTCGTTTAGAAATGTCACAATAATCTCAGCCATATTGTTGTGATCTTAAAAGGCCAGACTAAACTCATCTATCAATGTAATATCCTTTATGTAGAGCGGCCAGTTGATGAATTTTGTACATTTAGAATCCAGTGCTTTGTCCAGTTAATTGAGACCTGTCAATGGAGACTCAATTAATCAGTGTCGTTCTGCACCACTGGAAGAGTGAAGATAACCCTAATTGTATAAGTGGGATTATGGAAGCCTAGCTAATATTAAGATCAATAAAAGGGAGGGAAAAAAACACCAACAAAGCAAAATAGTGTGATGTCCAGCTTCTATAGGCTCATATTGCTCCTTAGAAAATCCATTTAGGGACCTTGGGATGCATAATAATTCAAAACTGGGGGGGATTATTTCCTGCGTGCTGTTCTGGCTGAGATATACAATCCCGAGGCCGTGCATAGGTCAACATAATTTTTTTAACTACCATCTTGGGAGAGCAGGGTGGCCCGCGCAAAGCTTACAAGGCAGTCATTTTCACCCCACCGAGAAAAGGTTGGTCCCATTTACTGATAGCAGCTGCCAGTTTAAGGATACAGGGTAGAAAAATATGCCTGAAAACACAGCAGGCAAGATATCAAATTGTATTCAGCTTGGATACATCTAGTCTCATGTGAAAATGCCAGGGGTAAATGAATGCAGAATAATCACAGATTGGCCGCTTGAGTAATATCTCCATCACTGTGCAGGCAGTGGATGGAGTTGGGCAGTTTATTGCTAGACTTTATATGCTCACAGACGGCGGCATTTGTAGTTAATCACACCACAGAATTAATGCAGAGGTAGGGGTTTATGATAAATAGGATAACCATACGGCCTGCATGCATAAATGTGGTTTAAGTATGTATTGGGTCTCGGGATAAATTACAGCACAGTAAATTGGGAGAGGTGCTGTGTCATGCTGAGAGGTTGCAGGCGTGCAGCAGCAGTGAATCCTCCTTCAGTGGAAACACACCTGCAATCTATCTGATTTAACACAGCCTGACAAAGTAAGAGCGGAAGGGAAGAGGGGCCTTGAGAGAGGAGCTGGGTGACACTGTGTATGCTGGGGGGGGGGGGGGGGGGGGGGGGGTTGGATAGGCAGCAAGATAAAGGGAGATTGAGTGAAAGGGTGGAAGAGAGTCTTCTTGGAAGAGGGCCGACAGCTTTCTTGTACAGGAGAGAGGAAGTCACTGAAGCGGAGGAGACATTGTCCCCTTCCCTTCTCCTCCTGGAGCTGACACCTCTCCTCACAGAAAGGTCATCCTCCTTTTCCCACTTTTCCAACTAACTGACTGTCACTCACAGATGTCTTCTTTAACACTGCCTGTCTTGGTCTGAACTGTATCTTTTTTTTTCTTCATCTTTTTTAGGCACTAACAAAGATGGCCCTTCTCTCACATCACTTTGATTAAGCAATATGTTTTATTCATATCTCAAAGCCTGATGGTCTCTATGGCCTTATGTAGAGATTGCCACATACTTGAGGGAGGAGCCTTTACTATCGTTGAAGTTCATTCATGATTACTGAAACACATTTTTCAGAACATCCTGCTCAACTGAAGCAAAATGTAAATTAGTCATCCAAACATTCTTAATAAAAGCTGAATTCTAAAAAGATGACTCAACTTTGCTAAAACAGAATCAATTTCTGACCTGCATTGATGGCTTTGCTGCTAAAAGCTCATAAAATGACAAACACAAGGAAAGTGAGAACAAAAAAATGTCAATAAACAATTCCAAAGGCCACAAAGTAATAATGATTATGTTATCAATATGTTGCAAAGTTATAAAACCATTATGACCCTTCCTGCACATGGTGCTAATAAGAAACTAAATGAGAGAAGCCTGGTTGTTTCAAATTATACAATAAACACTGCACAGCATATCAAAACAGCTTCAGGCTCAGATGGAGCGGTTAGGAGTGGTGATACACTGCGTTAAAAATCCAGTAGGACTCAGCTAAAGACACCACGACTGAAAGAGCAGTACAAATAATGGAAAAACTATTGTATGCAAAAAGGGTCTATTGTTATGTTTACATGGTGACTTTGTTTTGGGCAATCTGATGGAACCCTTTTCAATTGAGGGATGGGATTGCCCCTCCCATGACCACTGAATAACGTAATCAGATTGATGTGCAGGTTTATATACACCAATGATATCATCTGATTCCGTCAGTGGCTCTATCCCATAATGCTTTATGGTGTAACATGCGCATATGATCTTGGATCCAGCTTTACTTGAGTGCCCACCAGTACAAAAGCAGGATTTCTTAACTTGATTAAACAAGTTTGTTGTGTGTCTTTTTGAACTGCAACACTACAGAAACAATCAGTTCATAATTGTATCATTAAGAGACAAAGATACAGTGTCATTAGGTCATTAAACCTCCTCAAATAACATTATAATATGAATCAGACAGGGTCAGTCTGATCAGATAGGAGTGCTCTAGTGGGTATTTTTCAAATGTATCAGCATTTACTCAGATTATTTATCATCCATGTGGCCACAGCGATTGATGACCAGCAGAGTTTCATTCATCTTCTATCCTGATAATCCAATTTTTGTCTGCAGAGGGCTGGGGCTAATTCCAACTGACTATGGGCAAATGTAGCGTAAAACCGGAACAGATCACACAGGGAAAACCAGACAGACATGTTCAATCACACCAATTGTGAGTTGCCAAATAACATGTGTTATTGTTCCTAAGAAACATTTGGTATTCAATATAATATTGTGTTAATACAAAAGTATCGGAATCATCTTCATTTGTAATGATAATCTCTATTGTGTAAGCCTGTAATTTTGACCTGCACTGCACACCGGTCTACGCAAAAGCCTTACCTCACCCCATACAGGACCTTTGTGATGAACTTTGCAAATAGGTCAGATATGTATTATGCTAGTGTTAAACAAACAGGTAATGCACAAAGTAGATGACTTTGTGTAATGAAAGAGAAAATCACCTCTTGTTAAAGCTCTTAGCACCTTCTGTCGGAAGAACATATAATTCATCAATTGCACGTGCAAAAACAAAAAATAAAGGTTCGGCACACACAGAAGGTAAACGTAACCCCAGTAGAGGTAAACCAGAAAAGGAGACTGCAGTAGATTCTGACTTTGTTGTTTTTAATGGCAGTGACAGCTTTGGAGGAACCCCGTGACAAAAGTCATTGCAGAGGAGAATAAATCATGATATACTTTGGCATGTTTTGTGCAATAACCTCAAGTACAGATGACAGAAGGGTTGTTTGAATGTTGAATCTCATTTATCTTTCATCGGACTCAGGTTTGTCCAAGTGAGATCTATGGCCCCTACGGTGACTGAAATATCAGTAGCCCTAACCGTGCAGAGTATTGATTAATCACATTGTATCGATCAATTCTCCCATCGGGCCACCTCACTCCTGGTAAGCACTACTATTGTATTACATCTCTACTCTACATCTCTTCTCCTTTGACTGGAAGTTGTGCACTTCCAAAAAGTAAAAAGTCATTTGACAGCAGGAACATCACTTAGATGGCTGAGATATTTAGAAGATTAATAGATTAAGAGCAGATGACATTGTTATCATTCCAAGGTTAAACTTGTGATTTTAATGATGAACTCATCAATAATAGGTGGGAATTACAATTTTTTGATATATGAACACATGTCAGGGTTTCTTATAGTAGCTATGTTAATATTATTCCTCAGCCAATGTTTGTGGGTCACACAACATTGCGAATGTCATTAAATGAAAATGTTTTTTTTCTGCTAATCAATAAATTGGTATGACGTGATAGAAGCATTTTAGTACATTAAAAAGAAAACTACTTACAATTAATAGAAATGGAAATTTGGTATCCAATGGTTTCCACACAAAAGCATCTACAACACAGAGAAAAATGCAGTCAGTCTCACATTATCGGAGAACAATAACAACAGGGCAGGTACAAGTGTAGAAAAGTCCAGGTGACCTGATTCAACCGCTTTGATGAGACTAGATTTACATGCACCACCTCAAGGGAATGATCTGAAAAAGAGAAAAGTTGAAGTTCAAATAGTTTGTTGCATTCATTGGAGGATCATGAAGTCTGACAATTTTTACAATTACCAATGTGGAAATTAAATGAGAAAATATGCAATATCAGTTCTCTTTGCAAAAATGTCTGTTGATAACAGAGGTCATGGGAGGATGTCCAGACCTATTTGAGGTGATAGTAAAGCAA
The DNA here is from genome assembly GCF_963383615.2 of Lipophrys pholis. Classification (NCBI taxonomy): domain Eukaryota; kingdom Metazoa; phylum Chordata; class Actinopteri; order Blenniiformes; family Blenniidae; genus Lipophrys; species Lipophrys pholis. Next base: position 13,192,879 of record NC_137641.1, on the reverse strand, counting down.
CAGAAACTCAAATAAAAAGTATTTACGGCCAAGGAATACAGAAGACCATCTTTAACACAAAACATATTAAACCTGGAGCCTGATGGACGACAGCAAGCATAAGACCACATTGGCGAACCCTCCTGTCAGCTAAAACAGGAAACTCAAGTTCAACATAGGAAGACCTCATCTTGATTTCAGACTGTATCATCCAAATGTGGTGTAAGCAACATGAAAACATGTATATTACCTATCTTGCATCAGCAGTTCAGACTGTTGGTTGTGATGTAATGGTGTGGCATATTTTCTTGGCACACTTTGGGGACCGTAGATCAATGGTGCATCACGTAAACGCCACAGACTACCAGAGCATCATTACTGACAGTGTCCATCCTTTTATGACCAGACTGTACCCATATTCTGGTGGCTACTTCAAACAGGATAACACACCATATCAGAAATCTCCAACCATGTGAACCTTACCGACGCAACTCTATGAAGAATAATTTTAACACCTTATTGAATTTATGTCATCAAAAATGAAAGATTGTTTTGATGAAAAGGCAGCTGACCTAGGAAGCTGCAAATGTTTTGGCGTGTGTTCTAAGTTTTTGATTGATTCATGTCTGTCTGTCTCTCGTTGCACAAATTTACAACTGAAATAACCACCTCACAGTTGTGTGTCCCTGCCATCCAGCGAAGCAGTGGCGGCCGGTGATACATTTCTTAGGTGGGCTATTCATTATTATTTAGTTTCAGCCAATGTTAACTTCATTTAAATACAGTGCATTTAAAAACCACATTACAACAATCTTGCCTTATTTAGATTGAGAGAAGACCCTAGCTATGAAAATGATTGTACTTTTAAACAGTTAAAGGGTTAGGGTTAGGGTATCAACATACTTGTAAACAAATACAAGCAGATGCTTGAAATGACAGTTAGTCTGAGTATAGGAAAAACAAAAGGTTTATGAGCTTCACATCTAGCAGGGGGTCCTGCCCCCATGCTCAGCCAGTCACCGATTGGTTGAGGCCCCAGGATTTGACACCTTCGAATCCCCCCCACCTTATCAAAGCCTCTGGTGCGATTCATCTGCAAGCCTCCTTGCTCCTGCTCTTGGAGGAAGTAAGAGGAGCTGGCAGCAGCTCACCCAGCGATAGCTCATCCTGCTAACACCAGAGGCCTGCAACCGAAGGCTTAAACTCCTCAACTCCTCTTCTGACCCAATCAAATCACATTCACAAAAACAAAAAAACTATTTTAGAAACGGGCCTTTGACAGAGAAACACAGGAGGCAGATGCTAAAGACTAGCTTCCATGTCCTGTGTTGTTCTCCCAACACATGGTGGAGACCGAGGACAGCCTTAACCGAGATTACTGCCTTACTATAGTATCACTTGTTTTTCATTTCATGAATGATTAGAAAAAAAAGCCTCGTAACTTATGGAAAGAAAACATTTAGTGGTTGTAACGCCCCACAGAGCAAATTTCTTCAGCTTCCCCCCACAATTCATTGACCGCGATGTTGGGTTAACTGGTCATTTTTAATTCCCATTTAGCATGTGTGTAGTTGGCCATGTGTGTCTGGAGAGTAAAGTATCGGTGACCTTTCTCAATATGTAGCCTGGTTTCCTGCATATGTTTACTGGAATAGTGTCAAACTCTGTTTGTCTAACTTAAAGCAACCCCGTATTAAGGATGGATACAGTGACCCGCTTGCTTGCATCAAAAATGTCAAACTTGGAGCACTAAATAGTAATCTATTCATATTTGAAGGACAGTTAATTAGACTGGAATTTGAAGACATTTTTTCAAGGTACCTTATAGATTTCAGTATGCTAATAGATTGTGGACATAAATGAACATTCAAAAAAAATCTTTATTCTTAACCAAAATGTACATATAATGATGACAAAATAAAAATCATGGGCTTTGTAAAGCTTACTATTATTATTCATTCTGAAATCCAATGACAGTCCATCCAACATTTGTTGGGACACTCAGTCCAAAACAATAATGTCAAACACATGGTGGCAGCAGAGGAAAAGGCGGAGGGTCACAGACATAATTAGATTTATTGCCTGGAAGTTATCAGGATTCATTATCTGCGCGCCATAAATATCTGCACCAAATGTCATGGCAACTCATCCATGAGATATTTTAGTCTGTGCCAGAGTGACGTTTCGGCACTGACATTGCCATTACCCACTTCTGTGGCTTGAAAAAGTGAAAGGAAAATGCTACGTGTCAAACAGGAAATTGCCAAATAGCAGCACTTGCACACTATATTATTTGTGATTGTTTTGGAAGTTTGTTTTCAAGAGTTGTTGGCCAAAAGCAAGGAGCATTTAATTAAAAACGTCATGCTTTACTACATTTAAATTATGTTTTTGTCTGAGTTCAAATTGTTATGTGGCGGAGAGTATTAAGAAGTGACCAAAACAGAAGACTTAAAGCTTCCAATTAGTTGAGCTTTCAGCTATATTTCTGCATATTTGGTTAAAGGTTGTAATTTTCAGACATTAAAAAGTGTTTGTTCTGCGTGCACAATCATGTTTGATAAAATGGGTTTATACCGTATAATGTGTGTAGAGGCAGCTGGTGGTAGGAGGTTATTTATTGGATTTAATTACATGTATTTTGCTTAACATACAACCTTTTGCTGAGACAATTTGTCATCTTGTTGTCCACGTTACAGAGCCAAACTCACCCACCAGCCCAGCCAGTCCTAATGTTGGATCAAGCATGGGCAATCTGTTCGTTCACTGAACAAAAATAAATGAATAAATAAATGGAAACTTGTCTGTGCAATCACACCACCTTGGAATCTGAAGTTAAATCTGTAAATTTCATTATTCGGTTTGATTACAAAAGGTTGAGGCGTGTTTTAATGCTACCTGTATGCATCAATAGGTTTGCAGATTTAACAGTCACAGATTAGTTCGGGCCAGAAATGCTGTGCAACATGATACCTTTTAGAATGAAATTGAAAGAGAACATTTATTATGAATAAAAGCAGGTTGAAATTGCATGTTGTCAATAGAAGTAATCATACAGACTGCACCAAGAGAATTGATTCCAGGAATAGAAAAAATAAATGCACACATAAATGGTTTCTAAGCTCCACTGTTAAAATTAGAGATAGAAATAAAACATTTTTTTTTTTTACAAGCGACTCAAAATTAATATTCCACTAATGAGAACTAACAGCGTACAGCAGTGACCCACATGAAGGTGGAGGTCCCAAAGTCCATATGTTGGTGGTAGAGCAACGTGGTTGACAGTTGATGGTAATCTTGAAGAGACTCAGTGGTGGACTGTGACATGGTGATTGGACGGACGAGGGTGGAACACAGGTTTTGAAAAGGCCGAGTGAAAGTTTGACATTGATGTGTATACAATGGGGTTGAGATATTAGTAACAGCAAGATAATTCCAGTTTGATTCCAAGGCTTTCCTTTTAGGGATTTGCATTTATTCCCCATGTGTGACTGGGTTTTGTTCAAGCCTGCGTGTGTGTGTGCACGAGTTGTATGCATGTTTGTCTCTACAATTGATCGTTCCCTGCCTTTTGCCTGTAATAATCTTGAAAAGTTTTCAGCCTCCCTGCGATATGTTAGATGAGTAGTGAACTTTCATGTAATGATATGAGCCAATAGCAGTTGGTCTTAATGGATCCTTTATATTGCAGATAAGGCATGCGCAGTGTGAGTGTTGACCGAGTCAAGCAACGAGCATCGTGTCTGTAATGTGTTTGTTTCGAGATGTGGAAGTTCTTATATCAAGGGTCCTCGTCCTAGTAAATAACGGTGTGCTCATTTCCGAACACAGTATGTAACACAACACATGCCTAGTTATTAAAAGCAGGGGCTTAAAACTGATTATTTCATAGAAATTGCAAGCGAGAAGGCATATAGACAAAAAGATTGGTATTCTTAATTCTAACATGAAAACCATTACTTCCCGAAGCTTAATCTCATTCACTATTGTGCAACATTTTTAGTGTGTTGTGGTTTTTTGAGCAGTAATGACATTCAAAATGGGCTCATACAACAAAACCTCTCTGGTCGACTGCCATGTTTAGTGCAGCTTTAAAATAATTTTCACAGTCAATTGTATTATACACAGTGTCCCAACTTTTCTGGAATTGGGGCACTAAAATGGTTTGATTAAAAAACCAAACAAACAAAGCCTACATATTTTACCACATAACAAGGAGAAATATGTTGTCAAAACATACTGTCAATATAAAACTTATCCTTTACTCATCTTCTGGTCCGCCGTGGTCATCAAACTCCCTGAAGATACGACTGAGTCTGTGTTCAGTTACTATTCATTTTCCTGGACAAGAAAATCAATTAGCAGGCCCTATAACCTGCTCAAGATGGATACGCATCAGTCCAAGCAATGTATTTTTCTTGATTTCATTTCATCTGTCCACGCAAGATGTTGCTCAGATGGCAGCACAGTCTTAGAGGGCTGTTGCGGAACCCTTCGTGCTCGGCATGCAAGGACACTTTGACATTCAACGTTTAATAGTGAAGCCTGGTGCGGCTCTGTCTTCTCAAAATTGCATTTGTGTCATCCTACTTTTGGTTTGGCAAATTTGTTTAGAAGAAAATGTAATTATTAGTTATCCATGGCGACATTTGTTTGAATTATACAGAAGCCTTAAATGTGACCTGCGTGGTAAATACATGAGAGAGAATCAACTTTATGTTGCACGAGTAGATCATAGAAAGAAAGGTATGTTTAGGAATGGGTGGGCTTGTTTTTAAATGGCATATAATTATGTTACTTTTTACTCGGCTTTAAAAAGCCACTCAAGTTGAACATCATAAGTAATACTTCGATTACAAGGTTAAATTGTCCAGCTTCCAAGCATTTCAATGAGCGCCTTAAAATTTATTTCTTTATTTTTTTTCTGTGCCCAGACATAGGCTATTGCATGCGGCAGTCATTGTCAAAGAAACATAAGTGCAAAATGATTATTCATGGGACTGATTCTTCAGAACGTTACCTAAGGCCAGGAGGCTCAGGTGTCTCAGATGAAACCTGCAACAGGCTCACTAGTTTCACGGTAACATTCGATTTCCTGTTTGTTGCCAACGTGCTTTGGGTTGCATTGAAGCTTGAAATTGACAAATAAGTAATTTTTTTCCCTCTCAATTGACACGTTAGTGAAAGTATTCTGTGATCAAAGTTGTGTTCTTGGGGCTCTGCTTTTCAACTGCAGACTTTTGTGCACACTTAAGATTTACTGAATTATATACTCAACTCAGTCTCTTGGAAAATACTCTTTGCTGGATGATATTGCAAACCATGGATGCAGTTAAATGTAATATTTAAAGACATGAATGCGAGCCCTTATCACAATTTGTTGCCCAACTTTGTAGCAATAAACACTATTGTCTCACGGCAAGAAGAACCAGGACTGTTTCGAGGTGTTGAAAGGCTTTCTGTGTGGAGTTGGCATGTTCTCCGGGTACCCAGGTTTCCTCTCTCAATCCAAAGACCTGCTTGTTAGGTTAACTGCTGACTCTTAATTATTTCTAGGTGCGCGCGCGTGTGTGTGTGTGTGCGCGCTTTCTGAAGGACCTGTCCAAGATGTGCCCTGGCCTTTGCCCAATGTTAGCTGGGCTCGGCTCCAGCCCTTCCCAACCCTAATTTGGAGAAGATGGATAAATACTTTATTTGTAGGGCAGAAGAAACACTCCAACGGCCATATTACATATGAGAAGAAAAATGCTGGGAATAAAAAAAGGAATGCCACAGATCTCTGTCCCCTAACCTCTAAGTATGCGGTCTAATCCCCAAGTTGCTTCTAATGGTGCTCAAGCAATCTGCGTGGCAGCTGTTGCCTTCGATGAGGGAATGTTTGAATGTGAATGATGATGTAAAAAGCTTTGAGACTGCTGAAGTAGTAAAACTGTGCTATATGAGAGAATGGATCTATTCTTGGCACTGAAAAGTGCTGCCAAGTTAGAAAAGTTACATAAAAATTTGAAAAGACAGGGCATGGTTATTCTAAGCCGAACTGCGGCCTTTTGCGGCTACATTTTGGATGAAACTGTGGTTGAAGCCTAAACTTATATATAGAACTCGGAGGGGTTAACTTGAGCAAATTGTGGCCATGCCACAGTGCTGACCTTGTATTTATTATTTCGTGAAATGACATCAAGGGCCTACGATGATGATTGCAGGGAGTAATGGAGCCATGAGAAAATCTTCATTTTAAATTGACTTGGAAAAGGGAAATTGTTAAGAATAAAAACCGAAATGTGAAGTTGAAAGAGAAATTAATTCAACAGACAATTTGCATAGTCAAGGTCATAAAAAAAAACCACACAGTAAAACACAGCAAAATAAGGAATATAAAATGAAAATCAATCCCCAGAGTAATGATGAGTAAACAAAAAGCTGGAAAGCACATGCACAGAGGCAAATGAGTAATGCTGTGTGTGTGTGTGTGTGTGTGTGTGTGTGTGTGTGTGTGTGTGTGTGTGTGTGTGTGTGTGTGTGTGTGTGTGTGTGTGTGTGTGTGTGTGTGTGTGTGTGTGTGTGTGTGTGTGTCGAGGGGGGAGCGTATAATTAACTATGGTTTGATTTTTCTGGAGTGGAATCAGGTGAGTGGGAAAGAGGTGCAGGTCAAGTGAATCCTGGGGTGGTTAAGGGCACATATCTGTGGGTGGTGCGGTCTGGTATGGTGGGTGAGAACATGAAAGCAGAGAATACTACTTTTTCTAAAGAGGAGTACAAGTACGAGTACTAAGCTTTACCTACTTCTACATAGGGGACAGTGCGTAGAGTATATGTACGCAGGTGTACTGGAGACAGAGGGACTGAGCTTGCTGTTAATGAGCATATCCGTCATCCTTAAATCATGTTTAGCATGTAGCATCGCTTTTGTGTGAGAACTGAACCTCTTTAGCGTGTAGCACGGCTCGGAGTAAAATCCGCCTGCATCCACTGAGCAGTTAAACTACCTGACATCAGGTTAACTCTTCTGGTCCAAATGTGTTGCTGGTGTCTTATGGACTATCTACGGTCCCCACTGATATTTTGTCAGAACATAATTTAAAGTCCGCCTTACTTCCCTCATTCTCATTAATTTTACAGAATCCCCAAACTGCGGACATCATTTGTCCTCTCTTGTCTACCAGTGGTTGACACTGGTGATGAATGACGTCAAGTAATATTCGCCGGGTTGTATCGGGGATATTTTACGAGTATGAGTTATGAGTATCCAGTGCGGCACTGGACCGAATACCCAATGGTATTGGTATCGGTGCGTCCCTAATTTAAATAAATGTTTGATGGAACATTTTTACAAACACTCTCATTATTAGGGGACTATTTTTAAAGTGATTCAGTCAGAAACAGAAGTTTTCCCCTCGATTCAACAAGGTCAGGAAAGAGTGTGTTGGATTTTATTATCTTTTACAAGTGCTGCTGTCATTATGTCCAATCATTGTTTGTCTGCACAAATGTGCGGCCATGCATATGTATTTGTGAAAATGCGTTTGTGTGTTGGGGTGAATGCAAAAGCTGTTGTGGCCTGTCAACCTACACCTTTGCCGCTCCCTGTCATCTCTTCAGGCGTGCAGGCGCTGGAGCATGAAGGCGAGCGCTGCTTCCCTCCTCATTGAGGATGCCAGTCGTCTCCTCCAGTGTCCTGCAGGCACAGCGGCAGTCGACAGACGCCAAGGAAAAGGGGGACAGAGGAAGACATCCAACTTATAACAACAGCGGCAGCAGCAAATTCGAGACGTGGGGGGGGGGGGGGGAACGCAGCAGCCCATCGAAACCGCTTCCTCCCTTACTTTAAAAGAAAGAGAAAACATCCGAAACAAAGAGCAAAGAGGAAAGAGGATTTCGAGGGTGGGGGGTGGGGTGGTTGAGTAAGTGTCAGTACCCACTGAGAGTAAAGGATTCAACTAGCTTCTGCCCCCTTTTTTATTTATCATAGCTGCTACTTTCCCTCTGGAGATCAGGAATGACTAATAGAATTAGGCTGAGATCTTGGGCTCGTCTATTTGGTAAGATGAACCAGAAAAGAGAATCACAGCTGCAATATGCACTTTGATAAGGATTCCAAAAGGAATGAGGAAGTGACAAAAACCACCCCACTACATGTAAGCTACTTATTATGTGCATGAAGCTGGGCTAATTCCATTTACAGTAATGCGACACAGTGAAATATAAAGTTGAGTAAAGGATCAGCATATTTAAAAAATAAAAAAAATAAAAAAAGGCAAGTCTTTTTTTTTTTTTTGCAATGTTTAAAAACATAAAAGATTTGGAGATGTTCTCTGCTCATGCAGAGTCATTATTTCTTTGTTCTTTCAATATATTAATACATAGACTCGGGATGTCCCTATTCTCCGAGCTGAGTCAGGATAGTGTCTGACCTCATCTTGACACTAAGCTCTTGTTGCTGTGAGCTGAATAGACAATAGCACTCTGAAATGTGACATAGACAGTTCAATTTTTTAGAAGGCACACATGTGGAGGTAAATCAGTGCTATCACAATAATCAGGTTCAAACATTAATATCAATCCCTCTCTTTTCCAGTTACCCTACCCCGTGTTACAGCCTGCATTTCATTTTGACCCAGTTCACTTTTGCTATTTTAACAGAAGATAATCCAGCAACAGATATGGCACATGGTTCAAAGAGGTTTCACTTAATCTCTTAATTAAACAGTTTTGGTTTAAGGGTATCTTTAACTATTGGGACAACCGTGTCTGTTCACCTTTCCGAGCCAGGGGCACTCTAATTTTCAGGCATTGCTTTTTTGAAGGAAGATGTGTCAAGGTTGAACATGAAAGCCTTAAATCCAAGCATGGCGACCAATTTTCTATTAGAAAACAACTAATGAAAGGAACTTGCAACACACAATATAGCCCAGACAGCCTAACACGCACACACACACACACACACACACACACACACACACACACACACACACACACACACACACACACACACACACACACACACACACACACACACAGTGACTGGGAAATTGACATTATATTAGCATCTTTTTTTTTGCTTTAATAGCTTTAAATGTCATATCACATTCACCTACCCACTCAATTTGGGGTTCACTGTCTCGGCCAATGACATTTTCCACATGGACAGGGCTCGATGTGGGATCAAACGTCCAACCATGAGTTTGGAAGACGATCTGCCATAACAATTTATTGAGCCAGAGCCATGTGTATCAATAGTGAGGCCAAAGCATAGAACCTGCTGTTAGAATGCCTTGCGAATAGCACGATTGCTTTCCACTGACTCCAAGCAGCAATCCACTACCAATGCACCTCATTTTAGACAGACACACTCATGGGCACAAACACTCTTGCTACGTTAACTGCGTGAGTGCTGGATGTGAAATCTGAAGTCAGTCTGAAACTAGTGGACTCTTCCACTTTCTTCTCTTGTTGGTTTTGGGTGAGTGTAAGATACAGTCCTTTGAGTTTTGTCGGTCAGCTCAGTGAATATGCTATTTACCTGTCCACTACAACTGCTACAGGCTAATTAGACATGTTCATAAGTTAAAAAAAATAAAATAAAAAAATGTTTTTACTGTACTCCCCCTCACCAACTTTATCTCAAGCTCACATGGACGCAGACAGAGATAATAGCAATGAGGCGATACATTCAATTTCCCCGCAGCCTGATATTCAAGAGATATTTCCCAGTAGTTTACTCTGCATCCCACTTCTCCTCTCTCAGCTCTTGGAAGGATCAGCGTAACATGCCAACACAGTGTTTCTGCATTGTCTTTGTTTTCTCACTTCCTGCTTTCACGTCTCAATCCAAGACGAGAGAGCTTAGTACTGTGTGGGTGTTGGGGATTGTACCTGGCACAGGACTTTAATCACTACAAAACAGCTTCAGCTGAGTCCATTTGTCTGAATCTGATTCAATCAGCCAAGCACGGTCATGCCAGACAAGAAGACAGTTTTGCCATCCCTCCATAGTTTGGCATCGCAGTGTAATGCTGTCTTAGGATAACAGTACTCAATTGATATCCGATGAAGCAGTGGCTATGGCTCAGTTGCTCCAAGAAGTCATCTTCCAATATCAAGGTTTGGAGTTTCAATCACATTCTCCATCTGTCAAAATACCGTTTGGCAAAAAACACTGAGCCTTAAGTTGATCTTAATAGTGTGCAAGCAACTTGCATGGCAACCATCACCACTGCTGTGTGACTGGTTGAATGTAACACATAAAATTGGAAAATCTGCTGTTGAAGTAAAGTAAGCTTTTTTTTTAACTCGAAATTTTATGATATGAGTGGTGAAGATGACCTTAAAAGAAGATCTTGTCTTAACTGTAAAGACTTTCTTAATGATTGTCAACCATGAGTGAATGCAGGTCAGCGGTCCAACACATAACACAGACAAACAAACACGCTCACATGCACCCCCATGGGTAACCAGGATCAGTAGTCATACATGGTTTTCATTGTGGGACAAAACCGAAGTACCTGGAGTAAACCTATACACAGGGTTAAATATACAAACATTAGAGCAAGGTGCAGCCAGTATTTAAACCAGGACCTTCTTACTATGAGGTCCATACAAAGAGTTTAGTCCATCCTTTGGGAACAGTTTCAGTTTGTCTTGTTAAAGTCACATCAACATAGAAAATGTTGAATAATTTAAAACTATAAACCTCTCCCTAAACTAAATTTTTTTCAGATCGTACAAATTAATTCTCAAGCGTCATTACACAAAATAGTGAAAGAGTAGGACTAAAAGGTTGTTGTTAATGTTTCATTGGAAATGTTATGGAAAATTGGAAATTTTTTCAAAATTTTCATTTCAAGTAAGTTCATTTTAAAACATTGATTTCCTCCTGTATAGCACTCAAATACCCTCGTGATTAATCAGTGTTGCTTGAATTTACAGGTATAGCTTTCTTTCTAATAATCGCTTACTACTATTAATAATACTTCAGAGCTTTACTTGTCATGATATTTGGATAAAATCATGTGTCTTAATTTGCTTTTCATTTTCAAGAAGTTTCATTTTGCTTTATGCAACGACGGGGACATTATCAATAACTAATGGGTGAACTCTCGGGTGGTGTGGGAGCGCCATGCATATATAGATGGGAGGAAGTGACTAACAGTGTCATCAAGCAGTGTGCTATATAATTAAAATCAATTTATCTCTAGGTGAAACTCTCTAAGAGCAAACAGACCAAATTGGTACATTTATGTATTATTATATGGCAACTCAATGACCTGCCTCATATTGGCACTTATTAGAAAGGACTATCTGCTTTTTTGGCTTGATTAACAAGGAATCGTGTTAAAGGTAAAGATGGCTCGGCCACTTCCAAGAATGACCCTGCAGAAGTCTCAGATTTCATTGAAGAAAGAAACAAGAAAGTGTTTTTCAACATGGCCGCCGCATTGAGCAAGAAAAATTGAGCACAATTACAGAGAATGAGACAGTGAGGTACAGGTCAATGGTTTCATATAGTGGTTATAGTTCAGATTCATGATGCATTTGCATATTCATAGGTTTCATAAGAGAAAAATATGGATAATGAAATGACAATATGGTCATGACACATCATTTGTATGACATTGAGCTCCTTGGTTCTCCTCCTCATGTCGGATTTGATGTTCCCTGCTCTGATGTGTTTCACCTGTGTCTCAGTGTATGACTGTCTGCACCTGGGTGCTGGCTTACATGCTGGGCGTCTTTTGTGTGTCTTCTGGTTCTTGGTTTGGCTGTTTTCTTTGTTGGTAGCTCTCCAGTGTCGCGGTCTGTGTTCTGCATGTTTGGACTTTCCAGTGTCTCAGTGTGATATCCTGTGATCCTCAAGACTCTGTGACTTTGGTCATTTGGATTTTTGGTCTTGTTTTTTTTTGGTTTGTTTGTTTGTTTGTTCCCAATAAAATGAGCTTCTGCTCCACCTACAGTGGTGTCTGGAATCCTAAGTCCTCCTACAAACCAACCTTAACAAAGAAATATACTTTTGACATCGGAAAAACACATGGAAGTCACAGATTTTCTCAAAATACTAGTTTTATTTTCTCAACATTTCCTGATAAAGTAAAGCCTTTATTTTTATTTATTGTGCATTGATGAATTTTGTATCATAGCATCCCAGGAAACCAGTGTCCACAATATCGTCAGCCAACAGTTAGAGCAGTTAAATTTGATTACACTGGGTTACAAAACAATGCAAAGTGTGACAAAACTGAAAATTCACCATGCAAGTCTGTTGCTTTTTATGTGTAAAACCACCCGTCACTAGTCATATGACCACAAGTCATATGTGCTGTGCACCTAACCACAATGCTCATAAAACTGTTGTTTTGCTCCAGAATACCCTGTGGTATTCATTTTGCATGAAAATAAAATGAAATTAAACACATTTAAAAATGCTGATTACGTTGCTCTGTCTTCTTGAACAAGCTCCAGCATACTGAGGTCCTGTGGCTAAGTGTTTACATATTCACATATCAACTTCCATCTGCCCTTACCTTCTGCTGTTTGGATATTTATAGCGTTTCCAGCAATACATCACACACACAGTATCTGACTGAAAGCGCATCTCCGACGTTCTCCCTCATTTATCAGATGACATGCAATTATGCAGTACAGTGGTGAGGCTGTGGCTGAACGGTTGCCTTCGCAAAACAAAGGCCAGTGTCACTAATTCATTTTGCAGGCATGTGGGTTATCGAAATATGAAGTTTATCATTTGATTTAAACTGTCTCTCTTTGTTTGTAAAAGAAAAAAAAATTAAATATGTTTTTTTTTGGACAGAATCACGATTATTACAAGTGGAAGCAAAAAAGTAAGTGTCAACATTTACTGTGATACATAGTTTTATTTAAAAAAAATTATACTACATTACAAAAAAAAAAATGTAATCTTTACAATTTATATCAAACTACCAGACATCCATATATTACAGATTGGGCAGACATGAATTTAAATATATCAAACCTTGTTTGTTGTATTTGTTATTGAAAACTTTGAAAGATATCATGGTATTGTAACAAAAACAAGTACTTTCTGTAGATATTCATCGGTAATATAATCTTGAAAATATATTCAAGAACCTATGGATCTATTCACAGCTAGAATCAATAAGTATACAGTACTTTCTTTTATTATTTCAAAAGGGCTGATTTGAAGGAATACAGAAAATATACAGCCTATTAAAATATACAAAAATTCAGATGCAAATAAATTGTATTTTCTGACTAACTGCCTGGCCCTAAGATGAGAAGTCAGTATGAGGATCCTAAGGCCATATCAGGACTAATGCTTTAGAGGTTCTTATCTGACCATTAAGATGCAATTAAGCCATAATACTGGTTTTCTGCTATCGTATAATGCTTGAGGGCATTTTGCTTTTCATCCACCATCAATATCTGCTTTTGCTCCAGCAGGTATTTTACTATAGTGTACTTTGGAAACCTGCAAGATTGAGCGCTCAAAATTTTTGGTGTGGTTGCTTGACAACCAAAGGGATTGGGTTATATCGCCTAATATACTAGCACTGGGTTTCTAAGCATATATCAAATGCTTTAGCATACTTGTAATATGAATGACATAAAGTAACACTTCTTCGGATGGAGACAGGCCACTGGAACTTGGTGCAAATTGAACATGAGTGTGTAATTGGACAGCACAACGCGTTGCCTAGTGTGCAAGAAACTTGTGAGGGACTGGAAAAACTGTTACAGTGATAAAAAAAAGAAAAGCAAAAAAACCGAGGCATGACCGTGGGCTAAAACGACTAGAACTTGAAGGAACAAATTCACAGATGGTTCTGGCACAAGGAGCTGCTGGTCGAGGCCTATGAGCGGTTCAGTTATATCCGAGCATGAAAAAAATATATGCATCTGTGTTGTTTTTTCATCTTCAGGACACTCTTGTGCCATTTGTGACTTATATCCGACTTATATATTCAATTCTGTGTCTACCCTGTGTGATGAAGTAATGTATTGACTATCTGGAACTGAATTTGTAACATTTTCTGTTTGTTCCAAAAACCTTCCTCCTTTCACATCAATGGGAATGTGTTGAGACTAAAGCGTCATTTACACAACATTTTCAAGTGAAAACAGAAAACCTTTTGAAAACGGCCTCCAAGGTGGAACATTTTGAAATCGGTCTGACTCCATCTCTGTGGAAAAACACAACTTTTCGGAAACGCTGCTCCTGCGCACGGGCACTACAGCCATAATGAATAGTTCTTTTAGTAGATGGACAATAACAACAACATTTGCCTCCAGAGTGTCATGACTCCCAGTCCATATTCTCCTCCAACTTGGTAGTTTTATAGTGTTAGCAATTCAACTTCATCATCTGTCCATATGCATAACTGTGTACTCACCATTGTTAATGTCACATAGCGTATCTTTCTCTGCAGGCATGTGTTTGTGTGATTTCCTTGAAAAAAATAAATAAATACAAGACAGCACCCACATGAAAACTCTTCTTTCTGGAGTAAACAGACATGGTTTTCAGAATGTTGCTAAATAAACAAGAAATGTTTCTGAAACACAAAAATGATGTGTTTTCACTTGAAATGTGTTAACTGGGCCTAATTACTGAATTACTGTTTTTTTTTTTAATTGGAGATATTGGTTAAGTTTGACTGGGTCATTGCAGGTTAGTCCTTAATTCACCTTCAACACACATTCTCCTCAGCCAGTGTGTTGGCCAGCGTACCTGTGTGTGTGTGTGTGTGTGTGTGGGTGGGTGTGTTTGTGTGTACTTTTTTTTTATCAAGTTTGTTTAACTGTGAACGCATGTTTAGCTTTTTTTCAGTTTTTTTTCCCACACAGAATGGCTCACTGATTAATATTAATATTGACTCTAGTGATAAAAGGATTGTTTTTCATGTAATTTCCATCTGCCCTTCAGCAGGCCAGACAGCCAGCAGCGAGCACGCGGGCTAATCCTCCCACCTCTCTGCAGAGACCTGCTTGTTCAGGTGATGGCATTATTTAGGCCGGCTGACATGGCTTAAACACTCTGCTTCCAACTACTACATTATAACCAGGTCATTCCAAGGTGAACATTGTGTGTGTGCGGATGCTGTGAGAAGCTTTTGAGGGGGTGAGAAACGCCACTGACCTCTCCGGTTTTATGCTGTCAGTTTGAGCTCTACATGTGCTAGAAAGCAGGGGGTGCCTGTGCTCCTACTCAGGCTATGTAGTAAGATGAAGTCAGTCATTCATGCAGCGCTTCATCAAAAATGACCTCATGGACACGAGCAACATCTCAGATCGAAGTAATCGCACAACGATAGAGCCAAGCAAGTCCTTGAGTAACAGAGCATCGACAGTCCTACCTGATAAGTAGAAATGACATCTTTACACAGGAAACTATGTTGGGCTATCGAACCATATATTATTTGTGTCTAAATCCTGGATTATAGTTTTTTTCTTTGCTCTAATAAGCTCCTGTTCTTTCACTGGTGGTGCCCGGCATCTTGAATTTATTTTACAGTGAACCATGAAATACATACGAAGTAGGATTTTTTTTTTTTTTCATAAAGGAGAGACATCATGTCTATTGATATTAAAATTTTGATCTATACTTAATACTTGAATAATGATTGACATGATGCCTCTTCTGCATGAAAAAAAAAAAATCTAAAGTGAAGAAAAGAAGTCTTATTGGACAATATAGAATTAAAAATGTGAAGTAATGACCTGAATCAGTTACAAAATCCAGGTTCACCAGCATATCTCTGTTTCCTCAATGTAATACCGTCAACAAATAATAATAGCCTTGCAAAGACATGCAGGAGGAGGAAAAAAAAAAATAGGGAGACTGAGGCTACAACGAACTGATAAGTTCCTATCATTCACACTATTATTCTTTTTATGTCAAAATGTCATAATAAAAATGATAGATAAAAGATTATAATAAATTAATCAATAATGATGTATTACATACAAAACATGGGTGCATACAAAACACCCATGTCCACCTATTAATGGCATTGTTGAACAGTCACATATTCAGACTATAACCAAATATAGGCTAAGACTAGAGCATAATTTAATGTAATTTACAATGGGAAATGTTTACAATATGTTGTATTTGCATTTACCTTTGAAAACTTTGTTAAAAAATAAAAGTTAAGTGTAGAATCATCATCATCATCAGGAATAATTACACTTTGGGGCTTGGTGTGTGGGGTGGCGTGGGGATGAGGTGTTTCCCAAATTGCTTTTTCTTGAGCCACCCAGAGTGTCTGGAAACATCTCTGGTTGCGAGCATGATAGAGCGATGCGTACGGTAGCTTGTAAGGGATTTCATCACATGTAACAAAGTATCATTCTATCGGTTGAAAAGTCTGATTATTGGCTACTTCAAAAACAAGACATTTGGTCACTCTGTGGTAAGGCTAAGTGCAAGCTACTACTCACATGGTGCTTTATCTTATGACTTCAGCCATCTTTAGCCATGTTAGGGGAGGTCAAGCCTATGCTATGCGAGAATACAACAGCCAAGGGTCGGTCTGCTGAGTGTCCGACAATAACCTCAATTTGGGGCATTTGAACCCAGCACATGTTGAGGGTGCCTGATGAAAAAGGCATAACTTGGAGGAATCTTCAGGATAAGGTAATTTGTCATTATGTCAAGGGGGTTGAGTTCACATTAGGCCCGGCAATTACTCTAGTCATTAGGCCTAATTGTTGGAGAACAAAATGAAAGAAATGTCCAGAAGATGTACCGAGGTCTCTCTTGCAAGAAGGACGGGCACACACCAGTGTTGTGCACAGAAAAACAAGCATTTCAGTCAATTTTGAGGCAACAATTGACCAATTCTACATGTCTCATAACATCTATGGCAAAAAGGTAGAGTGCAAATCAAACATGCAAAGTCCACGCTGATATTCATCTGCCAGGATTACAAAATGAACCTTTCTGCTGGATCATGTCATCGCTAACTTCTGAATAGAAGTCACCCTTGTTATACCCTTGTTTCTTGTCACCCTTGACAAGAGACAATGGGGTATATTTCCAGAAATGCACCCCAACACATCAACAGATTTCAATGCTATAACACATAGCATTAAATTAGATTAGCAGGACCAACTTGTTCTTCCTATAGCTTGCTGCATACATTTTTTTCTGGTTGCATTTGCTGTTTCTACTAGATGCCATGCTATACTTACACAAGATTGTCCCCCCCCCCCCCCCCCCACCCTCTTTTTCCTTAGTGGATATTATTCACAAGTATGGACAAAAACGCTGAGTGAGAGACTGAAGTTGCAATTTCACTTCCAGACGTAGGGAAAACAGAGCTCCCAAGACGACCAGTGAACTTTCTTTAAATGTTTAAAAAAGAACAGTAGTTAATTTTACAGAGTCACGAAAACATTTTGCATATATAGCGAAGACAAATGGTATTTATTTCTGTGCTAATAAGAATAAATTTCTCATGAGACAGGTTTTGGAATAAACAACATAATGCACAGCGGACCGCGTAATAAAAACGAGATTTGGGGGGAGGGAAAAAAAAAAATGACAACAAAAAAAATGTAAGAGACAAAAAAAATAAAATAAAGACAATTTAGAATGCAGCAGATGGGACTCAAATGCTGACCTCCACATACGAACCCAAGCAGACAACACTTTATGTGTGTGAATGTGTAGAAATGGGGAAAACAAGGGGGGCTGTTTAACTGAGTACCCCTACTTATTTTTTTAATTATTCAGTTTGCTTCCCTCCCATGTTATTTTCTCCCTCAGAATGTTTCAGCGTGGTTTTGTGGGCGTAGGGGCTTTTGATGCGCTCCGTTGACTGCTCAGATTATTGCGATTCATCATTTGTTTATATTCTCGTTGAGAAAAGGGGGACGCTTCCATTATTGTGTTATAATTTCCTGCCTAAGAGGTTACAGAAAGCCAGAGTCAACTTTTGCTGTGCTCTCGCTCGCTCCCAGACTGAGCTCTTACAGTTTTGACCAAAAGTCCAAGACATGAGACGCTTGCTGTGAATGAGCGCCACTCAGATTTCTTCATTTCAAAAAGCTGAGCTACAGAGACCGACGATAGCAGGGGCTGATGTCACTGTTGCTTCAAGAAGGATGGAGTCCAAAGACGGCAGCTCTTTCTTCTTTCGAGCTTGAAAAGCAAAGCAGAGAGAAGAAATACAAAAGCTATTTATACAAGCGGTTCAATCATTTTCTTTTATCTGTATTTGAAAGGCGATTGTGTTTGTCCATTTTGATGCGATTTTATCGAAATATTTCCAAAAGGTTGGGACAGCTGCATTTTTGCAACTGCTACAGTAGTTTTTGTTGACAATACTCTGGAACAGGCCTTTCCAAAGTGTGGGAAGATAAAAGAAAGAAAAAAAAAAGAATCTTTGTCATGGAGCTTGAACTACATCACGCCCTCAGAACTCTCGCTGTGCTGCACATGCCTCTTCTCACACCGAGTTGTTTAAATGACCTCACAGTGTTCTTTACATACTAAAATAATATTGTTGGAATCCATCAGCAATGAAATGCTTGACTCCGCTTGCATACATTACATTCTTTTGTAATTTATATTATCCATTTGTTAATATAGTCTGTCACTGTCAAAAGTGTTTCACTAAAGCTTCTTTTAGAATTTGACATAATGACAGTAAAAATACATTCAGCTCTACAACTGTGTTTTATTGGGATCATCAATAGTTTTATCCATGCTTGACCCTTCCATTTCATACATCATCCATCCATCCATTTCATACATCATCCATCCATCCATCCATCCATCCATCCATCTTTCTTCTGTACCACACGTTTTACAATGGGCAAGGGCGGGGTACACCCTGGACAGGTCGCCAGTCCATTACGTGCAACTGCAGAGATATCACGACATACAATTTTAGTTCACCAATTAACCTCACATGCATGTTTTTCAGATCAATAGTTTTGCTCTCCACTCTCACTTTCATAATTTGTTCTCAATAATTAATAAGAAAATAAATGTTGAAATGAGTCTAGTGGTGAACTCGTGCTTTAAATGGTCTGCGTGAGAAATGTGGGTCGGGTTGTGTTTTTTCTATGTGAAAGGCATCACTTTGACTGCATCGGGTTGAAATTACGCACCCGTCAGACGGCAGTTCGCCTCCACAAGACAGTAACTGAGTAGACTGCAAACAATTGTGTGGGAAGTTAAAGAGATGTCATCCAGATCCAGTTTAACCATCACTGATGTTTTCAAAGTGATCATTAAAAAATACAACAAGGTGGCCTGTGGGCTGAGTCAGGTGAAAAAAATGGAATATATAATGGAATATATATATATATATATATATATATATATATATATATATATATATATATATATATATTCCATTTTTTATATATATATATTTCCTTTTTTTCTTCTTTTTTTTCTTATATATATATATATATGTGTGTGTGTGTGTGTGTGTACTATATATATTACTAAACGTCAGCCGTGTAGTGTGTGCGGCCACGCTCAGACTGGTTTGACACGTTTAAGCTTCTATCGCGATGGGTCTTGGGAAGATAATTTAGCTTATAATAACTTACTAAATTGAAGGTTGTGGCTTCAAGAAGTTGACACATTGAGCACGGATGCTTTGTAATTGTGCTAAATGTCACATGAATTATTGTGTTTTTTTTAGGCTCATTGTCTCTACTCCTTTGGAACGCTGGAAACCACCACTCTAGAAAATGTTAGGATCCAAAGATACACAAAATGAAAGAAAGTTGACAGTTTTGCTTCATATAGACTGAGAGATGTTGAATGGGTGAGTGACACGTTTGGACTAATCAATGATTAGTTCAACACCTGGACCATCCTACTTTTACTTTTTGAGAAGACAACTTGACAGTATTTTACATAAAAATAAGTAAGGTCTGACCTGAAAAAGACATCTGGAGGTGAAGAATATTTTTAGTTCAGTAATAATGGCTTCATAATGATGTGCTCAAAATATGAACTACTCCCTCCTTGTTCCATAATAAATGCAACATTTTCAGTGCTGATAACAAGGTGGGTGGCCCATCTCCCCATAAATGGAATACACTTGTGTTGGGATGACAGTGTGCACCTTGGACAAGCTCCAGCTGTTGATAAATGTGTCAAATTGAAAATAGGTCTAACACCCTTCATGCAAAGAGGCAGTTCTTCCATTGATCTGCATTTGCTACAAATCAAGACAACCCCCCCCCCCCCCCCCCCCCCCCCACATGATAATTATGTTTGAAGTGAAATCTGTTTTACTTTTGGTGTGTCATCCCATTTTGATTAGTCCTCACTGTCTTAGTTATTATTGTGGCACAAAGATGTCTCTCTTTGTGGCTATTTTTGTGATAAACACAACAATTGTGAATGAAATGAGACACAAATGAAACACCAACGCATGGTTTCAATTTTATGTTATCTTTATTGGCAAGTGCATTATTGTTTTCAAGTGATTATTGAGTAAAAAGTATAAGTAACAGCTGCAATTCTCAGATTTCTTTTTTTCCCCTTGCTTCAATTTTTGGCAAAGCCTTGAGCTGACATGATTTAGCATTGGTGCATTGGGATATTTATTTTATTCAACATACATACCATCCTGGCTTTTCTGGAAATAAGGTTACTCAGAAAAAAAAAAGACTCCATTGAAATAATATAAATAAATAACTGAATCATTTGAAGTGGAGCTACTGTACATAAAAATGAGGTTAAACACCTCACGTGCACCTTGAAGCGATCCAAAGATTAATGCTTAACACCAACTCGCTCCCGGCCTTTCAGTGGAGGCAAATATTTTGCCAGCTCATGACCCTGAGGAGTACTGTTGCAGAATTATGATGCTCTGCACAGCGCTGATACTGGGCAATAACATCATACACCTGTCATGGTGTATTGCGGAGGTGGCTATATACGCCTTGTCATGTTAACAACGCAATAAACGTGATGCAGAGAGACCAGGATGCTGTTGCGTAAAACCGTGTCTCCTGGTATCGGTTTGGAGTCGTCTTGTGTTAAGTCACGCAGGCCGCAGCCACGGAAGCTAACTTGTTGGATAAATGATGATGCCGGCTGGCCGGGAGGCAGAGCGGGGTCGTGACATTGTCTGGAGAAGCCCCGTGGCTATGTCAACACATTCACGGCGGGGCGTTGTGTTGTGGTGTTGGAAACTGAGCTTTCAGGTGCTTCGACTCTTCTTTTCTATTTTGTTGTCTTCTGATTAGGGCCCCCCCCTTTAGGGACAAGCCTCTGGGCATCTCTTCTCTGCCCTGCAATAATAATATAGATCCTCTAGGCTCCCAGCCAAATCAAAGGGCGTTTCTATACCTGATAGACCATCATCAGCATATCTGCAATAACATTATCAAGAAAAATAAGGCTTGGCAAATATTTTAAGGGTTATCCAAGCTTAGTGCAGTAGTTAGCATACGCTTTCTGATCTGTCTTGGGGCGATATCACATCAGAATAATGAGGACAGATATATTCCAGCTTTGGAGACTCTGCAAAGCAATCTTCGGACATCTTGGCTTTAACTTGCAGTATAATTCATTCAGTGGCTTGCAGAGAACAATTCCATATCTCCATATCAGTGTATGTTAAGGAGGAATTACTCATGTGAGATCACTATAAGAACTGTTATATAATAGCCAACCACTTGAAGTAAATCCACGCAAAGAAATCTGTGAGACTGAAGGTCTATAAGGGAATTTTCTGAGATTATTTGGTGAGGGCCGTGACAGCAACAATGGTGCATAGACAAGATAAGCTCTACTCAGGACAGAATATAGGCATGCATCTATAGAGACATGATGAAACGAAGTGTTGAGAATTTCAGAAAATGGCATTCTGTACTGTATACTTTCTCTAAGATCTATTTTCATGGTTCAATCCGAAGAGCCATCAATAGCATTTTACTCAAAGAAAAAAGAAAAATGACGAGAAGGTGGCAGCCAAGCTGAATAAACAAAGTGGAATGTAAATTAAATCCTAAATTAACCTGAAATACCTGCTGTCATCAAAATGATAATGTGCAATTACTTCATTTTGTGATGTTTGGGATGTTGAATGCTTAATGAAACATGCGCAGTATTGTCCATTGAAAATATCCCCGTCTCCTCCGCGCTTGCTGTTTTATCATCGTGTTCTCCTGAGATAATTGATAGATTAATTTCAGTCCAATATGCCATTTAGAAGCATCCGATTTTTGGTACGCTCATATTTCATCCAAATGCCCATTCAAAAGGTGACTGGCAATTGTCAGTGTAACAAGTTGTTATTTGCCCTATTGATCTGTTGACGAACGTCAAGGAGGCAGATTTTATTAATACAAGCTTATTGGAGGGTGAAACGCAGAAGGGAGGGAGATTAATGTAGAATCGCAGGAGGGGTGCGGATAATGAGGGACTCTTCTGCTGAGACCAGATAATGACTAATAAATCTCATCCGGTAAGTATTTGAATTTCGTTTGTCTTTGTCTCAGATTGTAAAGGGGCACTTTTAGCACAGTGTGTTATTTTATGAGCGTCTGGGTGGCAGGTGGCAAGAAGGCAGTGCAAGAGTGGCGAATACTGGGATCTATTCAGGGCCTGTGTGCTTTATTATTTATGAGGAACAGACAAGACATTCGGTTTATGTTGTCACACTTACATCTCAATTGCTAATGCATTGCAGATGTCTACATACTAGGCAACTTTCAATGGAAAACTTTTCATCACTTCTGCCATGTTTATTATATAACCTACTTTTATAGGTTCATCTGTTTCATTAGACAATTTTCCATTTTTAAATGTATAATATGTCGATAGATAACCATTGCAACACAATTCAGTCTTAACTCCTTTCAATAATACATTATTACGTATTCTATTCCTGTCTATTCTATTCTATTCTATTCTATTCTATGTTCACCAATTGCTGCTGCAACATGTGGTATTTCCTAACTGTGGGACTAGAAAAGGCATATCCAGTCTAATTTAATGTAATTATTTTTAGTTTTTAAAGGTATCTAATTAACATGATACATGACCAAGACATCTGTTCATCTTCTAATTATAGTAAAGATACAACAGTGACCTATTATAAACTACTTACCCAGTGCTCACTTTACAAACAAAGTGAAATTATTCACCTTGAACACTTAACCTTGGTCCATGAGCATTTCTTTATTTTCTATGACAACGTTTATTTGTTGTTGGTTTTTTTTGTTTGTTTTTTTACAAAAGCACTATTTAAAAGTAAACATACCACAAGACAAATTCAAATTCTATCCCTCCATATTCTATAACTCTTCCTCCAATTCAGGGTTGCTGGAGACGATCCAAGCTGGCAGTGGATGAAGGCAGGGGGCACTGTGGACAGCTCACCAGGCCATCAGAGGAAGAACACAGTGACACCGATAATCCCATTCACACCTACGTACAATTTGAGAAAGTACCAGATGAAATCTACATGTTTAAGATCAGAACATGCAGACACCACACAGAGAGGCCCGGCCAAGGACTCAAACCTATGGACATTCTCACAGTGAATCCATCAAATCACTCAAATAAGCAATACAATTTGTAGTCTCAAATACGACACCCATTTCTACCATATTGAAGTTAATGGCATTCCACCATTTCAGTGTTTGCTATGCACCAAAAAGCACTAACTCATATTGGTTAAACATCAAGCATGAGCTTGCATTGTTTGGACTCAACCTCACTTCGCAGTTCAACACAATAGTTTGCTTACTCTGTCAAATAAAGGAAGGTGTTAGAGTCATGTAACTAGCTCTATGCTTGGATACTTTTGTCATTTCATGCGAAAAGTTTGTGCTGTTGAAATGCCTAATATTTACCTCCTTCATCAGAGTGATTTTGCTGCTTTGTATGAATCCTGAAAGCCTCAGGGGCAGCCTGAAAGGCTTGGGGGCAAAGATTGTGTCTCTGAAAATCTCTCAAAAACGTAGACGAAATATGCACTAAAGAAGCACCTCCGTCAGTCTTTGCAGAACTTCCTCAGGGACTGTATTTTATATAAGCTGCTGTTGAGCTACATACAAAGAATGAAAAGTGGGAGCAATTTAAAATTTGACCTCACTGTGTAAATCCACCGCCCTAAATAAGAAACACAAGCGCCACATTTTCAATTGGTTTGATTTTGAGGCAGATGTAGAAACTCAGGAGACATGCAGGCAATGCACAAATTCAGCTTTGACTGGGGCGACTTGCAGGCTTTTGAAGTAGCACAAGAGTCCAAGAGTGGAGAATCTATCAGTGTCGGGGCACCTTTCAGTCAGTGCGTAACTGTATGAATGTTAAACAAGGCATTGTTGAAAGCAGGCCTGCGTGCTCAGCAAACCTTCCCTGAATAAATAAAGCTTAAAATAGAGAGAGGAAGACATGCGACGAAGGTCATGAGACAGATTCCATGATCTTGCAACTTCACATTACGCACCGGCTGCTTGCTGAGACACCAAGGCAGCCCATTAAATAGAATTTAATATAAAGAAAGAAACAGTATTTCAGGGGCATAAGCCAAGGCTTTGGCAGGAAGGAACCGCATTTCACAGAGTGCTGTGCAACTTTGTCAGGTAAACGTGACTGTTAGGGACAAGCGAAGATTGATGGAATCTTTTTTCCCCTTGGCTCAGCAGTCTTTGATTTCCACAGCACGCGGTGAGAAGGAAGGAGAGAGGGAACGAAGGAGGAATGATAGATCGGAATTCATGTCATTTATATCCCTAGGTCAGTCTATCACACGACTGAGTGAGAGAGAATGAGAGGCGGGGAAAGAGAGGGATGGCGAGACACGGCTACAGTCTTAAAATATGTGAAATGTCTGTGTTTGCAGCAGCAGCAGCCTCCTGTGCAATTTAGGGCAGAAAACCAGTGTGTGGATTCAAACATTTCGGTAAAACACAAGTGCAGCGATTCATTAACATCTGTGTGCTTTTTTGTCTGATTGAATGAAACAACTCCGTTCCAGTCCTTGAAGCATAACCGTGTAGTGCTTTTCAATTTCCACCTATTGCTTGCCTCGCCGTCAGGAGGCAATGCAAGGAAGATGATTTGGGTTTAAAACAGAAGTGGTTCTCCTGATAATTGCTTCTGTGGAGACATTGATTGATAAAAGCCCTTAGGGTCGCCGGGCCAGACTGAACGACAGGCTTTTCCTAAAACAGAGACACAGTGGCTGCTGGAAAATGCCATTGCCTATTGAATTATACTGTATTTTTCATTGTCTTTCAGTTTGAGTCAGTGGCAACATTTTTGCTCAACTGTACCTGTGCATTTCAGTGCACAGGTTTAGTAGAGATATGTTGTCGTTATTTTTGGGGTCATGACCTCACGGTTGAGAAAAATACCTCGCTTTTTTTTTACACTAACGTAGATCCACAGAGCAGCAATTTATCATAGTCTCTCTTCGATAATCCAGCATGAAAAGCATGTTTCCATTTGATTAGAAAAAATAATTAGCTATATCTAAAAGATAAAGATTTGACTCTTATCTGTCAAAGGCGTGTGAATAATTTGTGGGAAATAACAGATTGCATGTATTGTGTCGCAATTTATCATTGAAAACATCCGATTTCAGTGTGAGCAAATGCTTTGCTATAATTCGAGCAACTGTTGACACATGTTGGATGTACTGTAGTACAGGGTATTTGTAGAAAACACATTAGATGATGAAAGCTTTTGCTAAGGACACATTTTTAAAAGCAGCTTTCGTTGTGTCATGTGAATGAGTATTTTTTTTTAATTTTTTATGCTTTCTAGAACTTGGTAATGCAAACAGATAATCAGCAAAACACTTGGTAGAACATGGTGAAGATGAGCACCTGGAATTCAAACTGAACATAAATATAGGGAAGACATGTGATTTTGGTGGCAAAAGAAACAGTGTGGAGTCTTTTGAAACTTCTGTTTCTGTCATTTTTTTACTCTTTGGTTTCCCGCTGCTGATATTGTGCTGTAGTCCTGGCAACCGTTTCTCAGATTCTCTAAATCCCCTCGTCTCTTTTACTCCCTCTGCTCTCTTCCCCTCCATTTCATTTTTCATTGCTCTAAATTTTAACGTTTACCGGGCAAAATGATTCTCCCAATTCCAACTCTTGAAGAGCCGTTACCCCAAAATCAAATTGAGACGAGTATCACTCAATTGCTTTTTTGTCTCCCCTCTAGCCTTGTTCTCCCTCTCCTGCTTTTCGACTCTCTCTCCCTCGCTTTCCCCCCTTTGTGCCTCCGCTCTCTCTGTGTTCATGAACCCGCCCGACTTTCTCTGTTGAGTGACACGCCTTTCAATCTCTGATGGATTTTCTTTGCCTCCTGTCTTTTTATTCCACCTCTCTCCTCCCACACATGCACGCACGTGCACAAACACAAATTTGATGTCGTTAAATGCTGCAATTGTACATCTTACCACAGCCAGAGATTGCTTCCATGCTGTTACCCGTCCATCCCATTCACTGTGCAAACATGGAATATGAGTGCCACCCGTCCAATTATTCGGCCATTTCCTCTGTGGTTTGTTCGTGCCGATTTGGAGTTCAAAATGAGAACACTCAGGTTCATATTTACACGGGCAAACAATTGCCACATCCCTCCACAACATTACAGCAGCATGTTAAATGACCTGTCAATTGTGTCGCTGCAGCCAAATCCTATAGTTGCCATAACCAGGCTAATTCTGTGTAAGCCCATGTATTGGATCCTGCTGTGGAGGAAAAACCCACGAGCTGTTTCTGCACGTGTTTATCCACAAGACACATTACTCATCTGAGTGTTCATCCACAGACTGAAGACATCAACCATTTCCCATAAGTGAAGAGTTTGTTCATATGCAAATGCACCTCTCCTAATCCTTATTATTCTGTATTTGCATGCAGCTCTGAAGATACCTCACCCCCCCCAACCGGCTTTTCATCATACAAAACAAAGGTGTTTACATGGAAGCAGTAAGAGATTTCAGGCACTGCAGAAATGCAAATTGGACACCAGTAAAAGTCAGTAGCCACTAATCCATTTCCCATGCATATTCACATTGCACCACCTCTTTCACAAATCCGAATGAAATGTCAAGACATGATAAGATCCTGGGAAGCTTGTAAGATTGCGTTAAGTAGGACAAATGTCCATGAAATAAACATCTTGTCATTGAATCAGTATTACAATAGTTTAATGAACACAGAGAAATGTGATTCGAATTCTGGGGTCAGATTACATTATTTTTTTCTCTCATCAACATGTCAACATATGTGAAAGTTACAGTCTACTGACTCAATATTAAGCTTTCATGAAAACATATGGTGCCGGTCTGTGTATTTTGATCAATATCTTTGATCCAATCCATAAACATGATACTGTGCAAAAGCAGAAAAAAGTAAAAATTTTCATTTTCAAAAATGTCAGATCTGGTACAAGACACCCTCTAGTGGATGAAGCAATTACAGCAAGTCTCGCAGAAGACCAGATTAGGGGCTATACAAGATTCTTGACTATCCTTATATGATGTAAAAATCGATTTTGTTTTAATAATGTTTCCATTAAGGGTAGAATTCTTTTCAACCAAAAATCATTTTTTCAGGCTCACAGTCGTGCGGATAATGTCTCCCATTTCTTTGTTTTTATGTTTGCATTTATCTATGTATTTATTCATAACACCTGTGTTTGTTTCCTTTGTCGCATCTCAGACACGATTTACATTTTAAGCTTAACTAAAGCTCAGAAGTGTTCTGTTGCCAACAATTGGGATACACAACATAAATGTTCACTGCATGACAGCTGCTTGGTAAAGTTGTGTGTCCTCACCAGCAACATAGCAACTCCATCTGTGTACACTGTGTTTCCCTTTGATAACACCTGCCGGTATGACTATCTATGTCATAATTGGTGAGCAAAAACAGATGCTTTCATTATGAGCTCAAACAGACACTAAAGCCATGGTGTAACATGCTGTAATGTAATACTTCAAGTGTGAAGTAAATGAACAATAAATTAACATTTTGTTGAAAGCACAGCTTGCATACATGAAGGAAAGATTTTCTGTTATGTTCAAAATCCTCGATGGGACCCTCAGCTGTTAATATGGAAGCTAAGGTGTACACTAAAAAGTCCACATATTTCTACAGTCCCAGTCCTGATCCCATGTCACAACATTGCCAGTATCTGCTTATTATCATTGATCATCTGACCATAAAGGTATGGCATCATACTTTGAAGAAACAATATTTACATCTTTCTGGAGACAGTATTATGACACCCTTCCAGTTTCATACAATTATTGCATGTAATGTGTTTTTAATTCGATTTGAAAGCAGCAACCAGAACCTGATGTTTGAATTTAACGCCATGTATAGACTTCTCATTAGTAACAGCATTTATAGAAATGTTATCACCAACAAACTAACCTCTCAGCTCCCAGCCTGATTAAAACATTTATTAAGACATTAAAACATACATTTATTTAGATTTTATGCTTAGGGTACTGAACTGGGACATTTGCACATAAATGTGAGCCACTAAACTCTATATACCCACAAATATAAATCAAAACAACATGCTGATTGGTTGACCTACGTAAATTATGTCTCAAGTCAACAATTAATGTCTCAAGTCAACTTGTGATTGTGTATTTGTTGTGTATGCGGAATATCCAACATGTGTTGCTAGTTTAAAAGCTGTGAGGCAGCTTATCTGAATGCATGTCTTCTTTCTTGCTTGGCCTGGCTATTCATGATAAAGTGAGGAGCTAAACCATGTGGGAGAAGCTTAAAGCAGAGGCAATAAGCTTGAGGAACCAGTTGAGGGGTGTCTGAGTGGGATGCCCTCTGGCTCTTTCCCATTAGAAGTCTTCCAGCCATGTCCACCGGGGACAAGGCCCTGAAGTCGGCTCAAAAACCTGCTGGAGAGATTACCGACCTGAATTGTTGAAAGTTTGCGTGACTAAAAACCCATGCGATCTTGATAATATGACACGGTCAACCTTAAGAAAGTTGAATATCTGCGTGTTGCCCTTATCGGGCAGGCAATGTTTCTGCCCTAGTGGTGATTTTGTGTCCAGTCTCAGGTGATTTTTGAGTTTTTCATGTGCTGTGGTTAAGTTGTCAGCCATATTGATTTACTGAAGCAGCAGTGTGAGTTGTCTTTGTTATATGTGTTTGTTCCAGAGAGCATGGAGAAACATGCCTGTCAGTGGAAAACATGTGTTGTCCAAGTAAAAGTTACTGAGGTTTGATAGGATCGTTTCAGTCTGGTCTCCACCCTCATCAAAGTCACCAACCAACAAACCAATCCCCTGATTATACCTGCTTCTGGACTATTATCCATTCTCCTCCTCCTAGATCAGAGTGCAGCTTTTGGCACCATCTCCCACTCCACCCCCCTTGACAGATTAGCTTCCTTTTGGCCTATCCAACACGCACGTCGACTTGTTCAAATTATATCTCACTGTTCACATTCAGTCCATTCAGTAAAATCTGTTAGATCCCAACTATCTCCTCTCTCTCATCCGTTGTCCCCCAGGGCTCTGTTCTAGGTCCCATCCTCTTCATTGTCTCTCTCCTCCATCTTGTTCATAGCTCTACAGATAACACTCAGTTCTACCTATCCACCTTTAGAACAAGCATATTCAAACCTATTGATTGTTGGTCTACTGCAAATTCCAGCTTTATTTTTTTAATGCTGTTTTTAAAAACTATTTAACACCTTGGGTGTCCTGAGAGGCGCTAATAAATATAATCTATTAGAACTGTGGCTATCTACTAAACTACACTTCTCAAAGGTAGGGCAGAATAATCTGCACGTGTACAATACTGGACGTTTGTGCTATTCAATGAATTTATGACATGCAATTTGATTTGCAATTTCTAAAACCATTTGTGCTGTTATGATTTGCATAACACATCGGAATTGGAAGGAGCAAATCAGCTCAACTTTTAGCAGAAATTGCGATTTCCTTCTTGTTTATCTTACAACGATGACTTTGTGACAGATGATCTATCAGATTCATATCCGATGTGGCGCAGACAATAACACACACACACACAAATCCCTTTTTTACATGCTCCCGTTTGTACGTGTTAGAATTCTAAGTCACCTGCAGAATCGTGCAAACGGAAACTGCACTGTGTTTGCGTAAGCACACAACAATTTGCGCTCTTTATTTGGTGTCATAGTAAATTAGGCAATAAATATCTCGGTTGGTCAGGGAGAAGTTTTGGTCCCTCAGAGGAGGAATGCAATAGTGAAAGAATTAGAGGACAGGAAAAAAAAGAAAAGTGGCTTGTCGTCTCTGTTGTTATTGAAATCAAAACTGTGAATGGAAAAAAAAAAAGAGTGATACTTCCTGATTGTATGCGGGCCGATGAGCAAACTGTTGCCGTGTTCGTATTCTCCCCATGTCCTCCTCAGCAGGTGTTGCCGTTTGAAGGCACAGCTTCCTGTCAGACAGCTGAAAGGAGAACACTTGACAGAAAGAAAATATTCACTCAGCATATTTGTCACCTTTCTTGTTCCACTCATCTGACTGGGATGAGGAGACGAAGAGGGGCGGGTGGGGGCGGGTGGGGGTTGGGGGGGGGGGGGGGGGGGGTAACTTTGGAAAATCTGTTTAACATCCTAATTGGAAATGACAGGCACAGTGGCGCGTTCAGCCCTGCAGGGGAGATCAAAGAGCTGGAGCTCTGTGAGACGCAGCAGTATGGATCGGAACCAAACCGATCTCCTCTCGCCTCGACTAATTAACACCTGGCTGCCACTAATTAGCCAAATCCACTGACAACCGAGAAACGGGCACCTCCTCCAACACACAAGGAAAGCAGACAACTTGCCCCCGTACGAGATTTACAACTCGCCGTTGGACCTCGGGTAAATCCCAAAGGTCCCTACCTGTCTGTGTAAGCAAAAGTAGGAACAGGTGTTCTCCTCCCTCAGCTCCGCCACACGGAGAGGCAAATAACGCTAAAGTTAGTTCATTTGAAAAAAAATTCCCTCAAGGATTTTCTATCGCCAATGTCACCTCTTAAGTGGTCCAACTGGTGTTTCCTGCGGCGCGATGCGCATGACGGCCTTCGTCACAGTAAATTGCTGGGTTTTGACAAAAACTTTATCAAACCTGTTTACATTTCCACTCTTAACTATTATAAGTGAGTTTAGCAAAACCAAAGTACATTTACCAAAACTGATTAAGTCTCCTCGGGAGAGTTTGTGTGTACTATTACTTTAAGAAGCGGGAGAGTTTGTTTTCACAGAAAGAATTTCAGTGATAATTCAATACAGCATGAGAACATTTTTCAAGGACATGCGCTGGAAAAACAAACAACTGCAGTCACAGATGCCTAGACAACAAGAAAAAATGTGTTAGTTGACGCCATTGAAAAAATATTGTCCTCCCACGGACTACTCGGAATGCAGGAAGAATGAAGCAAAAAATTACTCCACATCCCAGGAGAAGAGAAAGAGTCAACTGTAACAGAGTGACACCATCAAGAGGCTTAACAATGACAGCAGTACATTTCAGGAGGGCACCAGTGGATGAACATGTGATAAGATCATCCCCATCCAAGAAGGATCTTGAAGGAGAAGGGTCACTGCGCCTCAAACACCTTGAAACAAGCCACCAAACCAAGAGTGGACGGGACTCAGAGCCCTCGGGCTTCACATGCCGGGGCCACCTCCCACACCCAAAAGGGACGTTCACTGCACCGCCGGGAGCCAAGGCTTCCCCACCACCCATCGTCCCCGATGCCATGACCCCAGTATTTAGCAATTCTTTTGTTTTCCGAGTTTGTTATATTTGTCTGTTTCTATTATTGGATTCCCATATTTTCACACTGTCTACTTTTGTTTATATGTGGTTATCGCGTTATATTTTGAAGAAATTCACTTTCCTTATTTCAATATTTTTTCCATTTAGTTCTTTCAGCTCTTTGGAGTTGGATGTTTTTCAAAAACTTTGGTCTGTAGAAACCTTTGTCAGGAACTCAAAATGCTGCTATGATGCAGACCAATAGACAAAAGTAAAAAAAAAAAAAAACGTGTTTTATTCTGACTTGAAGATGTTGATTTCCCTATTTTTGATTTCGTCATGTCACACCTGTGTTCCTCCATCTTATTGATTAGGTCCAACACTGATTGTACTAGTTGTGTCTCATTTTCTAACCCTAAACTATTTCTTCCCAGGTTTAACAACATTTGATGTTTAGCCGGGTAAAAAAAAAAAACATGTATCTACCATGTAGGGACAAAATCCCCAGCCTTGCTATTGTAAGAGTATAATTGTTGGACACTTTATTCAATAAACATTTTTTTTTTTATATCAAATTCTAGTGCAGCAGAAGTTCAAGGTTATCACAGGTTATCCACACATACATTTCAATTAAAAAAAAATTCATTCACTCCAGCATTTTACGTCCCTAATTACATTAATAGAATAACTCAGCATTTTTTCCAGTGTATAGAGAAAAGTGCACTGAAAGCTACTTCATCTAATCTATTGGCCTTCACTTTAGCCAGTTTGAACTCAGGAAGACAGTGAAAAAGAAACGAGGGAAATCTTATCGGGCCCACATGTTTTTGTAAGATTTTCTCTTTTTTTTTTCATTGAACAAACATCATCCTGCAACAAAAATATCGTCTAAACTCAGTGACCACAAATAAATTTTGTCAGTTTCAAGTTTTGTCAGCTTGTTTCTCTCACCGGGTCCCTTTCCATCACAACTGCTGTTCAAAGTTAGATGTAGTGTCGGCCCTGCTGATGGAAACTGACTTAGCTGTCATTTTGTACTTTAGTGGAGGAAGATACTGTGAGAAGACGCTCTATTGTATCAGTGACAGTCCAGGTAATGAGCGAGAGGACTGTTCTGCTGTCTGATTATGGGCCGTAATTAAATACATTGATCCCACAATAATAGGCAGCCGCAGGTTTCCTGCACTTGGAATACATCTTTTTTTTTTTTTATATCTCAGTCGCTCCCCCACTCATTCCCCCTCTTTCCCACAGGGGAGACATTTATACCACTATTGGTACGAAGCACTTACTACAGGTTATCAACTTTGAAAACAAATCTTTCCCCCAGTACCACGGCGAGATTATGAATTTTGGCTGAGTCATACTTTCAGCTTGCAGCTTTCATCTGTCCCTCCATCCCCGGTCAATCTGTTGAGCTGTTTTTTTTTTGTTTTTTTTTTGTCCATGTCCGTCTTGTCAGCCTCATCCTTTGACTAATCCTCCATTTCCTTCCCTCCCGCCTTCATCCTTCACTTCTTTTCTTCTCCGCAGTATCCAAGACAACCTGGCCTGGCTTCCGGGGTTCTACTTGCTTAGGCTCTTCTTCGGGGCTGATTTTCACCACGTCAAACATTTCAAATAATTCCTGTTCCACCTCCACAGAGACAGAACTTCATGCATCAAGTCTCAACGCAGTTGAGCATGTAGTGCTGAGCTATAAAGCAAATGTCACTGCGAACACACTGTGCAGTACTTTATATCATTTGACATCAAAAGTGTAATAAAGAAGAGTTTGAGCAGTCGGGCTGAATTTGAAATGAGCTTCACCTGCAGTATTAGATATTCACTCTTATTATTTTCACTATTGTCTCATGTATATATAATAGTTATTATTAATTGAAAACAACTACATTGTGAAATGTCTTGCTTCCTCATCAAGCACAACCACAAAACGGTCCAAGACAGAGACTCAGGAATCGAACTGCAATAGCATACAAGACTAGACAAGATAGGCTTGGTCCCCAAAATACTATAATTTTCTGTTGTAAACATGTTTCCAATTTATCTTTTACTCTTCCTGTTTTATTTATTCACCCATTTTTCTGTTAAAGTCCAAGTTCAGCGTGTGCGGCAAATGTTTACAAGACCAAAAATCTCTTTGCAAGAAGTCAAGTGCTGATTTTGATCTCACTTCCACCTTTAAACACACCACACATATCAATCTTGGACTCCACTGGTCATTTAGTAGACTTGGTCCTTAGCACCCCCACCGCCACACTGTGGTGTGACACTACACTCCCTGGCCCATAGAAGGTAGTGATGGTCAATGCAGTATGATCTTTCACAGTCATGGGAGAGTGATGAGGGTCACTAAAATGCCTACGGGTTGAAGACGATATTTGCACAAATATAAAGCAATCAAACATTAACTTAAGGTTTGGAATGTATGGTTGAATCTCAAGAGTTGAACAACTACAATTGCATGCATTTCCTTCTAATTGCACATTTAATTGAGCGTCATTTCAGTAAATGTGGCCTTATGCGAATGCTTCAGAGACTCTATCAAGTGTCTTTTTCCCCCCACTATAACACTGTACAGTTAAAGCAATTGGAAAATTTGATACATTCACAGTTCACAAGCACAACAAAAGCTGTTTAATCAACCGAGTCTCTCTGGGGAGTGTGATATATTAAGATATTATTTGCTTTGGCTTCTGAAAACTGGTGCGCCCAAAAGAAAAAAGAAATAAACCTGCATGCATTTTTAAATATATCGCAGATCTGGAGCTCTTTGTAAAGTCAGGCTTGTCCAAATAAGAATCGCATTCTTTTTGATAATGTGTGCAGTTTGACTTTGCAGCTGCTTAAATGGTGAAGGGATGATTTCTACTTGTTACTCTCGGGAGGCGCCGTTCAGTTCTTTAGAAGTTAGCAGCCTTGATGCAAACAAGAGCTTTACCAAAAATAACATGTCACAGCCTTTGAAAAAAAACCAGAAAAAAATAAAAAACAAGTTTCTCTTTGTGTGTTTTTCCCAATTGAAGTTAAGGTCTATTTCCTGCATTGAGCTCTCACATTTTTAGAGATCAGAGTTTTTTTGATGGCGAGGGAGAGGAGAGAAGAGCAGTCGAGAGCTTCGTCGGCAAAGACAGATTCAGGACGATTCCGGGATTTGAGTTCTTTGTCCTTGTAGATGACCACAAATGAGTCAGAGACTGCCGTCTGGAGCCGAAAAGATGAGATGTTCCGTATTGCTTTTGCCTTGACTTTCTTTTTTTGTGAACATGATCTAACCACGTGCAGCTATATATCAATGTAAATTGTAAATGTAAATGAGTGTGTAAGATGGGAAAGAAGTTCAGAAGATGAAACAGTTACTCTAGTCAAATTTCAGGTTTTGGCACTTTTGTCCATTATTTGTCCTTAAATCAGTCTTCAGTGTGTCATTTCCTCATGGCCATAGCTGTAAGGTGTACTGTTTAATATATACAACATACAGTATATACCAGAGAGTGAACATTAAAACAATTTGTTTTTCAGTTCCTGTTCTTATGAACCTTTCATTAAAATGTATGGTTGTTTCAACAAACTCCTGATAATCCTTTGCTTATGTACATAAACCGGACAGCAGTACTAACAAGTAGCTGCGTGTGGTGAGCGGAAGTTGCCTTGCTTCACTTTGATTTTTAAACGTTTTGGGCGAAGTTTGCTGGTGAAGTTGGTTCAATTCTGAAGGGTAGATGACATCAATCCCTCCAACTGAAAATGACACCCTCTATCACTTGGTTCAAAACACAGCGTTGGTACTTAACTGAGCCTCCATATTCATCAGGTTTCACAGCGTACAGTATGAAGATGATTGCGCTGTCCGAGCTCTGCAAGAGTCCAGAGGTCAGGAGCCATACGGCGTCGTGATGGTTTTCTCAACAGTTTTATCCCGGCTAGCTATTAGACCCCTGCTGGCACTCTCTCTGCCCTGCAGACACCAATGTGCCTTGATAAATTGTTTCCATTATGTAGATAAATTAGTGGCCTGTTACGGCTCTGAACTCTGCTATCCGGCTGTTGGCTCAGAGCAAGATGTCTGTCATCACACTGAATAAATGTCATTTCATAAGTCCATCTTCTTTTAACCCCGGAAGGATAAGAGAGATGGGGGGGGGGGGGGGGGGGGGTTGGATGAACATGAAAAACGAAGTAAATTAACTTGACCAGCAAGACTTCATGCATCTGAGCAAGAGTTTGGGATTTGATTACCCGGAGAAAGGCTTTCGATCTGAATGCGGGTGTAGAAGAAAGTGAAAGTAAAAAGATTTGTTTACTGTAGAGGTTCATTATCTGGCTTGTTCAGCGTTGGAGCACAGTTTCAGCGAGATGACTATTCATGATTGTTGTGCTGTTTTTTTTTTTTTTGTGAGATATTCACTCATTCATTTATCTTCATACTAGGCTTTTATCCAGCACAACTATCTTTATTGCGCTCCCGAGAAAACTAAGTTTGCGTGATAGCGTCTGTGTCGTCTGATAGACAATAAACTATCATACATATCATACACAGGGCATGAATAAGGAATTTTTGGTAGCAGTGTGGCATTTTGCTGCATCTCAATGTTCAGTATTAATCACATTATGCTTCAGAATTGCTCACACAGGGCTGGGAAACCTTATCCTAACACATTACTCTTTCTGGAAGGAGAAAACCATCAACAAATAAGCATGCTGAGTTCCCGTTTAAGAAACAAAACAAAACAAAACACACACCTACTGTTGGCATTTTTATCAGTCATACCGCCACAGTATTGCACTTGTGCATATTTGCAAATCAATCTGCTGGTGTGTGTGTGTGTGTGTGTCTGTGTTTGGGAGAGCAAATCAGCCCAGCCACAGTTGTGTTTGTGATCAGTGGAGGTTTGGTGCCCATTCTACCATGAAAATGCAAACACCAGAGGATGAAGCAGAGTTTTGTGCTCACATATGACCTCTGGTTAAGAGTAATGGCTCTTTGCAATGACAGAAACATGAAACCACAAGACATAAAATAATGTTTAAACTTTGTGTTGCTTTAGATTATATTAATGCCAAATATGTTTGGACCAAGGTTTGCTTCCTGAACTGTTAGCACAATTTGTCCTTTATACATGTGTGTGTCTTGCTTTTGTGCTCGGTCCTGTTTTCTGTTTCTTCTCACAGTTGCTTTTGTTTCATGTGTTCATGTTTTGGTTGCCCGTTCCATGTCTATGTTGTGTACAGTCTCATCTCAAGTACCTTCCTCACCCTGACTATGTTGATTACTGTCAGCTGTATTGGGAAAATGACTGAAAACATGTTATTCATTTCAATTAGCAGTTAGTGCCATCAGCAAGTAATTCAATAAATTTTTCATTGTTGAATAATGAAAGTAACAAACATATTTTCTTTTTCAGTTAATTTTTGTTGTGTGAATCAATTGATTGTAATTATTCATACAAAAATGGCTCTTTACTCATAAGCAAAGCAATTGGAATGACAAAATGTCCCTTTTACATGCCTTCAACAAAGAAACAGCACACGGTTTTAAAATATGAAACACCCAATATGCAGACCAATTATCTGTAACTTTAAACCTGAACACTATTGAGATATTGTGACTGAATGCATAAATTTCAGTTGAAAAATTTCTATTACAATTTCGGGCAATCCATTGGGCGCACTGAGGTTTATTGATTTAATCTATCAGAGCAACAGTTCTTTCAATAACCAGAGAGAAAATCATAAAATATGAAGGGCTGGTGCATCACTAAAAGGATTTCCATTTTGCAAATATTGTATCCCCAATCTCTGGGGCTATTATAAAACAACTGGCCATCCTCTATAACTTCTATTCAGACTTTGAGAAAAGCCACTTATCCACACTCCACCCAATGGACAAAATAATATTCCCTGCAGCAGCTCACACCTGAAGTGTCAGTTTTAATGTGAGCAATAGCAGACAGTTGCTGATATGAGTTCCACTGGACTTTTTTGGCAGCTTGGTTTGACTCACCGCGAGAGTGTGGGGGTCTAATAGCGAGACAAGAAATAATATTGTATGAAAAAAACAGAAGGGATGGCTCTTGACCTCTGGATTCGTACAGAGCTCAGAATCATATTAATTCTGCACATTGTGAAACCCGATAAATATTGAGGCTCAGTTTAGTATTAACTCTGTGATTCATATCTGGAACCAAGTGAACTGGCGAACTCTGTATTTTAGGGTACACAGTATATCTACAGAGGGTGTCATTTCCAGTCGGGGGGTTCATTCCAGCAAACGTCGCCCGCATAAAGATTTAAAAAATCCGAGGCAACCATCTCTCACAACACATAGCTGCATATTAGTATTGTTGGTAATTGCTGCAGTTTCTGTATTTAAACCAATAAATGTATTGTTTATGGCTATTGGGATTCGTTGACAATAAAAACAACTTTACGAAGTCTTGCACAGGACTTCAAGTGAAAATGGAAAACTTTTGTTGTGTTTCACGTGTCGATTAACAAGACAACGGCGCTTAGAGCTTCACTTTTTGAAAACAGCTCAGAAATTTTCTAAAACACTCTGGGAAAAATGTTTTGTTAAATGCTGCTACTGTGCATGTGCACCACGGGTGACTGAGTAATAGCACAGTGCTGATACATTCCTCAGATTAGCTGTGGTTGTTCTGGGAATCGTGAAGTGTTGCATTGTCTCTGCAAGGTCAAAGTGGTGGATGTTTTTTTTTACATTTTTATAGTGTTATTAACCAATACCATTTTTGTATCTAAATCGTGTAACTCTAGTGACTTCTGAAGGTTGCAAAGAAATATTCAAATATAATTCAAATTGATTTATTTTCAGGACTCTTGAGAAGAGTTCAGCTTCTGTACCACATGTGTACAGTCTAGTTCAAGGAA
Source organism: Lipophrys pholis (assembly GCF_963383615.2). Classification (NCBI taxonomy): domain Eukaryota; kingdom Metazoa; phylum Chordata; class Actinopteri; order Blenniiformes; family Blenniidae; genus Lipophrys; species Lipophrys pholis. The sequence continues at coordinate 13,154,282 of NC_137641.1, read as the reverse complement.
ATGCGAACCCACACATCTGGCACGCTCAAGAAGCTCAGGAGGCCAAAGATAAAACTAAAATTTGAATCCATGTGCCAGATAGGTCACTCATTAAATTCTCATTGTGAGGACCCCACTAAACTCTGAATTGTAGTTTTAAAATATTAATTTCAGTCTTGAGGCTTCAGGGAATTTCATCTTACACCAAGGTCATACTTTTATCAAAAAGCCATATTGAACTCCATCGTGTCGGGATTATATCTGCTCCTCTTCTTTCCTTTACCCCTCTCTGTCCTGTGCCTTGAACCTCTATCGTTTTATTATCTGTAACGCACGTCAAGTACCCTAAAGATAGCTTTTAACAAATATATTGATTTCAGAGAGCTTTATAAAAGCACAAGATGAACAACAACAACGACGCACTGCCAATAGACTCATGCACTGGGCACTCAACCAATTCAGAAGACTCTTGCCATTAATTCTCTCGTTTCCTGCTTCTTTCTCTCAGCTCGACTTCCTGTTCTCTCCCTTGCCCAAACCAGTTGCGGTCGGTCCAAACACAATATTCTCTAAAATATTAAGACTGTTATATGACGTGTATGCACTGTGAGAAACGTAAGTCAACTTCCCCAGAAAATTCAATTATAGATCAAAAGTACCCATTGGACACACAGTTTAAATGTCCTAATGCACTTAAGAACATTGAGAACAGAGTAATGCGTAGCACAGACTGGTTCCAATTGGGGTGAAAGAATTGCTAATCCGTCTATGTGTCTATAATTTCCACGTTCGAGTGTGCACACACACGTTTGTGCACTGTTTTGAGGTTGGACACGAACTCCCTCAATTAGGAACATTCAACTCTATAGCCCATAAATCTTGCAGTTGAGCTTGCCCTAAATGATTTCAGTCAGATATTTGGGGGTGTTAGCTCGGCCACCAGCTTACATAGCCTCAAGATGGCAACCTTTAGTGGGGAGGAGGAGGAGGAGGAGGAGGAGGAGGAGGAGGAGGAGGAGGAGGAAACGGTAGTCTCGTTTAGTGGTCTGACAAAACGTCATTCTGACCTCACTCCCCCAGATAGCTTCCTTTTTATTTTTCAGTTTGAAACTGGTCGACTTCAGCTCTAAATGATCCAAATCCAAGTGACCTCACCTGAGGCCATTTATGAGATTTGATGTGTAAATGTAAAATTTGTTCATTTTACTCCTATTATCTTTGAGGTTAATTTGACTACGTTTAATATTCAGAATCTCCAAACCAATGATAGTTTTCAGTGTTAATAGGGATTTGGAAAATGTAATTGACCTTAATGCAGTTTCAGTCCTATCATTGTTTTTATGCATTGCTGCTAAAAGCTATTGCCGCTAAATAATTAGTGGCCACTTGTGGAAATTCAGTTTGCAAATGCAAATCTGAGGCGGATGAATCAACATGCACTAATTACCTTTTTTCAGATATTTTGTAGTTATCCTCTGTAATAAGAGTCTTTATTGTTTCGACCCTGAAAGCTTTTGTCCAGAGAAAAACCTTAAAAAGACACAATAGTCCACTTTGAGCAGGGGAACCTGTCCCAAGTTCTAGGAAAATGTCACAGGAACTTTTACATTTCCAGCAGTGGAAACTAAGGTCTAAAATTTTGGTAAGGATTTCACAAAGCTGGTCTGAATTGCCCCATCCCTGGATGTATTACACTGACTACAAAGTCCTTTCTGATTTTACAGCTTTGATACTAAAGCTTTAGATGTCTGTGTCTGAATCCCTAAATACATAGCAGAAAGACTATACACACTGTTTTAGTTTTAACTTAGAAATATATGAACCATGTTTTATTCAGAATGTCAGAGATTCATGATCAGGTCATGTCTGATTTGAATGTGTTTGAGGTTTGTTTATATTTCAAGGTTTGCTCACATTAAGTGTTTTTTGACTTTTGAGTTCAAGTCAAATCTAGTCAGTTTTTTTTAGCTTTCCTGTTAAATTTCTGTTGTTGTTTGCTGGCGTGTCTGTAAAAAACATTAACAATGGTGCGGCTATGTATATGGACGGATAATGAAGTTGGATTACTATTATTGTGACTCTCAACTGTGAATCTATCAAGTTCCAGGAGAATATGAACTGGGACTCATGACACTCTGGAGGCCTACTTGCACATGTGCAGAACTCTTTTTTTTATCCAAATGTTTTTTATGTCCATTATGTACCGTTGCGCGCATGTGCAGTAACAGCATTTTCAAAAGGTTGCATTTTCCTCAGTTTACACAGAGACAGTCAGAGCAGTTTCAAAAAGTTTGACCTTGGGAGCCGTTTTCGAAATGTTGCATTGTCAGTGGCTCCGAGCACCATTGTCATGTAATGAGACCACCAAAATCCAACCAGACTTTTCCGTCTTCACTTGAAAGAGCAGAGGACTTAAACAGACACACTGGGAGTCGAGGCTTGATGAAACACAGCAGACAACAATCTGACTCAACGGGAGGAGAGGGAGCACAGATGAGAACAAAAAAAACGGTGGAGACATGAGACAGGCTGGTAGTTACACTAGACATCGAAACATGAGAGAATGTAATCTGGGGAAATTTCATTCCCAGGAAATAGTAGTTCTTCCATGGGGCAAGCAACAAATACTAATAATAAAAAAAAAATCAAATTTTATCAGCCGTTATGCAAACTGACTAAGCCAAAATATTGCACATCATTCGTTTAACCACCACAGAGTATACAACTGTCCCCGGTGTAGCTGGTGCAGAAAATCTCCCTCAACTGATACAAGATCATCAGGTTAGAGGCTTTTCTTTCGCTTGTCAAATCTTATTTTTGGCCTGCTTGAACATGGTCCAGTACCCATTTCCATATTCCTTGATTGTCCAGTCAGTAAAGTCAAAACAGGCCTGTTACTCCAGTTGTGACTCATTGTTCTGTTCTACATAGACAGGAACTCGAAGCAGGCAGTGATCAGAGAATCGTCAAGCTGCATATGGAACAACATGACAGGTGTCCTTTAAAAGCAGTTTATCACTGGTGAAAGACTTTATATCCTGTATTTCAGAACATTTTGGTGTGATTAGGGTTAATGAAAACCTCTAAATTGTATTTGTAAATTGGCGGACCGGCTCTAGAGTACACAGATTTGAGAAAGAAATACAAGGGTGTGAAGGTCATGAGGCCGTTGAGTGAGGGGACACACCGGGAGAGTGTTGCCTGAGATGCCTTCACAAAGCCAAGTTTCATTTAAACACAGGGCAACAAATATGATGAAGTCAAGGAGCTGCAGCTTGTCCTTTTGCTTGCAAAGGAGTGGATGTTAACAAGGTGTATAGGCCAGAGCAGGTCGCACAGTCCCCGCCCAGTTCTCATCAGACAACCACTAACACTCAAACCAAAGTCTCACTAAAAGTTTCTGGGCTGTGAAAAACTGGTGAAAAGATTCCTGGAGAGTACAGACCAATGATCATGGTCCTGATGTCCAACGTGTGCAGCACAGAGCAGAAGAGACTGTTTAGATTTAGACTTCTAAACTTCGGTTTAGATTCCATAATTACTTCTATTTTGTGTCAAACTTGGTTTGACAGAATCTAGTCTGTAGTTTGTAAACCTATTAAGTATGTTTCTAAAAAACAAGTCAACCATTCAAGTGTATTGGGAAACTCCAGTGGTGAGTGTGTCAGTCTACTAACTGAACAGTACACAATTTGTAGAAAAACGCCAAGAGAGTCTGAGCTTACTGAAAAAAGGGTTTGCTTTATAGCCTCCTGAGTCCAACCTAATCATATGTTGCAGGGCACTGGAGCAGATCCCAACTAACTAACGGGTGAGGGTACGTTACACCCATGACAGATCGAGAGCCCATCACGGGGCAAACGCAGCGAGACAGACGACCACACACACACTGCCAGTCACGCCTCGGGGCAACTTCGGCTCACCTATGCATGTTCTTGGACTGTGAGAGGACACCGGAGAACCTTGAGGAAACCAAACCCAAACGCAAACTGGGAGAAAGCATGCACAACTCCACATAGAACGCCCTCGCCATGGTATTTGAAGATATGATATTCTCGCTGTGAGGCCAGAGAACTAACCACTGCACCACAGTGTGGCCCTTTAAGTTATTTATGGTGTATTTTGATAGGTTTTTGACCTTCAAGAAGGTCAAGACATGACAAGGTTGATGTGTTTTCATTATTCACTTGCTACTTATGCCCAGTTAGCACAGCCTGTTAGCTTTATATACAATCTGTAAGAAACAGTAGCCTCCACCAGTTAAAGTGCAAAAAAAATTTTTTTTAAATCCAACAAACCCCAGGATTTCGCATTTGCATGTCTTTCAGAATTTTCTTTTTTAAAAGAGTATCAGAAATAGTCTGAGAAAATATATTGAATGGTAGAAACAATGACTACTGATAAATGAATTGCCCACCACCTTCCAACCACAGTCTGTCCACTACTGATTCTCTCCAGCTATCAAGGTTAGCTGTCAATACAGGATACGTGTCTAACTGTGTTTTGTTTACAAATTGTTGCTGACTGGAGTGACCGGGTCACTGGTGTGGCACAGAGGAGCTCACTTGATCGGCACAACAAATGGCTGACTCTTCCTTCAACTTTTAAGACACAATAAAGGTTGTATTTACTAACTTTCTGTGTTCATGCAAGTCCCTGTCTATGCTCTGGCAAAATACTCCAGAGGATCTTGGCGAAGACAGATGAACATGTTCATGGTATTTTCCCTTTTAGGAGATACTTTACCTTGACATTTCAGACAAACTGGGGGGTTTGCAATTGTCTTCTGTTAGCGGTGGGTCATTGCCCTCATGCACACACATTAACTCTATGTATGCGTGCACGTGTGGAAGGAGAGAGGCAGGTGCACCTGAGAATGACGCCCATGAACGACTCTGTACCCACTGATTTCAAGTGGCACTGCATCATGCACAATATGTCATATGTGCATTTTTATGACAAAATCAAAATGCTATGTTTTTCTTTTCTCATGACAGCTCAGTGGTGACAATGTCAAACGTTCTGCAGACCTTTCAAATGTGTGTACATTAGAAAACCATCGGTCTGTAGCGTCAACCAGAATAATCTAAGAAAAAAACAAGGAAAGGCTGCACACAATGAAAACATGTAACATCTCCTTTTATACAAACTAAATTTCCCATTCTCAATGGTTCTTATTGTACTCTATATCGGTTGACTTTGTGCACACACTGACATCTGTGACACTCACTAAACGACGAAAACAAACACAGGTTGTTGGACAACTGTCTTGAAATAACTTTTATAACGTCTACAGCAATACTGAGTAAGGGGCTGAACGTAGGGCATGTGGAATAGTAGTGGTGGTGTTTTGTACCACCTGAGAGCTCTCTAAAAAGAATAAAACTTGGAACAATCTTTGTACGGTGAGCCTCTGACGTGTGCACAAACTTCAGCAAAAAAGAACAGAATATGATGCGTCTGAGGTCGGTCGGGGTCTGTGTGTGCTTCATGGTGCACTTTGGCTAAACCCAAACAAATCCCAGAATCTCAGGACTTAAATCCTTCTTATCTGTTCAGTTCCTTTCTTTTTATTTCAGATTGGTATGAAATAGTGTTTTCAATTTTTCTGTAAAGTACCTTATATGAGAAACAACACAAACTGTGACTACACTTGTCAAAATTTTTAAATACTGGTTGGAATGAGTATTTTGTTGGAAAATATGCTTTCCCCATTATAGGAAACATCCTCGTGGTCTGATACTGAAAATCCATAAAAGTCAAGGTTATCCATCCATCAGTTGAACCTTGAATACCTAAAACCTGTCAGTAGAGTGATATATGCTGTGATATATTGTACTGAACGCTGAAAGCATATGAATCTCATGTTCCTCTTACATAATCCAAAACCCTTGCCGTTTTGTGGCTCCAGTGAAATCGCTAACTACCACTTTCTTTTTCATGCTGTTCATCCACCATATAGAGGCCTGACTCTTCATCGTAGCAGAATAAAGCAAACTGAGACAGATCAAAGAAGTCCAAAGGTTAGATTCACGAGTGTTGCCTTTTCAAATTAAATTTTATTCAGAATACATAAGCTGTTTTTTGATATAGACATTTCAAACAAACAAACAAACATATGTGTGTCTTTGTCAGTGATTGGAATTGGATACAAAAAAAAAAATAGTAGATTTCTTTCAGGCTTTTTATGCTTATGTATTTTTTCTCTTTTTTTTTTTCTTCTTGTATATAAATTGAATAGCCTTGACCTAATACTGAAGCCATTTCTATTTGTTCTGACTTGATTTCCTTCATTGTAGTTTTACTTATTGATTGATGTCACATTTATGCATTAAATTGCAGTCTTGAATTAATGGAGCATATTCGGTCTAAGAGTTTCTGCATTTTTCGCTGGTCGGTGGCTTTTGATAAGTGTTGGTTGTAAAGATAGACCTCTGAGAAGAAGCAGTGGATTATATATAGAAAAGGCAACTGGTTTACGGGTTTGCCAGTAATTTGCACAAAGGATGTTAAATCCTGGGTGGCAAATAACTGTTGACACAGACATGATAAAATATCAAAATGTGGGTGTTTATAAAACTGATACTATGGTTAAAATGAGGAACCAACTGGCTTAACTATTTTAGTTGCACAGTAAAGGACCATGCCACTATGCTTCCATCCATCTATAATGCTTTATCCAATTGAGGAGCACGGTTTGGAGCTCATCACAAATAATAATGGATGAAGCCAGTAAACGCTCTGTACAGGTCACTAGTTCATGGGTAACATATATTGGCGTACAATTGCACACCTCCAACCAATTTAGGGTCACCAATTAGACTCAAATGCAGATAATTGGACTGTGAGACCAGAAGCTGGACTGACCGGAGACAATCCAAGCTCAGGGAGTGCTAACCAGTCAACCACTGAGTGGACCACACCACCAGACATGGAGGGATATTTTTTAGGTTGGCTTATCAACCGGTGATGTAATACACTCCCAATCGAGGGCAAGCAAAGCTCATCAGAACATGGCCTTTTAGATGAGTTACAACTTGACTGAGTGTCGACCTTCGTTAATCGGTCATTTACAAGTCAGAGATGTATATGTTAGAAGAAGTAGATTTTTGTTTGATATCTGGGAAAAGTTTAATCTGGGGGTTTTTTCTGAGATTTTACTCTAATGGTTGAAGAAGACCTACGATATATCAAAATTCTGTCAAATCTTGATCATTCAAATACAAAATTGTCCATTTTTTCTCACTTGTTTAGTCTCTCTAATTTGGGGGGGCTTTTTTTCTAGACTCCATCCTGCCCCGCACTGCATTTAGGAAACAACAAAAACAGTTTATTTTCATCACAAGTATTCCTCCCACAGGATGCTTGAGTGAATGTCCACAAAATGTGACTGTCATATCACCGCTGGCATTTTTCAGAGCCCTTTTATTTTATTTTCAGTACAGAGTACCATGTGCACATCAGTGAATCAATCACACACATTTTGTGGCATTTCTCCAAACCAGGCTGTCAAGCTCACTGTTGGCCATGAGATCATGAAATCTTCATTGCACTCTTTCAATTGTGTCCAAATTGTGTGCCGTCTCAGAGCTGCCTTTTAAAGAGGCGCCAGGATTCCTGCATCCTCTACTGGCTCCCCTCTTTATTTGTGTCACTGTAGCATAGGCGGGTGGCTGCTGATTAAGCTTAAGCTCATCACTCAGCCTTCAGGGAAGCTGCATGGCATGCCTGCCTTCCTTCCATTACACTCTGCTGCGCCAGGTTTCTGGTGGAAAGAAACATCTGTCCGGTTAAAGCTGTAAGATTTTGTCCAGGGCACCTGTGTGACCTTGAATGGGCATCTTTAAATCTGTGTGTGTCTGAAGCCCAGCAGCCAGGCTTTTGCTCTGCTCTGTCACGGGGGTGGGGGGGAAGACGGACTCTGCCTCGACTGAATCCTTTAACAGTGGGTTGTTGTGGTGGAAAAACCCAGCTTAAAGCCTCCCCGCTGATATCTACCAGTCAGCTGTTGCCCTCGACTCAGTGTTTTTCTTTTAAAGGAAAACTTGAGCGTCAACAACAAAATTGTTATCCAACTAAGGTGTCGTGTTATACCGAGACATTTTTATTCATAACATTTTACCTCAGTTTGCAAAACTAATATGAATAAAATATTGGAAAATTGTCATCTTTTAGCTGCTTCTCTCCGCGGTCCTGACTGTCAGCATAATTGTGCAGTTTCATCTTGCAATCTCCTTGTAGCACCGAGTATGTCTTCAATCCAAAACTTACTTCTGCATTTATTTATTTTTTATCTTACTCTGCTGCAATTTATGATTTGTGCTCATTATGATGAAGCAAGTCTGCATTGAGAAGCTATAAACAACAGCCAAACAATTGCAATACGACATAGCAACATAAAAACAGTCTGATTAAATGAGTCATATTATCCAAAATTCACTTTCAAATGGTTGTCCGACAAAGCCTGTCATCGCTCTCCCTGGCTTGTTGTGCTCCAAGGAGCAAATCAGAAATCAAACCCTATATAGTGTCATTGGGGGTTTAGCCAATCCCAATCAAGGTAGGCCCCCCCCTTTGACTCCTCCCACGATTAGGCAGATCTGCTCTGGCACATGGCACCACGAGAGGAAGTACTTCCTCCTCTTCCCAAGATGGGCATGTGACAGACCAGCTCACACAGACACAGCAGATTGTGAATGCAGCTCATATGATCCAACATTCAAATGGGTGAAAATCAAGGAAACGCTGGACATAAACTTTGAATACAATGTTTTTTGGACCAACAAGACCCATGTCAAAGTGTTGAAAAGCTGTATAATATGACCCTTTGAAAGGTTTTGATGTCGCAAGTTTCCTAAAAACTGTGAGCATGCTGGCTGTGTGTGGACAGTTACATCTGGAAGAAATTACATTTTCAGTATTTGTCATTTCCTTGTAAATTGACATAGTTTTCAAATTGTTGCAGTGTGGACGCAAAAGTTTTCCAAAACAAAAAAGCAAATACAGATTCTGCCCTTTGTCTGCACTACCACAGCTCCATTTGCAGCACTCCTCATCTTCCATTTTCCCCTGTAAACAAAATAAACATTTGTCTCACTACTTGCAGTGTCTTTGAGTAGAACCTCCAGTTGTGACAGTGTCCATCACTTGAAAAGTTTCCGCCATCATCGAATTGCTCGTTCCATTTATTCTCTCAAGAAGACTTGACATACATTTTCGTATCAGTAATCTTGTGGTGTATCCAAAGCTTAGCTTAAACTGAAACGTACTTAAAATTAACATATGTTTTAATACATGTGATTCAATGTATTAAAACATTTTATTAAAATTTCTTTAAGCTTTATTCCTGATTTTTCTTCTTTTTTTTTTTTCTTTTATCTGGTCAAGCTCTTTCGTGGTAAAGTCTTAAACAGATTGGTCAAAACATCTGAAAGGAACTTTATTTATATTTGGAATCACTGGAAGGAAGACAGGATAAAAGCACGGAACCAAAAAAGAGCAAGTAGAGCAAAATGTAAACTCTATTTTTAAACGTCGGTTGCTCAATTCAGGTCAAGGGGAAGACATTGTACAGTGTGCAACGAAAATGCCAAAGGGAAGAGGAAAAAGGGCCATCCACAGAGGACAACAATCGTGGCTGGATTTTAGTCAAGCTGAATCCAGCCAGTGGTGGGAAACGAAAAAGCCAATGTAGGTTGTATAAGGCCAGGACCTTTTACATCCCCGAGGAGCTCCATTACTTACAGTGGATGTAGAGCTAACAGAGTCTCGGAAATCTTTCCCTGTTTAGAAGAAAGGGAGAAAGAGAGAGTGAAATAACCGTAAAAACCACAAGAAAACAAGCTCTGAGTGTCTCGAACCAATGAATTGTCCACTCACCTCCGGTAGAGAGTTTCCAGCCCCGCACCACCATCACACTACTTTAAAGGTCACTGCAAATCAGACACTGCATACTTACAGAGCCTCCTGACCTGGCCAATCAACCACCAGCCACGGGCTTTTTCACACAGACTTAGATGAGGTGGGCTGTGTGCAATCAGCCGAAAGAGGCTGACCCCTCAGCCATGTCAGACCTTTTTTTTTTTTTTTTGCGATAAACTGTGCCTTTGCTGAGGAAAAAAAAAAACAACCTTTCAAGGCATAGAAGATTGGCATGTTTTGATGTGATCAAAGCATTTCACCATAGCTGGTTGGGAAAAGTGTAATTCAGAAAGGGTAAGGCTAAATACTGATTGGCCAGTTCACCCTGTGTTAAAAACATTGCTTTGTTCTGTATAATGTAAACTGATACAGATACAAATTATCCAAATAATTACAAAAGGTGTAACTGCAGCACATCAGATGCTCACTACATTGAGATATGCTTATTGTCGCATTTTGAAAAATATACGGGAAACCAGTGCATCAAAGTTGTGTCAAAAATCAAGTTCGGTAATGTGAAAAACACTGAAACATACCATCAGAATATAAAAATTGTTAGAAACCCAGTGCACATCACAGTGAATAATGTAAATAAAAGGTTTTAAACAGAATACATGAAACTAAAAAAAAAAAAACATTATTGGAAGGTCCCGATATTAAGGCCCTCAGGCAACATTATTAATAGTAGTCATTTCCTTGAAACAGTGGTTGTCAAAGTGAGATGGGCCTCACCAGGGGAGTGCCAGAGAGCATCAGGAAGGTGCAGCAGCAAAAATCTGCTCGTCAAGAAGAGCTCCTTTTACGTGGTATAATTTCAATTTTGAGAAGAAATCATACTAAAAAAGAAACGAGGGCCAAACTGTTAATTATTTTTAGAACACACACTGAGAACTGAATGTAAACTAATAGATATTCTGGAGTAGGCTTTAGCGCAAAAGCATGTGTGACAATCATGCATAAAAAATCATCAGATGTACTACATTGAACTAAAAATGACTTTTTGGCACAAGGCCAATAAAGCACAGCAGGAGAGTTTGGGGGGGGGGGGGCGCGATATCGCACTGTGGGGAGGAGGAGGGGGGTTTATTCTGGCACATTTTCAAAGCTCATTGCATGGGCTAAATCTTATGAAATTCCTTATCTGTGCAGCCATTACATCTCTGCAATACTGATATCAATTCATGGCGTGGAGGTGACACGACCCCTCTGCTAATTGTAATTGAACATCTTCAACACCAGTATTAAAAATGGAATTAGTTTCTCTAGTTACAGCTGACATGGTTTGACAGACACACATGTCAACCAATCATTCCAGGACAGTAAGGACTCAAATGCTGCTAAAGAGCATGTTTTGTCTTGGAAGTCTTCAATAAAACCAACAATCATGTCTTTGGAGTTTTGGAAGAAGCTGCACACTGAGGAAAAATAGAAAACGCCACCCAGAAAGCCCCATATCCAGATTAGAAGCTCAAAACTCTTGCAGTAAGGTGACATTGGCAACCACTTCTCCATTATGTGCTATTCTGGAGGTTTCAAACATGAAGAATGTGGGTCAAAACTGGGTCGTAAGAGGCTCCTATCTGGCCCTCCAAACTGCCAAGCAAATTGGAAAAATTTCACATAGAATTTTTTATTTTTTTTTGAACAAATTTCTTAAGAATAGCAGACACAATACAACACTGAGACCCTAGGATCATTGTGAGCAAATAAACATTGGCCTCAAAGCCATGTTGTCAGAGTGAGTTTGTAAAAAACATGCATAATGCAACAGTCTTTGTTTCCTTAATTGGGTTTATGTTGAGATTGTCCTTATTTTGGTACTAATTGTTCGATTTTTGAGGAAAATATAAACATTTCAATCATGAATAATCCACAACAAAGAAAAACATTAACGATTTTCCAGTCCAACCTACTCAAGGGGGGAATTGGGCTGTATGTGGCCCCTGAACTGTGTTTGACACCCCTGCTCTATTGATGATTATCACTCCTACTGCAGTATTTTGTCCATTTTAAAGTCTGTGTTTCCAAACTAGAAAAAAAATCCCCAAACATTAATTGTGTAATTGGCTTCATTCCTGACCATTTATACCACGTTTAATGTCACTTTACTGGGGGTCGGGTTTAAATGCCCAATGAATAAATACTGGACAAATCTTCTGACGTCTGTGTTTATGTTTTTCCAGAGGCAGTGTGATCATTGGAGGAGAAAAGTAAAAGATAGCAAGACCTCATGTCCTCAAAACTGCTGTGAGCTGGACTGTGAGGGGCCCTGTCATGTTCCTCCAAGGCGGTGATGGCATGATGTGTGCATCTGAAGTGACAGCAGGCTGAAGAAAACAGTTCTCCCATCTCTGTGACACTGACGGCACACTCCTTTGCTGTGGGTATTCGGTTCACTCTCGACAAATCAGCCGCGTTCGTCAAGTTTACTTCTCGATTGTTCGTATGCAAACGCCATCTCTGAAAAGTTTGTGCGATAACCTACATTTTTGGAGTTTCTGTTTATCTGGCCGCTGTCTATGCATTATTATTTTTTTTTTTTCTCTCCTGGTTCCTCCTCATGCCGGTGCCTGCAAAGTATTTCAGTGACTCACTGTGTGTTTCAGTTCAAGGAGAGGCAATCGTAGGAACATCACTGGAAATACAGTGAGGCAGTGTGCAATTTTAATGTTAGCGTCGACTTTGTGCTGCGCTGTGAAGAATCTTGCCTTGTTGTATCTCCTTTCAGAAGTCTGACCAATTTCACTTGGCTCCCACCTCACCAGAGCCTCAAATTCACAGAAGCGTGAATGTAGAGTGGGTCATCAATGATGTTTTGTTTTTAAAGCCTCTCGATTTCTTTTCAACGTAAAGTCAAGTTCTGATCCGTCGGGCGTGTGTGTCGCCTTCCAACCCTCAAGCTTGCAGCTATCTAGCTTTCTAACACTTTACATAAAGATACGCAGAAGAGAGAAGACTTAAATGTAAATTTTTATCTCTTCCTTTCCATCATCGCACTGTTAACCTTTCATACTGGGACAGCTCCCATGTACGGTATGTCATGTTTGTTGAATATTTCTCTAAATGGGGATGCATACTGTACTTTCTGACAGCAACATTTAGAACAGTTCTGTTGTACATTTCTTGGCGATTTTTTTAACCCACTGAATGATTTTGCCAACTTTTCAATCTACATTGGATTGGCGTGTTAAAGAAACTAGAAATCGGGGAACTGTATTGCATACTCTTTTCATCGCAATGGAATGATTCATTTAAACTCAAATTGAAAAATTAAATATCTTAATATGTTCAAATCTAACGTAACCCCATTCAGAAACTCTTTAGATGTTATCATATATGTTATAATATGCAAAAGACAAATTCAGCAAGGAGCCCAGAGTCATGATACTGTGGAGGCCACCATTGTTGTTATTGTCCACCAACTGGCACATGTAAAGAATAACTATTTACTATTGCTGTGGTACATATTTGAGTAGCAGCATTTCAGAGAAGCTGCATTTTCCCCCATTTTACACAGAGACGGAGTCAGAGTGTTTTCAAAATGTTGTGTTTTCCACGGTTCATATGGAGATGGAGAAATTTCAAAAAGTTCCATCTTCGGAGCTGTTGTGGTTTCAGTGGCTCCGAGCACACCCAAAACACAACAAAAGTACTCACAAAAACTGATATTTCCGCAGAAACACCTTGTTCAGAGCTATTATGAGCGTTTCAAACCTGTAGGGGGCAGTGTAACGACAAGCATGAAGCCATGATAGCCAATCAGAATCCTGCAAAAAACACAACATCAGGAACTGTGATGCCTACCCCCCCCCCCCCCCCCCCCATTTTAGATTTCAACAGAGACACTTAGTTTTTTCAGAACTCCACTGTGGCTGTTTTCAGTTTTCAAGAGTCATCATTTGTAGTCATCGTTTTTTTTAAATAACCAGGTACGTGTAAATGTGGCTAATTGGATAATAATCACACACGTGTTGTTTTGCTTGGTATTTCTCAATATCCTTCTCATCTGTAATATTAAATCCCTCCACTGGTTTTTAACTTTTTAGGTTTATTCGCTTTGCCTTACATCTTCTTCAGTCCATCTTACGTAACCGAAATGCTTCTTGTGCCTGTGCACGCTCCACACAGAGCCTGCTAAAACAGCCACTATGTTTTTTTTGTAAGTAGACCACTGATGAGCCCGAAGCATTGTCTCAGCATGTTTGCAGGTTTCAGAAGCACCAGTGCATCGCACACAGGGGATGACAGTGTCCTCACACGTCGTCAGGATATTGTCACGACGTGATCACAGATCGCACTCTGTCTGAGGATTTCGGCTTGAGTTTCTTGTTCTCGTGAGGCTCTTTGTGGATTGTGTTGCTATTTTGAGGAACCCCCAGTCAGACTAACCACAGGTTGTCAGAGCCCGCTGGGAGTGATTTTTCTCCCCGTTGTCTGGACCCTGTGATTGCAGTCCTGCAGGTGGTGAAAGGTCCAGATTACACTTATTACCGTGAATTTGTTAAAAAACTTTGAATGATTGTTGGTTGTAACCTGTCACTTTCGGAACAGCCATGCACAAATATGTGTCTTCCGGTCATTGTACCATAAGATCATGTTCCCCACATAAAAAAAAAAAATCTATTGTAATATACTGAGGAAATTCTGAATGCAGGAGCAGACTGAATAAATCACTTTATCAGGTTGAATATATTTGAAACGGAGAGAGCCAAAGCGTGAGTCTCTGTAAAAACCACAACCGCTTGTAAAAATTCTGTGCAGAGGATCCAGAAACAACTGCAAAATGAAGCGATGAGACAAGTTTATTTTTACCATCAGTGTTTTCTGGGTAAATCATTAGCAGCTAACATCAAAAGATGGCTCTGTAAAACACCTTAAGTATTTTTGATGTTCTTGCTGCCTGTTTATCTGCTAACCCAGATGAATAGAAACCAACATGGAGCTCATGCACAATTAAAAAAAAAAAACCAAAAGGAGTGAATGCTGGCTGCAGCCCCTTCAGGTTCCTCGTGCCTGCTCCCCCAGAGGCCAAGAGAACAAATTTCTCTCCATAATCAAAGGAAGTAGGAAGGAGTGTGCAGGCGGTTCACTTGGGAATTTTGAGGCTCCCCGTGGAAATCGTCATTTGGATAAAACTGCCTTTTCTCTCCACAGGAATAACCTGAAATCCTTTACCTGAAACTCCGTTTTCTTGTTTTATTTTGAAGAATCAGTCATATTGTTTGCACTTTGCAATTATTTTTGTCTTGGTTGCTGGCTCCTTTGTACCTGAAGGCAAAGCTCTGGTTGGATGTTGGATATTAACTACAAATGGTGTCTTGCGTGGAATTAATTAATGATGCAAACGTTGACTAAATACAGAATCATTCATAATGTTTATATTGCTGTGATTCCAACACCACATTTGGAGGAATCTGGGACAGTGGTTTGTTCACCACGTAGTCTTTGAACAGGATAGGAGATGTAGTTTTACAAGGAGAAGAAAGAAAAAAATAAGAAAAAATAAGAAAATAATAAAAAAAAACTTGGTTTGAAAGACTTCAGTTGCCCAGAAGATTCAGGTCTCTTGTCCTGCTTTTTGTTTTGATTACGTGACGGGACTTTGTTACATACTGAATGTAGTTTGGAAGTTTTTAAGTTTCTTAAAAAAGAAAGAGCTTTCATGAAGAAACATAAATAAAACTAAATTGTTCAGCAATAAAGACACCCTCACAAATGTGAAAGTCAATACTCAAACACCCTCCACACCATCACTGATGCCTTTTGAACTGTGTGCACTGTTAATAAGCTCTCGGGCCTTTCGTCTTTAGTCTGGATGACACAGCATTCAGGAAACAAGAACAAAATGTTTCCAACGGGGACACGCTTAGAAACCACTTACTTCTCATTTCTTTGGTTGGAATGTACCTTGCAATCGTGGATACTTTCATGAAATGTGCACACAAGCAATGGTTTTATGGAGTACGTTCTAGGCTATGCAATAATTTCAAATATGAAATTATACTTGTTGTTTAAGGGAGTGCTGCTGCAGGGTCCAAAGACGAGTCAATTCTGGATTTTGTTTTTTGCTTTCTGAATGGCAATACAAGATTTATACGGACTCCCTGACATTCTTAGCATTTCTTTTTTAACTTTGAATGAAATATTTTTGGCGTTATTTGCGAAGCATCATTGTTGTCTGTTTTTTTTCCACCTTAGCCACCTTTTTGGCAATGTGCCAGCTATATCAATACATCAATAGAATGAACATCTAATCTGTTTATTTTCATCATTATTTTTTGTATCATATTTGAATGTCATTGCATAGGGCTGTACATTGTATTTGGATTCACAAAGCTTCCATTAGAAAACTGGGAAATATCCTCTATGATATAGCGAGAGGAATTTAGATACATTAGAGCGTAAAGTGTGAGGAAGAGTTCAAAGTGACCTGATCTTGTTTCTTTGAATGTGCACAAAAACCGCAGAAACAACAACAACAAGCTGTGTCCATTCTAAAATATTCCATAATTTTTGGGTGAAAACAATTTATGTCCCAATACAGTCAGTTCCTGTGTTAGGGAAGGAGAACCTGTTCATTTTGTTTATTAAATGCCCACGCTGACCTAATGTGTATATAACAAGTGTGGATTAATTTATATCATGGCCATAACTGTGATTACTTTCATTTTAATTTCTTTAACCTATTCAAATTGTATTCATTTACATTTTTTTGTAGTTCTTTTCGTTGTCAGTTAGGGGAGGCTGGGGGAAGGGAAGGTTATCAATCTGTCTATTTTTGTTCATGCAAATGTTGAAAAAAGTGGACCTGTGACGGTTGAAATGTGTTCACAGATTGTGTCTTTGGTGACTGTTCGCATCAGTACAATTCTAAAACGTTGCACCTTTTAAGTTCATACACCATACGATTTAAACAAAGCAATACAGCTCCCATCTTTAGATGTTTATTTCTGATATCATCATCAAAATTTTTACAAAACATTTTCTGACAATAATATACTCAAAGAAGAGCCATATTTTTGCGCTTGGACCAGGTCTCCACAAAAATGCTGTAGGTCTGAATACAGTAAAAAGAACCAAAATCAAAATAAGAAAAAAAATCAAAATCAAAAATCAAATCAACAACAAACCAACTACCAAAGAAAACAATGCAGCGCATATTTACATCCTACAGAGACCGATGCTCTCTGCGGGAGATGGATGAGAAGGAGACAGCCGGGGATCCCAAGGTTTCATATAGAAAGCATTTATGAGGCAAGAAAATGAAACAAAACAAAAAAACAGCTTGAGCTTGCAAGAAAATAAAGTCTAATTTTGATATTGCTTCCCATCAGGTTCTTTTCGCCTGCTCTTTCACTGCGCTCTCAAGCCCACAGCGAGAGCGCACTGCAGCCCATTTGAATAAAAACCTTTCTTTCTCTGGCGTTCACGTTAAATCCAATTAGGGGCATAAAACATTTTGTCAGACAAAACGAAAAAGTGTGTGTGTGTGTGTGGGTGTGTCCCCCCCCGACAGAGGTTAATGATCGTGCCTTTTCTTTTCTGTGTCCCCTCTGACATGAGCAATGGCAGAAAAACAGAGTCAGGACAAAGCGGGTCAGAGGGTAAAGACTTTCTGCTAATGTGAAACAGCAAGGAACAATAACAATCAATGGGGACCGGGCAGGCCTGAACATCAGTAATAGTGACGTTGGTTCAGAGGAGGTAGAGGAGTAGTAGGTTCTGCTATACACGCACGCACACACACCCACACCCACACACCCACACCCACACCCACACACCCACACACACACACACACACACAGGCCATCTGGGAACATGCAGGGCAGTTAACTCACACTCAACTTGTTTGCAGTCTCTCTTTACCATGACACAGTTACTAATTCCTTTTTTTTTAAGTCTGTACACACACACCAGTGACGACACTTTTAATAACAGAAACTCAAATTTGAAAATGCCAGATGAGGAGCATTAGCATTTTATCTATGTTTATCCATGCCGAGTCTAAAGAGTGAGGACTGTCTGATGGTTGAGACACAGATGTATGACAGAGGAAGAAATAAGCTGCAAATCCATTTCTGGCTTAGAATTAAGTTTGCCATATCTACTTATCAGGTTATGGAATAAAACTTACTGAACTGTTTGAGGATGGCCTTGGGTGAACTTGAATGGATGGAAGTATTAAAAACTTTGAGCACTTTGTCATCATTTATCATGTAATCTAAGTTATTTTCCTTTCTGAACAGACGCATGATTTTTGTTTGCAGTTAACCTCATGATTCCTTTTATTGAAAAAAAAAGTATCTTTGTTTGACTGTGTGCACAATGAGTACAATTTAGAAAAATACAAGCTAAACTTTTGTTAAATATGTATGTTGTTCGTGACTATAGTGTAGGGGAGGGTGATATGGGAAAACATGATATAACAAGGATTTAATTATCTTAGCCTGATGCAGCTGTGGCTTTGTCAAACTGCGCTGCTGGTAAAAAAGGAAAAAAAAAGGAATATCATAAAAAACATTCACAGTTTAGTCTTCAATGAACCCATGGTATTTTTCTGTTGGTATTGCCATCAGAATATTTTTGCTTTAGTGGTTTTTCTTTCTTTTCTTTTGCAATTTGCAACATTTCAATGGGACTTTTGTGAAGGTAAATACAGAAATTGAAGTACTTCCAGCTTGAAAAAAGAAAAGAAAGATGTACATGATGTCTTACGCATTTCCTGTCCATGTCAAAAAAGGTTAATGCAAAACGATGGCAATTGTTCTTGAGAAATTCAGGCCTCCAAATATATTGCTGGTTTAATTATTTTGCAGCATTTTTTGAATTGAGTTTGTAGATTCCTGAAAAACAAAAATAATAATGTAAATGAAAACACTGCCGATATGGCAAACCTAAAAAAAAAAAAAAAGCACTTGGGTTAAATGGTGTTTTTGAGGACTATCAATGATTGTAGTTTTGTGGTACTTTTCGTTGCTGTCAGTTCGATCTAAGGGAGGGAAAACTGTACCCATTGCAAGGTTTTCCAAGTAACTCTTGCTTGCCCTATATTTGCCTTTGAAAATCTGTGTTCTCTTAATGTAAATTTTCTTTAAGTGAACAGGGGTGTCAAACATAAGGCCCGCCAAACCGCCAAGCAAATTGTCAAATTTAAAAGAAAACATCTTTTTTTTTTTTTAAGAGTATCAGACACAACACAATACTGACACTCAAGCTGAGATATCAGCATGAAAGATTCCTACCTCACTATAGTAGAAGTTGTATGGACATTTCACTGTATTTACCACCAGAAGGTTTCATTAAAATTGGCCTTGTGTTGCGATTGTTGTCGTTTTTGGTAGTAATTACTTGGTCTCGCAAAAATATAGACATCTTCATCACGTGTACTCTGCACCACAACAGAGAAAAACTTTAAAACTAAAGGTTATTATGGCACTATTTTACCAGTCTGGCTCACAAGATGAACTTGGCC
This sequence comes from Lipophrys pholis, assembly GCF_963383615.2. Lineage (NCBI taxonomy): Eukaryota > Metazoa > Chordata > Actinopteri > Blenniiformes > Blenniidae > Lipophrys > Lipophrys pholis. Next base: position 13,134,910 of record NC_137641.1, on the reverse strand, counting down.
TGTGTGTGGATCGCGCACTAATATGTATTTGACACCCCTGATATAACTCAAATGGAGGAGATATACACAGTCAAAACAAGGCCATAGCGACATTGGAATGCAGATTAAGAATATGCAGATCAATTCTAACAATCAAGGGCAGGACATCAGTGCCACTGTTTGGGAGACAATGAACACAGATTTTTGCTGAAGAGCAATTTACTTGAGAGAAGATGATGCAGACGCCCATCCCACCCATGAGTTCTTCCTTTTGTCTAATAGCAGATAACCCCGCCCCGACTTAACAAAACACAAATGTATGATGGAAAGTGTGTGAGTCACAGTTTGGCTGAAGCTGTCTGTGTCACTTCTTACAGTGGAAATGAAGCTGCGTGAGGCATCCAGAAAGAGTGTCCTCGCAGTTACTCATTTGTCCCCCAATGTCCTCCCCATCTCATTTACTTTGCTTCCCCTTCTCCCATCAGAGATGTGCGTTTAGCTTTTCCTCTAGCAAAAACACTGATATATGAAAGTTTTCACTGCAATTTTTCAGACCTTTGTTCACCCCACCCGAAGCAAAAAGAAAAAGGAGGAATTTTTATGTTTTTTTTTTTTTTTGTTGTTTTTGTTTTTTTTAAAGAATTGTTCCCAGTGGGGACTTGAGCCCCAACTCAAAGATTTGAAGGAAGGCTGGGGCGCTCGGGGTGTACAAAACTATAAACAAACAAAGCAGAAGAGAAAATAAAGCCTGTTGGCATTGCGGGGCTCGCGCAGACGGTCCTGGAGTTCAGCTCGAACATGCATCATTAGCATGCAGCGCTTGTGCTTCCAGCTCTCTGATGGCAAAAGAAATGGACAAAAGACCAAATAATTACTGGCTGCAGGATTCGAACGTTGCCTCAAACGTATATGATATTATCAGGGAGATCATCATGATTAATCGATGGTTTATTAGTCGCTGATTTAATTGTGAACATACAGAGATTTCATTAGCCTTTTGTAATTACACATGAAGGGCAAAGTGGCAAAGTGGCTTTCCTCAGAGTGAATTGAACCATTATCACTGTTCTCAAACCTGAAGTAATTACTATATATGGAGTGCTGGGTTTTTAGCAAAGAGACTATTAAAAGGAAAGTATGTCCCCGGAGTGAGTGCCCACAACAGTAGCCTTCTTCTGTCTCTGCTTCACAGCTTATAGTGCCAGGGAAATTCTACTTTTTCAGGACGAGAGGGCAGGAATGGGTCAGCAAACAAGTGGCGATTGAAGTTGCCCATGTCACGTGCTACCGCTTCCAGGGCACCCCAGACAGGAAGTATCTCTTGGACTATTTGTCTCCGGTTCAGCGCTCCTCTCTAACTGGGCATAATTTCCCAAAATATCAGCATGCGGACAGAAATAGGACATTATTAAACAGGTTCACCCGAGTCACCAAGCGACGCACATGAAATTCAGGCCAAGGAGTTATCAGGGGTGATATAGAGCAAGGCAAGACAATACATGGATAGAATTGAGAGAGCTCCCGTTATAAAGACATTGGCACAGCTGCTATTACAAAGTAAACTCCACCAGCACTATAAAGCAACTGTACTGAGCGAATCAACTGCTTTTTTATGCAATGTCCTGTACATTACCCTAAAACCCTTCTAAGTCATGATACCATGGTGGGTCACCTCTTGTGTTTCGGGTCTGTTTTTTTCTTCTTTTTTTTTCTTTTTTTTTGGTAAAACACTGAACAGAAATAATGGCACATCAAAGTAAAAAAGAAAAAAAATAATCTGTCACAAGAAACTCCTAATGATTAAGGAATAGCACACTGATTCTCCCCGTGTAGACCTTGAAATGGCAGATAGTGTTGAAACTCCCAAACAAGAGTGGATATAGGGCCAGGATAAACAAGATGTCGTGCGACTGCCACCTGCGAGACGACTTCCAAAAACACATTTGATATCACATCAAAAAATATGAATCTCTGTAAGGTTTGGCGCTTAATGTACATCACAACAACGGGGCTCCAATCTTCCCCACTTCATGCGATTAAGTAAAATGATCGGCTCTGAGAAATAACCTCGGCAACATAATTTGTGTTTCATGGTACAATGGTAGAATAGTGATGGGAGCAGATAGAAAAATATTTATCATTGAAACAACAAGAGCATTACAGTAGGAACCTCCTCGCCGAGTCGTCTTGGTAATATATTCCCACTGGAAAGTGAATAAGGCTCCTCTTCTGTTCACAAGCAGTTTGTGTTTTAGAAGAAGTCAAGTTCATACTTTTTATTTTTTTTTCCTCATTAAAGACTCATTATGTACACGATAAATAAGTTCTATTTGATTTTTGTCCCTTGATTAGTCTTATAGAATATCTTGACATCATCTTTGATCACCTCAAAAACGGTCTCTTTTTGTTCCAAGCCCAAAAGACAAATTACTGAGAGCAAAACAAAAAGAAAAAAAAAGAAAAAATTTAAAAAGATGATTTTCTTATCTTGAGGTTGCACCCACTATTGTGGGGATATTTGGCCCTCACAGTTTCGTCTGTGGATCGATCAGTCACCCTTGTAAGAGGACCAAAGCACAGCTTTCACAACTCCTCGGCGTATGACCATTGACACGAAGAAAACAACCCCGGTGCACCGCTTGGGATTAAGCCGGAGATGATATTTGACAGGCCATCACGGCCGTATAGCTCAAGTCCTCAACGGCTCCATAAGTCAGTAAGTATAGGTGCTTGCTTGACAAAATGGCCAAAGGGTTACCAAGTTGAAGTCCAGTACTGCAGGCACGCTTTCTGAGACCAACAAAAGAAAAAAAAAATAAGTTAAAAAAAAAGAAAAAAAATTCTGGCAATTATCCCACTATTGTCCATGGGGTTCGTACGCAGGTCAAAGAGGTCAACGTGCTGGTCCAACGTACCCCCACTGGGCACCGTTGTAGTCTGTGGTTGGAGAGGGGAGAAGACAGGAGCACAGGGGCCTGAGCGTTGCCAACCCAGTGAGATGGTGCTCTTCAAATAGTCCAGTGAGATGAAAGTCAAACATTGACTCAACAATGTTTCAAATGACTGTTTGGGGCAGTGAGAGTGGTTCGACCTTCAGCAAAGTGGACCACTTCAATAATATGTACAGTACCTTTCATTCAAACTTACTTAATTTCAAAAAAGAAAAGAACATCAACAAAAAAAAAAAAAACAACAACTGTGATTGGCTCTTTAAAGCATGGTGGCTCATTCAGCTGGGATGTATTCAGAAATTTACAGTAACCTACAGTTTATCTTGAACATCTTAGTTAACGTTTGACCTGATGTTGGGTGAACGCCATAAGATGTATGAAGATGATACAGATTTTCTTCAAATTGAAGTCATACTAACCCACTTGTTTCTGTGTTATCCATATGTAGAGACATTCCCAATTTATCTGAAATAACCGGAGGATTTGATGAAATATATATGAATGTGAGCTCACAAATGCTACCTTAGTAGAAAAGCGTATGTTTTAAAGATCCCCTTTGCTAAAGTAGTCTATGTGCAAAAAAAAAAAAAGAAAAAAAAAAAGAAGAATTGTAAACTCTTTGGTTTGACATGCACATTAATGGAATTCATTTTGAGATACAAGATCCAAAGGAACAAAACAAAAAGACTCCTTGCGTAACGGTCTTCACGAAATAATGACGTAGGCTTGCTGTGGTCGTGAGAAGAAATCTTAATAATAATCACAGTAAGAAATGTCTTGCTCTTCACATGATGTCTAGCTGCATCTCCTACATTTTTTAATGTCCCTGCTCCTTCTTTTGTTTTGTGATCGAGAACTTGTCTTTATTGCACTTTCCCTTTCACTCCTTACCCATGTTGAATGCTTGTTGTGAACAGGCGCCCCGTGGTGCTGGTATGGGATGCATGGCAGAGACCGTATTTCAAAACACAGAATTTTTTTTTCCTCCACAGAAATGCCTCCCATGAGTCACTACCAAGGGGTTTTCCTATGAGGTGCTTTGCAGGAAAAAAGAAAAAAGGAAAATAACAATGATCAGCAAAGAATGACTCACCCTACTGTATATTGGTGAGGCTGTGTGTTTCACATAATCGAATCTGTCTCTCTCGAAAAAGAAAAAAAGAAATGTAGTTTGTATACATGTGATCTAAAAACAAGGCCCCACTGAACAACCAGCTCACTTGCCCCTTCGCTTTAAAAGTCAACGTTAATCGGAGGCTCTTGCGCCGCCATTTCCAAAATGACCGGACTTGCTAGCGTCCGAATTTGAGTGTGCCAGTACGCTCAACAGTCGGGAAGGGATTAGTGCTGGGCCCTTCAGTGGGTGGTCTGAGGGTCGATGGAGGAGAACGAGGCCCTGGCACCGCGGCACCTATGCTGGCGGCAGAGGGCACGGCGGGTAACGCCACTGTCTGTATAGTGCCCCTATCGCACGGCCCCAGGTCCTCCAGCCCCTCCAGGCCCTGTGGGGGCCCCTCATAGCCCATGTTGAGCCTCAGGGGCTGATGGGCCTGGCAGTAGTCCACAATAGGCTGTTCGTAGCGATAGAAGGTCAAGGCACCCATCTGGTGGGGGACCTGTTCGAATGGACAGAGAGCAAAGAGGAGCGGATACGGTGATGAAGTGGGTGAAAAGAGGGGAGAAGACACATGGGAGGAGGGAGAAAGAGTGGAGGAAATGCAGGACGACAAAGAGGGTTGAGGGAGAAGCAGAAAACAAATATATTAGTTATATTGTGGGTGGACAGCAAATATATTCCCATTACACAAAACTGGTTTAACTAACTTTAAAAATGAAAAAGAATTAAGCAGGATGTTTTGAAATAAAAGACACAGATCATTTCCACATACTATTTGGGCTTTCTGAGGATTGTATTACTTTTTTCATTTCACTTTCTGCTTGAAACAACGCACAGATCAAAAAAGAAGAAGAAAAAAAAGAAAGAAAGAAACAGTCCTGTTCTCTTCGCAGGTGTACCTGCTGGAGTTTGCAAGCTCACCGCTCGGTCCTCCCTATGTGGTCCTGTGATGTCACTCTGTGCCACCAGATGGTGAAGTCAGTCATTCTTGCAAAGTTTGTCTTTGGCCAACATCATAAAAAAAACAACAACAAAAAAAAAAAACACAAAACCAAAACAAAACACCTCACTGATTGATGCTTGTGGCTACTTTCAACTCCGTAAGCAGACTTCTGACACCAAGGGAAAACATTTTTTATACTTTACTGTGTTGGCCATCTCATTGATATCCGTGCTATCCGACACATCCATTCATTCCAATAAACAGTCAAACCCAGGATACAACGTCTTAGCCAAGAACGCTTCGACACATGGGCAAGACTTAATTGGGGATCAAACCATAAACCTCAGAACTGGAAGATGACTTGCTTTCCCAATGTAATAACAAAATCTTTAATACTGTGCTTTCAAACGCCAAATCAAGTAAATGCCTTATTACTTTGCTTTGGAATGTTTCATCCTATGTGATTGGAGGTATTAATGTCAAAATGCTCTTCTGAAGCTGCATTTTCCTCTTTCTACAAAATTTTTTTTTTTAAAAAAAGGGTCCCTGCGACAAGAGTCATATTTCCTAGATAATAAAGTAGGGTCTTTTGCAGTGAGTAAATAACTGGAATGATAACCTCCAAGAATTAGGGAAGATAAGACAACAGTGGAAACATGTTTACGGAGTTATCACTGTGGTTTTGTTCTGATCTCCGAGAGATTTTCAGTGTTTCTTCATCAAATATCAAAAACTGGGTTTATCTGGCCACGCAGATACTTTCTACGGCAGTACGATTTATTTTCTCTAAAACAGAATGTGTCCCCGTTTGACTCCAAACCGACAGTTGAGTTACTTTGGCAACTCACTGCTGGCACTCGGTAATCATCCTCACATGGTGACCACCTGAGCCTCTGTTCATTTAACCTCTTATCTGATGACCCTTTTGAAATATGTGCTACATCCCATCTGGGGAAAACCATCACAGATGAGGGGGGAAAAGCAACAACAACAACAACAACAACAAAAGCAAACATCTGTATTCTTCCTGGGTTCAACTTGTACTATAAAGCTCACGGTGGCTGTCAGAAAAGACAAGAAAGGTGAACGTGGATGGGTGCACGTATGCGTGACACACAAATTATGCTTCAGATGACAAAACCACAGATGCTTTTTTTTTTTTTTTCGCGATCGGAGCCTTTTGGTACAAGAGCCGCAAGCACATGAGCCTGTGCTCTCTCCGGTGCCATGTCACTTGTGTCACGGCCAGGAGCACTCATCACATCTGGCCGCCTTGTCTGGTCCCGTTCCCTCCGCAGACCCCGGCGCAGCGCCGAGCAAACAGATGAGACTCGCGTGACACTTTGTCTCCCTAACTTTAAATCACACACTTATTCGCCAATTAGGAGATTTCCAACAGGCCGTGAAAACAGCGGGGTAAAGATGGCAGCTGACCTGGATTAAACGCCGCAGCCTGGCAGAGAGACAGATCAGATCTGTACGCGCAGGCGACAAGGAGCACAAGACGACTGCGGGGAGCTACAGATATGACACCAACACGGGATCCATGAATAATACAACCCCCCCACCCCCGACTCTTGAGGAGGCGTTGGAAGCAGTGCAAGTGTCACGACTGCAGCGTTTTCTCATGTAAATCCTTGACGGTTTATTTTGAACCTCATCCAGAGATCAGAACGAGGTCTTCAGAACAACATCTTTGGCAGTGCTCAAGAGAAATGTCAAGACAAACCGGAATGTCACTTTTCAAGTCATTTCACTCATTTTCTAAACGTATATACTTTTCCTGAACTTAACATTAAGTGTGTGGTAAATACAATTTTGGTTTTAACCAGAAAGATGCTGAACATTAGTACGACTAACATTTTCCCTTGAGGTCGAAGGGGACATTTTTAAATCTGTTGCTTTCGGAAAATAATTCTAGTTTGTCATTTATCAGTTGCACCTGTGAAATATCCATTCAAGTTGTGTGCGAGTCACCTTTGAAAGAAATATGATTGGAAGCTGGAAAGAAATTAAAAATTGATTTGAGAAAGAGACACACATTCCCAGAATGCCTCATTCCATTTCTAATTAATTTATAAATCTATTTCTTATATTTAATTTCAATCCAATATACTTTCTTGGAAAAAAAACAACTAAAAATAGTTATAAAAATGACTCATCAAAAACTCTGATGTAAAATTATAACTGTGATTTATAGGAAAGTTTTTGGAATCAAATACAGTGTCATCATCACGAGATAAGGCCAATAAATAGCCAGTTTTTTAATTTAAGAGATGATTTACTGTCTGTTAGCATGGAATAACTGTGAGAAAAGGTGAACATCGAGTTAAATATGCTAGAGTCGTGCTCAGTGCAGGAATTGGCAGCCCTGCTAATGTTTATGATGCCACTCCTGGAAAACTTTGAATCTGTGTGAAATCAACGGAATGGAGTAAAAATGAGCAATGTCATTTACACAGGCTACTATGATAAGTCACTAAAAAATATGGACCTACTTTTATATAGAACTTAACTTGGATAAAAAAATGTGATATTTGAGGTAATAACTTTGGGACAGAAGTTCTTTCAATTTGTGTGGAATACGGATATATGTTGGTAAGCAATGAATGAAAACGCGTGCCTGCATGTGTGATTGTGTGCGTCCATGGGTGCGTGCATTCGTGACCTGCGTGCGCGCCTGCCCTGTGTGCAAGTGTGCGTTCATGTCCGCCTGTATGGAATCCCCGCATGCGTTTGTACGCGCCTGCATGCGTGCGCCTGTGCGCTTGGAAGCATAAATTTGAAAGTGAAATGAAGACAGCCTTGGCGAACATAGCTTGGCAGTTCAGGGATTACCCCGCACCGCAGACTTGAGATAAAGTCGTTCTAAAAGCATTATCACCAGTTCTGTTTTAGGTATATATATATATATATACATAAAAAAAGAAATAGTGTTATTCGTAGCCTCAAGCTGTACTGTAACATGCTTTTGTGATGCAGTCTAACATTACAGCACTGCAGCTGCTCAAACTTGCAGTCATGCCTCTGAGACCCTGTTTGTGTAGTGCGACGACAACGTCGTGAGCACGACTTGATGTCTGCGAGCAACACATTGCTGTCATCCAATCACAACCAATCTTTCAGCACAGCTGTGCTTCTGCGCCACCAACGCGCTACCTACTTTCTATAACTTCTTCCTCCTCAAATGGACTCCATTAAGCGTGGCTGACTCATTACATTATAGGCACTCAGTGGATTACTCTCTTCACTCCCCTTTCAGTTTAAACCCTCCACCGCCGCCACCACCACCACCTCATCTCCTGTCACACACCTCAGTCCACCCTCACTCTGCTTCCCACTTTCTGCCCCTGGCTCAATGAATTAATTAATCGAGATTAACTCCTGGCCATTTGAGTAGATCCTATCAAATAATCAGGGTGTAAATCTATGAGCGTCAGAATGGATTTAATACAAAAAAGGAGCGTTTAGCAGACACAATCCCACGGATAAAGAAAGAAACATGAACCTATACAGATAGTATTTGTTTTGTAGTTCTAAGTGTGATCTCGATGACACACGGTGATGACAGGTCAGTTAAACTCTTTATTCAAATAGAGAAGGTGAAAATACTATAAATCAAATGTAAAATGTTGTTTGTCTGTCAATTATTATACCAATTCAACGGATAACCAGAAAACTGGGATTTTGAATAAAATGTAAATTATTAAAACAATGTGATTATAAGCAATAAATACAAAATCTGGATTTTAGTGAAGACTGTACTAAGCTGACACATCACATGCCAATGAATTTACACAATGTTTAATATCCATTGCTGTTTCAGTTCATTTAATTGAGATATTTATCAAAACGAGATGCTCTTCACCTCAGCTCCTATAAGCAGAATGGACAAGTATATGTAAGGTATTGCAAGATAATTAGTAACTCTGTAAGCCTTTCTGTTCTGACTCAAACCTTTAGGAAAACATTCTTTCCATGCACTCAATAGTCGGCTGTCAACCAAATATGTTAATGCATAACATCTGGTTAAACTAAAAACAAAACAACCACATATGAGTTTCTGTTCCAAATTTTTCCACACTGCATTGCTTGCATGCGAATGAGTAAGAAATACGTAGCTCATTTAAGATCGGCAAAGAAGTTCCTTTAATTTGAAAACAAAAAATCTAATTCACTGTTTCATCCATTATTAATCACTCATAACTTCTCATCTGAGCACTTTTGACCTTCTATTCACTGGTGGCATCCTTTTTCTCCCTCCTAGGTTTGCTCCTTTTATATTTTCAAGAAAGAACAATTTGACCTCTGCATTGAACAGAATCAAAGGGCAATACTTTCAGGGCTGCCGAGGATAATTTATTAATGTATTCCTTCATTATTAGTTCAAACTTTAAATTATTGTTATGATCTGGCTAAATTGGTGCAGCAACTGGTTCCTGCATGCGTCTTTAAAGTGAACTCGTTATTATAATTTGGATTTTCACCTTATTTGCAGTGGATGACTGCAGCTTCTAAACTGCATCCAGGTGTCCCAACGTTCAGGTACTCTTTTTTTTTTTTTTTTTTTCCTTTTCTGGCTTCAGAGTGAACTACTTGGAAAAGTCTCACACATTCATGGTCTGACAGAGGGAAGCACACTCACTAAATCTGTAGCTCTGGGGCTTGTCGAGACCCGGGCACATAATTTACATATTCGACTCTGAAAAGGCATCCCAATTATAGGAAAAAGGAGTGGATGAAACATAGCAATTTCTGATACTTGAGTAATTTCTCTCCCTCTAGGTGCCGCATTTATTTTTTTATTCATTTATTTTTAGGAATACTTGCATTATACAGATTATTTACTTCTTCTCACCAAACATTGCCTCGCTCGGGGAGACACTGGCCTTTCCGAAGTATGCGCTGGGTTAACTGGTGACTGAATTGTCTGTAGGTGTGAGGGTGTCTGGGTAATTGTCTGCCTCCCTGAGTTAGCCTTGCAATGAACAAACAACCTGTCCAGGGTGTAGCCAGTGCTGATTGGGGACTTCTCCTCCACTTCCCAAACTCTACTCTAAGGCCCCGTGTACAGGACAATGTTTCAGGTGATAAAACTTCATTTCTGTGTTTTACGTTGCAGAAACGTTTTGCATTTACGTGGCAACGTTTTGAAAACAATGCTCGTTTACTGGGAAATGGCAGAAACTATCAAAACAATGTAGTTTTCCTATATGGCCTGTAGTGGGTGCTATTGGTTGTTTCATAATAAAACCACACACACATGAATGCATGGAGAGAACATTAGCTTTAAACATTAAAATTAGCGATTACACAGACATTGTTATGGACAGACAAGGAAGTTGGACTGTTATTATGGGTGCCTCATGTATAAAACTACCTAAAACTACCACTCTGGAGGCCGACACTGTTGTTATTGTCCATCTGCTCGTGCATGTGCAGAAGAACTGTTTACTATGGCCATGGCGTGCACGTGCAGACCGCTCTGATTGTCAATCAGCCACAATAAAGTGTTGGAATGCTGTCTGATAGTAAATAGTGAAATATGATTGTTTTAAATGAGTGCCTATGTGTGTACCAAAAGTGTACCTCATGTAAAAAATATTTTACTCACATGAATTGAGAAAGCAAACTATCTGATTTCAGCTGGATTATGGAGAGTGAGTGGTGACAGCATTGAGCAATGAAGACTTTTCCTGCATGGCTCTATCAATACCTTCGACTTTTTCCAAACATTGACAACAAAATACATATTGGAAAATGCTATGGTAGGAGTACTGAAGGTGGGAGACTGTATGTATGCAAAGTACCACTGTAAACTCAGGTGTGTTATTGCCAAGAAAACAATGAAGGCTGTGTAAGAGCCCTTTCATTGTGCATTGTATACTGTAGCTCCAGAATGTCAGACGGTATTAGCATTAAAACAAATGCACCCCTGGATGGGTGTTTGCTTCTTTGGATCCCTGCCACCATTACCTTCATACATTTCAGCTGACAATGACTGGCATCCTGCCTCTTGGTGGATCTTTATCTCTGAAAGCCTGAACGCACTGTAGGGTCACCTCAGACCCAGCGGCGCTGACACAATCTGCCCAAGGAGATTAAACCAGTCACTCCAGTGTTGTGTCGCAAATCTTTCCTAAAATTGCTTTTGTGTTCATGTCTTTGTTTCTTTTCTTTTCTTTACTGAGTATGTGACATCCTGTTAGCGTAATTCCTCCAGGTGCTGTCTAAATAAAGCTGTTCCTATATATGGCATCTGTTGTTAGCACATTTATTTTTCATTTATTGAGGTGGCGGTTTTCTGCGTGTGTCACAACTAGAGATTGCAAGAGATTTGACGAGACAAGATACTCTATTCATACGTTCCGTTCTCGTGACAGCTCTAATTTGTGAGGGGAGTCATCAGGAACTCCGAAAAAAAAAAAGTCCAATCAAATTCAGTATTTTTTTTTCGTTGCAGCATTCTAGTGCCTCTTAGAAGTTTTGCTTCTTCTTGCGTTCATGCTTTTATGAGCAGCTAAGGAGGCAGTAACAGCGCCACAGGCAGACAATGCAAATGCCTCCCTGGGCTTTAGGAGCATTACGGTTCAAAAGTCTGCCGCTTTCCCAGCCAAACACTTTGATCCTCTCAAGTCACAGTATTGTGGCACACAGAGGCATAACAAAGTGAAGAGGAGGTGCAAACGACTCCCAGTGAAACATTGCTTCTGCTTGACTTGTATTATATTACATTTTTTTATCTATAAATTCATGCTGGGAATTGATATAAATAGCTATTTAACAGTTTTTTTTATTATTTCTACTCCTTATCCTTCTTTGTAGACATTTAGAGATACAGTATTCTAGCATAATTAATTCCAGTCCTTCTACATTTAAAGCTGTCTGTGATGTATATTAGATGTATAGGTTCTGTGGTAATACATTAAGTGTTTCAATATATCTCCAAGTAATTGCTGTTTTGTTTTATTACAGTTGAGAGGAATATTACAATTCTCATTTAATCACTGTAAATGGAAAATGCTATCGAAAGCATAATGTGATATTCCGGGACCTGAAAGTCTTGTTCTGTGCGCAAAGGACCAAAGTTCAAAGAACCAGGCCTTGAAAAGATCCAGCCTCCAAACTATTCCTTTTCAACTTCCTTCAAGACTTGTACATTGTCTGCAGATTTTAGTGGTTGCTGCTTTAGAAACCATGTTGGTTCTTTTCTTTCACTGTTTTTATTTGTGCCATAACAGAGCAAAGTGTATAAAGCTGTCATTATTTGAATCTGACTTTGGAAATCCAAACAGTTTTTAGTGTTGCAAAGCCGCAAAATTAAATATTAAACTCGAAAACCTAAAAAAATAATAATTATTTGTATTTCCTGATGGCAGCATGTAGTGTCACATATTTCCATAAACCATGTTTGAACCTTGTTTTTGCAGTACATACAAGTTTTTGGGCTGTTGACAAGTACATACAGTTCTCGCATTCTGTTGCCTGTGTGTTTGAAGTTTGCTGTTGTTGTGGAGGAGTTGCCGTTTTCTGACCGTTATGTTGTGATGGACTGGATTTTCTTTTTTAAATTGGGAATTACACACTTCACGGAAAATTCATCCGGGCATATTTTCCTTTCTAATGGTACAACATCATGTCCAAAAAGATAATTGTTAATTCAGATGGCTTCTTCTTTGGTGAGAACTTAAATCTAGAACAGGTACCTAGACCTTTACTCGTACCCATTGGTATAAATGCTCACATTTTTTTTACAGGAAATTCTAGATGGTTGGAGACTCTGACTCTACAAAGATCCATCTTCACAAGTGGGCACATAATCAAAACATATTATTTGTCCACATTAAACACCCATATTGGGTTTTTTCTTCCAAGAAACAGATGTCATGGTTCCCATTTTGTTTCTTGTTTTTATTTTGATATTCTAACTAACTTCCCCTCCTCATGTCTGACTGCTGTTCCCTACCCTGAAGTGTTTCACCTGTGCTTGATTTTGTGATTGTCTTCACCTGGTGGCTGTGGTTTATATGGGGCATCTTCTCTTTGTTCTTGTTGCATTCTGTGTCTCTCCGTTTGTTTCTGTCATTTCCAGGTTTTGTGTTTTTTGGATTTTTGCTATTTTGCTCCTAATAAATTGAGCATTAACTGTCAGGATCCGGTGGGTCCGGCCCTGGCAGTTTTATGTTTTGTGTTCTGTTTGTTTTGGTGGGTGTGGTCTTTCTGTTCTGTGTGTGGTGTTCCTTCCTCCCCCTCGCATTTTGACAGCAGAGCAGGCGCAGCCGTGGGGGAGGATAACTCGTTTCACCTGTGGCTCATCAGCGGCTCCGCCCTTAAAAGCCTGGAGCTGCCAGATGGTCGTTGCCAGTCCGTACTACTGCTTGTGGTAATTGTTTGGTCTAGCGCTCTTCAGAGTAGTTTTTCTAGTGGTGATCTCGGAGCTCGCGAGTTGAAACATTGAGCCAAGACTCATCAATACCGGGTTTTGTATCTTTGTATCTTTCGCGGACTCCCGGGGGACTCCCTTTCAAAACTGTCCCACATGGTCTCGTGTGTTCTGCGTCTTGGGTCTGCCCTTCCGGAATCATGACAATTAACTATGTCAAGCCTGGTGTCTGGCAAACTGAATCCTTCTTTGAGCAAGCCCAAACCCTGCCAAGCACGCATTCATAGCAGTTGGTCCAGTAAACAAATGACATAATAATTTGCTTCATTTCACTGCTTAATTTGCATAAAATGTACGTCTGAAGAAATTGACAGTAAATTCAGTATAAAAGGAAGAAAAAGTGAAAGTCTTGTCAATATGGACACATAAACTACACAGGAGACCGTTCTCAAGATGCCATGTTGTCTCAGTTCAGTTTGTTACATCTCTTTATATCACAGGATGTTATACGTTATTAGTTATAAGTCAAGTTATAAGTAACAAAAATGAATAAATAAATAAATTACTTGAATTGATTACATTTTTCTTAATGAAAAATAGGAAAGGTAAACTAACCTCATCCCCATTTCCATTCTATTTGCACACAGTGCAGATATTACAGGCCAAAGAAATCATGCTTTGGTAATGAGGACAATTAAGTGCACTTAATTATTCTCAAAGATATTTCTAAAACATGAATAGATAAACTTGTACAACACACTGGACTAATATATATATTTATACATACACATATAGACACAGATCTAGACACATTTCAGAAATGAGATTTTACCTTCTCGTTTGTTAAATGTAGAAATTATAATAAAAATGATGGTAAATTCTATTCACCTTCTAGAAAATAACATTAATAGTATGTATTAAATGTTTTGAGGAAAAAATTACTTGTATATGCTTAAAGCCTCATGAAAATCACCCATATAATAACTATACATTCACTGTCTATCACCAGTGTAACAAGAACAGAGGCAGCACCATGGGCTCATTCAGAATAATTGAACACCTTTTACAGACATAAAAAAAAATCTCACTTTAAATATGATGGCAATGAAGTACTCTATGCAGCATAATACTCTCCAAATTGTCTCTGAGGAGTTTGATGCTAACTAACGCAAAAGTTGCTTCTCTTAACAAGGATAACTTGGCATGTTATAATTCTTTAGTCCACATGCACCATAGGGATGACAGGATGTTCTTTAACAAGTGGTATGGTTTCCCTGGAGGTACAAATATACCTGTATAAGTACGTGCCAATGTTCAAAAGTCTTGCAGTGCATTAGTGTAGATCGAGATTGACAAAGATAAATATGTGCCTCTTGATGGATCGATTTCTCTACTTTGATTTCTAAATGTGCAACATCACCACATTATCAACAACACAACTAATGATACTGATCGTCCATGTGCCGAGGTGCCTTGCTTGTGTGTTTGATTGATCTCAGTTGTCTAATGAACTACTTTGTTTAATGCTGTGAAGCATGTGTCTTTCCTTAACTGTCTCTGTGGCGATAATCCAGATTGGAGTAATGAGTCAGCACACTTCCCATGTTTTACTCCACTCACCATATGGGCTTTTGTCCAATTCTAAGCTTATTTAGTCACCCTCACTGTTCATGTAGTAGTATGAGAACAATGAAAAGTCAAAACAAAAGAAACCAAAAAATGTATTGTTCTGTAGCTGTCAGCATATACTCAGCGAGGCACCATTGTCGAAGCGGCCGAACACGAATTACCATTCTCAACAGCAGCAGTTCACAAACCCGCCTTGTGTTAATACACAAGGTGTGTAAAATTGTGCATACAGAGCATGTGCATGAGCATTAACAGGTCTGCAGGTCCAGCTGTTAATTATGTTTGGGGCAATGTGACTGTGTGAAATCATGAGACAGCAAATTAACTCTAAAAACCCCTTTATTAATCCAAACAACTCAGCCCCGGTCACGTGTCCTCTACAAACTTGTGCGCTGTGGGTGCATGCATGTGCACGGCCTCATGTGCACGAGGTTGTTCACACGTGTGTATCTGCAGACGTGCGTGACTGCGCCGCTGCGTGGGCAAAGTGTTGTCTCTCAAATGTATGCTGCTCCAGCGTGCAGGAGTAGGCGGCACAGATGTTGCTAGGCGAGTATCAGTGACACGGAGCCCACCAGTCAGGTTTCCAGCAGAGCAGTATGCATGGACGTGTCTGAGGAGGTGTGAAGCTAAACACCATCAGTTTGTTTTCAGACAGCGCATCCCGGGAGGAAGACTTCCCGGCTGCATGTGTGCAAGCGTTTATGTGTGTGCTACTGTAAGATGCTTCTGCGCGTGTAGCAGTGCAGATCAGCAGCGTCAACATCTGCGCGATAATTAGGATAATCGAAGAATGCTCAAAAGAAAAAGCTCAGAATTGCATTTTTTTTTTTTTTATCTAATGGCAAAGAAATGGTCTGAATTATCGCACCGAGGAGACAGTTTTAAAACACACTGATTTTGCGCGATACATGCGCTGTTAATTAAATATGTTTCTGAGCATGTGCCTCGTCGATATATGTACAGAGGTCGAAGGAGTAATGGAAATATGTACTCTAGTACAACTATTGTTACCCCCCCACAAACCTGGACAATTTCCTGCACTTTTTCATTAATGTTCTCTTGTGTGCAATACATTTTATTAATATTTTCTGATCTCTGGTATATTTCTCATCATTAACAACATTATCATGGAAGAACGCAAAATACTGTCAGTTATTATCTTTTTAAATTATTGTTACTGTTTTTATTATCATTATTGTTCTTATTCTTTTGCTACTCTTTTATTACTGTCCACTTGCTGCTGCAACTGTGAAGATTTCACCATTATGGGACAAATAAAGGATTATCTTACCTTATCTGAATCTATCTTATCTTATCGTATTGCCAATTCTATTGGCAGATGGTAAATGGATTTCACTTTTACAGCACTTTTCTAGTGATTTAGCAGCATCAGAGCGCTTTACAATGTTAGTCACATTCACCCATTCACACACTGATAGAGGCAAGATGTCATTCCAGCCGTTGTTTTATATATATATAAATAATTTGTATTTGTAATTCATAATTTCCATCCTGTCCATGGAAGATGGTGCCTGGAATGGAAGATGGTGTATTTGCCCGCCATGCTGATGTTCCACCATGTTTTTGTGTTCTATAATGTTTGATTAAAATGTTGATAATAAAGTGTAGCTCTAAAAATGATCAGATGGGAGATTTTGCCTTGTCCTTTAAATAAATTAAATTAAATTAAAATAATGTGTTTTCTTCCTTTAATGAACCACATAAAATGAGCATGGTGTCGGATTCAGCGAAGTGAGCAATTCAAAGTTATATCCATTGCCGTCTTGAGTGTTGTGTTATAAAAAAGTTTTGAAAGACACTCTGAAATGTTCACCGAACAAAAAGACAGTGTGCATTGATGTTGAAGCCTAATTAAAAGCGCCGGAGGTAAAAGGCTAATGTCAGGCTGACAACAAGCAACACCACAGGCCCTGGGTTCACGGTTTTTACCACAAGGCTTCACAACCAGTAAATTGATTAAAGGATTTCCCAGCATAACATAACATATCTCCAACTACACAAAGAAACTATAAACCTATATGTTTAAGTTTAACTATTTAACAACATAAGTATATACACATCAACATTTTGTGTTTTTAGTCAATGTTTGTTTGTAAGCATCGATTCTTTTTCTCTGCATTAGGGACTTCGGGACTCCCCTCATGCTATGTTTTGTCCTCAGAAAAGTGCTTACTTGTGAATCCCCATTTTGAATGTACAGTGACTTCATAGTGAATGTTACGTAGTGGTGCACATACAAATTGCAAGTCTTTAACTCGACGTTTATGTATGTAACAAAACCTATTGAAGTTGCAATCTGAACAAGTAGGTAGGTCCTGGAATGTAGACTCTGATGTGTTGCCCTTGTGGATGTGAAGAGATCCTTCTAAGATAACAAAATAGCATTTTTTTATTTTGGTGATTAAAAACCAATAAAATACTATATCCCTTTTCTGCAAAGCTTCCCTATGATTCTTGCCTCTTAAATCTCACAAAAGGTCAAATGTAATCCTTTATGCGGTTTCATTTTTTGTCGTATCCACACCTCCTGCCTCGACGGAAGGGTCTTTCCGGAACAGGACTGGTTATTGACTCATAAAGGGTCAGTTAACTTTCAGAAGCTGAATGTACAACCTTGACATTTCCTCACAAGAGAACTGTGTGAGAAAATGAGCCCACATGTCCACATTTTAAACTAATTGATTCTCTAAACAAGCCGTTAGCCTCCCACTAATTCCTTAATGACTGGAGGTCCCTTTATGTGCTGTGACTCTTGATTACAGGTCTCCGACACACACACACACACACACACACACACACACACACACACACACACACACACACACACACACACACACACACACACATGCACACACACATGCACACACACATGCACACACATGCTGTTGGAGACAAACAAATACACATAGGTCCCAAAAGCTGGTGTGGAAAGGACAAGTGAGGGAGCAAAGTGGGGGAAAGACAGTGAAGGAGAGAGCCGGATCGAGGGGCCCTTCACGCACCAATGAGTGCCCACTGTCGGCTCATCACAACCTCCTCCCACTCCATGATTCGTACAGTAAAAGAGCTTCTGCAGACCACAGCAAATGGGCCATGAAATGTTACTCAATGCTCAACACGTTCCTCAGCTTGGTTTGCTTTCGCACACACTTCCAGCACAATACACAATTACAACTGCTAATGAAGGCGGGGGCTGAGCATCCTCAGAACACTGGGAATGGGACAGAAAAGCTTGCAGCATATGGTATGTCCTTGCTGGCTTTACAGTTTGGCCCAAAGTCTAGGATTTTGTCACTTCTGTCAGAAGAGATTAGGATAACGACTAACAGTAACCATCATTGCAAATGAGTTTCTCACTTGTTCTGTGACTCTAAAATGACAACCAATTGTGAAGTAATATCTTAAAGTCAAACAAGACTTGGCTACTTGAATACAAAGCAGCCAAGTTTGTTTTCCAATTACATACATAGTTTCTGTTTCTATTCAGTAATAATGGTTTTGAAAATATGCTAAATACAAATTTTCAAGAACAAATAGTGCTAATAATATAAAAGATATAAATATACAAACATGTATCAAAACTAAGTACTGTGGCTCACAGCCATGCCATTGGACAAAGGTGACATTTCAAACAAATCTCTTAATCTCGTGAAAAAACTAGAATGTCAAGATAACAGCATTTCCAGCCCTGATCAGACTGAAAAAAAACCATAAAAACTTTATTTAGGTGCCAAGTGACAAGGTGAGTAAGTCTTATTCTAACCTATGACATTGAGTGTTTACTGTTCTCTTTGCAGCTGAAGTGCACGTTGTCATTGTGCCAAGATCTAAAGAGTTCGCTCGAAAGTCTTCAAAGACGGAGGATGCCTTTGAGTCTGACCGAGGATTTAAAATAAATAAATAAATTGAATTATTTTTCAATCAATCATTTGACTGTGGGGAAAGTTATGTACAGGTGGTGTGGAACTTTAACACCAGGTGATGTCTAAGAAGACAGCTTTTCCAGAAGAAGAACATGCCATAGGAATTTAAACAATGTCGTGAAGACTGGACAGTTTCCAGACAACAATTCTCTATTATGGAGAACTTGGCATGAATTGAGGTCACCCGTCCAGATTATGAAATTCAGAAAGAAAAACATCTTTCAGCAGAATAAGCCAAAGAACACTATTGAATCTATGACTTGAAAAATAAATGCATAGTTGGATGACCCAGTTAGGAAAACCTTCCTGGGTCTCCCACATAACATTCTCCAGAAATGCTATGTGGGAGATTTAATACAGGCAGCACATGTAAAGAACCCTCAAGACATCCTGCAGTGGAAGGAATGTGTCATGAATGAAACCAATGTCAGAATGGTGGACAATTATGCAAAACATTGGCAAGATTTTTCTGGCAAATGATTATTCACTCACTGTTTCATTACAACTCTTCTATATTGGTTGATGCTATTTTCATACGGACGAGTGATGATCGTTTTCCCACTGGTTATTGTCACCTTGTGAAGTAACAATTACAGACCAACCTAAATACAAAACCCATCACTCCAATTAAATGCACATAGCAGGAACTGGGTGCAGCTAGAACTGTCTGTCATTTTAATGTTATCCATCTACATGCAAATGATCAAAGTCAAGACAGCTGATGTTATTTCACGGCCTAACAAACAACCCTCAGCTGCCTCCAGCTCTATTCATACAGTAAATCTCATTCCCCCTCTTGAAGGAAGCCCAAATGCATATTAAGAAGGCAGGATGACCGGACGTGTCAACGGAGAACAATCTGTAGTTCCATTTCTGCCGTCCCATAATGAATTTGAAGTTCCCAAATCTCTTGGCTGGGGATGTCTTCCATTATGTGCTGCTTCTAGTCATGGTGGCACTGGCAGTGTGTGTGAGTAATGAGCATGACCCAACATAAACGCTGTGTGGCCAACTTGGCTCTACACAGGGAGCGTCGGTCGCACTTTAATCAGGGATATTGGGGAGGAGTGTGCCTGGGATGGCAGGCCGAGGCTTTTAAAGACCTGACTAATAAGACATGTCAAAGGGAACTGGGCAGGAGCCAGGACTGATATGCAGACCTTCTCTATCTGCTTTCTATCCTTCCTCACCGCACAACAGCATTCGGACACAGATGGCCTTTTAACAAAGCTTGGATATCAGCAGATGCAAACAAACAACGCAAAGCATCTCAAAACCGCATGTGGCCTTCGTGGGTAATCATTTTCTCCCTTTCTCGGTTGGCTCTCCTCAGATCGTCTACCCTTGTCAGACTGTTTTCAAAGTGAAGACGAGGTCAAAAACTTGTTTTTGTAACTTTTTTTTAGTTCGACAGACTTTCAACTTGTCTGATCAACAAATTTGGTTTCAAAAGGGAATGTGTGAAAAGCTTGTGTGTTTTAATTATTGCTTGGCACCATTCCCCTTTCTTACTCACTAACTCATCAGTCTCTGGTGATTATTTTGGTAAGGAGTCTTTGGTAAGAAGGCTCAGCAGTGATGCTTTCACAATGATTTAGTGGGCTTTTCTTTGGAGAGAAAGAATAAAAATTACAAGAAGACCGAGAAGGCGCATAGGGAAATGCACTGCCTGTGCAATTTTGATTGTTCTGTGGTATTCATCATTTTAAAAGAACAAAAAAGGCCACAGAGTGATATAAGATGTATCATACTTCTAAGATGATTGACAGGGTTTTGATTAGTGTTTCAGATCTCCTACATGGTGTAGTGATAACTTGCTTTTGTCCATTAAAACCTTTGATATAAAATGGAAAAAAGAAAATATGACAAAATGTATGCTTATCATCTTAAGCCTCAAAATATAGTGCTGACAACAATTTTCGTTCTCCACATACAAGTCATTTATACTATACTTAACATTTTTTTTTTTTATATTACATTTACATAACTGAGGTTTATAATGTAATCAGTGCAAACAAGTTATCAATTGCCTCTCTGCACACATGAAAATTATTTTCCGAATCACAGCCATTAACCGGAAGCGATAACAATAACTGATTTGGCAGTAATTATGATCGATTGTCGAGTGTTGAATTAATAAGGAGGCGTGTGTTTTCGTCTGAAAAACGTAATTAGCCATAAGGCTCAAGTGATCACAAGAAAATCCAGGTCGTTGCAGGCATTCCCCATGGAGGTGGTTTTGCATACATATGCCACAGAGTAAATCCCTCAAGAGAGAACCTTTTCAGTGAGAAACTCTGACCTGACAGTTCCTTTGAGGCGAGAACATCTCAAGTCTGACTCCCTTCAAGAAGCAGAGCGATGCTCATGCTAATCATGGTATCGTGGAATTCTAAAGAATTTGATCACCTCACCATTGTTTGACTTTATATCCATTTGAATTGTTTTTAATTACTTTGATACTAGAAATGTAGGTCCATATCCAAGGCAAAATTAGTATTTTCCTTCATTAAAGTTTTTTTTTAATGTTTGGGTCTTATAAACCGATTCATCCAAATATCTTTTTAGAACAAAGTTAAACATCTGTTGTACCGCATTAACAATTTGCTATGTCTTCACTTCCAACCCCCTCTCCAGTGTTTTCGCCAATGACAGCACGTTTTTCTATTTTAGCTTTTGTCAGTGACGTGTTACTTTAATTCTATGCCTGATTCAAGCAATTATGGAATTAAGGCTCTACACTCCAGTTTACCAGTAATACTTTTGGACATAATCTGACACGTTTGTCATACTGGAGGAAGATATATATGTTTTCATTTAGTTTTTTGAAGGTATCTGAATTGAATGTCAAAAGATAAATGGTGATTGGTGCATGACGGTAAAACCTTTCGAGACGAATCGAATTTAGATGATTTATACCATGTTTCTCTTTCAATCCATCCAAGCCAAAGTGCGCGTTTTTTTGGGGTTTTTCTTTTTGTAAAATTTAAAAAAATATAAAAACTATACCATATAAAATGGTGGTTGACAAGTCACAGCAAGAAGTAGGATTACCACAGGAAGAGAAAATGGTTGACTGGCAAGAAGCTTCATAAAATAGATGCGAAAAATGCAGGATGAATGTGAAGACATTTTGATGTTGGCAAACTATAAAGGAGGACACACAATAGATCTCCAATTTTTCGATAAACGTGTTGACAAGCTGACTATTGAAAATCTTCTGCAGGAAAACCCCAGCGAGACTGGATTGAAGTGCAGCTCTCTATGTACTCAAAATGAGTGGTCCCGAATAGAGATTCATTATGATGCCCTCCAAAAGGAACAGCAATTTTACTTAAAATAACAACGAAATGTATTGATAGTTGCTCATGTATGCTGACGATATGCAAATCTAACTTTCGATGAAGAAAGAAATGGACCAAATTAAGCTTGAGCGATAGAACCACACTATACACTTGAGTGGGAAATAGTGCAGATTAAATGAAACACTAATTCTCCCAAGCTTTTGGCTGTGCAGCCAGTCTGATATTAATGAGACAGAAACCAATAAGTTTCTTTTGTTGTTCAGCCATGTTCTTTGACTCGTAATGCTCACTGAAAACAGGCCGCAACATGTTGCTGTGAGCAGAGACAAGCAAACACTGAATGACAGGACCGATGGCTCCACATTGAAGCTTGTGAGCAGCCTGTTTAGCAAATGGTAATTAAAACCGCCCGAATCCTCAAATCCCTGATAAATATTTCATCAGGTGGCACTCAGTGATTGCTATTGTAATAGAGCAACAATATTCAAATTGCCTTTTGTGAAATTACAGCAGCACCCCTATCAGCACCCCCTCCTCCTTTTTCCTCCACCCACTCTCCTTCCCGTCCACACGCTCCGGAGCGTGCGCATTCAGTCACAGATGGCACTGTCCATGAGCACGAGTCTGAATCCTCGTTAAGGTACTGCACGGGCTCATGTAAACACACGGTGAATAATGGCATTTGTCATGCTCGCATCCAAACACAAATTCACACGTGAGGCTGCCGACGACTGCAAACAATAAACACTTGTGGGAGTTTTGCACATTTTCAGTGATAATTAAATTTGGATGATTGTTTTGTTGCAACCGGAAACAAAACAAAAAATACATGTTTCAAATCCCAATTATGAAGATAATGTGGAAAAATGGCATTTATTTGAGACAGAAGCGATCACCTGACCAGAATGTGTAAAAACAAATGAAACTGTATATTTAGTTCTTTCTTCACACATTCCACATCTTTGAAAAAGGGGGTTGTTCTTCTATTTGGAAATATATATATATATATATATATATATACATATATATATATCCAAGCCTACAGCAACATGTTTCCATGCATTGTTAGGCTCCCTGTCACTGTGTTTTGTCTCACTCCTACAGTACCCAGATGCTCCTTTGTATCACTGTTGTTTGTTTTTGTGTATCTTTTTCCCTCCTCTGTACCTATCTGTTTTAGTTTCATCTGTCGTCTTTGTTGTTTAATTTGAATCAGACTCAGGAATGAATTGAAAGTGCACGATGAAGTCTGCAATTATTACACCACCAGTATCCATTTGAAGGATAGAACTGAAGGACTCAATACTCAGTTTAGACTGCCTGATTATAAGTGTGGGAGACTTGAGTTAGAATTCTGCTGTATATCAATATCCTAATGCAAAGGGACTATGAACTTTACAGAAGTCATATCATTAGCAAATACAGTTGAATAAAGAAAGCATAGCAATCAATAATGCAAGCAATAGTATTGTATACATGACATCTAGGTTTTTAAATAAAGATCAGATCTAATTTCATCTCAGTAAAAAGCAAGACTTAGGTAGTTACCCAGAAAACTTTTAATGAAAAGATTTAAATTTGCATGATAATTGAAGAGTTTGGTATATGAAGCTTTCGTGAAAGAGATGAAACATACCCTTACAAACTCTTTTTGGAGGCTTAGCTTAATAACAAATACAGAACATATACCCCCCAACCTGCTGGGCTGAAGCAATATTACATTTTCACTGCATTACAAAACTACATGACCATTTCTGACACAACAGGGTTTTTTTTTCAGAAAGTTTCCTAAGTCCTATAGAGTATTACTATTGAACTTCTCTTCCTTTGTCAATTATGTTGTGCTCTGTGTTTGTGACTTATTTCCTCAAAGAATAAAGGCTTTCTCATGTCACTACTATGTGACAGAAATCAAATTGATGCACTAATTCATTTCAATTCCTCATTTCATGACAATTCTGTACTTACGGAACTTACATTAATTAACTACACAATTCAACATACAGCAACCATTCCATTGTAAACATTGAACACATTTTAGTGCTTGTCTTCTGTTGCAAAATAACATTCCAATAACGGACCTTTCTGTTTGCTTTTCGCGCTTCACTTCAGTTCAGATGTTTTAAGGACATGTACTACAAGAAGATTTCTATTCTCTCACATGTTCTAACCGACGGTACCGACTGCTAAAAAGCAAAACATTTCCTCGTGCTTTTCTATTTAAAGAAGATTTCCAGCTGACAGGATTGTTGACGTTTCATCGGGAGTTAAATGGTTCTCATGATTTGATTCTCTCGACTCAAATGAATTGAGGACGGACCAGACAAGCCCGTCTCCGGTGAGTAGCTGACTAATGAGCAGGCAGGCTGCAGACACAACAGACATGCCGCTAAAGAAACCCCAGATATATCAGCCGCTCTTGTGAGCAAACTTCGTCATGTCTTTTGTGCTTGGAAATAATAAGCACTTGATCTGCGTCTCACTAAAAATGCCAAGTGTAAGTCAAAAGTACTGAACTTGACTCTCCTGCAGTGGCTCGCTCGTCAATAAGTTATGCATCGGCTATGTCTTCAGCCAAAATTAATTTTCATCTTTAAAAATCCCCCCCAAGGTTCAAAAATATGTGCTGGGGCTTTGAGAATATTTTATTAATTTTGCAAAGGTTTGTATCATTGACGTCTGACTTTCTGAGTTCCAATCAGTATCATGTGCTAATGAATCTGCAGTTCCCCTAACTAAACACAGACACACCAAGCAAGGAACTTTGATTTGTATCCTGGCATGTGCCTCGGCAGAATTTAGAGCTGACAGAAGAAAAATCACTGGCCTGCTTCTGCCCCGACTACTAAATCAAGCATTCTCCACATCCGTTCTGCAGTGCAACTCGGGGAACAGCACTCTTGAATGAACAGGTGAGAAAATCTGACAGAAATGTGAGCCCGTGTCATAAGAGACCTCAGAGACCCTTCCTGCCCTGGGTAGAATCGCTTATCTTTCTGCACTGACGTCACAGACAAATTCCTATGTTTATGGATATTAGAAAAAACAAGGAAATTCATAAACACAACAATGTGTGTCTGTTTTAGGGTACTGCCCAATTTTGTTTGAGTGCCAATATGAGGTATCGTACTGGAGCAAAGCAAAGAATTTTAAGAGTTATTTCAATCATTTGGCTATCTTCCACTAAACAATTTGTTACCTCGAGAAAAAGAAAAGTGTTCCAGTTTTGTCTCGCTGCAGCGGTGAGGGTTGATATCTGTGTAATTCTGTTCAAGCTTCAAGCCTATTCTCACGCCTGCCCTCGTTTTAATTCTAGTGGAAATACAAAAAGTGAAATTCCTTGTATGGATAATTACAACAGCAACAAAAAAACCAAAACATTTATGTATATCTGTGTATAAATAAAATGAGTGATTATAATTGGTATCACATGTTTTTCCATGGCCTTATATAGCACCTTGATGCCAGCAACTCATTAACATTATCACCAATTTATTAATAATTGTCGTGAGGAGAAATATGTCTTTCTTTGAGCAAACCAAAGCTTAAATTTCATTTGACATCATTGTGGATAATGGGCATTTTAGACTGTGAATAGACAAAATGAATAAGTGGGTGGTTATCAAACTGCAGAAGCCTGCTGACCAACAATTCATTTGACTTGTGCAAATTGAATTCCTTCATACCAGTACTGTAGTTCTCCGGGCTATAGCAACAACAAAAACAAGCCTCACTTTGAAATAACTCTTTTTGTGCAGTATTATTATATTGTAATAATGAATTCCTTTCATTTATTGAAACTCAATTGACCGTGGACCCTGGGATATACCTTTATCTCACTCTGACTCATTTCTAACTTACAGAACAAAGACATGTGCTGGACTCGACATTCTTGTGGAATTACTGCGAGGGTATTTTTATTTATTTTTATTTATTTTTTTACCTTTTAAGCATTTCCCGAGATCTCACAAATTACATAGCACACTAACAACAAATTCTGTTTCATTTTGCAACAAGACACTGTTTTCTAAACCTTTCACAGGCTGTGTTTGATCGTCTGTGAATCCACTAGCCAGCACTGCACGTCCAAAACCCCCCGACGAGCCGCTCTGTTGGTGATAACTTGGGTTGGGATGCCTACCAATATCTACAAATTAGCTTAGTTGAAGGTTTCGTTATGATTAAAACAAACACTTCTAGAACCATGCAATTAGTAATTTGCAGAAATGGGAATCAGTCAGCTTTCAAACAGACCGTGGTGCAGATTCTTTTAAGCAGGAATGCAGCAGAGGCTAAATGCATCTGCGGAAACAACCTGAAACAATCACGCCACAGTTTGTTATAAGTCAATGTAATGAAAAGCAAAAAGGCGTCAGTATACCTCTGGAGAGGTATTAGTAGACGTAAAGGGGCACTGATGACAAACAACCATCCATCAATCCACCCTCTGTAACCCTTTACCTGACTTGGACTGTGGGAGGCTGGAGCTTTTCCCATGTGTCATTGGGCTAAATGACTTATGACACCATTAAAATGAAAAATTACATCAGGGGCTATAAAGATGTACAAATAAGGACAAGCTTTTGGGGAAAAAAAAAAAAAAAAAGGCTTCCTGGAAAAAAAAAATCAATAACTATGAGAAAAGTACATGATGTCAGCAAGTGGCAGTCCCTGTATGCACTGTAACCATAAACAAAAAGACACCAAATCGAGGGCACCGGAGATGTTTCAGTCTCATCAAACATCGGTGGCAGGCAGCTCTGAAAAGAATAAGTTCTGCTGATCCCAGCGCTGTGGGTTAGACGTTTGTGTGTTTCAGCTTAACTGAGCACCGAAAAGTGTGATCGTGGACAAATACATCAGCTGGGAGCAAGGAAATAATTAAACAATGTATCTTGTTGTGTAAGCTTGCCAGCATGGGGAAAAAAAATGATATAGGTAAAACATAAGGTATGCACTGGAAGCTCTAGAGGTCCATTCAATGATGGCCAAGCTCCGAAGACAAATCTGCAACATAAAACTACAATCGACTGGACAGAATGTGTCAGAATGCTGGGAAAGAGGGAAGACATATATGTATTTGATTCAGTTCCTTATCAAATGACAGATACAGGCTGTATTTGACGTGACGCTTGCTGGTGTACATGACAGACAGTATAGTGGCGATTTAGAAAAAAACAAAAAAAAGTATTCTATCACATCTAAAAGCCCCAAACTGCAGCACATTGTGCTCAACAGTGAAAATAAAAGAAACAAAAGATTGAGGACACTTCCTTCCTGTTAGTGTAGACATGAAAGCCGTACGATGGCTTTTGCCTTTTTTACTACATTTTTCCTGAGGTAATTGCGGCTTCTTTCTTACTTTTAAAGCCCTGCCAGTCTGCCGGAGTTAAATGACAGCCTCGTGGTAACTGAATTACAGGGAGGAAAGGGAGCCAAGAATCACCTTCCTCCCGACTTGCTCACTAAGTGGTCTGATTGCATGGTCATGTCCCGGGCATTAAGACACTCGTTTCCATGGTAATTTCTTTAGGCAGATATCAAAAAGTTCCTGCAAGTGTCTGATGCAAACCCAACTCCTTTAAAAGTTGGTACAAAAACAATTTCATTTCTTGTTGTCTGCAGAAATTAGTAAAAAAAAACTATGAAAAAATACGAAAAACACAGCTCTGTGCTTAAAATGTTATTTAGTCCAATTTTTTTTCTCAAGTCAATGACAGTGAGCCTATAAAGAAACACAATCATCATTTGCAAAAGTGGAAAAAGCATGATGTACTTTAAATGTCCTCAAAACATTTGGTTGATTCGTGGTAGTGGTGGGGTGTGTGTGTGTGTTTGTGTGTGTGGTGGTGGTGGTGGTGGTGGTGGTGGGAGGGGGGGGGGGGGGGGGGGGGTTCTTGTCATCTTGCGCCAATGATTTGTGGTCGTGGCAGTGAAATGACGTTTGAAATCAGAGAATGCGGCACCCCAGAGAGACTGTCATCATTATGCTGTTTATGCAAAGCAAGTCATGTCAAAAGTTCAGATTTCACTGCTTGTAGTGCGAATTGAATTTTATTATGAGCCTTTAAGTTCACATCCAGAAGAACAATTTAGCTGTTTTGTTTCACTTAAAAAGGCAAGTCGAACTCCAAAAGTTTTATTTTGTTCCTTTTTTTTTTTTTGACATATTTTGACCTTGATTAAGTCAGAAAAATGTTTTTAGTTGTGAAAATGACTTCATCCACAGCGAGCAGTGGACGTTTGTTCCATCTTCTTGACAAGAAACCTTGTAATCTTTACTTTATAATTCACACATTATGAATAAGCAGTGCCATGCAGTCAGGGTAGGGAGTGCCTACCCAAGGCTGAATTGAAATGAGTTAAATATCAATTTTGATTATTTGTTTTAAATATAATATAATTGTAATTTTCTTTTCAATTTCTGGTAGCATACAGAACCTAGAGGTTTGAAAGTGTCAGCGTTTTGTGCTTCTCATAGCCCAAATGACTCAACACCGCTATTATTTCCTGGTATGGCAGAGAGGCTGCACAAGTCACTCACTCCTGCGCCGTCTTACTGTGAAGGCCACACCCTCACCTGAAGGCACACTGCTGCTCCGCCTTTGCAGGTCATATCCAGTGTATGGATGTGTTTGTGCATGCGCAGTCAGTTCCCCAATATGAAAATCATTTACGTAATACATACAGCACTGCGACACTCTCCAGCGAGTTGGCGGGTTAACAGGCAGGATGACAGCACGAGAGACAATAAAGACATTTTCACTACTTTCTTTGGAGGGAAAACATCAGCTTTTTAAAGATGGGAGACCAATGCCAGAGCTACCAGACCTTCAGCAAAAGAAAGGTCAGAAAATTGTGTGTCATGTGGTCCTGCCATGGTGTTTCCATTTGGTGTGTCAAAATAAAAGCCTCCCTTGATTGTAGGTGTTATGAAGGGAAAAGTGCACTCCAGTTTGTTAATATCCATTTATATGAGCCACAACATATAACTTACATTGGTTTAGACATTGACGGCCTTGTAAATTCAATGTCCTGCCTACCCAGCCTTGTTGCTCACGGCACATCACTGTGACTGGGAGATTCCATATTTGTCATTATTTCAACTTCGAAAAAAGCTCACGAAAGGCTTCAAAAGAAAGGTAATGGGACATTTCAGGCTGATAAGAAGTTCTAAGCATTCAGTAACTTCAAAATTATTATTCCTCTGTGAGTAACATTATTTACAAATAGTATAGCTTTCAAATAGTCGGAATTTCCTGAGAAATTGAGCCCAAGAGCAGGGACAACACCTGCATGTTGAAGATACGGAGTCAACATGCATCGGGCTACAACCAGAGAGACTAAATAAATTGCTATTCAAATTAAGCACATGTTCTTTCAGAAGATGAAAAAATTTATTGAAATAATGATCATAAACTATAAGAAATGTTCACCAGTACACTTCAGGCATGAACTACAACGCCACATTAAGGTGGGGATACACTCTGTAATATTGTGGCTGTTAAAACCGAAAGATGAGCAATCGTGGCAATATGTTTATTGTAGTTTGTGGTCTGAGCTTGTATTGCAGGATGAGCTTATTGCTATGAGCAACAACAGTGAGCAATGTATCAGAGAATGTGATTATCAACAAAAATATTAACATAAAAGGTTTTTCAGAGCTGCTGTACCATGGCCACGTTCCCTGTCTTCGTTAACTATTTCACTGCACGCTATGCTACGTATATAACTACCCACTTCTTTTTTTTTTGGCTTACTCAGCTTTATTTCCTGAGGGCACAAGGTGGGCAACATAATCTAGTGAGCTAATGCTGTGATTTTTTATTTTTTTTTGATTCTTGAAACCGTAGCCGTTTTGAGCTTGGATTTGGTAAAGAGCAAAATAATACAGCCAGACATGCAGTCTTACCAAAGCTTTTGAAATCCACACCACACAGGGTAGCAGGCAGTAAACTGCAGAATTCCCATGAAGGAATAAACCTGGATATGCATTTATTTAATTATAATACAAACACCTTTGCACACTAAAGAAACTAAATAGTCACAATGCCACTTATCCTAAATCCACCACAACGGGAAGTCAATGATTCTGTGGATGACACTCATGAAGCACAACAAGTTTAGTAAGTCAATCAAGTATTACTGCATTTCTTATTTTTTTTTACATTGTTATAGCTCTGCTAGGTATCTCCACCATATCACCTGGAGACCAGAAGTCTTATTCAGCGCCCAGCATAAATATTGAATGAAAGAATAGCAGTCAGAACACTAGCCATCATAATACAAAGTAACTGACATTTGATTTCAGTTAACTTCAAGATCATTTCTATCAGGTTAGGAAAGAAAAAAAAAAAAGCTTGACAAAACTAGACATGGAATTCGATGAAGCATACGGTGAAAAACTCTATTTGACCATCCGGAAGTAAAGGTAGGTACATCTGATCAGGGAAGGCCACAGTTTTACATACTCTCGGCGTATCCCTTCATCAACACACCCGATTGGAATGACATTCTCACCATCAGGCTTTTTCTGCAGCGCTCCATGAAACACACATTTCAAGAAGGCATGTATGTTGAAGTAGGAATACATGGTTTGAATGTACGGCCCTTCAGAATGAGCCGCTCCGAACTACACCACAAGCAAACTCGGGGCCGGTGTGGTTCAACATCCTGCTGATGCTGCAGTATAAGCATTATCACTAGTGACTTTCAGGCTTGCATCAGTAAAGTTTGGGTCAGGGGCCTGACACTTGCAATTACCTTTATTTATATCAGATTGAAAACAACATTTCTGGAGCCAATGCCAACTGTAACTAGTTGACAGTCAAATGCAGGTTTGGAGTCCATCGCAGGACAAAGAGACAGACCACCACACACACACACACACACACACACACACACACACACACACACACACACACACACACACACACACACACCCATCATCACATCAATGACACCCATTTGTGTATGTCTGTGAGAATAATTTGCAGTACCTGAAAAAGACCCACACTCTCAGAACATGCAAACACTACACAGCAAGACCCAGCAAGCCAGAAATTCAACCATGGAAATCTGTGCTCTGAAGGGACAGCAGCAACCACTCCACCATGACATAACAATTGTAAAACAATAAGAACACACCATTTGGTGCTGAAGCAATTGTCTAACCCCTCAAACAGAACACGACTCTAGTGCTGTTCACACTACAAAGCCTCTGTGGTCAGATGTGTCCCTGACCACCTCGGGAAGCGGTTTGAGTGAAAACGCTTCGATGCCTGTTCACAACTGTCCTTAGGGCCCACCATCTGTGTTCGGATCACCCAGAGCGCATGTTAATGCCGGGTGTGAATGGGCCCAAAGACAGATTGATCTCTATTTTCAACAAGGAGCTCCAGAAGTCACCGTGCTGGTGGTGTTAGACAAAGTCATTAAGGGTCACCCTACAAGAATCACAAATGCATAATGTGTGTTTTGCAATTTTTCCAGCAGTGCAGATCTGTCTGGACTAAAGCTTTGCACTAAATGACAAGATGACAGCCAACATCACAGGAAAATAAAAAATATATATATATAAAAAAGAAAATGTTGATAATCCTGATTCACTGGGGACAAGGGAGGCATGCGTGTGTGTGTGTGTGCATAAAACCTCATTGCAGAACTAATTTGTGCCAATCACAACATAATATGTTATGATTCCACACTGTAATGCATTATTATTATCATTACCCACTGATGTGGCTCTTTATTTGTGCACTCAGTTGTGATTTCTGAAGCCCGAATAGGCGACATGGCACACTGAACTATAAAGATGTCTCTAACAATTCTGCAATGCATCAATGCTGCCTAAATGATGGTGGAAAACCGGGTTCAGGGTCCAGTGATGATAGGGAGCTGCACATTTCGAGGTTTTAATTGGAGTACAGGCTTTCTAGTCATTCAATAACCCCCATTAAAATTCCATTTTGAAGTGGGGGGATGGCTTCTCTTTGCTGACTGGTGCATAATGCAAGATGTGGCTCTTATCAGGTCCACTTCTCTGGATGTCAGATTTGATTTCCAATCACGGAGGGTTTAAGTTGAAAGGTTATACAGGGAGCACTTCTTCAGAAACACACCGGGAATTGAATTATATTAGCGGTCATCTTCTTCCCCATATTATTGTATTTGGTTTGAGAAATTGAATAAATGATAAATACACACAGAAAAATTGAAAACAGCGAAACAAATGTATTTGTTTGTTAAAGAAACAATAATACAGAATGTGTTATCGCAATGGGGTTTAAAGCTCTGTGGGGGGAGGGGGGGGGGGGGGGGGGTGCTCATCCTACCACCCTTTGAATACCCCTGCACTTAAAATAAGTTTTCCCTCTTCTCTTTGATGAACAACTCTCCTCACATGTTATTGAGCTTTGATGCATCGACATGAAACCTTGAATTGGATATTAGTGTCATGCAGTCGTGCCACACACTGCATCCCATGATGCTGCGACTTGTCAGCATCAGCCCACCCCTCACATTTTACCCCCTTGTCACGTCCCTTAAACAGACCAACCAGTTTCAAGGGAAAACACTCGTGCTGCATGCTTCAAGGACATTTTCTATGTGTATTTTATTACACTGCATATATTTCATAGGGCTAAAGAAAATTATATTAGCCAACCAAGAAGCAGATTATACAGACATGCCAAAAGCAACAGAATTGAAATCATTTTCTCAATGGCTCTCAGGTATCCATAGTAATTTTCTCACTCAGGCAATGACCCAAGTAGCTCATAGCAGTTGGTTAATGGAAGCCCTGTGATTTAGTCCCGGAAATCTTGCCGTATTTACTTTAAATGCAAATGCAAAAAATTTGGAACACCCCTTAATATTAGATCTGTACCAATGTCTTGAGGAAACCTCAGTTAAGTTTCTTCTTGCATTAGCATGTTGAAATCCCAATTTTAAAAATGGGAACAAAAGAGATTTGTGGAAGAAAAAAAAATGAGGAGGAGGAGATTGATATGCAGAGGAGTGCATATAAATGAGACGGTGAGGGGAAAAGAAATGCAGGGGGTGAAGGAGGCGGAATCAAGATAAATTGGTAAAGGTAAAAAGACGAACAGAATGAGAAAGGAGAGAGAACGAGAGGACACATGAGAATACAGTCAAGCGCCTACTGAGCCATGGCGCTCATGGCTGGGCTGTGGCGCTCATTATTGATGTAGTAGAAAATTTGCGCTGACAGAAAACGAAGATGCCAGCTGTCCCCCTCCTCCCCACCCCAACGCCCAACCCCCTCAACCACACATTATGACATTATCTCGGAAGGATGGCCGACGACGGCAGTATATCCCATCACCGGAGCCACCCCACTGACATGTCCAAATGAATGCTGGGTGCCACGGTGCAAACGGGCACAAGGTGATAGGAAATACAAGAAATCATAGTCATAGACTCATCTGACACGTTCATACAATTAATACTTGAACTGTTGTTTCTTACACCAGTGTTGTGGCGAGATGAATATTTCCCTGCAAATGAAGATCCCACGATCAATGAAAATAAATTGCACTGGAAAGCATTATGTGGTCTGAAGCTAAGTGTGTTGCTGCTATTAACATACTGAGTTGAAGACAGCAGAACGTGGACATGTGGCACATTGAAAATTTGCTATGTCGAATGTGCTTAGTCTGTAACGTTCCTCCAGGAGTTCAATGGATATCGACTGGGAATTCCACGGTTATAACATTGTGCAAACGCAGACGCAGGGAAAAGACAAAGTGAAAAGAGAATCAGCCCGAGCGTGGATTCTTAAGACAGTCCAGTGACGAAAACACAGAGCAGTCAAGAATATGAGGACATGCCTGTCCACTGGCTATAAACGCAGCAATTTCTCAAATGCATTTTCTAAAGGGGACACCAAAGGTGATCCCAAACCTTCACAGTAAAAATAACAGTGTTGAATTAACGCCCTCAAAGTTGACCTTAGGTGTCCTTAAATCAACTCTGTGGATGGCAGTTTGAGACATTTTCCCTTTACTGTGTTGTTATACGCATGAAGGATGTAAGCTCTTAGCATGGGCTGTGTCAGTATGTTTTTAAAAGGTAGGGGGAAAAAAAAAAAAATCTGTCAATGGCACTGAAATCGAAAGTGTTGCACATTATTTACAGCACTGGGAGAGAGGCAACACAAAATAACTGAACCAAAGCTAACACACGCCTAATTAGATTGTCTTCCCAGAGACGCAGACCTCCAATGCTTTGCTGTCAGTGCATAACACACCAGAGCGTTATGAAGCCTGCCAAAATCTAAATGAATATTTTACCATAGTGTTCATTGTAATTACATCTTTCATGGATTAAGTCATGGCGTAATCAAACAATTTATTTAAAGAATTTATCTGACTTGCTGTATGAAAAACAAAAATGCCCACGAAGAAGAAGAAAGAAAAGCCCAGGTGTACACTCAGTAACAGGAAATACATAATAATAATCATCCTGGACCGGTCCTGAGTGAATTGAAACCTATAGAGCTCAATCCTGAGGAGGTTGAGGTGAAAGGTTGTACATTCCTGTGTTATACCTTGCTGAAAAAGTGTCGCAAAACAATGGGTTAACTCAGTATCACCTGCCAAAATGACTCGCTCTGATTTGTTGCTTTAGTGCCTCATATTAGATCGATGAGGAGACAGTGCGGACATCATCGGCATCATGAACATATACTTTCTGCGATCACATTGCTAAATTTGAAGCTGCTTACAGTGAAATTTCTTTAAACATTTTGCGCCGTTTTTTTGTTGCTTTTTTAAGTAAGAGCTTTAACAAATGAGCTAGAAGAACACCTTTCTTAAATGCCCCTATAATATTTTCTGATAGGTGATGTTGGAAACCGTAATTCATTTTTTGCAAAGAAGTTGTGTCCTTGTCACCAAGTGATTCTGAGCCCTTTGATGCAACCTGAAAGCAGAATCACTTTCTGTCCTAAACCACCCAAAAAAGAAGGGAGTTGGATTTGCGGCTTGTACAACTACCACCCACCGTGAGGAGAGCACAAAGTTCTATCTTCCTTTTTTGCAGGTCATTTAGGCCCTACACTACAATGTTTTCAAGTGAAAATGGTTAACACTTGTTTTGGGTGTCAACAGTGCTCTGAATCACTGAAAACACCTTTTTTTTTTAAAAAAGCTTCTCTCTGTTTCCATGTAAACGGGTGGAAAATGCAACTCTCCTGAAATGCTGCTGCTCCTTTTCAAAAATGTTGCCATGTGAAGGTGAAGCTTTTCTGTGAAGACACACACTTAGATGGCAACGTATCGTACCAGTTTTTACTTTTAATGTCACATTTGTCACCACAATCAACATTTAAGTTTGTAAAAGCTTCAGGAAGCCACTACGTATTGGCTGGAGAGCCGGTAGCAGGCCGGCTGCATAGCAACACTCTGCTCTGCTAAAACAGGAGCTGTTATATATGTGACAACAGCCTCATCCATCCATCACCGCCACATCCAGACTGCTGAACAGCTCCACAGACACTGAACTCCCATATGTGGAGGTTCAGGGGTCGTGAGCAGTTACCAGACAACTGTGAGTTTTACAATGGGGAGACACGGTTGATGATGACCTAAAACACGAGGATCGTTTACCTCGAGCAAACACATTTCTAACATCTACTCCCAGTCTGGCTTCCCACCAACAGTGAACAATGTTTTAATCTATGGACAATATATTGTTTCAAACGCATTTTGTGACGGCCTCTCAAAAAGTGTAGTCACATCCAACTACACCAACCAACAACCCAATTTTGACAATTATGAATGGTACAAAAAAAGCAGGAGGCATATTTGCTCTCTTTCTTGGTCGATATTCTTCTTTCAGAGTACAGTGGATAATGGCATTGAATTCTTTGGTTGCAGCGTTGTGAAAGCATGAAAGCGAAAGGAGCAAAGTGAGGGAAAATAAACCTGTCACACTCGGCTCCTATAGCAGGTGCAATATTAAGGCATCCAAACAACTTCTGGCTCCCTGTGAATACGTTGTACTGATGTTCAGCAGGTGAGGCAAAGCAAAACCCCATAACCAATTTTCACATGGGTAATCTCAGAAGGTGAACGGGAATGATGGGAAAAAAAAAAAAAAAAAGAGGCTTACATACATGTTAATGTTAAACATTGTATAAAGCTGCCGAGAAAAGAATTATATGCACATAATAACACCACCTTGGATGGTTGAGGGACAGCATACCGTTTGCCATGCTCTGTTTTATGCACATTCTAATGAGCCTCCTTGTGCCTCGATCGTGGCGCTGATGCGTCTGTTTATGGGCCGTTCTCATTACTACAGGAAGGGGAATGGACTTTTCCTGGTAGTGCCTTGGCAGTGTCTGTTACTTTGCTGCACACACTTACAGGTATCGTTGATGTCCCACTGAGGAACGGCCACCCCCACAATGTGCCAGGAGAGACAGAAATAGATTTGAACTCTGCCCGGCAACCGGCAGCCACTGCAGATCCCTGCATTGAGTGTATGCCACTGTAGTAGGCTAATTCCCCCCAGGGTCATCAGACTCCACCAAACAGGACACGCGAGACAGCGTGAATGCAAGTGAGACCTCCTCACCGACTTAATGCTTGATCTCTGTGAGTGACCTCAGAGATTATTTTTCTGGATTATTCTCAATTTGAAATAAATCGCAGAAGGCTCATGTGCAAATTTCTTATTTTTTTTAAACTACTGTTTTCATGTTACTTATGTTTAAAAAAAAAAAGGGGAAAACATCTTTTTCTACCCCTGACTGCATTATTTCTCATGCCTTTGACTGCCACTGAGTCATCACCCTGGGAAAGGAGAAAACATTTTCCCTCATTAAAGTTTCTCACTACATCTGCATAGTCATGTAGTGACTTGTCAGAATATCTTCACTGCGCTGCCCGGTGAGACCTGAGAGTTATGCTCTTAAGTGCAAAATCTCGTCATCGCTGAACAAGTAAAAGTAGTCGCTGACCTCTGTAGTGTGAACCCCTGCGGTACAATACAAGGCTGCCAGTCTGGCTTACAATGCGAGGAACACAGAAAACACAACTGTGCACTTCTTCTGAAAACACAGACACCTACACACTCACACACACACACGCGCGCACGCGGCAAGACAGCCAAATTCATAAGAGTGGGTGTAGAAAAGTTTGCATCACTCCAGGATTTTGCAGAAGTATCACTTCTATTGTTGTATTTCCAAAACCAATTCTCATGGATTATCATTAATCAAAGGTTCTTACTTTTATCAGCATCCCTACACAGATTAGCACCATTGTTTTAATCCTATGACTGAATCTATACAAAGGTATAAATGTGTAATTGAAGACTTCTTTGTAACTGTGACTAAGTAGTAGAAGTATTAGAATTTCAACTGTGGTTCTACTTCTGTGGAAACCATTGTTTTCTTCTCATTGGACACATTTCTAAAAACTAAACCACCTGAGGCGGTTCTTCATGTCTTCAGACGATTTGCCTACATCAGAACTTCACCGTAATGCAATCTGTAACATTTCTGATGAAGTACATGGACATTTGTATTGAAGTTGGATTGCTATTACGGGTGACTCTCAACTATAAAACTACCTCGACATCACAAATATAACAATGTTTTCCATGTAGTCGGCCCCTAAGAAAGGCACTTTTATCATC
The DNA here is from genome assembly GCF_963383615.2 of Lipophrys pholis. Taxonomy (NCBI): domain Eukaryota; kingdom Metazoa; phylum Chordata; class Actinopteri; order Blenniiformes; family Blenniidae; genus Lipophrys; species Lipophrys pholis. Next base: position 13,096,987 of record NC_137641.1, on the reverse strand, counting down.
TTGAGTATGACATACTACGACTGGTGAGACTATGACTTTCCTGGACAGATTAGTCTTGACTGGTGATATCTCAATGTCAAATAGCATCCAATATCCCAACTTCTATAGCATTTTCATGATTCACAATCATTGAACCTTTATGAGTGGAAATGAAGTGACCTTTTCCTGTAGGTTCATGGCTCGATAGTCTTTGATTGTGGATTACACCATAAACAACTACAAAGCCTCAAAGGAGTAAAAAAATACTGCTTCTGCACAACAAAATAAAATGAATTAGATAAAACAGGCGTACTTTCCTGCCTCAACTGCCAACAATTAGACAGTAGCTACAAAGAAATGAGAGGAAACACAAAGAAAGAAATTAACAACGGTAGGACTTCTGGGGTCTGACTAATCCTGTGTGAAAATAAATGCCAAGTTGATTACGGTGACTTGCATGCATGGACACTGGTTTTGTAACCCCATTGAAGTCATTTTCACAAGAAGCCTAGGTTCATATTTGTAGCTTTGAATTGAAGGGACAAGTTTTAAGGTTTTGTAAAGTCTGTAAAAATGATTGCATTTAAAAATTTCCCCTCAGCCTCTCTTTGATTCTGAGCAAATTAGCAAATGGCATCATGTAAAATTTGTTTGGCCAACTGATAAATATGTTGAAAGTTGTGTATGTCAGCATGCAGACATTAGCATTTAGTTCAAAGCATTGTTGTGCCCACACAGAGCTGCTTGTCTGGCAGGGGTTTCCGTCTTGTTCCTATGTAATGTGCTCTATGAAAGTAACCACAGTGGCCGTTTGTCTCTGCGTGGCTTTCCCGTGGCAGCGTACAGTATATCCTATTTTACCGTAGAAAATTTGTGAGCAGGACTCCTGGTTTCTTTTGAACTTCTTTGTTCAGCGTGAAATGATCCATTGGGATGTTAAACATGGGCTGAATTCCAAACCCTTCACTTGGCTCATCGTGTTTTGTATAATGTTAAGGCATGGCTAAATAAGCCAAAAATGCGTACGCCATGTGTTTAACCTGAGGAAAACTGAGGCCTCATCTGAATCGTTTCCTATGAACTAGACTCACATTGATGATGTCCATATGCTAGAAGGAAGAGAAAAAACTAAGTGCAATAATAAAAAATAAAAAAAAACACTATTGCTGCAGGTTTAATTTTCTGTATGTTATTGGATTCTCTTGTTTGCTTGCTCACTTACATGTACTGCAGATGTGCGTAATGGGGGGGAAAATGGTGCATGTGAGTGGAGGTCATATGTTTGTTGACTACACAGGTGCAGTGTAATGTAATGTGCTCTTTCAGCCACAAACATGGGTGTTTACAGCTTGCTTCTAATGGGATTTGGCTCCCACAGAAAAAGAAAAATGATAAAAAAAAATACAAATAAAAAAAAGTAACTGACCAGTGTGGCTTTGCAGTTTCCTGTATTATGAAATGTTGCTCACTTTTTTTTTTATTTTTCTCGGCATTGCAACCCAGGGAGTTTCACATGGGCCGTTTTTGACTCTCTTTTCACCCCCACGTTGCACAAGAGTGCATTCTGGAGGTGCAATGAATAAAAATGCCATGTCAACTTGGGAAGAAGAAAGAAAATCTCCACTCGGAGCTGTCAGTGATTTTTTCCTTCACGCCTTTACTATGGAAAGCTAGTAAAAAGTTCACCTTCCTCACATAAATTGGCTGGGAGATTTATTTCTCCCCTGACATTCTCTCTAGAGATGCCACCGGGAACCTGGGCATCTGCTCTTTGGAGAGAGATGACAGGGCTATTGTTAAGGGCGGCAGTAGTCGAAAGCCATTCTCCTGCCTCTTCCCCTCTGTCCCTTTCCTATTTCTATTCCGATCTTCTCTTCTGTCGGTCTCCTTATGAAACCTGTCAGAAAAGCAATGACAGCCACTTAAAAGGCAAAGGCCAAGGCTCACATCTGTCTCTTTCACCTTATTAATTTCAATATCATTCTGCTTTATCAAATCCAGAATCCAGTGAGACAATCCGGCCAAGTCATTGGTGTCAGGTAAGAATGTGCATTATGACAGATTGCAAGTTTGACACTCCCTTGGGTTTGAAACTAATCTGAATAGTAATTCTCTCCCTTTGGCGCCTTTCCTGTGGCAAAGAAACGTGATGTGGGGATGAAAGGCGAGAGGATGATCCATGAATAAGTTGCAATCCCTTTATGGCGGCTATAGTTTAGGAATGCAGAGATATAAGTGCAAGGCTTTCATCGACTGCTGTCGTATTCAGGAATCCAGCTGTCCGGGTCAAACTGAGTTTGTTACTCCTTCGGCACAGCAGAGGCATCCGGGAGAATGGGATGGGTGTCATTGCGACTGGGACTCGAAGGCAGACGTCATCGGGGTCGCCAGATTAGGGGAGTATGACAGAGCAGACCCCTAATCCATCATCTGGGAGATTACAGGAACATGACACAGCGCACCACCAAATCCCTTTAATCATACAAATGTTCCATTTTCAGCCAATGGCATGACTGGAAGAACAATGGAGGCTTGAAGGAGGAAGCAGAATATTTTTCTACCCGAGCTCATGCAGGCGGGCCTCCTCTCATGACACTCACAATCAGCTTAGGCTTCAGTAATATGGAAGAGCTGCTCTGGACGGGGCAAGTCAATTAAGCCTGACCAGTATTTTTATAAGACAGGATGTTAAAGAGGCAGAGGATATATGGACAAGCAGACGATGCTTGTCTTTGATGTCCCATGGGCATGCACAAATCCCTCTGTTGCAAGAGAGGGCAATTAGTGTGATGAAGCGGATGTGTCATCCGAGTCAATCTTATTACACCCTGAGAAAACAGACTGTCTCAATCATTTTCCTTCCAGAAAAGATAAGGTTCGTGAGTTACTTCAAAGCTGGAAAAAAAGTGGTTTACATTGTGAAGAAAAGAAATGGGATAAACAGCAGTGAAGGCAGTAGTTAAAGGAACTTTATTCACTGATGGTAAAATGTTTGATTACTTTGAATACTTTCGGAAAGTTAAACGAGCTGTGGCAACCCTGATTCAAAGAAAAGTATTTATGTGCTACCATATTACACGCAAAAATATCCAACAGAAATGTTAATTTATTTCTACTGAAGAAAATAACTGGTCATTGATATGTATGTACAGTGAAAATGATGTTTGCTGAAAACAGATGTTTGTTTTTGTTTTTTTGTTTTTTAATTGAAGTTCTTTAAAAGAAGAAAAATAGTTTTTGGGATCATTGTTTACGATATGGAAGAATACATTTCAGTTGAAGGCCAACACAGTAATTGCTGGTATACATAAGTTTCTCTGTGTTCATGTTTGGGAGAACAACACTATTATCCAGAGTTAAAATTAGTCATCTCAGTTTCAACTTACTGTCTGACATTTACTTTCCGTCCTCGCTTTATCTTTGTTTTGCTAGACTCGGAAAAAAAAATGCAGTTCATACTGAAGTTGTAAAATTTGACACCTACGAAATGAAACTACATTTTATTGCTGTTTTTAGCTGTTTTAGACATCTTAACTTTGGAGAGAAATTGCCAAACAGCCAATGATAATGTTGATACAGCAAAGTTCAAGTTAAGCAAAACTCTATTTTGTACTGAAACTTTACAAAGAGGTGGTTTTGTCATGTTATTGAAAGATTTTTTGTGTTTTTTTTTAAATACATTTCACCACTGCATAATTAAAAGTGTGTTAGAAATGTTGTTTCTCGTTTACTTTTGTGAAAGCTATCGGGAGCCTATACAGAAGACCTGAAAAACTGCGGGTTGCAGACAACCACACATTATAGGCAGAAGTTCAACTACTAATTACATCGATACAAATATAATAGTGTGTGAGTAATTGCTAAGAGTATAAGTTAAGACCAAGACTTAAATGTATTTCTCAGAGGGGGAAAAAAAATGAAATCTAAATTTAGCAGATCCTGATGTCCTTGCTGGAGGGTGCTTTGGCTCAGCATTGGACCATAACAACCTACCCAGAACCTGGTCCATACATTCAGCCTGTGTATTAATTGCAAAGAAACTAAATAGGGAATGGTTTAATGTTACAGTTCACTAAATGGTAACTCCTGAGAATCACCGCAACAACAGACTTTTTCATAGTCGTGATCTATACCGGGAATATAAAAGGAGACGTACACTCTGCAGCTGCAAAAAGAGAAAGGGTAATAAATACCCTGTGAAACGGAATTGTTGTAACTATCATTGAAAGATTAAAGATGGTAGAGTTTTTTTTATTATTCTTTTTCATACATCATTCTTTATTTTCAGGATTCTTTTTATTCATGCATTAGTCTGACAAACTATTACTGGGTGAAAAGGTCCAGATTCTCAAAAGAGTTATTTTCTTCATAAATGATTAACCTGCCTGTTTTTGCCCGTTTTTTTTTTTTTCTTCTTCTTTTTAAATAAAAGCAAACAAAAGCCCCTGTGTAGCATTGTTTCCCATCAGCGCCTCAATATCTCACTCATTCCACAATACCATATGCATCATCATGTACTCTGCTTTTATCCTCTCTCTATTGTATAAATTATATGCCTGCGGGGAATACAAGGTAACACATGCAGACAGATAGTTCTATTTTCAAATGTGTACCTTGACAAGTAATGAACTCCCGGCACAATCTCATATTTCAGGCTTATCTCTAATTCTACACCCGCAGTCCACTCAGCACCGCTACCAACAATATGACACATGCAAATATGAGGCTGGAAGATCATGGACATAGCACGAGGTGAGCCAAATTAAGAGTTAATACTTGAATATCATTGCCCACAAATGTTCTGAATTTAGACTCTCTCTTTATGTGTTTTATACCAGTTAACTCAACACTAAGCAAATGAATGTGACTTAATTGACAAATTACATTTTTATACATGGTCTATTTATTGCTTATATCCTCGTCATCTATCCCGTTTATGTCACAGATAAAAACCACCTGAGTCTGAAAACAGCCATGCAACTCAAAAACTGCAACAACAATCAGCTACTCAAACAAAAAATACACGGGCATTCATCCAGACAAGTAGAGACCAGCTCAAAGATCAGGTCTATTTATGAATGACCAAACACTTCTTTGAGGCTACAGTATGTTGCAGGAAAATAGCAACGTGACCTCTGCAGCTTTTTCACAGTAATGGAAGAAAATACTGCTTGAAATAAATGTTTGATACAGTAACAACAATGTGGGAAAGGGAGAAGAAGCTCAGAGCATGGTAACATGACCAAGAATGATATTCCGTTGAATGTAGTCATGGACACAAAGAATCAGCTTTAAAGTGACATGATATTAAACTAACTAGTCTTAGGGGAATATGGACTTGGGAGTCATGACACTCTGGAGGCTATTGTTGTTATTGTCCATCAGCTTACGCATGTGCCGGAGAACCAACTACTATTTCCGTCGTGCACATGCGCAGTAGTAGCGTTTCCAAAAAATTGAGTTTTTACTTGCTCATAGCACCATGTAAGCAAACCCCCAAAAACCATTTTCCATTTTCACTTCAGAGACATTTGTGTCATATTGCAGTAAAGTTAGCGAGCCAACCAACTCGCTTCAGCTATTATACTCTCGTAATAACATTTTCTACAATAAGTGGATGTTGTGAGTGAATTGACTGAATGTAGCATGCGGTGTTACAAAAGGGCAAACTGGTCAACAAGGTCCACTTACAGCTGGTTTAAATTATTGTCAAGAGAAAGAGCACTGTTATTTCGAAGAACAAATCAAAATACAATAACATCATCTTCTAAAGTGCTTTTATTGATCACAAACTATATTATCATTATTGCAGTACTCTATAACATTAACATATATTCACTTGTGTTATGCCATTACTTACCCTTTTCTTAATTACTTGTCTTCAGTATAAAATTAATGATGTATTTCATTATATCCACATGATTGAGATTCTGACTTTTTACGGCCGTTTAACCTTTTTACTTGTGTTGCTCGTCCTTTGTTAAGAAATCCCGCTTCTGTCATTTCAAACAAAACTCTCCAACTCGTAAAATAAATGTTTCTCAGAAGTGTACTGCTGCGGCTTTGAACACACTAATTTTCATCTCCTTGGCTGAGTCACCGCTTGTGATGAGCTAAATTTGCTGCTCAGAAAATCTTCTTGACACAGTAAATTACTTCAAACACGTTCTAAAAATCCAATAGCCCCACATAAATCTTTAATTAGGGCGTTAAAAGAAAATCAGAGACAGAGATCAGCTATTTATGTTCCTGGAAATGTGCATGCAATGTTGACTTTTTCGCTTCTTTTATGCATCTGCCAAATATATAGAATCATGCTACAACCATATTTAATGCAGTTCCGAACTTGTTTGTTTGTTTGGACACTTTTGACAATTTTTGGTTCGATTCAAAGACATTGAGACGAAGTACATATTTCCACAGTGAAGCCAGATGTATGCTGAAAGTGTCAGACTATATTTTTTTCATACATACCTAGCGTTCTGGTGTCCAGCAGCAAGTCAAACTGCCTTGACGTGTTTTCTTCGAGCTGTCAACTGAGCCTAACATGTTGTTGCTGTTTCCAGAAGCTGCATTGCTAAAAGAAGAATATAGACTCCTACAGCACCGCGCGCGACCATTTCCCAAGAGGATGACTCTCTCGGCTGCATAATTACGTAAATGACAAGTCCGTGTTGTGACGCCTTATTGTTTTTGTGTCATATGGTAGAAGGTGTAGTAGGCACATATCCAGTGGCAGTCAGTCAGATCATTTTGCTGGGATTTGGTTGTCTTGTTTTAACTCCCATGACATGTTTATGCAGTACAAAACACACCGATGGGACTGCAGTAAAAGAGTGGCTGTCAGTAACTTCCTTTGCATCTCTCACCTGCAATGTGCAACAGCTGTGTGAGGCAGCAAAAAACAAAGAAAAAACACTCGCAATCTGTTTTATCAGCTACACCAACAGTGTACTCACTAAATTAACTGCTGAAATCCGAAGAATAAGACATCAACTATAATGTCGAAGAAAAACAACAACCAGCAAAACGAATATAGAAGGACTGAAACTGCTCTCAATAACTTGCAGGAAATAAAATGGAGTTTTTTTGATTCAGCCTCTCTTTCGTCGTTGCTGCAGCATTCTCTAAGAAGCCATTTCATTCTTGTTTCAGTTTTAAACTTGGAGCTCACTGCACCTCGTGTCACACACATTCACTGGGTTGGGTTTCCAGACTGAATAGATCGGAACAGAGCAGAAGTAAAGTGGGATTAAATTTGGCTTGTTTGTGAAGCACAAATGTTTCTACAGTTAATGAGAAAGAACAAAGTGCGGGCAGTGGAGCACCCTGACCTGTCGACGGAGGCATGCATGCGAGCCGCCGATAACACAGCTGGGGCCGTCTGCCTCGTTTTTGGGGCAGCTGGGGTGTCTCTGGCTGGCTTTCACGCCAGTGCGGACTCGGATCACGCCACTCTCATCCTACTATTGTTTGCGCAAGACAATGTGGTTGTGCGGGCCCATGTGAGAGCGTGGGCATGTGAGGGAGTGAGACGGAGAGGAGGAATGGAGACAGAAGGAGCGAGAAACTGAAAAACAAGACAAAGTTAAAAAAGAGATTTGCGTGTTTTCTCCCAATTTCAGTACACCATTGTGTGCCTCCGTGGAAACGCGGTGTACAAACAGGAGGCACTATAGCAGGGAGACAAAACAAGTGCACGCATATATATGATGGTGTCAGCATGTACATTAATAGCCTGATGGTAGGTTAACTAATGGGGAATGGCGTGTGTGGGCCCTGCAGTGCAATGTGACAGGGGACAATCTGCACACCTGTGCTCTCATCTGCTCCGCCGTGGGAGGACTAATATTAAGTCATTACTGCAGGCGCTGCCAGCACGCTCCGATTGTGCACATGGCTGCCGGGGTGAGTGTGCTGCCATTGGATCAGGCTGCTTTTTCATCAGCCCAGTCTCCTGAGCAAACAATAAAGAAAACAAAACTGCTGTCGTGGGCACTTACAGAATGTAACGGGGAAGATGTTATGTTTGTCAGGCAAATGTTAGCGTCATCACGATTTCATCAATAAAAAAAACAACCAAAAATAAAACAGTGTCACTCAACTTGCATTTTGTGATCAATGAAATTATATCAAGTTCACATTTATCAAAATAAAGTTTACCACAGGTCACAATATACAGTTTCTATCATAATATCATACTTTTTTTTATCCAGGTTTCATTAAAGGTTACAGCCAAAGAGCTCCAGCCGATCTCAGCTGACTATGTCTAAAGGCAGGCTACACCCAGAATACCATATAGTAACCCTAACCCAATAGAAGTGCAGTGCGCCAGTGCAAGCCTCAGGGTGCGTGTCAATTGGGAACATGTGAAAAATATGGTAACTACGTACGACTTTGTTGACACTGAAGTATTTCTGCAAACTGTGCATGCGCACTTTTTGGAAGCCTGTTATCGGCAATAGAACTAAAGCGTGCTGTCAAAGAACTCAACGAGGAGGACACGTTTGCTTTGGCAGTCTTGAAAGACGGCGTTCCGCGAGAAGGGCCCAGCCATGGCAGGGGGAGCAGGGGCCCTGTCACACCCCATTTCCCTGCCGTTGGCAGCTCGGCGCACGGCCCGTCTTGCGGCAACTACCCCTCACGGGGTGCTCATCCCTCCGTGTCGCGGGGGTCTCTCTCTGTGTCCACCGTCGGGGCATAGCGCCCCCTGCCGTGGTGGTGCCGTGTTAAGAATATAAAAATGTCAATAATTTGCTTGCGCGTGTGTGTGTGTGTGTGTGTGTGTGTGTGTGTGTGTGTGTGTGTGTGTGTGTGTGTGTGTGTGTGTGTGTGTGTGTGTGCGGCTGTGCCACCTCACCATTCACACAGACACCTTCTGACCTCTGTTGTAGCGTCATTACTGCTTCCAAAGCTGGTTCACCAAAGCTACAAATCGATTCATCATTCTGCTTCTGGACTATTGACATACATGAAAAACACCAGTACAACAACCCTGAAACAACTTCAAAACTACACACGCACAAAAACAAAATACATGCTTGAGTCTTTGCAGCACTGTGTTGGGGACAAAATTATATATATATATTTTATTTTTTATTATTATTCTTTTTTTTTTTATGTGATTGTTAAACAGTGGGGAACTAAGTAACATGGGCTATTTAAAAAAAAAAAAAAGTACAATCAAGGTTTGTAAAAACCAAAGCTGATTACAATCATTTGATTTCAACCGACTCAACATACTGCCAGATGCAATCAAGCTTTTAAGGACAGGATGTTAAGGTCGTGAAAAGTACCTACAATTACGGGCTGAGCTATGACTAACAGCACATTGCCATCCGAGCAGAGCAGTAAAGGTAATACCACCGACTTGGTGGATTTAAAGGAGAAAAAAAAAAGGGAGCTCTTAAGCGCCGTGTTGTCTGTTAGCTGCTCAAAACTGCACTGGAAGGCACACTCCGACATGACAAAAACACTAACACCGCAAGTACTATGTTCTGCCCTAAGGCAAAAGATTTCAAGAATCATGATGACACCATGATGCCACAGCTCCTCTTTCACAGATAGATTACACCACGGGCCATTGAAAAGCAATCACTTTTGGGATTTGTTTCAAAAATGCTTCACGAAAAAGAGACATTTTTGAAATACCAAACTGTGCTGAAAGTGAGCCAGTTTTGTGAGCAATGATAGACATACAGTAATGTGTAAAATCAAACACACCCCAAGGAAAGAGGGGTTTTTTTTGTTGTGTGTGTGTGTGTGTGGGGGGGGGGGGGGGGGGGGGGCATATTTGGACCAGCAAATAAAGAGAAATCTTTCAAAAAATGATTCCAGTTCGAGAAAAAAGTATTTGCAAGTGGTGCTGATTGATGTCCCTACTGAATTTAACCCAGGAGCAGAACATCCATCCATCTTTCATACACACAATGTCTGACTTTAGACTTGTGGAGGGCTGAAGCCAATCCTGTCTAACAGAGGGTGAAAGGCAGGTCACAGCCTGGACAGTTTGTCAGTCCACCATAGAGCTTGAACAGAGGCAATCACCCACACATACCTACTGGCAGTAAAGAGTCATCAATTACCCCACCTCACTTCTTTGTATTAGGGAAGGAAGTCTGAATACCTCACGAAACAGGGAGAACATGCAAACAAAGTAGAACGAGGGCCCTGAGCACAGAATCGACCCGGTTGTTTTTTAATTTGAAGCAGGATTGTTAACAACAGCATCACCAGCCTTCATTACTCAGCAGGTACCTCTTCATGGTATTAAAATTATTGGATCCACAATGGAAACATGAACATATGTTCACAGTGTATATTCACTTACGAATCATACTTTGACTGCCACAATATTTCTGGACAGCAATGGCTTATTTCTCTGGCATTACACCAATCCAGGTCAAATTTGTGCAATTAATTTTCTTCATTGCAAACACATACATATGGGTAACAACCATACATAAGTACTTTTTTTTTTTTAAATTTGCTTGCCATTCGCTTTATTTGCATTACAGCACTGTTTGTTGGAGACCCACGACATGATGATCAAAATCTGTCAACAAACCAAGGATTTCCCTGGGGTGCACTTACTTTCGCATGAGACCGTACAACACGTACCGTGGAGGTGTGGAAGCAAACATGTGGACAAGCATTCATGCACACATCCAAAGTGAGAAAATGTTTCTGCTATTGCCCCAAGCTCCCCGTTAGAGAGGTGTACTCTGAGTTTACAATAATTGTGCTTCCTTTTTCCAAGAATCAACCTCGGGCCATTCTGTTAGTTTATTCATGAGATGGACGGGGGGTTTCTGAGGAGGGATGAAAGAGAGAACATGATGCACAAGCTTGAAGAATTCCTAATAGATATGATGAAAAAAATAAATAAAAGAATTAAACACAATCCCCTGTTATTTGACGATCAATCAGGCCAGCATGTCTGTGGGAGAAAAGGCCTATTTATGGTCCAAGTGAACACTGACTGTTTTCTCATGGAATTATTGAGACAGACTATTATTTCATATGCTGGTCCTTCATTTGCTATTCTCATTCAAGAATACATATTACACTTTGCGGGTCTTTGGCGAACGATAAATACCCCCTGGACAGATTGCCAGTTCATCACAGTGAAAACACGCAGAGAAATACAATCAAACACGCTCACTAATCCACAGACCACAGACCTATGGGTACTGTTGGAGGAAACTGAAATACTTTGAGAACATGTAAACACCACGCAGAAAGGCCCGGGCTTGACATAAAACTCTGAACATCCAGCAGAATGTATTGCTTTATGTGAGGCCACTTTTGGCTCGCAATGACTGGGGAGTTTGGAGTTAACCACATCAGTGTCACTATCAATGCTTGAGAGGTGACCGTTCAGCTTTACTTAGATTTTGAAATACATTTATCTGATGTGTTTGGTCTGGTCCGCCTGGTAAAGTCGCTTTAATCAATATGCAAGGAAGATACATTTTATCCCTGGGATGAGAGCAGAAGGGAGAGATGCGTACGGCAGAAGGAGGGTAGATGAGAGGGTAACTAAGGGTAATGTGCCGACAGTGGGATGTGCTCGCCCAAGAAATCTGGGTTGTTTTGATAGAGAGAGAGAGAGAGAGAGAGAGAGAGAGAGAGAGAGAGAGAGAGAGAGAGAGAGAGAGAGAGAGAGAGAGAGAGAGAGAGAGAGAGAGAGAGAGAGAGAGAGAGAGAGAGAGAGAGAGAGAGAGAGAGAGAGAGAGAGAGAGAGAGAGAGAGAGAGAGAGAGAGAGAGAGAGAGAGAGAGAGAGAGAGAGAGAGAGCAGGAACTACAACATTAACGAGCTGAAAAGCGTGAGTAGGAGTTGCAATCTGTGGACTTCTGTCGCTATCACTGCAACTTGTGCTAAGAATCAAACGTGGTGGGGGGATGAAAAATGGAGAGACATGGCATGTCGTGCATGTTTGCACAAATGACAGAGAGAGAAACAGGAAAGGAAATATTGAAATCTGGGATTCCAACTCCTCGTTTATGCCCGCAGACTCCTCGGGCCATTGCTGCCGACTGAGTACATCCTTTATGCATACGGTAACTTCACTCTGCGAAATGACCTCCATTTGAGTTATTTGAGGAGCAGTGGTATAGTTCAAGGTGGCTTGAGGCCATGCTCCAGTAAGTCTTTTGGGAGCCACGCTTTTCCAGCTGCAGCACAGCATCTCCAATGATGTGTTTGGGCACACGAATTCATCGCAGGCCGAGCCATGCGGCGTTTTCATTTGGAATCGGCTGGGCTTTGTGAAGCTTGATGAAAGTCATCATTAAAGTTGCATAATGCCTCCTGACTGCCAATGACAATAACTTATGACATCTGTCTCAGCTCTTCATGTTGGCTGTCACAAGCAGTTAAGCGCTGGTAGTTGTGCTAATCACTGTAAAGATGGATGACCAGGGATTTTGGAAGCCACACCTCCATTGTTTGCCATCATATGGCAGAGATTTAAATGTTATGAATAGAAGGGTAACCCTGTCAGCTTAGCAAGCTGCCAATGACAGTGGAGGTGTGACGATACCTTCCGACGAAGACAGTCTCACGCAAATCCCGGTGAGGCAAAAATATGCTCTGAGTGTACTTTTTGGTTTATTTATGTCACATATGTAACAATGACTGATTACAGCTACAAAATAAAAGTGGTTAGAAAGAAAGAAAAAACATTCACTGCTTTAAAATACAATGTTCCTTCTTTTTAGTTTAAGAATATCAAAAAGAATATATCCTGACAGCACCAAGACAATCTTGTAATCTCACTCTGCACCACAAAATAATCAGACGGGGTCAATTTTGCTTTTATCTGCAGGTGCTGATCTAAGGGCTGAAGCCATTTGGAAATTGCTGGAGCGAACTGCCAAAACTTTAACTAAGGGTAATATACAGTGTGATTTTTCACTGTGTCAGACTGAAGTTTTGCAGTCTTGACACTATCTTTAAAAAATGGGTCTTTTGCCATACAGTTGGCCATTGTCACTATTCTGTGACCAGAAATAATGTAAGATAATATTGTGAATAGACCAGAAATTTCCAATTTTTTTTTTACTGTACTACAAAATATGAATGCTGTTGTGACCCATGCTGACTAAAAAAACAATGTGAAATTACCCCCCAAAAAACCAAAAAACAAACAAAAAACCAACCATCAAAATCAATGTGAAGGTGATGGATTTCTGTGAAGTCGATATCGACTAGTCTCCTGTACTAGTCGATATTCTACCCAAGTTCAGGAACTCACACTCACAGTGTGGCTCAAAAGACTGCTTTTGTCACAAAAACAAAAATCAATAAAAATTGCACAGTCTGTCGGAACATTGAAGATGAGGATGGACTAGACATAACAGCAACTCCAAACTGCCAGCCAAGAGAAATATGTAGGATTACTTCAGACTTACTGTGTAACTCTTCAGATGTAATGTTACAAAGTCAAACTTAGGCCCCGGTCAATGTTCAATACTTACTCCTAAAACAAGTAATAATCCCATGAGACATTAAGTCAACCTGTCTCCCTGAAACAAAACTGCTAGTTAGTTGGATAAAAGGTTTGATTGGGGAAGCAAAACATATACGGAAAGGACTTTGCTATAGGGAAAGGTAAATCTATTTACAGCAACAGTGTCTTGGGAAATGGAGGGGGAAGAGAGTGGGGGGAGGGAATAAACAAAGGGCTTCAGGAAAGATTTCACCAATGTACAAGGCAAACAAACAAAACAAAGAACATGGAGGAATGGAGCAAGAGCGGAGCTTCAAAGCCTTGCAGGTTGATTATTTCAAAAAGGAATTCATTGGCATGTTGCAGACTGAAGGACATTCATAAAAAAAATATTACACACACACACACACACACACACACACACACACACACACACACACACACACACACACACACACACACACACACACAAACACACACGCAAAATGGATCACATGATGAAAGCAATTACAGTAAAGCAATGGCAGTAACACAATTACCTTATACTTGAATGATAATGATAATTAAGCAGAAGCCAGCAAATCATATAGCTATCGTGCCAACTATGCAAGGCCCGAAAAAAATAGATAACAGAATTCATATGCAGATAAAGGACATGAGAGGCACTTAGTTAAATCATTGACACTAGATGAAGAAAAGGCCCGTAGCTCATTGACTGAAAAACAAATCATTCAGCCTCCTCTGGAAATAATTAAGGACTGTCACATCCATGAAGACAAATTGTACACAGCGATGCTGTGAGGGTTATGGCCTGAGACGGCAGCTTCTCTCGTGTTTTGCCCTCTCTGAATATGCGGCTTCTGAGGCTCCCTTTCGCTCTCCATGTTTGGGCTTTACAGGCCCTTATGTCTCATTTTAGCACCTGTCAGATGTGTCGGTGCAAGTGTTGTGGATATAGTGGAGCTGTCCTCTTGTGTTGGTTACACGTCCGCTTTACCCACACGGCCTGGCAAATTAGGGGGCAGGGTGTGGGGTGGTGGCACGAGTGGTCCTGCATGCAATTTCCCCGTGTCGCAGAGACACGAACCAGAACAATTGCAACTTCTAACATTTCCAATCTCCGGATAAAATGGTGTCCTTTCTTCTCATGAAGCACCTGTGCGAGAAGTGACTCTCCCAAGCATTTGGGCAGATGTCTTATTCTGAATCTATCAGCGGGTAATATCCCAGAGCAACTATTGTATATCTGATAACTGACGGTGCACAACCCCTCACTTCCTCCTCCATTTCCTGAGAGGAAACCTTCAGAGGGAGCAATGCGGTGCTGATAAAGCTTGCACAGCCCTTTATTTGCCCCGGTAAAAGATTGCTCGAGCAAAGAAGCATTGTATGGGCAGACGAGCTTCTCTGGTACCGTGGCAGATGTTAAGATTTCTTTGTTCACACGCAGAACATGGTCCGGACAATGTTTTCATTTGTTTATTTATTTATTTATTTATCTGTTAGCAAGGCAGGGAAAGAAATGGGATTGGATCTCGACTCAGAGCCACATTTTCATGGTCAGCAAAACACTTTTATATACACATGAGAATGCTGCACCCAAGTGTAAAATGGAAATATGTATGTGGCAGAAACATGTTTTATGCCTCTGCTCGGCTTTTATGTTTTGATGGTGTGTGTTGTGCCACTGTTATAATGTGTCTTTGGACTGCCTCAGTGAAGTTTTTTTCAAATATGTTTACTGTAACTCCTATGTTCCCGTATCGTGTTGCTTTGCACATTTGTTTATCTCCAGTATGAACTTATTTGTTGATGGCAAAATGTCAACAACACTGAGACATCGCTTGTCTTTCTTTTTTGTAACCTTGCCATAAGCAAATGTAGTTAATTCTAGCAGATGTACAAGCGACATTTTGGCCACCAGGCATCATAATGATCACAATAATTAATGGACTTCAAACTTTTTTTCCTCCTCAACACACATAATGCAGCTTGGCCAACAGGTCAAAGGTCACTGTGACCCCTTACATGTTAAAATTTTTTACATTTTAAAATCCGAAATTTATTAACACCAGTGACAATGACGATAATGAAAGAGAAGAACTCACTTTTTACCACTTTCTGACCCAGATCTATCGGATTATTTTATCTGGAACAAATCAAGTGATGAATAAATACATTGAAAAAAGTATCTACTTTCACATGAAATCATTGTCTTCCTCGAAAACACTGTGGAATCTTGCAAATGTTTTGTTAAATTTAAGAACCCCTACCATACTTTTGCAGGACAATCATGGGTTGGTATTTTAATCTCAGAATCGATATCGACACAGAAAGTTTTTGGGATTTGAGTTCACATGTTCTCCATATGCGTGTTTATCATTTATTTTTCCTCAAATATTTTAGCTTTCTCCCACTATTGGAAAAAAAAACATGCATTTGAAGACAGTTGCTGTCCGTAAATTTCCTGTTGGTGTGAATGTGAGTGCATGTGAGTGTCTGTCTCTCTGTGTTTGCTCTGTGATGGACTAGTAACGTGTCCAGGGTGTATGCTTCTAATCGATCTTCGTCAAAGGCTTTATAGTGTATTAATTCACGATCATGAGTGGATAAATTGCACAGCTGCTGCCTTCATTTAATGTTGCGACCACAGACGGCCAGCGATACGGTACAGCATTCCGCGACCCTAAATTAAATAAAGTGATAGAGAGAATGGATGGATATCCCTATGACATCTCAGAGTTGCAGTTTTTTTTTTTTTTTTTAAACTATTATCACATTACTTAACAGTGTTCAGGCATAAAACTGAAAGGCGTCAATTCAGGTTGTGTACGGTTTAAAAAAAAACAAAAAAAAAAACAGTGCTGACCTCAACAGAATTAATATGCATCCACTTTTTTTCATCACAGCCAGCTACTGTTAACTGTTTTGTGAGAGGGAGATGGAGAAGAAGGCCTCTCGCAGAATGGATGGAAGCCGTCCGTGTGCACAGTGCACATGAACCAATTTTAGATGAAAACCCACCCAGGGCCAGGAGTTTTCTTTTTCCGCGCGCTACATTTCCCGTTGACATCCTAAAAGCCATTAAGTTCAGCAATGCACACCAGTGCCTTGCGCAGTAGGACTTGGAATGCTGCCTTTCAGACATTATATGGGGAACAAACAACAGGGCACTTGCATGTAGGGAGGCAGAGAGAAAGGCGATAAAACTGAAATACATTAATTCGGAGTGGAGCGATTCAGGCAGGGTGGTGGAGAAGGGCTGAGAGTTAAGAAAGTGAATCCCTGGAAACACAAAAGCCTTAGAGATTTGTTGTGGCTAGCCAAATCCATTAAGCTTTAATAAAAAAAAGACCATCACTTGGGCGATAACTTCAGGGAGTCTGTAAACTTTTGTGGCATACTTTGTTTTTTTTTTCCCCTTTACACATTTAACAAAAGACTATTATTTAGACAGAAACAAAAAATAAATAAAAATACATTGTCTCTCCTCAATATTTATCTTCTCCAGACCTATGGCAGGCAAGCAAAATACACTTAAAGGAGGAAGGAAAGGAAGGGATTGATGGTTGTAAATTCAATCAACTGGCTCTCTGACGCCAAACTGCTTCCAGTTTTAATGTTACGACACAATTTTCACAATTTCACCACTGGGCAGATGTCATGGCTTCTGTTGTCTGACCTAGTTAGGAGGCACATTATCAGTCACTCTGAAGTATCCTGCACCATACTTAAAATGCACTTCTCTTCTGAGGTTCTTTTCTTTATGCTCCCAGACTTTCAGATGAATAATTTTCAGTTATCTTACCCCTCTGTTCGCTTTCTCTTTCAGCCCAACTTCTTTTTTTTTCTTTTTTTTTTTTGTCTCTATGTAAATGGATGCCCCAGATAGGGAAGCATTTTTCTTACATTTGCAGATATCGGGTTAGTCAACACAACGTGGAGGGGAAAGCCTAATTTCTTGGGTTTCATCTGCTAAACAATTTTTTTTTTAATGTCAGAACAGACCAATGAAAAGAATCACATGGTGTGTGAAAGTATTTTAAATCATTCTAGGAATTTGTCATCGTCTCGGCCACTTGTCTGACATTGGATCAAAATCACAGAACATTGAATTATACCCCCCGGTTATTTGTCCGAGAACAAAACCACAAGATTAAGGAAAACACTCAGAAATTAAATGACATAAATTAAAAAGTGTAGAGAACGTCAGCACTTTGTTAAGTTAGTCTGCATTTTATACCTGTTACTCTAAGACAGGTATGTTTATTGAAGTTCCAAGAAATAATTATTACTCTTGTTTTATTTCCATACCACTATAGTCAGTGATGACTGATTCCATGTCTGCTTACTGATCTTTATTTATAGTTTCTACGTTCTGTCTGGACCATGTTTTATTTCGGTTCATGCTTCTTTGGGTCTTATGATTTTTTTAGTGCTGGCTCTGCTTCCCACTAAAATACCAACATCACAAGACTGGCATTATCCTTTTCTGACAGCACTGGCTTGGGAGTTCTCAGTTCTTGACACATAAAACTGGGCAGAAATGTTTTATTATGTGGTGTCCGACAGCTATAGTGATTGGTCACAAATTCCATTGTGAGCTTGGTTAATGTGGAAAAGTGAACATGTGTCTACGGCACATTCTCCCATGAGAGCTGAACTTGCGATTCCTGTGAGGAAAGAAATGTCCTGTCCAGGTCTCACTTCTTTCTTTCCACCTTGACAAAATAACTACTGTGTGTGGATTAGGTATGTGTCATCCTCACTCTGCTCAGTTGCCAATTCGTCTCTGTGTCATGCCATCATTGTGCCCTGTTCAGTGTGTGTTTCAGCCGTGTAAGTGCCATGTCCAGTTTTGACCTTAAGTCTGTTCAGGTTCATGTTGTCCTGGATTGCCTTTATCAGTGTTGGTGGACTATGTACCCAATCCTTGCTTGCTTGTGACAACACAGTACTTACACCACAATTGGCCTGCTGAGTTGTGCATTTGGTTCCTTTGTGATCTATGTCAATTATTAAATGTTATTTATGTTATCATGTATTAAATGTTATTTATCATTTACACCTTCAAACCCCAATTTCTATTATGTCAATGACATTTTTGCGCTACCTTGTTGTTGGCTGCACCCCAACCCAAATGTTTATTTTAATTGTAATACTCCTCTATCAGTGTTCATATAACCACAAAAGGTACGTGCAGTTATTAATTGAAAAACGCTTTAACTTTTTTGTATGAGAACCATCAAAAGAAAGAAACGTTTCCTGTCACCGTCTTCGCACACACAATGGTCAAGAAAAATAGGAAACGTGAATTCAGAGAACACATTAGAAGAAACAACGAAGAATATTTGCCGTAATTGTTGGCAACAGGATGAGTTTGAATGCAGGGCATGCACAATCCGGCATCCAGCAACATTTACCAGCATTGACCAGGCGGCATCGTTTGATCAGCACTTAATGACACTCAACGCAAATGCTTGAAGACAGCCCTGCTTATTAAGAGAGGAACAGATGTTTTACCAAAGTGATCTTGCAGTTTTAATTAGCCATTGATACTAAATGCATTAGCGCTAGCAAACGGTGCGGTTTGAAATATAGCCATGTGTCACGGGTGCCGAATCCTTGAGAAATTTATAAGAGGGAGTCGGGCGTATGTGGGGGCGGGAATGACTGAAGGAAGAATCATCAATGGTGGTTGTTAGGAGAGCAAAAATTGTGGGGTGCTGTCACAAACAGTGATTTGACCATATACTTGTTCTGTCATTGAGGGTTGAGCAGCAGTTAAGAAGATTCATGGCCGAATCTACAGTGCTGAAACATCTGGTGGTTTATCTATAGAGTGGCCCTCATGCTGTGGCTGTGGAGAACATCTCCAGGAAGGAAACAATCACCATTTCTTTGCCCATATGACGCCGCTTAACAGCGTAATATTGCACTCGCCGTTACTCATTCAAACAGGTGCACTCATGAGCACAGTTCGAAACTCAAGAGTACAGATGGCTGCAGTTGCAAGAATAAAATACAAGTATCATTAAGTGTGGGATTGGAAACCTATAGCTCAACGAAAAACAATTTCAGAAGAGCGGGATGCCATGAGGTGCAATACACTCAAAACTATCAATTTACAGTTGAAAATTATTGACTGGTCTTATGCTTGACACCTAGACTTTATTCTAACCACGACGAATTCTGAGGGGATTTTCCAATAGATGCCTGCTGAGGCTATAATACCAGTCCATCTACAGCAGCACACTCCAGCTCCCCTGAAAGCAATTCTCAATGCCATACACAATTCCATTCTCTGACTGATCCCCTTTTCACTGGTATAGGAGTGTGTGCATCTCTCACTCACACACACACACACACACACACACACACACACACACACACACACACACACACACACACACACACACACACACACACACACACACAGACACACACACACACACACACACACACACACACACACACACACACACACCACACACACACACACACACAAACAAAGGGGTGCACAAGGCTGATTGCCTTTTGTCCACCGCTGAAAGGCTGGCCACCTGGATCCCGCTCACCTTCAATAGGGTTCGTTATGGCCGCAGTGCACCCGTCCAGCTGCTGCTTAACACTCAAAAACCTGGATGTGCCTTTCTGCCCCCAACTGCTGGCTCTCTGTGCTCTTGCAGGTCCAAGCCCTTCACCTCGTGTTGGCCTGTCGTGCCACGAGAAGACCTCGAGGTTCTTTCCCAGCACTAAGTGGCTTGCCCCCATGTCTATTTCTTGTCCTCAAGGCCGTGTGTTTGAGTAACATCACAACAATAGCCATCCCTCCTCCTCCTCCCTCTCTTCCTCCCCTTTCCTGCTCTCAAGATCTCCAGCTTGGTGTCTGTAAATTATATATGGTGGATGTGAACCGACCCCCCCCCCCCCCCCCCACAAACGGCAACAGAAATGAATCCCCTGTTAGAAATTACTGTGGCATGTAACAGCCCTTGAGCGGCCCAGTTTAGAGGGTTTAACAAGGTTAAATGACTGTGCTGGGATGGTGAGGAAATGAAGGGGTAGGGATGGCAGGAGGGGGTTCGATGGTGCTGGAGCAAGAGAGAAAGGCATGCAGTGTGGAGTCTTCATGACTGAATTTATAAAAGCATGATGATGCATGATGAGCCTTTATAAACTCACAAACACCCCCCCCCCCCCCCCCCCCCCCGACTTGCACCACAGGCCGTAAAGCCAGGGACGACAGGGGAAAAAGACATTAAACGCAGCACAAACAGGCTTCGGGCCGTGGCGGTCTCCATGTAAGAGCAGACATAATAGAAAGCTTTTAATCGGAAATGTCCCCACTTAAACTTTAATCTACCCAAGCATCGTATTAACCAGACCTGGTAATGACTCAGATGGAGTAATGCACGGGGTGAATATCGCAGCATGAACTGGACAAAGGCTGCAGAAGCTTGCTCCCGTGGGTTCACTCAGTGGTTGATGCTTTGGTCATCATAATTTTTTTCCCCCCCTTCTGCTTACAAGGATTATACTACTTCCACTCGCCCGACTAAGGAAAAACACCGATTTGAATTTGCATTTTCTCGTGTGGTGTAAAGCGACAACAAATCTCAGCTCCGCTACACTTTTTTTTTTTTTTTCATTTCTTTCCCCTTTCCTGCAGTCTCTTTCTTTTATGCATTCACTGGCACACACCAAAAAAATTGAGGTAGAGACTTTTTCACAGTTTTCATTCTTTTTTTTTTTTTAAGCAAATCCCTGGGACACCCTAAAATATTACGGGTGTTTTTACAATCCTTTCGAAGAAAAACCACACTCATTCACAAGCTTACTCAGACTCCCCTACAGGAGGATGAAATAAATTAGCTTCCCTTTGTAGTCTACACTGTCACTTCTAATAAATTATAACTCACAATTATATACGAGTGCACATTTGTTTGTGTTTATTACTTCAGGTGAGTTCTCAAACATGCATGAACCCGCAGAATCAATATCATAATTCACCAGCGCTGGAGTGGGACTCATTTTCGTCCCTGGAGTTTCATATCTCAGACAGGCCCCACTTTAGATCACGACCTATTAAAATCACGTAATTATAATCTTACATGTGAAGTCTGTAGCGGTGTTTTGTAAAGCCTTGTATGTCAGTGTATTTTTCAAAAATATTTCCAATTCATTGCAAGGGTTGCTTCATAATGAAAATTTTGATCAACACAAGTGCACCATTATAAATCTTTTTTTTTTTTTTTTTTTTTTTTTTTTATAATTTCAGCATTAATATTTCAAATAAGTGTTGACAGATATCCAAACCTTGAAAATGAAACAAAAAACATAAAATATTAGATTCAAAATATGGAATAAAAAAAAATTACTTTCTTAAAACATTATCATCTGTTTTTCAAAGAAACATGACCGACCCTGAAACATTAGTGAGATGTTTATTTCGAATATCAAAGGTACGAAACAAAAAAAAAATAAGGAAAAAAGAAAAACACCAAAGTTTTCCTCTCAAATAAATAAATAAATGAATAACAGTAATAATAATATAAAAATAAATCAAGAAAAACATAATCAGATGAATATTCGAAAAGGAGTGAGAAGAAGTAAAACGGATTTACTCCCACCCCTTGTCCTAAAGTAAATAGCATAATTAACTTCCTTCCATCGCTTACATAAATACATAAATACACACACACACACACACACACACACACACACACACACACACACACACACACACACACACCCATATCCACACCCACACCCACACCCACACACGCACACGCACACACACACGTACATACAGTACACACATGATACATAACGCGTATGCTGTGAGTAACATGTACTTAACATTCTATAATATATGCACACCTAATTAAACACTCGTGCTAAATGCATTATTACATATAAACATACACACATAGCCTAATACATTCATCCATTTACACATGTACATTCCCACATGTAAATCTGCATGTACCATACAAGCACAATACACACAAACACTCCAAGCGAGACTAGCAAAACTAATCAATGCTAGGAAAGAAACGAACTATAGAAATAACCAAAATAAATAAACATTAATAAACCCTGAGCAGTGCACTGGTCTCTGCCACTTTGTTATGACAATATCATTTTCCAAAGACATGAGGATTTCTTCCTCAGTGCTCATGAGCATGAAAGGCTCGAGTTTCTTCTGGGTCAAAGTGCTCCTGAGTCTGTTTTTAATCAAATGTACTGTTGAGAAACTTCTCATATATTATATCTCATATATAGAAGAGATGCTCGATTGTTCACACACTGTTACAGCAGCTCACCTGTTCCTTCCATAGTGACGGGATCAATCCCCTCATCACCACTGGCTCTGCTTCCGACACTACATCAATTTTTAACCAACCATGAGCTGGTTTTAATGAAAAAGTTGCCAATCTTAGCATATTTTGTTGCATCTGTTTCCAGAGCTTTCCTCTTTTTATTTCTAGCCTTCTCTGCTCCACCTTGCTCTTTCTATCCATCTTTCAAAAAGGTTTATTAAAAAAAAAAAGAAGAAGAAGAAGCTGCCAGTGGAGGGGACAGTGGAAACAGCATGTGATCAACCCAATGCTGTGAAAAAAAAAAAAACACCAGCCAAAATAAGTTAAAAGAAAAAAAAAAGTGAACACCGGCCCACCGGGAATTGTCCCAGTCCTCCCGATTAGCCAATCTGGACCTATAGTTCACTTTATATAAAGCCTCGTTCACGTTGCAGGGAAATGTGACCCAATTCAGCTTTTTTACTCACAAGTGACTCATATTCGACCTGTTTTGTGGCCTTTTGAAAGTGCCATTCTGATTTTTTCACACCAGACCCAGGCCTTGTTGATACGTGGTACCAATTCGGATATTTTTCAACGTGCGACTGCTTTGTCATTGACGTGTGACTGACGTCACGGACGAGCGCCGGGGGAAGCAGCTCCGCCAACATGTTAAAAGCTGTGAAAAGCTGTACTCTCTTTTTTCCTCATTCTTCTCCTTCCTTCCCTCCTCATGTTGTCTAGATTTTCTCGGCTCGTATTTAACAACCACTTGAAAATGGATCTACCACCAGCGGTGCCAGACGCGGCGGTATCCCCCAATACCCTAGTACCTTTTAACTTTATTTCGTGCATTTGTGTGTATATGGCGTGTAATAGTTTTACGGTTTTAACATGATACCTACTGAGAGTTGGGCTGGTTTTTATTGAGGTGTGTGGGTTTTGCGTTGTTTTGGCTGGAAACAGTGAGTCGGAATTTCGGCACTAAGACCTGCGGCGTGAACGTCGCCTAAGACAAAATGACCGAAGTTACTAAACAATGGCAGGAAAGAACGCGAAGACATTGAAATGCACCCGTCCAACATCTATTTGGTGATAATCAGATCAAATTACATCACTCTAATCCAATTTACATGTGCTTATTTTGTCACTGTTGACATGACCTTAATCAACTACTAACCACTGTTGATGTTGCATAAAATCGCCTGGCAGTTTCTCTTTAGCAGTGATGAACAGAGGAGAGCTGACAGATACCCCACTCTTAACTAACACAACCATCTCAAAGGCTCCGAGAGCATACAATGTTATTGGGAAGTTTCACAGCTATTAAAGTGTTATGGTACTTCTGGGAGTTTGAAGGGAACTAAATGAGAGAGATGTGTGAAGATTGAGCTGGTAAAATATGGAGAGGGGGTTTCGGTCCACGACCAAGGAGGACATTGTTTTTGCAGAAAGAGAAAAGAGAACTAAAAAAGTGAGCTAAAACTTCTGTGTTCATGTTCTAAGAGCAGAAAAAAAAATCAGGATAAAGTTCTTTCGGAATGCATTATATCAGTTTGTTCTAATCAAATAAAGCCCACAAGGAGAAGTGTAACCCCACCTTGTTTTAAACACGGCGAAAGTTGTACGATGTCAGGGCCAGCGTTGCTGCCTCTGGCACTGGAGCTGCATGTATCAAAGAAAATGATGAAATCTGATGAATAATAAGACATTTCATAGAGGAATGTGTTTGGCAGTATGAAAAGTCTTAGTGGAACAACAAAGACCTTCACCCCAGAGTATCAGCAAGCAAGGAAAGATGTACTGGTTCAAGCTGGGGAAGAAGACATTCGACTGGAAGCTTTATTAAAGAAAGCTGGAATTTGAACAAGATTTATTTTTTTTACTTAAGAGACCCTGAAATGAATCGGAATTTACAGTGTGTCAGAAACTCAAATTAATTTAATTAAGAAAATAGAGCCATTTGAGCGCAAACATTTTGGAACCACACATTACAAAAGCATGCCAGTAACTGAATACGAACCCTTCAGCTTTTTTTTTTTTCTTTTTTTTTTTCTATTAATATGGGAAAATAAATGTGTTGCTTTTGCCCTTTAACTTAAAATGTGTTATTAGATATTCTGGTTGGAACGACATTCGTTCATTTGCTTGCATTTTCCAAACATATTTCTCACTTGAAACTCTGCAGAGTCGTCTCATTTCCAAAGCCTAAACAGCCGGAGTGGCTGCCATGTTAAGATCAACTACAAGCCCGCATAATCAGAGGCAACAACATTGCTGGAGTCAAAGTGTGTGTGTGCGTGTGTGTGTGTGTGTGTGTGTGTGTGTGTGTGTGTGTGTGTGTGTGTGTGTGTGTGTGTGTGTGTGTGTGTGTGTGTGTGTGTGTGTGTGTGTGTGTGTGTGTGTGTGTGTTTGATGGGCATTGTGATTGTATTTTCCTTTCTCCTGTCCCCTCAGGAGGTGACATGGTTGGTATTGTAATTCCACTCTCATTTCCTACGTTGCAGCGGCAACTGCGGACTTGTCACTCAGGAGGTGCAGAGAATAGGCCTGTCAATCAGTCAAGGATCCATTACCGAAGCAGGGCCGGAAAATAAAGCTGCATTTGCCCGGCTCCTTGTTGGCGTAACTAAATTTGAACACTTTTGGACCACCCATGCGAGCTACGATTAGCGGAGCGGGCAACTACTGCAGGAAAATAATTGGTAAAGAAAAAAAAAGAGATGGTAAGAGAGGGAGTAATTGAGGAAATGTGTTACAACATTACATTGTCTTTGTTGAGAGACAATAGGGCAGAATGAAGAATGTTAAACAGCTGAGAAGTTTCAGGAATAACAATGAAATGTAAAGCGATACGGCATGCCAGAATAATGACAAATTGCGGAATAAAAATGGGGGGAATCACAGCAAAGTGAAAAACAATGATGGACTGTCTGTGGCAGGCAGATACAGAGCGGAAAGACAAATATTGCCAGGAGAAAGTGAAAAGTAGACAAATGGATGGGGAGCTCCAGCAAGCTTGCTTAAAAAAAAAAGAAGAAGAAGAAGAAGAAGAGAAAATAGGGAGAAGTAAATCTAAGTAATCCATGGTGACGTGAGCAGGGTGCGGTAGGTACGTGACAGGTAGAGTGGGAGGTGTCAGGGCGCTTCTGCTCCCACTGTGTGCCTTAAACAGAGGAGAGCTCTACCCAGAATACCATCCATCACACAGCCAGTCACAAGTGTGACATGACAAGCGAAACCGCTCCCTGTCAAGGCAGGAAAAATATGAAAAGAGAATGAGGCGGGAAGAGGCTGGCCTCCCAAAAAAAGAAATAAAATACGGGGGGGGGGGGGGGGGGGGGTAAAAGTGAAAACAAAACTGTGAAAAGCAGATTTACAATCGGAATGCTCAGTTGATGGCAATTGCTGACCTCACAATTAATTAAGATAAGTATGGAATAAGTTGCTGTGATTTTAAATGTCATAGTTGTTGGGTTTTTTTCCCCCATGATAGGGTCTCTTGTAGTTTTGTTTTTAAAATGGGTTCATTATTTTTATATACTTACATGACAAAAGACATGAAATTGCCAGTGTGCTTTATAAATTGCATGACCAAAGGCCAAACTAGAACTGAACAATTAATTTTCAATTCATCATTTTTTTCTCGTACAAAAAATAGATAGATAGATAGATAGATAGATAGATAGATAGATAGATAGATAGATAGATAGATAGATAGATAGATAGATAGATAGATAGATAGATAGATAGATAGATAGATAGATAGATACTCTCGGTGCATTAAAGCACATTTATGATTAGCTGAGACCTTATTGACCTTACTGTTGATTACAATAGTTTAAGGAGAGCACTTCCCTTGATGTCACCAGAGAGCTGAGTCTGAATCCCCAATCTAGTCAAGACAAACCCTGACCTCATTAAGATGTATCTTAAATCACACAAAAGTAACATTGTGACCGGGTTTGTGAAGGTTTTGTAACCTTCAGTGAGTTATCGTTCAGCTTTGTGAGTCACTTTTCTGTATCATCTCGTGCAATTCTTTTCCGGGCAAAGACTTTGTGTATAATCTCTTTCTTATGCAAAACAACGACGGATAAAAGAAGCCAACTTTGTCTTACTGTCGACTGCGCCCTGGAACAAAGCACACCAGAGAAAAGTGTTTATTGCTCCAAAGGCCCCAACAATTATGATTCCAGCACTGCGATGAAATACAAGACAAATGTTACCTCTATGTGCGCTGGACTGAATGAGGCCACATGTGTTGGAAAGTCCCAGTTTGTTTGTTGTGCTATAAAGCACAAACAAGCTGCTGTTGAGATGAGGGGGGAATAAAGAGGAATCGAGTGTGTATCTCGCAGGATCTTGGGGAGGGGGGTGGGGGGTGGGGGGGTGTAGTACAAACTAGCCCTCTTGAGTGGAAGCCTCAGGAGCCATTAGGGTGAAGAACTGAAAAACACTTAACCCTTTCATTGGCCGGATCTCATTCATCGCCTCCATGCGTTTTTGTATTCAGCTCGCCGCTTCTCTGCCTTCACATTACCTCTCTCTGGAGGGTTAGTCCCTCCTCTTTTTCTCCTTTGTATGCTCTTTTCTGCTCTCCCTCGCTTTCATTTTTCCCCTACTTGTTCTCTTTGTCACTGCATCTCTGTCTTTCCATCTTCCCTTCTTTGCTGTTTCTGGTGCTCAGAGGAGAGGGCTCCGGTGGGGACCGGTTATCGATTGAACTGAGTCAGCTATGTCCACTTTAATTCATTAAACTCCCGCTGTCGATGCCCATTGGGCAATTCCAATAATGTAAAGGACGAGCCAGAAGCTATACGTGTTGGGGTTATACATAGGTGTACGTATAAGGGCCACACAAAGAAATAATTGCATATATATGAAGAAAAACACTGCTGCATCTCTATAAATTCTTCTGGCAAAATGAAAATGGATAAATCAATGCACAGCAAGAAAATCTAATATTTTTCCTCTAACTTAAGGGGATAACAATAATTGAACTGAAGTAATGTATGTGCTAATTTACAATGTTTTATGTATTTCCTGGTATGTATGCATGCTTGATCACTCATGCGCACGCACGCACACACACACACACACACACACACACACATTGAACAATGCCCCACGGATGAAAACAAATTACTCTTCAGCACCAGAAATGCGCTGCAAAACGCTGACGCCAAGGAATCAACTTTAGTTGACAACAAGCTTTTATCGAGTGAATTATTATGCAAATGTGTCATTATTTTATGGAACATTTAGCATTCTCGCTGGAGAGGCGACGGGAGAAAAAGTGAGAGGAAACATACCAGTGAAAAAAAACAACAACACGAGCGCCACAGCAAGAATAATCAGAGTGGACATATCTTTGATCAAGATGCTGCACTATTTCATCTCTTCTTTGCTCGAAAGGACGAGCGGTATCACAACCACCCTGATCCTACTCACGAGCTGCTCTCCCTGCTGTGTGAAAAGCAACGTCAAGAAAATAGAACCGGAGCTGCGCGCATGCAATCACATTACACACTTGTCAGCTTAAAAGGTCAACATATTCGTTCAGAATGACTTGAAAAAGTAGTTTCTGGCAAGTCAGGGAAGTCAACTCACCCGTCATGTTTTCACCCATATACGTGGAAAATCCCAATTCCAAACAGATCTTTTTTCAATTTTTTTTTTTTTTTTCTTAAATCACTATATCAGAAAGTGGTGTGAAGTTGAAAATAGCAACAAATCTCAAAGTTTAGACACAAGCAACAAAATGTTGATAAGGTGGAAGAAATGAAAACAGGTGGAGAATCATTTTGCAACTAATCTTGGCAATTAAGTCCAAAAAATGTATAATTGCTGGGTATAAAAACAAGTCTTTCAGAAGTGATGATGGGCAGAGATTTCCCTTCTGCAACTCAAACATCTTCGGAAAATTGTTCATCCACAGCACATAGCTTCGAGTACCTGGATAAATATGTGTCTAAGTGACAAGGCCATATTTCAATACAGAACCAATGCATGGGCTCTGGAAGACACTGGGTGGATACAGTGTAAATCAGAAGCTTTATTTGAATAAATTAAAAAAAAAAAAACCTGCTTTATTCTCTGGCAGCAAAGCTCATTTGAAATGGTCTGAGGCTAAATGGAAAACTGATCTGCGGTCAGATGAACACTTTGTATTTCTTTTTGGAGACTACGAACAATGTCTCTTGCAGAATAATGAGGAGAGGGACCATCCAACTTCTTATCAGCACAGAGTTTAGAAGCCTGCTTCTCTGGTGGTATGCAGTTGCATCAGTGTCTCTGGTGGTGGCGGTTTACACATCTGGAAATGCATCATTAGTGGTGATGATTGTATAGAAGCATCTAAACAACATCTGCTCCATCCTTGCAATGTTTTCTTCCATTGAAGCACCTTCATATAAGGACATCATTTAAAAAAATGTTGCCCTGTCAATACAAACTTTTTCTGAAAAGAAAACACAGAAACGATGCATTTTCACTTGCAATGTTGTCGTGTAAATTAATATCAAACTCCTTCACTTCCCTTGTCCTGATGTCTTATTGCTTCTGATGTATTTTACCTGAGTGTGTGACTGTCTTCACCTGGTGGCTGTGGTAAATATTGTTGGTTGGTTTGTGCAGCTAATTTTTTTTTAAAAATTGGATTTATTTTTTTTCGAATTTCAGTCTTTTGGAGTCTGGGTATTTTGTGCTTCAATAAAATGAGCTGCTGATCCACCAACTAGTATCTTAACCAAAAAGGTTATTCGGATGAGACAAAACACTCAGTGAGAACTTTTGCCTGTTTGGATAGTATTTGTTGTCATTTTGGTGAGTTTACAACTTCCAACAGGTTTTTATTCCGTATAAATAATTTTTAGTTGTGTGTTAGACAGACTGGATAAAGTCGCAAATATATTTTTTACAAGACGTGAATGTTGAAATGGTTCATTTCCAAATATTTCAGTGACTTGCATATGAAGGTTTAAATAATACGGGTGTGCCTATTGGCATGTGTGATTGTCATTTTGCTTTTAATTGATTCCAATAATTTAAACAATACACGCTGCCAGTTTTCTCACTGTAGTTCAACTTCATTGACAGACACAGAGGATATTTGATTGACAAATATTTCCTTTGGCTATACTTGCTTTTGCAAAAGACTGTATGTCCTCTTGCATAATTAAAGCAACGTTACAAAGACAAAAAAAAAAAAGGATAAGAGAAAAAAAGAAGAACGCCAACATTACAAACTGGGTCAGGTTTCCACACAGAGCCGCTTTACATATGTTTTGACACCGGATGTCGCAGAGAGCGAGGAGAACGGCAGCGGCAATCCAATGAGTGCATTACAGCAAGGCGGCATCCCCACCACTTCCACACTTCAGATCGATAGCAGAAGCAGGCACAGTGTGTGCGCGCGTTATGCATGAAGCCTGCCTTCATCTGCATTGGTCAAGAGGAGGGAGCCCTCATCTATCCAGGCTACTCTGCCCAGACGAGTCTCTCTCTGCCGGGAGCTGCCACCTCTGGGTGTGACACAGCACACCACACTCGATGGCTGATGGATGGCTAATGTAAGCCCTGCGCTGTGTTTCATCTCCGCTGCAGTCTGCCTGTTTCCACTCCTCACTGTGCTTGACATGTGAGAACATGAAAGGGCTACTTGTTTTCACACGGCCCACTCTTGCTGCTCTTGCGTGGACTATAATGGCATTACAATGTGGGCAGGGATTTCACTGGTGGCCACCACTGCCAGCTACCTAATTTACCATTTCTAGATTTACATTTTCAGTCATTTAATATCTACATTTCATGACCAAATGTGCCTTTGGATCTCTAAAAAAAAAAAAAAAGCGTGGTAAGTTTTTTAAAATTTTTTATTTCATTTCTTTGATATACACTGTATACACAAGAGTACCTCCGGATGATTTGTGCCTCCTTCGCCCTCTGTGCACTTTGTACGCATGTGGCTGAAGATGTGTGACTGTGTGTGCTCTGCTTCCCTGGGGGATGAAGCAGTGGTATTCACAAACCCTTATTAAAATGCCGGTCTGGCCTAACAGAGTTGGGGGAGGCAGAGGCGGCTGTCCTTGATTTTTCTCATCACCCTCCCACCCCACTCACATACACGTTCCCCTGCACCCAACCTTCACACTCACGCCGCTCCCCCACCCCAGTGTTAACTTCACAGTGGGCTGAGACCTGATGAACTCTGTTGTTCTTTCAACCCACCTCCCCTCCATCTTGTACTCGCACTCTTTGTCATTGTCTCTCCCTCGGCACAAAAAAAGAAGGTGAAAAGCTTGCCAGGGGGAATTAATAGCCCTGCTTTGATGAATTATATTTGCGACCATCTACGGTATCTCCAACATACTTCATTTACATGATAAGTAATTCATTTAACAGAAATCCATCATTTACATAACCTATCCTTCAAGAGCTATTTAAAACTGCTGTGAGCATTTTTGTCTGAGACTTACCAACCCACATGTTCACATATTTCTGAAGTACTATCAAGTCCAGACATTATCCAAAGATGCAATTCCAACATAAGTAGCACCCAACATTAATTTGCCCATGTCAGATCACTAGTACCCACCTGATAAACTTGTTTAGACTTCCAATAATAATAACACTTTGCAAGCTGACCCTGTGCAGACAAATCCTTCATTTGCTATTTGTTTAGTCTAACCTCATCTGTACCAGACATGCATGGCTCCTATGTTCAATGAAAGTCAGCCGCATAAATAAATAATAAAGCGCTGATTGAGATTTGGTTTGGTGCTTTGTTGAAACTGAAGGCAACAGAGAAGCCACTACATCTCACTATATTCTTACATCACTAAAAACGTACTTTACACTTGCTCCTCTAACCATCTCCTAAAATGTAGATCAGTAAACCCTTTTGAAAATGTATTCAAAACCAACACAACCTGAATTCTTCCAGGAAAACTTGGATGAAAACCTATTGCTCTGTCTGAATAATCACCTGAAGCAAAGAGCCAGCGTTACACAGAAGCTGTGAGAAGACAGCAAGATGAATGTTGTTGAATAGTGAGTGAAAGCCCTTGACCTAACGGAGAATTTGAATATGTAATTGGAAAATAGGTTTACCTTGAGGACCCTGAGAGAGCTTGAACAGTTTTACAAAGGAGAACACAAAAACATTGTATGGATGTGTACATCTAAAGTCCGACCTATGAATGAATCTAAACCTGTGCTTGTTGGTCAAATTCCAATGATGATTCACTTATGACCGTTGTGTGCACTGTCCTTTTGTAATCGCACGTGAGCAAAGAAAGTGTCTGGAGTTTCACGACAACTGACTCACTACACCATACCAGTGTTTCCATTGCTACAACACAAAGTCAACAGATTCCCAAACATTAGAATTGCTTGGCCATGTCAATGAGCTCTGTTGACTTCGATGAAGTTTTTATACCAACAGCTTGACTCTGTTGACTTTGTATAATTCTTGACCAAACTTACTGTCATACCCAAGACTGCTATGATCGAACTGTCTTTGTACAAAAAGTGTCCATTAGGTTGCTCCAATTAGAAGGGTCTTTGCATCAATCATTACAACTTCCCAGAGTTAGATGACAGCAGATTAGTAGTACATGCTCTTCTTAGAACAAATGGGATTCAAACCAAGATCTAACGTTCAGGAACAAACACAATGAACTATTACTTAAATGAAATCAAATTAGACACATTAATATTCAAGGCTGTTTTGGAAACACAAAGTATAGCCCTTATACACTCAACAAATTCAAAACTCCACATTCATTTCTGCTTTCTATATTAGTCTTTCGGGCATTGACTATATACGTCAAACAAAAACACCCACAGGCCACAGGGAACAATCCCCGTCCCCCCCATACATATTGACTTTGTAACCCACTACAAGTTTATCAATGAAGGAGTGGAAACAGACCAGCAGAAATACTTTGAAGCAACTACCGAAAGTGCACAAAATTCTCCCCCGGAGAACGCCATCAACACACCCACATATTCGCTCTGAAATCTCCTGACAATGACCCGGTCCAGTCATGCATGGGCTTAATCGGACATCACACTGGCTGTTGAGCCAGCATGCTGAAGTCTGCCTAATGTCTGGTCCGACTGATTTGGACATTTGCATTCTCACATAGAGTTCCAGCTGTTAATGTCTAGATAATCTTAAGGTAGTGATGCATGTGTGAAAGCAGCTGCTAAATAACTCTAACAGCACTGGAAAATTTTGTGGGAATTTACATTAACAGATGGCATTTGCATTTACAGATTGGTGATAAGAACCAATGACTGCTTCATTGGCACTCATTCAGATTAAAAGAAACGTAAACTCTAATTGCTATTGCCTTGGGAGTCTTAGTTAAAGTTTTGTACATAAATACTGTTTAATCTCTGTGCATTGTAACTTTGAAGCCAATGTTATTTCTTCTCCTCACTTCCAGAGGCACCATTTATGACATCTGCCTGTCTTTGATTACTGAATCTGTTTCAAAGAATGCATGTGCCGACATGAAAATTATTCCTATGCATTCATAAACCCAGTTTCCTTGAAGATTTGAAGTGCATTGAACACAAGCATGCTGTGCATGAAAAACAATAGAAAAACAATGTACATTATTCAGGATGTCGGCATGTTAGCATACTGTACATGCGTATGCAGTTTCATGCAGGACTGTGCAGCAACATCTTTCAATAAGCTCCTGGGACTATTGGCTCCCAAAGGACCCTACTCTGTCACCATCGGGCAAAGCAGAAACATGTATATGCGGATGCTCTGCAGTTTTTTGCACTTTTGTTTACACAGTATCTGCTAAGTCTGCTGGAGGAGCTCTTGTACCTTGAGCTTTTGTAATGGTAGTAGTTTCTTTATGTTTAAGAATAAGCTCATAGAAGAAACTAACAACCTTGTTCTCATTATAGTGATGCCTATATGTGGTGCAGGTATAGCAACTGCAGCTAGCCCCCACCTTGTCAAGAAATTTAGATCCGGCATCCAGTTTGTCCTAAATAAAATAATAAAATGACAGATTGAATGGTAAATACAAAAACGGACCGGAGCTGTTGGTAATTACTAACTAAAACACAATGTGTCAACACTGTGACAGAAATTTTAAAGAGCTTGAAGAAAGACAAACTGGGTGTTACAGTGGCACACTACTGCAACCTGAAACACAAAAATTGTATTGCTTTAATTTTAAAAACTGCAGCTTGAAAACAATTGATATTTATCATGTTTACGAGTGCTGACAGGTAGAAATTACAGTTTACATGACAGCACAAGCACATCAACACGAGACAAGGCCACTATCATCATTGCAGCCGATTTGTTGATGATTCATGCTTTGCTATGGAAAAACGATTTCACAGGCTCATGTTTAGTTTGTCCAGGTAGACCCAGGGACTGCTTCCTTGAGGACTTTCTCTCTGATGACGTCAATAATTTTACCACGGCATATTCTGTACGATTGCCCAGCAGCTGCAAAAAGACTTCAATTCCATACCATGTCAACTCCTCCAACTTAGTGCTGAACTGCCTGTTGTCATCTGAAATAAGTAAAAAAGCTCATTTGCACCCCTTGATGTCTGTATGTGCAAAGCAGTGGTGCAGCGAATGGATCTGAAGAAGACTGGGTGCCTGTTCCAAATTGTTCCCTGTTCATAAACACATAACACAAGGGGATTGGTGGGCCAGGCTGTACTCGAGGAGTGCCCATACTAGAATGCACTTAAATGTATTAAGCAACATTTTAGCAGATAGAAAGCCTCCACCAGGTTGTTCCACATTCATTTCGGGCACTCCATCTCAATTTGCCATTCACTGATACAGAAGAAGGCAAGTACCTTTAAAGCACCACATCCTCTCGCAGAGAGCTCACCTTCATAGCCTAATGAACATGTTGGAATTCAATGAATTTTAATTTGCTGTCATATTAGGACGGGAGAGAAAAGAGAGGGAGAATTTATCAGAGGGAGTATTAAACCCAGCTGCCTAATTTTCTTTTCCCCCAAGTTCTCCCTGAAACACAACAAAAGAAAAGAAAAAAACAATTAGCTTTGAAGCTATAATCTTTATCTTAATGGCTGGAGAGGTACTTAAATGGGAGTCTTAGCCTATCTCCCTCACTCAGTTCTGCTCATGGCCTCTAATAAGTCTGAGTTTGCTCGGTAGTACAGTTCACATAAATCAAAGAAAAAAATAAATAAGGCGAAAATAAACAATGGAAAGGTAGACCGCAAGGTTCTGACAGTGTTGATGTTTTGTTTTCTTGCCCCGCAGGGTAATCCTTCTGAAAGGATGTTTTGTGAGCAAAAACAAGGTCATGGACTTTTCAAGAGCCCAGAGTTGACAGGTAACAATCTGCTCTTAACATTCCTAAATTTCAAACACAATACAGAGCTTTAATTTGTGTATCGTGAATTCTGTATTTTGTATATAATATGTATATACATATTTTTGTCTTACTGCTGAAAACTGTTATTTCTGGGGAATGTAGTTGTTATGAAGTTATGTACCAGGATGCTGTTTACACACAGACATACGGCGCGCGCACACACACACACACACACACACACACACACACACACACACACACACACACACACACACACACACACACACACACACACACACTTTGCACACACGCTTCGAGCGCAGAGGTGCCCCAATGTGCACTTGTGCAGCGTTGCGTAGTTATAATTAACAACTGGCCTAGTAAATTCTACCCTGCAACTGTGCCCACCAGGCACACTACTCATACAACACAGATGGAAATCAAAACCAATGGGTTTGGCTCCGGCTGGGTATGAGACATTTTTAGAAAACACCCCACTTTACGTCTACATGGGAGAACTTTTTCAATAGTATCCCTGCAAGGAAACACCAGCATGTGGCAGGAAAGGTTTTCTCTCTCTTTTTTTTTTTTTTTACACCGCAGAGGATATGAAGCTTGAGCCGAGGAGAGGCCGAGCTGCGGGTAGGAGTCTGTCGGCTGCTATAAAGCATGGCTTTGTCATTGGGGGTGTCAGCATGAATTGTCACCTGTGAGCCACATCCATCATGTGGAACTATCATCCGGAGTCAGTGTCTCATCTCCTTCTGTAGCCAACTTCTCAGCGCTGCACTCACTGCTTTTCTCTGGTTAGAGAGAACAAGGAAAACCTAAAACAACTACAAATTAATCAATTGAACGAGGTTTTATAATGTAAAACGGGTTACACTGAAACAAATCCCACAGTAAACTCTGCGGCGTTATGGATGTTTCCTAAACCAATGTTTCAGTGTGATGGAACATGCACTGCAGTTGATTAAGTGGTATGTGGTGGCTTAAGCATAATTCATACTCCATACGCAAAAAAATATGCAAAGGCTCTGCATCACCACGAACCACCTCCGCACATCTTCTGTGTCAATGCTACTTGCACCTCACACAAACAGCCTTCACACATATAGCATGGCAGAGAACGCATGGGGAGGTACGCAGACCACGAGGGGTGTGATTGGTCCGCTTGACTACATCATGGAGTATCTACATGTGATGAATGTGCACTTTATTGGAGAAGTGCTGTTAAGCTCAAGTGTGAACAACACACACCACCCAGGGGCAGGCTTCCATAATGCTTTGCACATCTCCGATAATATGGACGACACTGTGCAAGAAGCTGGCTTGTCGCTCACTGCTACAACCTGCTGAAAAAGCAAAGCTAAAAGTTGTAGGGTCATTGCCAAACTTTGCACCATATTGCTCATTAGAACGAGAAAATAAACACTACCAATGAGTTTCATGTGGTTTTGTAAGCAGTTCATGTACACCCCGAGCATTATGTTGGGGAACTACTTTTCACCACATACGACCTCAACGCAGAACTTTCAGGAGTGGAGGTACTGCGTCGCGGTCACACACTGAACCTATGCATAGCAGAGACTCAGTGAAACACTGGTGCCTTCAGACTCTGCAACCCTAACCCATCTGCTGGCCACATGCCACAGCAGGTCTGCACACCACTCAATCAATGCATAGTTTGGGTTACATTTGAGAGAGATGAGTTAAATGCGATGGAATAATTTCTCCCAAGAGTCAATGAAGTGTGTTCATTTTGTACAATCAGGGACAAACAGTGCAGGCATGAAACAAACTGAACCAATAGCTCGAGAAGGTAATGAAACGTTGATCAAACAAGACCCATCGAGATAAGAAACTGGCAAGATTTTAGCATGAAATGCTTTGCATGGCAATCACAAGTCATAATTAATGTAAATGTGTTGTAAATGGACCTATCTATGCTCGAAATGGAGAGACAACCAAGTATTCCAACACTGTGATTGTAAACCAGCAACAAATGACACAATCTGATAAGTTATTTGCATTCTTTTGCATATTACAGACGATTGACAACATATCCTAAATTCCACATCTTTTTTTTACAGTTACAATGTGTGCCTGTGAAATGTGACCCCCCCCCCCCCCCCCCCCCCCAAGATATGAAGACATGGCAGGGGTCAATACTGGTGACTGGATCTGTGAAATAACAAAATATCAACGTGAATGCTGCCCATAAAAGTGCACACTGCCTAAACTTTGAGGACCAAGATAGATTAGACAACACTGAGCCACCACTGCCACCCAACTCTAAAAAATAACATTACAAAAATCTTACAAATGACTGTCAAACGCTGGCAAATGATATATTCCACCAAGTTCTCCGTAGCCACCATGCTGTCAAAGCTACAGCTATTGAAATAAGTGAGTGCATGAACACTCTGGGACTTCAGCAGGTGCACTTATTTTGCTGCCAGTGCAATACATTAACACATGAGTGGAGAGTATATCTGCACCTACAAATGCACAGTTTCTTCACACTGTCACTTAAAAGAGCAAATGGGTTATTTTATCCAAAAAAGTGTGAAGTAAATTACGAGACTATAATAGACTCTCTTGAACAGTTTAATTTTCTTTATACTTACAAAACATGGAGCAATTGTATTTTTTTTTTTGTTGAAAACAAGCGGTGACGCTGGTCTTTACAACAGCAAACTGTAGTTAAAACATTCACTTGTTTGGGTCGGCCAATATAATCAATTCTCATCTAAACATCAATCCCCTTCAGAAAGGGCGGAGTGTCCGTTTTAATGGAAAGCTCTGTCATCAGGTTGCTTTATCACACTCTTTTTTGCCTCAGCAAAGTTACCTGTAATTGACTGAAACATGTTTATGCCCATTCGGAAGATCACTTTGTCTATGAACACTGAAAATGATGATAGTGAGGTCGCCAGCATCAAGGAATCTGCATGTATATCTAAAGGTCAGGGGAATGAGAACATGAGATAAAGGTGGACAATATCTCGATAACAGCAGGGATCCTTGAGAGAGTCCCAAGTTATCGCTTAACATGGCATGTTGCATTTGCAGGGAGAAAATAATTGCAAATAACTGATAACTACTTCCTGGTGAATGAAATCATAAAGCTAAAATCAATTAATGCACCCTTGTTGCTTTCGAAAATAATTATTTCTCGAAGCTGTCATTATTTCTTTTCCAGTCGGAAATGTTGCGCCGTTTCTGTGGCAACTCGATTTCAAAGCATCAGCACTGAATGCCAGACATCACTGGATAAATGAAGGTTATGTAAGCCTGGTGCCCAGAAATTATTGCAAATACAAGACTGGTGGGCAGAGGGGAGAGAGAGAGAGAGAGAGAGAGAGAGAGAGAGAGAGAGAGAGAGAGAGAGAGAGAGAGAGAGAGAGAGAGAGAGAGAGAGAGAGAGAGAGAGAGAGAGAGAGAGAGAGAGAGAGAGAGAGAGAGAGAGAGAGAGAGAGAGAGAGAGAGAAGAGACAGAGAGAGAGAGAGAGAGAGAGAGAGAGGGAGAGATAGAGAGAGATAGTCCAATGACAAGGAACACAAGCAAAGCGGATGCCACAAAACAATGTGGCGCATGCACTCACAATAGAAAAAAAAAACAATCTGTTCTAACTAACGGTGCAGATGCATTTGATTTATCTCAGTGGGGGTTGTGCCTCGATGACATCAAACTCCACCTATATGTCAACCGCCCGCCCGCCTTTGCTATCCCGTCTCTGGTAGGACACCTCTCCCCCCTCCCGCCCTTTCGCTTGCCCTGTTTGCTCCTCACCCACTGGTAAACATTTCATCACTCCTCAAGGAGAGCCATAAAACACGATTCAGCGGATGATGCGGCAGGAATCCACTCACTTGGGCCTCCTTTAAAGGGAAAGAAAGTCCAAATACATGGGTGCTCTTATCGCCCCAACATGTGGAGAGTGAGCCTTTTACTTTTAAAAGTTGAGGGGGGGGGGACTGAAAACAGGTGTTCCCTGGAGCAAAAAAAAAGAAAATAAAGAGTCAGCCAAGCAGAAGGAAAGAAAGTGAAATGCAGTGTGGTTTTCTAGTTGCCTAGATACAGGGAGAAGGGTGGTCATCTCCTCATGCTGTTAGGTATCTAATGCTTGAATTAAAATGCATTTCACAGCTGAATCTTCTTATACCAATGTCTCACTTATCTCCTTCAGTTGCTTTGACATCATTTGAACTCTTGTCTTTAGGTGCGCATCAAATCTGAAGTGTAAGAGGCTTTTACGGATTAACACAACTTCTCCGAAACAAACAATCTCATTTTTATCACCCCCCCTCCCCATACCGAGCTTCACGATGATACATATTTAGAGTGGGAGTCTTCTTGCATGCCTCTCTTACTCGAGAGTTGATTTCTTGCTGCAGAGCCCAGAGGAGAAAAGGAGCTCATTACGAACTCTGAAAGATTTACGAGCTATTACAGAATGACTCCAACTGTTCATTTACTTAGATGTGCTTTTATTTGTTTACCTCTGTATTAAAGCATGGATTAAGTGATTAAAACTAAGTATAATGAAGGTTGTTGTCCCTCTCAGTGGGGGGGAAGAGGGCTCGCTGTGTACTTTTGTACCTTGGCTTGTGAGGAGGTGGGATGTGAAGCCAGTGCGACAGCTTTATGGCCGGAGTGAAGCTGTACAGAGGAAAAAGGAGAAATCATGTGCTAAGCCGTAAAATTTGCATCTAAAGTGGCCGGTCTTAATTTCTCGCTGTCAGGCGGAAATGTCAACAGTGATAAGGCATGTGGAATCTCTCTGGGATTGACTTCTTACCTCACTTACTTTGAATTTATATATCCTTCCTTTTGGATTCTTGTTAAGCTGATTACAAGCATCTGTTTTGTTGGCAGAAGTAAAACTGCTTTGTAATTTGCCGGAATAAAATTAGAGTTCTGATAAACTGCCTTTTTGAGTGTCCAGAGGGATGTCCGTTTTCGTTTACCGTAATTGTTTTTCAGTCATGTGTAAAGAAACCAACCGGCTAAATGTCCTTGTGGGACACCTGCGGCTGATTGGGTACATGTGATTTTATAATCAAGGCTCGCCACTGAGAACAGATTTAGTTGTGGGGAAAATTAGCAAAGCTTTGCAAGATTAGCACAATATTGAAGATTTATGCTTCCAACCTCTCCATCCCATTTCCATTAATGTATATTTCCCTTTTTTTTTTTTTTTTTTTACATCTGCGACAGATGATGAGGTTTTAGGGTTCGAAGGTAAATGTGACACAATAATTGTTTTGAATATTAGATCTCTGGCATACAACAAATGTTATTTCTTTTTCATTTTCAAACTTGGCAATGGTTAAATGTTTTGAAATATACTCAGGGAAGATTATAAACAAAGAATATGGTCGGCAAAGGTCAGGGTATTGGGGTCTTTATCAAATATCTGAAGGAAATGTTTCCTAGCCCCCGTTTACATGAAATCGGTGCCATCTAACTTTTTTGAAAATACTACTACTCTGTCTCCATGTGGATGGAGGAAAAGGCAACTTTCCTGAAATGCTGCTACTGCACCAGCAATAGTTTTTCTACACATGCACGAGTGGATGGAGTGTCATGACTCCAAGGCCAAATTCTCGTGGGACTTGGTAGATTTACAGTTGAATAGCGATCCAACTTCATTGTCTGTCCATACAAATATCATAATTTTTTAAGACGTATTATTCTTTGCACGTGTCTGTGGTTTCATTACAAAAACCCTCACACCACCAATGGGTGGCCCAACATGAAAACTACATTGTTTTCAGTGTTTCTGCCATTTCCGTGTCAACTGACACAATTTGAAACTTTTTGGGAACTAAAACGCATAAACAATGCATTTTTTTAACTTGAAAACCTGTTGTGTATACTAAAACATTAATTTTATTAGATTTTCACAAAGCAAAACAAAATACATCATTTTTAACAGCTTGGATGAAGAGCAAGTTTACTCAGGTGCACTTGTGTGTCTTAAAATGCAGTTATCCTTGATGCTGCCTTGAAGGCACAGATTCATTTCTTCCTTTCATTTTTTTTTTTTTGATGTTTCCTTTACTTTTACAATTCTATGGTAAACAAGTCCATCAGATCTTGCATTCCTCTCAAGACAAATGTGTGCTGAACTGTGGGTCAGGTAAGTACTCAGATATCCAAGTACGTTCATGCATACTTGAAGCTTTAAAATAGTTTCAGAAAATACTAGTTAGACTCCTGGGTTTGTGAGGCTACAAATGTGCTACTTCAGCCCAAGCTTTATCACAATAGTATAAAATCTATTTTTGATATACAAGTCTGAGAATACCTTAATAACTGCAGCTTCACTGGTCAGTAGAGAGACACAATTGTGAGGTGGGAGTTCTCGCTTTTATGTTACTACCTTCATATTTTGCAAGTTTACAATGTAACAGTACAAATTATATAATATATTTTATGAGAGGTTACTGTCACGTGTATTAGTTTGCACTTCCAGTGCAATATGTAATACAATTTCCCTGAAAAAAGCTTGCTGAGCCTAAAGGCTTTGACCTATTAAACATTATTGCCATAAAAGACAAATAATATCAACAGTTGGAAGTGACCACACTTCCTTCTGTCATTTCTACCTCCCTCTCTTTCCTAGTATTAAACATCAAAGATTCATCATTCGGTATACGCTGGTTGTCCAGAAGAACATGTGCAAGATTTATGCAAGAAAAACAAACTGTGCTGAGTATTTGTTTTGATGCCACATTTGCATCAAAGACAAAGGTATTTGTGTGTCTTTGAGAACAACATTGGTTTGATCAAAGCAATGGCTTTCATGTTGAAAACAGGGCACATAGATTTCCCTCCATGCTCGGGTGTAATTAAGGATCAGAACACAAGGTATTTATCAGAATGGCAGAAACACTGTGTTACAATCTGATTACATTAAGGCAAAAAACCCTAACATACAAGCTGAAAAATTAGTGAAAATCACACTTTCCTCAGTATACAGGTAGTGTGAAATAGCACATATCCAGATGGGATGGTGAGAATGAGTTGGTCAGTTTTAAGTGCTTCGTCAGATGGAATCAAAGAAAAAAATCAAGACTCAACAAAGTATTCCGAATCCATAAACTAAGGTGGATATGGTCATGAGTGCAGCGTTAGCAGTACCAGTAGAAACGAAGATGACTGTCGCTATGAACCCACAACCCAAGTTAGAATAAATCGAAATTATATGGCAAAAGGGTAAAAGAAAATCAGATTATTAAAAAAAAAAAAAAAGAGAGGAAAGGAGAAGGATGTGTGGCAAGGAGAGGAAGGAGCAAGAGGGGAGGAAAGAGTGGGTAGAAAGAAATGTTATAACTCAGACCCACTCTCTGGGGTAAGGTCTCTAAATTACAGTGAGATGTGGACAGCTTGTCAATGCCAAGGACTGAGCGAGAGCTGTAGAGCTTACTACCACACATACATACCCAGTCTTTTTATACGCCCGCCTGCATCTATCTATCTATCTATCTATCTATCTATCTATCTATCTATCTATCTATCTATCTATCTATCTATCTATCTATCTATCTATCTATCTATCTATCTATCTATCTATCTATCTATCTATCTATCTATCTATCTATCTATCTATCTATCTATCTATCTATCTATCTATCTATCTATCTATCTATCTATCTGCATCTGTCTGGGGCCAAAGAAGCATTACAGCCCACACCCACAGACATCTACTGCAGCAGAAACTTTTGCGGCCCATCTCAATTTCACTTTTATGTGAAATAATCTTTGCTATTGCAAAGAAGTGTTCTTGGTGCATTAGCAAAGGTTTTCCTGCCTCTCAACTTGATGGTGACTAGCGGCTTTCCCGAGACATGAGTGGGACTTTTAGACCAGGGGTGTCAAACATAAGGCCCATAGACCAAAACTGGCCCGCAAGAGGCTCCAAACCAGCCCACCAACCCACCACGAAAATTGAATTTTTTTTACAAAACAGATTTCTTAAGAGCTGGCTGGGATGTCGGTGATGATGCCATGAAAGATATAGTAGCTACCTCATTGCTTCAAACCATGCTGTCAGAAACAGTTTGTAAAAACATGCATACTGCAACAGTTAAATGGGAAGTGTTTTTGGACACTTTGCTGTATGTTTTATGTTGCTTTATGTTGAGATCGTGATTGTTTGATTTTGTGAAAAAATTGAATTTTTTTTTATCATGTATAATCTGCGCCATAACAAAGAAAAACTTCACAGTATAAATTTAAAGGTTATCATGGTACAATAATACCGGTCTGGCCCACTCAAGATGAAAATAGGACTAAAATGTGTTTGACACCTCGAGTCGGGATGGTTCATCAAGCCTTCATCATTGCTATTAATCTTCCACAGCACCGGTTGAATCAAACATATTAATTTGTCTTAAAGATTTTCCAGTCAGACTGTACAGAAACATGACGAAGACTGTATCTCCTTGCAAAATCTATTTCAAATGCAGGGGTTCAGTGAACGCCATTTTTTCCCATTCAGCCGGCTCACATTGAATCAATAGAATGACCTCTGTGCAGACAATGTGTATCTACTGCAAATTAAAATGGATATTTGGTCTGGGTCAAATATTGTTTATCAACATTACTCAGGAGG
The DNA here is from genome assembly GCF_963383615.2 of Lipophrys pholis. Taxonomy (NCBI): domain Eukaryota; kingdom Metazoa; phylum Chordata; class Actinopteri; order Blenniiformes; family Blenniidae; genus Lipophrys; species Lipophrys pholis. The sequence goes on along the minus strand of NC_137641.1, from coordinate 13,053,274 downwards.
ATATTCAAATCATATTGAAAAAGTGTTGCTTCTTTTTTGCTTGGCTGAATAAGTTTAGTTTTTGTTGACAGATTCCAACTCTTATATTTCGGTCTGGTGTTCAAAATAAAAGTGAAATAAAACTATGAATAAATAAAAAAGAAAGCATGTCGGCTTCTTAACTAAAAAAGTGACATAAATTGCAATCTCCATCTTGAGAACTCGCCTTAGCTTCTTTTCCTCATGACTTGGCACAATGAAACACACCGACAGAAATTGTTCTGTACCTGTCTCTTTTATCTTGTCAGGCCCTTTATGTAATTCAGTCTTCACCTCCAATACATGCCTGTGACTTATACGCTACATTATTTATTAATCGTTGTCATATGTAAAAAAGAAAGAGGAATAAAACCTCCTGGTGCAATGTAGGAGGGTAAAGCAAATAATTGGAACACGTAATTTAATACATGGCTGGTTCTGCTGCTGTGTTCAAAAGTACCACGGGGCCCTGCTGTTTTGCTGCAGGTATACATCTCTATTTGTTTAATAATTCAAGTCCTGAAATGCTTTATTTAGTAGACCCCTTCAGCTCCATCTGATTCTAAAATCTGCCTTTTGCAGCATGGAGACAAGTCCTCTCAATGCCAACCACGACTTGCCACAGCCAGGGTGATTCTGATGGCAATTCACAGCATCTACATCTCCATGATTATGGAAAAGACAAAGTGAGAATTGACTAGCCGACTGTCTAGCGCCCCTGCCAAAACATTCCGACGCTGCTCATCACACTCCCCGGTTCTGGAAAGACAAATGGGAGAGGGCTGCAAGCCTGCTGTCTCTTCCTTAGCCAGCCATCAAGCAGCTGCAAGACAGTCAATTAGCCTGGCACCTCCCCTCTCAGCATGCTCCTAGTTCCCTGAGTGTCAATCAATGTGGAAAGCTGTCAGTCACGTATAGAGTCAATGAGGAAAAGACAGAAATCCTGGTGAGTTCCACAATACCCTCGCTGTGGCTCAAGGCAGTGTAAATGATTGGAGATGTTGAATCAGAGAGTCTGGTCTGAGGCCTGTTGGCTCCTTGCCTCACCCAGCAGCCTCTGTTCTGTGCCCGCCTGTCTGCTCCCATGCTCATTTACAGTCAGCATGAGTTGATTTTTTATTTTTTTTTGATGTGATCCATTTTCACCAGCCCTGCCACAGGCTTCAACATGTCTGGCGTCCAGCTCCCTTCTGAGAGGAGGAGCTGGAGACAGGTACCTGCTGAGTCGAGCAAAGCTGCTCCATCACGGGCCTGATTCACCATAAAGGACTGCAAAGGACGCCCAGAACCTATATCAGCCTCTCAGGGATCAGCCTTTGTTGTTTTGACTAACAAGAAAGGACACGATAGAACATTTCTCTGAGTCCAAAATAAAGTTGGAAACAGTCTTACTTTGCATTGCTGTTCTTTGAACAAGTTTTGAGCTTCAGGAAAAAGAATACTGCACATGAAAAGTGTTTGATCCGGCACAAAGTGCAAACTAGGCTTACTCAAGTTAGACACTAATGGAAATAGTTCTTTTTTTTACTAAAATGAAAAAAAAAAAAATATATATATATATATATATATATGTGGCTTCAGAGGCAGGAAATAATAAAAAATAAATCTTTAAAAGTTGGTTAGTCATGCTGCAGTACTGCTTGCCAACATTGTGTATAAGAGTTGTTTCACATCACTTTGTTGAATCTTCTTACTTCATTTTTTGCCAAGTCTAACAACTTTCTACTTTTTCTGGTAGCTTAACTGGACAAAAAGTAGAGATACTCTGACTAGAGGCTTTGCTAAAAAGTACTAAATGTGAGAAGCATTGATCAGTATCTTGTATTTTGAGCAACACAAAAACACTAAATTACAAATGTATTTTGTACAATTTAACTACTATCTGACACATTTGTGATGTTTTCCCATCCGGCACCCATGTAGGGTAAAAAAGAAGCATGATCCATGCGTGTGCTGGTCCTAAAATGAGATGTGGTCAGGCCCAGTGGTGGCATCAATCACATGAGACAGCAGTACACAACCAAGATTGACTGACAAGCGGAAAAAACATGCAAATGATGATGCAAGCATATTTCCAAGATGAAAACTGACACACGTTTAGTTTTCATGTCCAGCAGCTCCACTTAAGTACTTGGATGATGCACATGCCCACTTTACATTGTTAAAAATGATAACTTTAGTGGAAATTGTATATGAAGCATGCGTATTGAACAAAGAAGCACACATGGAAAACAACATAAATATCTGTCTATTTTCAGTTTAATCACTGTTTCACAATTTTGTTCACCTTCGTGTCATGCAGTGATAATGTGCACAGTTCCATGCTGATTGCAGACATATTAAGTGTCACGTTTTAGGATAATAAACTTCACTGTTAAATTATGTGCAATAATGTGCCTTATTATATGAATCAAAGTGTGCTAATGAAAGATATATTTTGATTTGTCTCCCGACTTGAAAAGTTGTATTCATTGCTCCGATCTATGTTAGATACTGTATTCTCAGTATTTCTGTCATTTCTGTGCAAACGGGACATCGTTTTCAAAATGCTGTGTATATTCTAAACGAAAATGCAAAATGTATCCCTTTTCACTTGAAACATCATGAAAAAAAGAGCCTAAATCAGTCATGGACATGTTTGGTCACAACAAGACGGCTGTGGTGGCCCAAAGGTCAGCTAACAAAGCTTGAACATGTAAGTTTGGGACAAAGACATGCACTTCGTGCAATTCCATTTCCAATGATGTTATTTGCCAAATCTTTGAAAATAATCATTTTCTATAGATGAACCGCTAAAGGTGACATTTGATTTTCAGTACTGGAAATACTGTGTTAAGTTGTTTGACAGACCATCTAATTAAAGTTACTTTACCAGAATCAACACGGGGAAAATTACAAATTTAGGACTCAGTTCTAGTTGTTTAGTTGTTGAATGAAATTTGCCATCACACTCAGACAAACACATATTTCCAGCATTTATATTTCCTGTTTGTCGACATCTTAGCGTCATGGAAATGTCCGAAGATTCCAGAAGCAAGATCCAGTTTGTACATGCGATCTCTTGAGATCTCGATTGACACTGGAAAAGCGATCAGTTTCACAACATTTAAGATTATTCTCATGGCTTGAATACTCTTTCTTTGACAAAGTCTGGCTTTTTTTTCAATCTAAATTGGACCAATGTTGATATTTTCACTGGAGCTGCCACAACGCCATCTTCGATATCCCAGAAACCCATGCGGCATGTTGTATTTAGCTCCTAATTCATCTGACATTCCCATTGGGACTATTGAAAATAGATAATAAAGCTCTTATTACCTCAATTGTAATAATTTTAATAAACCCAATGGAAAACCTTCTACAAACAGCTGGAAGCAACACACTGCATGTCTTAATGTCGTTCCGGTGTCACACGTGTGTAACAAGCAACTCTGCCCACACATTTATGAAGGTGCTTGGGGATGTCAACCTGTAAATTAACAATTTCTAAAATGTTTTTATTCTGGCAATTGTACAATTGATCTCTCCTGTTTTAACAAGGCGAGGCACAAACAATTATTTGCTCCATGCCTCAATCGAGCAAAAAATATGTCATGGGTGCAACATAGGTGCAAACGCAATAATCGACTATGACATTAAAGCAAATTGCACATTATGTTGTCTTGTGTCAGTTATAGTTTCATAAAGGAATTTCATCATTTAGTTCATGCAAACTAAGTTTTATTCAATCTGTAAGAGAGGACATCATGCTTCAGTTATGTTTGGTTGACACTGCTGCAGCAGTGCAACAAGAGACAAAGCAGAATTCTCAGAACAAGTAATTACCATGTCAGTATGGCATATTAGTATGCCAATACGCCTTTAGATCCAATTATAACCCTGTTTTCCTCTCCTCCCTTAAAAACTCTTTTAAAGAGGAAAAAAAAACAACAACTTGAATTTCTTAGGCCTACTTCCATCAAGCAATTTTCTGGAAAATATGCAGGGATTTGTGCAGCTAAGCCACGGAGGAACATGGCAGAAATTCTAAACAAGCGAAAAAGACAAGAAAATTAGAAGGAGGTGGAGGAGGAAGGAAAAGGAGAAATGTGGACCACGTCACAACAATAGACGGAGAAGCCAGCTCTCCCAAAAAAAAAACATTCGAGCACCCATTCCCCTGGAGAGGAGCGGCTTAGAGCCTCCCGTACAGTTACACAAAGTACACCTGGGGAATAAGAGGGCCACTGAGACGGCGAGTGAGCTGAGTGGCACAGTGGGACTCGCACGGCAGATACTATTATGAAGGACAGAAAGATGAAAGAAGGAGGCTTTAGCTAGATGGTCATTAAAAATATCTTAAAATCACAGCAGCCCTAGAAGGAAAAGCTTTTGTGCGATTGTTCTGTCAGCTCCTCAAGTTCAAGTCAAGATGTTTCCTTGCAGAATCTGGCATTTGTTTGAATAACAGTATTATTGGATGCTTATGTATTTCAGTATTAATGAATGATAGTAACATATTACAAAAGCGCATTCTGTCATTACCCGTTCATATCTTTAGAGCCTGTCACATAAGGCCAACTACTTTAAAGAGTTGCAGGAGAGATTGATAAGAACAGTCTAAAAATGCCTGGAAAAATGGGACTTGCACAGGAAGTTGTGAGTGCTGGATTACTGTGTACCCTCCAGAAATGCTTATCCCACTCAAATCCCACTCGAAACCCGAATTTTGATTGAGATGACCAAAGTGACAAACTTCATGTTGGATAATGTAAGATCCATTTTTAAATGTAGTCCGGACGGTTCAGGCTGGTAAATTAGGCTGGAGATGTAAAATCTCACAGCAGCTACCGGTGTTATTAGAATTTCCTCGGGCAGGGAAAGAGGGGAGATGCTCCTTGCACGAGCACAATTTACCAGGGGGCTCGTTAGACGCACATCAAGTTTGAGCCTGTCATAACTGAGCGGTGTGCACCTCACGGGTGCTGGGGGCCTGGGGCCTACGCCGTTCACCTCACACCTCGCTAATGGCCATCTGTGGTCATTATAGCCCACCAATGAGTCATACTCGTGCTCCTGAACACAGCCTCGGCTACTCAAGGGCCGCTGCGACGGGTTTATCCACAACAAATGCCCCTGCTACAGCCACCGACACTGCTGCTGCTTCTTGATGTTTATTCGCTTATTCTACCCCCTCAAACACACCACACTGACCCACCAGTAAGCCTGCAGTCATGCAAGGCGTTGTTTATCTGCCAGCAAGATGGGTGAGATACACACACAAGCATGCCAAATATGGACTCTCTAATGGAAGATCCTCTCACGCTGTTTCTCCTCGGAGAGTATATCCTTTTCATTCTGGTTCAATCCCCCGCTCTTACGCTGCATCTCCTCTCTTCGGCTCCTTCAATCTCTCTGTCTTTCTGCCCTCTCACTTGTATATCAGCCGATGTCTGTGCCCAGCTGGATTAGATCACTGTGGGTAAACCCATAGCCGTGTTTCATCAGGGCCGTGAGTAGTGGGACGTTTCATCACAAAACTCATTCCTCATGTGAGAACTAATGCACTGTAGGCGAAGTCCCGACTGTGCCAGGGCCAGGATATGTGGATTCAGCGACTGCTGCCCCCAGATAAAAAACCCCAGCAGCAAAATAAAACCGCACAAACCATAAAGGGGTGAGTGTGTGTGGGGGGAAATTTATCGGCCTGCAGCCTGGACCAATGGCAACTTTATCTGTTTGTGCGCAGGGGCGGACAGCTACATTTTCCACAATGTGTCTACATGCCCTGCTGTGTGAGGACGCATTTATATGAGTGTTTTTCAGTATGTTGGGTGCATCGATGGTCGTGTCCAATCATGTCTCAACATCGGTGCGTGTTGATGCATTTTTTATTTTTTTTGCCATTCCCGGTTCAGTGTGAAAGGCCAAAACTAGGCTCAGTGTCATGTATTAATTGACAGTTTTGAGTCTGTAGTGTGTCAAAATGTTGTCACATCGCTATTAGGCTTTTAACCGATACTCATTTCTTAAGCTACAAACCTTAAAAAAAATGCTGACTGCTCAATTGCCATCTGTAGCATTGAGGTAATATTTCGAGTTTTATCTAACAAGGGTAGGTATTAGCAACTGACTGCTGATTCTTTCTTAGTGGAGCTTGGTTAACTCAATACAACATCCTGCCTTATAAAGTGGAATTATAGGATGAATCACAACAGACTCATTGGTTCATTTGATACTTCAGTTAATGCAGCAAAATATCTAAATATATTAGAACAATGATCGGTCAGGTCAGCTTAATCTATCACAGTCTGTGGTTTTTATGAGGTTATTTAAGGTCTTTGTAAAAAGTTTGAATAAAAAAAAAAAGAAAAGAAAAAAAAACATGCCTTCAGAGTTACTGTTTTAATCAGCTGCAGGGTGCTTCCTGGCAAGGTTATGATCCAATCACATGTGTTTCTCTTCCTGCCCACTAGCGGGCAACTCCCTGCAGGTTTTCCACAAATTTTGTAATGCAGCCAGCCTCCCCATGGCTTCAATAATTACGCCACCCATCAGGACCGGGAGTGAGAAAGAATACCAATGAGTGGAAAAGAGTGAAGACGACAAAGCTGCCACAACAGACCTAATTTATATGTGCCTGGACAAAGCCTTGTGATGAGCAAGGCGGCCAATTCCAAAGGATGAAACCAAACCACCCGTGGTCAATGGAATTTAACAGCTATTCCATACAAATAAAATTACACAGCATTTAGCAATTGGAGGTAAAGAATTCATGAAGAGAAAACTGGATGTCAAATGAAATTTGATGGACATGACTATATTTTTAATCTCATTTACTCTGCACACATTTCTCATTCCAGCTCTAAAATTGACAATTGTGGCATGTGGCCAATTTCGGGGAGTTTAAGATGTGAACAGGCACTGTATGTGGGGTGACTGCAAGGATATATCCTGACACTCATGACAGTTCAGAGGGGGATCTATTTATTTTTTTCAGGGTGGGAGGAGCTGCCCGAACCAGTGGAGAATGATGAGGCAGCAATCATACAGAACGTCCATCTGGCTTAGGCAACTTTGAGCGCCAAGGCCTGTTGGGAGACTGAAAGACTGAGCTGAAGTCTTCTATGACAGGCCATTATCTACACCAGATTCTCTAACCTTCTGGGCAGCACATGAAGTGATAGCTTCCATCCCAAAGGGAGATGGGAAGATAGAATGCGAGACACATGAAAGTCGGGGCGAAATGAGAAATCTGCATCCCTCCTTGGCTAAGCCTTTACAGAGAAGAAGTTCTGTGTTTTCATTGATAAATGACTGCAGAGGGAGCGTGTGGGCATTGTGCCTCACTCTATCATCCAAACAACAGTATCTCTCTCAGGGAGGCCTTCCGTTTCCAAACCACCCCCACTGGCTGTGGCTTTGGACAGATCTGCCAAGCCTTCTCGCCTGTAGCCGCCAAAGACAGAATTACCCAATGCTTGCCTACTCTTTCCCTCATTCCCTTCTCTTCCTCACCTTTTCCTGTGTCTCTCCTTCAGTGGGACGAAGCTACTGACAGGCAGACGGGCAGATGGGGATGGACAGAATTCCCTGGGCCGAAAGCTAATTGAGAGAGACTGGAAAAGGATTTGGAATCACTGAATAGTCCTGACATGATGAGAAAATCAATACACACTTCCACTGTATTTGCATCACGCAAACTGAGAGGCCGCCGTCTAATGTTGTCTCTGCCGGGAGTCGTTAAGATTTTTGTTTCAACTTTGACCCCTCGATGTGACTACCCAGCTCGAGACTGATTGAATCGAGCACGGCTGGTCATGTGAGAGACAGAGAGCAGATATACTCAGCATCTCCTCAGACACCCAAGCGTGCACACTCAATGGATTGAACTGTTGGGCATTCCGTCTATGCCTGTCACAAACTTATTTAGAATTATAATGACTCATTTTGAGCGTATAAGCCTGATTTGTGATTCATGCATGAAACACAGATTCTACCCTCACATAGAAGAATGTCATAAGAACATTCAAGTACTTTTTGTATGTGCGATGTTCTTTTCTTTTGCAATGAACATGCTAGCATATGTTGAATAGAATCTGGGTCTGGCTGCTATGAAATTTGGCGAGACCAGGGATCGGCAACCCGCAACTCCGGAGCCGCATGCGGCTCTTTCGTCTCTCTGCTGCTGTTCCTTGTGTCTCGGTCCCACTGCAGTACATCCATCAAAAACGTTTCAGTGATACTGACTCTTATATATTAGCACAACTGACAATGACATGTCACATAATATCTGATTGTGTATATTAATGAACATGAGCTCAAGCCAGAAATTTGGCTTAATAGTATAAAAAGGGCAGATTTAGGTCTTTTCCCCCCTCTCCCTTCTTTACTTGGTTCACGGTAGCCTAATTTACACTTGACTCAGAATATATAGCAGAAGAAAACTACACATATAATGCCCACGAATTCCAGCGCATTGATTTGTATTGCATGTCTCTTTCCCCTGAAATCTTCTGAAAAATTGGTGCATCTGCTGAGTAAATAATACGACATAGAGCTTGAAAGACTGTGGTCAATAACGCAATGTCTGTTTTCAAGAGGAAATCCATTACATTTTGGAAAAATAAACACCTGGAAAGTGATGAAGACTAGAAAAAGAAAATAAATAGAAGGAGACAAAAAAAATAACTAATTGATTTTAGGAATGAGTAATGCTTTAGCCTAATATCAGACTGGGTTCAATTGCTATAGGAAAGCAAGAATATTTGGAGTATTATAGCAAAGAGACCCAGTGATTTGCCTTAAATTGAAAGTCCTTTTTGCCAACAGAGGCTGCAGGGTAAAGAAAGTTTTTGAATACAAAGTATCAGGATAAATAAGGGCAATTTTTTGGACAACATTTTTACTGCCAGAACTCCCATAAATGTAAACGATAATGACAATGTGTATTCAGAGCTCATACATGTTGGACATGGGAATGAGTGTTCAACTTCTCTTCCCCATTTATTTCAAACATCTTGTTTCCCACCACAGTGACTGCACTCAAATCCAAAATGTCTCTGAGGATGATGATGATGACCTTCATCGCTCAATTCTTTAAATGCACCACTATTTATTTCCAACAATGACATTTAAACGTATTTCTTACTATTGTAAACAAATGTGTTGCCCAATATATGACTCTAGACTCTAAAATCAGAGTACAATGTGGTGAAATAACACGTAATGATCTGCTCCACTGAAGGTGAAATGAACCTGCATTACAATACATCGCAACAATGCAGGCTAGAGGAAGTGTGCAGGTACCATGGGACAGAGGGCCAAGTTGGAAATGGGAGAGCTGGAATGTGTGTTACAGAAAAGCCCACCTGCAGCTTCCAAAATGAGAGGTATTGGAATATAACGTAAACGCACTGCCTCAAAAATCTCTGAGCCTACAGGGGATTCTCTCTCCCTGCATGGGACAGTTTGGCCTCACCACTTTCCAACAGCGTGACAATAGAAAAGTGGCGTCTGATTTCAGCTGGGGCCGCTTTCTCTTTACAGAAAATTGGGTACAAGCGACCAACCACCCAGCAAAACCAAAAAGAACATTTTGTACAGCGTGATGGGAAGGAGCACAAACATATATCACGTATATCACGTGTCATCACTATCGATGACGATCAAAGCTTCATGCAAATGTTGATCCCAGCTGTGGTGTTGGTTCAAGTAAATTGCAATAAAAAGTGCATTTGCTTACACGCCTTCATCGTTATCTTGAAATACAATATGGAGTTTCTTGGTCTTTTTGTTTCAAGGTTTGAGGTATCTGATATTGGGATTTCTACACTTGTAAAAATGATTCAAAATAAGTAGTACTTTCTACTCATAAATCACCTCTTTAAACTCGTAAACAAGGTGGCATTGTTTTTTGTTGTTTTTTTGCTGCAGAAGGGATAGAAAGTATATTCCTCTTTCAGCAATTAAAGGTAGTTCACCAGCAGATTGGCCCACAAAAATAAAATCTTTAACAATTTAGTTGAGCAGGGCTGACAACTCTCACACATTTCACACATGAAACTCACTATGTTAATACTAGACATACTTGGTCTCAAATTAAGTATTTTTTCGAAGACTGCTGGTTTTCCTGTATTTTAGTAACAAAAAAAAAGGGGACTCAATAAATGATCCATTAAGAAATAAATGAAACAGTGGAAAACCAGCTCGTTGGCTTAGAATGTTGTGTGCTGTATGAAAAGTGCAATACTTCATTTATGATTTTAGACTTGTCTGTGGACTTGTCTTTGTTATATACATTAGTTATATTGATATAAAATGCTGAAATAATTTTTTTTCAAACCCCTATCAAGCGTTATGAAAAACACAAAGTCACACAATTACTGAAACAAACTGCAACCACTGAGCTTTTCACACTTTGAAATAACGATAAAGAAAGTCCTTGTTTGTTGTGGGAATCTTCACTTAATCTGATTATTCATTGCAGGATGTGTCTTCATACAAAATTCCCAGTTTTCTCTGGTTAATCCACAAATCTCAGGGTTAATAGTTTTCCTCAGATGACTTCAACTAACTCAGACTAACTGAGAAAATCCCCTCTGCCAGTGGACAATAGAATTTTGTAGGATTAAACATTTTCTTTTTACTATGTATTTTCTTGAATCTTTGAGCCGCCCAAGGAATTCGGAGTCATCTCCGTTTTGAGTGGGTGGCAGAATAAATTTCAGAGAGGGATATTGTGAAAGCTGGGGATATAAATGCAACATGGCCTGCATGCTTAGATAGCACATTTTGTGACTTGGCTGAACTGACCTTTCCCACACACGCTAAAAGCAATGATAACATTGAGAACATGGTTCAGGATGTACCTTTATTATTTTTATCCACATTTATTCAATCATTCACATGAAGTGAAGCGGTGGTGTGCGTCTGCATGCAGCGGGCTCCTTATCCTGGATCACAGGGCTGATGCATTTCATCCGGGGGATTTCATAGAAAGCGAAGCAGTCCTAAATCTGATGGGTTGTTATTATCATTATAGAAGTCCTTGGGATCTTAACCTTGTGCTGATGGTCTCTTTGGAGATCTCACTTCTTGGCAAAAACTCGGATTAAATGCAAGAACGACAACTCAATCGTTTTGACTTTAGCCACGATGTTAAACACAGATGCAAGACATCAGAGGAGCCGTGGCACGGCAGACAATAAATTTACTTGCGCTGCCAGTGTTTTATGTAGAACAAGCAGAGTGATGATCAAAAAGGCGCAGCTTGATATGACTAGAATTAAGCAGACACAGCGAGGCAGTGATGAGAGATACAACTGTTCCTGCAGCATGCACGGATCAAGCGTCCGTCTCATTTATGTGCTGTGCAGTGCGCGCCAACACTTGCTTTAAAATTGTATCCCATGAAACAGTGTCATGAGCTTCAGAAAACACACGGGAAAATATTCCCAGTTGTCATGGAAACATCTGCTGTCCTGGTGACATTGCCCTTATAGTGACAGGCACTTCTTTTACCACGACAGGTGAAATGAAAAACAGCCAATTCTCATTCTCTACCAGTCAACTATTATATATGAACCTTGGCCCACCCACCCCCCACCCCCACCTTCCTCCTCGTCGCTCATCCATTTTCTATCTTTTTATTTGTTGCTCCCATCTTAGGAAGACAAACCTCCATGTCTATCTCCTGCTCGCTCAAAGAAACCCCAACACAGACTCTGAGAAGTTGTTTATAGTGTGCAGACAGCTTCCTCCTGGGGTTCTGGTGTCCCAGAAAGCCTTGCAAATGCAGGGAGAGATTAGTTTTTGGGAGATATTTCTCCCCCTCGCCTCCCCCCCCACCCCCCGCCAATCTTATTTTCCCCCACGAATGCTCAAGAAATGAAGTCAAATGTGTGGCTGTTGCTCATCATTTGCTTTGAGTTTTTGCATTTCACAATTTAGTATGGATTATTTTCCATCTATGTAAGAGATTTTTTAAGTAGGAAAACTCAAACACCCTGGAGGATGCATGCGTGCGTGTGCGTGTGCGTGTCCGTGTGTGTGTGTGTGTGTGTGTGTGTGTGTGTGTGTGTGTGTGTGTGTGTGTGTGTGTGTGTGTGTGAACACTGAAAAGTGAACACAGTAGGTGTTGTTAAATTGCCATTCAGCAATCACAATAACTTATGGAAATTCACTATGTCATTCGTATGCCCTTATTACACGGACAGGCAAGTTTGCCCGGTATTTATGTTTCATACCGAACACATAAACACAACTGAATGAGTCTTTGCTTGTGCAATATTGTTTGAAATGCCTCCACATCCCTCCCAGCCAGGATTACTGAATGTGAGCTCTCACGAAAATGCAGGGCTCAAACTCTTTCACTCAAAGTTTTGAGAACTACAAAAGTCACTCAGGAATTATTAGTCTGACATATTTAAAATCCATATTACAGCTAAAATTGCAACTGACTTGTAATTTCTGATTGATTAATTGTCCTGAATAGAAAACAAAACAGAAAATCCATCACAACTAATTCTCATTATATTTTTGGAGAAAATCCCATAAATACATAGGCATCCATTATGTATGAATTGTGCATTTATGCAGTAAATGGCATAAAAGATTAATTCAACACTGACACTAATCAGTCAGAAGTCAGAAACTCCATGTGGTGTAGTAAAAACCCTGATTCATGTCTTGCTTGCATATTTTCAATATGTTTTGTGGAATTCTACAGTCATAATAAGCACGAGGGGAAAACAAATCACGGATTTTCAAGCAGGAACGCAGATTCCTCTCAAGTGAAAAAGGCACAGCTGTGCGATCTTGACTAGACTCAGCTGTTGCACATCTGAAACTCAATTTCAGGAAGCGTGACAGGTGGAAGCAATCGCAGACTTTATGAGAGTGACTGCTTCAACAGTTTTACAAACCTGGTAGGACTGAGTCAAGATCCTCAATTAGGAAGATAATCCAATAACGCGTCTGCTCCTTTTGAATTTTGAGGAAATCTACAATGTGCCACTCATATTAGTTAAATAGTTGATACACCATCATCCATCCATCCATCCATCCATCCATCCATCCATCCATCCATGGAGCTTATCCCAGCTGCCTCTTTGTATACACAGTGTATGCCCAGGACTGGTTGCCAGATATTCACAGGGCAAACAGAGAGACATAACCACACAACTAGAAAAATATTCTGTTGTGAATTCACAACAGAATTCACAACTATGATCATGGTCCGGTTTCTTTTATACACTTCTGCGTATGTAGTGTGTCACAATAATAAGGTGAATTCCCAATATCAGCAGTAGAAGTTTGAAATGAATAGGAAATAAGGGAAAAAGAACAGCCGTGACCACATTTGTCTGGTTTCGAAAGAAAAAGGGGATCTATTTTAGCTTGCATAAGTGTGCAATTGTTTGCTCAAGCTCACAAATGGAGGTATGGTCCTGGATGGAATAACAGGCATTATAGAGATCAAGACTTAAGTGGATCAGTTCATTCTGGACATCCCACTGTTCGCCACGCAAGGGAAGTGTTTACTGCTCAAGTGTCTACTTGTGGGTATTAACCCAACCCCATAGAGAAAGTAGGACATGCAAATGATGCCAAGCGGGCCTTGGGAAAGAAAGAGAGGCAGCGTGCTGAAGAAATAAAGACTCCCAGAAAAGAAAAAAAAAACCAAACATTTAAAGCATTTGCACCAAAAATATTCTAATCGTCCGAGAGCTGATGCAAACCAGTGAATTGCGGCAAGACAGGACAAGAAATATGGGAGGAAGGAACTGTAAACCGGAGCAGACTAAACAGATTTATGCTCACTGCTGAAGGAGTGTGGTGGTTAAGCCTGAAGACTGCAGTGTAGTGGTGAGTCACTCCATACACCAGTTAGAGTGCAGAACCTTGAAAGCTCCCCGATCTCAGGCCCACACATCCTTGCAGTAACCTGGGATTACAGGCAGGGTTGAGGAATTAGAGAAAGACTCTCCAAGCTGTTACACAGAGACCGCAGAGAGCTAAGAACTCCGGCTTGTGTTCTGGCCACATCTCCCCTCAAAGGGATATCCCCATCCGAAAGGGTTTCCCATAGCTGAATCTGCGCAAGATGCTCTGACTAAAGCAAAGACGAAGTTCACATCTCGGTCGTAAACCTTTAAGTTTCCACATGAAGTCTGAAGAAATGTCATGTCATTTGGAATAACCCCAAGACTTTTAGATTTTTTTTTCATCTGTTAGCAGTTCATTGCAAAATGCCAGCCAAAGCCTCATAAAATATGGTGAAGGCAATCAGGACTAAGGTTTGACATTTGAAGAATTATTATGGCGGGGCAATTGAGAGGAAGACATTTTTAGCTTCAGAAGGGTAAAAAGACAACTTTACCTCAACCCTCTCCTGCTATCTAGCTGTCCGACTACGTGCATGTAAGTATGCAAACACTCTTCAGCAATTGCTACCAAGACATCTGTAAATTATTGAGGCATGGACTCCTCTGGACCTCTTAAAGTGTGCTGTGGTGTGACACCAAGATGGTAGCATGAGATCGTTTAAATCCTTTAAGTTGAGCCTCTGTGGAATTAGGCTCATTGCCATTTCACTGCGTTCCCATCCTTGGAACACTGATAAGACACTGGCTACTAAAGACTGGGAACATCTGCAAGAGATATATATATCTTTCACTGTTTAGATATTATATCCCACCCACAAACATGTGCCATGATGAAGAAATAATTGTTATTGATCCGTTCGTGGTCATTATGTTATGGTTGATGTATGTGAATGAGAGCGAAAGATAACTTTACTGTTCTGCTGAAGTGTAGCAGGGATACAAGATGACCTTGATCCACAAATAGCCCATTTCTACAGGCAAAAATGGCAGGAAAAAAAAGATTTTCTTTTAAGATATTTATCACATTATGGCCCATTGGCAGGAAGACAGATATGTTGCAGGTATTTATCACCTCCTACTCGGTCACTTTTCGTCTTTTTTTCCCCCCATACGATTAAGTGAGGAATAAAGTGACTCTCTAAATGAATGTGCAAAGTGCTAAATATTGCTTAAGCTACGATTCTATTTAAAGGGTCCATCTCAGACTTCAGAGGACATGTTTTCCAAACACTGGTTAAAGCTAGCGAAATGACGCAGTATATTTGTACGTTCGTAATGTTTTGTAACACCGAATTGAAGACAGAGCTGGACGAAATTTGACTTCTGGTGAAAACTCCAATCAGGAAACTCCAGATACAATATCACATAGATTTAGGATTATTTGTTTTTTGATTATGCGGTAAGCCAGCGCTGACACACAAGTGTTTCCCTCTCCGGGAGGAACATTTGTTCTGGTGTGTTTCTGGTAAGAGAACGTTTAATGGGGTTCAGAACAATGTTTATCATATAAATTATAACTTTGCATGATGACCCTTGGGATATTGCTTTGCCTTGGAAACAGAGGACATATAGAACCTTGTCGCTCCGCCACTGGCATCATTGGTTCTACAATGGACCATAAAACTAGTTAACAAAAACAAGAATTTACATTTCATATCATTTTGAATCTTGTTATATATTTAAGATGAATCTTGATTAATATTAATTAATACTAATATCTTTCAATATTTTCTTCATTGAAAACCATGTATTTGTTCCTAGAAGGCGGAGTGCAATGGGCTTATCAGAGAAAAAAAGAACAGTATATAGATTAATATTACAGCTTTAGGGATGTGATTATTTCAGTCTTAATCCTGTTTTCTGGAATAACTAACTGCTTTACATTCTATATTTTTGGGTCAGTTTCCACTTGCAAAATAAAAAGAACTTTAATTATGGCATTTAGCCCCCCAAATTTTTTGTTTTGTTTGAACACCTTCATTATATATATAATGAAGGTGTTTTTTGATGATGGAGTCATCACAAACCAATCTGATGACACAAACTGTATACTAAATGCTCAGTAATTGTATCCTATAGGATTTTTTAATTCATGCATATTTATGCAGCTTAGAAATGTGTTGATTTATCTTAAAAAAGGAAAAATTGTTAAAAGAAAATGTTTTTCTCAAATTATTTTACATTAAAAAAAACACATTTTCATGCTAACAGACAAAAGGCACAGTGCTGATCTACTGAACTCTTCAAACTTTAATTTGATGAAACGTGATTTCCATCTATATTTATGTCACATGGTAGTTTTGTCAATATGACAAGCACTTTTCTTAAAAAAAATAAGTCCTTCTGATTTATTTTGCAGAACTATAACCTCGGGATAACCCACAAACGGGCCTTCAAGAATGTTATTGTGGATTAGCTGCAGCGTTTGCAGGTAAGTGAAATAAACTGCCTTAGTAGTACTTTTTAGGTTACGTTTTAAGGGTCAAAGGTTTATGAGTGCCGCTTCTCTCGTCTTAACTGTCGTCAGCTGTGAAAAACATTTAACCCAGACATCATAGGCTGAAGACAAACCTTAATTGCACAAGCAGACCAGCTGATTGGTGCAGCCATGGACCTGTGTGGCAGCTGCTCAGGATCACAGACCGATTGACGGCCTTCTTAAGCCCTGGAAGCCACTGGAGGAGGGAGTGGAGCACAGAGCATTGCTGGCTCATGCTGAGAGGGGTTTGTTAGCAGAAACTTATATTTGTGCGGTATTGTTGAAGTTTAATACGTTACAGGCCCAGAGAGTTTGTGCTTTCCATTTGTTCACTCCCAATTTGTGAGCTGATTATTTGTCACTGATTGTGCACCTTTTTTTTAGTTTAAGCTGTTAGCGCTTTCATTTTAGTGTATCGCTCAGCTCTGCCTTCTACAAGAGTCTCTTATAGCTCACTCGATTGGGTTTTGTGTAAATTATAAATTGCCTATCTTTGTTATTGTTACTAAGTAGTTGTGGGGTTTTTTTGAGGAAGTTTTTCATTATATTTGTAAAAGCCTTGAATTTAAGAAGAGAAGAAAATAAATAACTTGGGTGAAACCAATTTCCATCAGTTTATGTTGCATTCCATTTTTCCCCACATTGGAGCAGGATCACAACATGCTGCAAGGTTGTTAGTTTATTAAAATACTTCTATTCTATTTTATTGTACTTTATCGCCCTTCTGGGTTGTCATCCTTGGTGCATCATTGAGTATTTTACAAAACATGCATCTTTTGTCACCTGAATACTAGAATTTGGCAAAAAAAAAAGTGATAAGAAAAAACTACTTTCAAAATGGACCCATCTAACATGTTGAATATGATGTCTCTACTTGAGAATGTTACCTACATTAATGCTTTATACATTGAAATATGAATACAAAACCTTAAATACATTGTGTAGCAATGCCTTTATTTTAGGTGGAGTACATAATCTTCCGTGCGAGACTGAAAAAATGAAAAAAGAAAAAAAAAAAAAAGATTCCTGATGGGTTAATCATGCAGCTCATAATGAGGCCAGCATGGTGCAGGAGAATGTCAACAGTTAGTCTTGATCAGTGTTCACAGTAAAGCCATTTTCAATGGCTGTGGCCACTAGTGGAGTAACTGCCTCATTATTCTGGGCACAGAGCGAGTGGGCTGGGCCTGGATGCCCGGCGTCATTAAAGTAAGCATCTTTGAGCATTGCAGGCTTGGCCCCGGGCACAGGCAAGTGCCATTGCCTGCTATGTGACCATGCTGGAGGGACGCATCCAGTGTTCTCCCCGTGCCAGTGTTTGCAGATTACTGTGGTGATCTCCAAGCAGGAGGGGAAGTGCTCGGGGCATCGTGCCATCTGAGCCACACCGTGACCACCTGCATTGTGAGGCTCTGTGTATCTCTAAAGACAATGCGGCGCAAGCGGTCGCTGCTGCCTACAGCTGGGCTTTTGTCTGGTCCTCTAGTGGCAACACAGGCAACAGCAGAGACAACGGTAGCTTTGCCTAAGCTGCCCTCTGCAGCAGCATTTGCGTGTTTATCACCTCGGAACATATTGTCACCGTTCGGACAAGCCTGGAAAAGATGGCAAAGCAGACAGTGCAGGAAGAGATGGAGCAAACATACTAGATGGGGAAAGAATGCGGAGAGAGAGATACGAGAAAGAAAGGGGGAGCTGAAGAAAAGACGCAAGCTTCACAAGATTGGTGAGTGCGTCACGGACGGAAGAGGGACTAATTAAGGAAGGCTGGATTAATTAGGCTTCCAGTCTGCCTGCCTCTCATACTCCCACTGAGCTTCATGCCAGCACAGTCCGCAAACCAACTCCCCAAAGCCAGCCCCTCTATTGTTCCGCAGATTTCCCATTCATTCACTGGAATGTGAGTTTTCACTATCGACACGGGCCACCATGGTCTTTCAAGCTTGACTGTAAATTTGGTAAATTACAGTAAATTTCTTAAAAAGGAAACGCTGATTGTGCTTGCCTGTTTGCGTGAAATAAGCCAGCCTGTCATGTTCAGTTGTTGACACACGCATTTCCATGAGGTGAATTTAGTAGAATAGTTCATGAAATTCTCCAGAGATGTGCTGAAAAGATCAACAAGTATTTTATCACTATAAAAAGTAGCAAGGACTCTTAATCATAGTAATAGTTTTAATGTGGTGATAGTTTCTTTTTTACCCACAAATTTGTATTGAATTAATTAATTATTAAATAATATGTAATTCAGCTATTATGAATTTTGATGTAGGTCTGTTGGAACGATAGGAAGGTGTATGAAAAATATATGTGCTTCAGAAATATCACCGTTTAATGCACAGATGAAAGAAAAATGTAACGTCCACATCTTTTGTAAAGACTGAGCTTTTTGCAAAGATAAAACCAAGTGGTTTTTGCACAAGCTTTTTCAAGGGGACAATCTTGCAGTCCTTTCCCCCCCCCCATTTGAAAAGTACTTATCTGTGAATAAATTCAATATTAGTTCATCGCCACGGGTAGAAATGATGAACTATGAATACTCGCATTACGGTAAATGCGTATTCCTGCATTCAGTGTTGGTTGTAAATTTTTTCCCCAAGTGTATCGTTTATGCATACTTAGACCGTGTAATCCACTTGGCTGCTTCAAACATCATGAATGTGAGCACATTCATACTTCGAAGTAATGCTGAAACCATTTCATCGGCATTTCTTTAACCAGTCAGATCCAGATTCAGACCATGATTTAATGAAAAATCCAACCGCTTTTTCTGTATTATTTTAGATTTGGTAATTATGCTTTAAATATAGATATTCAATAAAAGTAAATAGGAATAAACTGGATAGGATGTCTTCCAGCTTAAGAATGGAATACATATAGAAAGTAAAGAAGATTTTGAGTACTATGAATACGGAACTAAAAGTATATGTTAATTTCAAACAGGGTAGGTAATATAGTCGGTGAAGAAGATTTATGAAGTATGAATCTTGGGGAATGATAAACAAAGCTTGTGAACTGATGATTAAACAAACTCATGGATAATTGAAATGGGATGAAAAATCTGTGTTGCCTTGGAGGAACAACCATCCTTGTTGTCCACGACCAGCTATATTATCCAGACTGCTGTTGCAGAAGTTTATTTCCCAACATAGAAGGGAGGTAGAGGTCACTAGGGAGAGGTCTATCACAGGACTAACAACAGGAGAGAATCGCACAGCATGCACATTCACACAGAGCAGCATTTTGAAGAAACCTGACAAGCATATTTTTAGATATTGGGAGGAAGAATGAAAATTCAAACAGGCAAGAGCAAAACATACAAATTCCAAACCTGGGGCGTCAAAACACATTTTAGTTCAGGGGCCACAAACAACCAAATTTTTTCGAATTCTTCAACTTTCCTTTGTTGTGACACAGAGTATATGTGATGAAAATGTCTATACATTTCCAAAAAAACCAAGCACTCACTAGAGAAAATGACTACAATCTCAACATAAAGCAAATTTTAATGATACCTTGTAATTTAAAATACAGTGAATTGTCCCCAAAAAACTGTTCCGTTATACATATCCTTACAAACTCACCCTGATGGCTGGTTTGCTAGCTTTCATGGCAGCGTCACCAACATCTCAGCACGGGATCTCAGTGTTATGCAATGTGTTAGTCTTAAGAAATGTATTTAAAAAAAAATATATTTTTAAATCAGTTTTCTTTGAATTCACTTGGTGGTTGGACAGGCCAGATTGGAGCCTCTTGTGGGCCAATTTTGACCCACAAGCCTTGTGACTGACACTTCAATCACTGTGGTTCAAGAAACTGTGTCTGCAAGCAAAAGTAAAGTTATTTATGAGGGGAAGCAACAAGATAGTAAATGATCAACGAAGCACAGGTGGTGGACATGGTGTGGAGGGCTGTACTTTTAATGGAAATCCGACCTTTCATGCCAACCCCCAAAATACTCCACTCCTCTGCATTGACGACAGAGACACCCCCTCAAAGCTGGAATGTAATTAAAGGCTGCCTTTGGCTCTCCTTCACCTAATATCCTTGGCTCCTCCTCGGGTGGAATTTGATGGAATGAATATTTATTGTGGGTCCTTGCTCTGAAGGGCTGCCCACAAAGCCTCCGGAAGAAAAAAAAAAAAGAAAACAAAGTGGGAGGAGGGGGTTAAAGCT
The DNA here is from genome assembly GCF_963383615.2 of Lipophrys pholis. Taxonomy (NCBI): domain Eukaryota; kingdom Metazoa; phylum Chordata; class Actinopteri; order Blenniiformes; family Blenniidae; genus Lipophrys; species Lipophrys pholis. The sequence goes on along the minus strand of NC_137641.1, from coordinate 13,032,733 downwards.
GGTTTTGCCATTTCTGGTGAGATTGACGCTCCAGCTCGCAGCGAGTAATTCATTCTGAGAGGGAGGCACAAGTGCCCCGCTCCTTCTCCCGGCACAAGTTTATGATAATCCTAATAAATTATGATGCGCTGCACAGACATTAAAAACTCTGATTGGCACTAAATCAAACAGGCTGTGCCTCTCAGGTCAGGGAGCTGTGTGTGTGTGTGTGTGTGTGTGTGTGTGTGTGTGTGTGTGTGTGTGTGTGTGTGTGTGTGTGTGTGTGTGTGTGTGTGTGTGTGTGTGTGTGTGTGTGTGTGTGTGTGTGTGTGTGTGTGTGTGTGTGTGTGTGTGTGTGTGTGTGTGTGTGTGTGTCCTCAAGCTATCAATTTTTCCACTATCCTTAAATACAACATCACTCCTGGTCCACCTACCCATTTCTCTCTCTTCTCTCGTCTGCCGCTGTCTTCTGGCTTAACTTGTAATTTTCCATTGCTTTCTTTTTTTTTCCCCGTGTCCTCTCGGTGCGCACACCTTTTCTTTGCAGCTGACTTGATAAATTTAGTTGACATCGTAAAATGTTCTACGGCAGAAAAAAAAGAAAGTCTGCGAAATAGTGTAAGACCCTTGTTACCCTGTGTGATGTGATTGTACTTTCCCCTGTATTTGTCATAATTCCTCACATTGCGCCGTGTGTACTTTTCATCTCTTCTGCTTCTGATTTAACTCACGGTTGAATGGATAACCAGATTGACACCCACGACTTTAATCTGACTCGAGCGCTCATGCGCACTGCACAGATTACTCTACCTCCATAAAGTGTCACGGTCATAGGTCCAAAACATCAATTTGTTGACGCAAATCTGGTTAGTCTGATGTTGATTACTGCCCTGTGTTGGCCCTTATTATGGTGGAAATTAAAAAAAAAAAAAAAAAAAGAAAAGAAAAAAAAGTCTACCTGGATGGATTAAAAAAAGTGCACCAAAAATATTTGTATAACTTTTCATTTGTGGATAATTTATTGCTTTAAAACAATATAAAAGGGCTGAAATTCGACATCAAATGTCAAATAAAAAATAATTGTGGAATTGCTCTGAAAATAGCCCAAAGACAAAGTTTGACAAGGGATTTTATACATATATAAAGGCTTGACCAAGATACTGATCAGACGTGTGTTTTGCGTCGCAAGTTTACACTCACTATTCAATGGATCTGGATCGAGTTAAAGACGAATGGCCGACGTGATTAAAACCTTCTTTTTGCACTGATTGTGATGCACTTTGGAAAACGTCCCAATTCGAGGGGCCACGCACGGCGAGAGCGTTAAGAGAATTATTTTGAATGATGAATGTGGTAACGCCGAGGCCAGTGACCTCATTCATTCACAGACAAGACCGCTTGTTAATGGTTACACTCTGAAGCAAAATAGCCGCAGGGATCGTATCTAAAACGCTTTATAACAGGCAAGATGGGATAATGACAGGGGAAAAAAAGAAAAGCAACCTGTTTTGATGGTGACCTTCACTGAAGTCACCTTACATGTGCCATGAAAAACGCTCTGGCTGAAGCTAAAGGAGAGAATTATGAAGGTCTGGGCATGCAAAAATCGGTGCACGAATGGCTGCATTGAATATTTATTTAGGTAATTGATAACAATTACAAACAGCAGTTCCACAACAGCAGCAAATCTGATTAAGCGAGGTAAGAATCGGTTCTACAGCACAAAGAGGACTTCTTACTGCCCGTTTTAGAGCACTTAGAGTACTCCAACTCTTTCACGAGTCATTACCTGCAACATAAGGGTCCAAAATCTATTTTTAAATATTAATCGCTTGATTATTTTTAGTGTACACTAAGCTGACTAAATCTCTCAGATGATGTATGATTAACTGCTGCATAAATTGCTTTCAATCATGCATCCCGTTGTCCAGGATTTTAGAAAATGACCATCTTTAGAGCAAGAGCGATGTGACACAAAAAAATATAAAAACAAAAATCTGATGTTTGCCAAGGTAAAGGCTGGGGATACTAGACTGTTGATTCCCCCAACTTTATGGTCGAAGAGTTTGAAAAAAGAAATAAACAAAATGGAAGCAGTACCATCTTTACTCTATACCATTCAGACTGCAACAGAGGGTAGACACAATGTACGCTGATTAGTCTGCTGGAAAACCAGAGGGTGTGTTCCTGTGCATGATGCTTGAATTTATTGTAGCCACAGGCTACACCTTACCAAGCCAAGCAGCCGGATGAATGTAAAGCTGCACTGTTTAAAAAGAAAACAAACAAAAAAACTGTGACTTGAGATTACATCAATGAAGATATTCTATATTTATGTATATATTTATATTGTCGAGTTGAAGTGATTTAAGTTTTTCAAATCAATTACTTCTACAAAAGTAAAAGGGGACTCAACAATACACTAAATATGGACACTTTGGAACCTTGGAATGTTACCACATATACTGCATGTTTATCAATTCTGGTGAAGGTGACGGTTGGTACATGACAATAAAAATAGTCACACAGTTTATTTAATTTAGTAAATTTAGGACCAACATCAATAACAGTCAGTTATCAATCTGCAAACCTGTAATGGACAAATAGAAGTGTTTTCAGTATGCAACAAAAGAGCTTTTGTCATGTACTTCTTTGAGCTACACATACATATTAATCCTCCCAATTATTAGTTGTGTTTGGTAATTGTCAAATACATGCTGAGTATAAGAAAAAACACTGTTGAGAAAATATGCTAAAACCTAATACTAGAAGGCTGCAGTGTTGGGCCCTTTGCCAGCATTATGTAAAAAATTTAATTTTCACAATGCAGTAACTGTCTGTCGTTGAGGTCACACCTCATTTTCTTAACTTGTCCATCAGAATATTTTCTGGCAGCCCTGGTATTTATTACCTTAAGATGAATCGGCTCATAATTTTAATATACAGCAGCTCAAGCATGTGTGTCTGTTAACTTCTTGAGGTATCCAAATCCTTTTCACTAAAAAAAGCAAAAAAAGCATGACTAGAGTTATTACATGTTATGCAAGGGTACATTTTAAGTTTAAATATCCGGGTAATGCAGTGAAGTTCAGAGAAAATCTACCAGAAATTAATGTAAGTGAAACTAACAGGACACAAAGACTTCAATACACAGTTACGAAATGTGTTTTCTGTTTGAAAGGCTACCCTCTGTATTGGGAATGTAGCGTAGCAGCTTTCATTATCTCAGACCAAGAGAAAACTCAGGTGGGCTTTTGCACTCTTTGATTTAGCGTTTTTATGGTTCTCATTACCTCTGATAATATTCATGTCTCCGAATATATGTGGTCGATGAATGCGGGACAAGGTCACGGTCCCTACGTAGCCTAACTTCATGGCACAATCAATCCGTGACGCATCTATTGTCATTTTTGTCGATACAGTGCTTTTATTATCGAGCTCATCCAATCGATATGAAGGAACATTAAACTTCACTGATAAATATGGCTTCAATTTATAGGACGTTGGTTGCCATGTTGCATTGCTGCCATGGTATTATCTAAGCAGAGCGAAGGTGGAGACCAAACATGGCGCAACTACTTTTTCTTCCCTTCTCTTTTCACAAATATCTGGAGGTGTCACTCTCTGCATGATAGAACACCATGCCTTAGGAAAAAGAAAAAAGTGGCCCTCGGATTGGGACTTATTCTTAGAACATGTGTTTTTATTGCGTTCTTTGCAGCCTGGACATACGAGGCCGGGATGCTAAAGTGAAGGTGTGGGAGAAGCACAAGTCATCAATCACAAAGAAGTGTACATTTTCCTGCAGAAGACAACCTGCATCAGGGCTTTATGCGGTGAGGGCACAGTGTGGGATGCAGGAGGTTGACAGAGACAGGTAATTAACTAAAAATAATATGTGCTTGACACAGCAGAGAAAAAGGGCTGTAAAAAGAAAAGTGAGACACGACGGAATGAAACCTCTGAGAATAGCCGAGCCGGGGAGATGAAGGTTACTTTGTGCCGACATGAGTAGATGCTGCACACGAGGGCGGCCTGCTCCAACACCTACATGCATTCACCAACACCCTTTTCATATGAGCTTTATTTACAGTATGTGGCTTGAGAGACTGGCAGCACATCACAGCACCATTACTAATTTGATGTCTGACTTCTTTTTACGTACACATTCTACTTTTTGAGAGACTGGTGAAACACATTGAGATGATATTACGAGCAACTTTTGTTTGGAATATTTTGACTTTTTGCTAAAATGAATTCCTAACTTTCTTCTTTTTTAAACAAATCTGGCAACCAAGTAGAGTACAGGTGGTAGAGTAATTTGAGGAGCTCTTTTCTTCAGTTTCCCAACAGATTTACAGTGTTCACCAAGCGGTCTTCTATATTGACACATTAAATGTGCCTAAATCTCCTTAATTGAAAACCGGCTCTCATCAGCATGACAGAAACTTCACAGCACAATGTATTCATGATGAGAGTATGGCTTGATTAATGGTCCAATTCTCAAATATATCAAGTTTTGCACTGAAATAACTGCTTGTTTGAGTTCTATCATAGTCGTTGAAGGAGTTGCAATGTGTCATTCACACTGGCTCTGGAGCCTAACATCAAGTCGATGGCACGCTTGTGTCTTTCATTCCAGAAATACTTCTTCAGTGATTCTGAGTGGAAGAACTTTTCAGTTGACCACTGAAGAAAACATGTCAGTCTCCTGGGTGTTGCTTCAGATTTATTATCCTATTTTGATATCAAGAGAAGGAAAAAAAAAACTTTGAGCCATCACAGATCAAAAGACCTGGACAGCTGTCTGTGGACAAAGGCCTGTGTGTCTTAGTGGACGGACGGCTGCCAATCTAGCTGTCGAGTTTGGATGACCGCCTGATTTCTCTGGCTTTCTAACCGCTTCTCCTGTCCGCCTGTCGGCTGCTCCATCATGTCGAACGGGCTTCTCTGCCAGGTTCTCTCGCTTACCTGTCTTCTTCCACTTTAACTCCAGCCTGTCCTCTCTGGCTGCTGAATTGGCTCGACAGGATGACTTTAATAGTGTCAGAACCAATGAAAGTGCAAACATCTCCTCTGCTCTCGAGGGCACTATTAAGTCAATGGGTTTATTGGTACTAATGTATTCACATTTGTGCAGACGCCGAGCCTCATTTTATTTAGTCTCCTCCAACATAACACAGTGCAGTACCTTTTAAATGATGAAACTTGGATATTGCACTCACAATACGCCCGCCGCTGTGCTTTGTATAACTTTCACGTTGCTTTTAGAATTGCCTTGATGCAACAAGATGCCTGGAAAATTTCAAGAATTAATTCAGGGTTGTTTTTTTTTGTTTTGTTTAGTTTTTTTCACCCGCATGTAGGTTCTCTACCAGACTGAGACCTGGTGAAATGTAAGGACCATTGGAAAATAGGGAATATATATGCCAGTGGCATATATCCTCTCTCAGGAGACAGTTTCATTGTATAGCAAGGAGGGTGACCTCACGTAAGAGGCTACTGTTACAGTTGAAATGATGAAGATGTGCGTTTTTCAATTCTACCGCGGTGCAAGAAACTCCCAAAGGGGTTCAGGGGAGTGTCAATCATCGCATGAGCACCTCTGCTCATCTCTCAGGAGACGATCTAATCATTTAAAGTGGAAACGGGGTGCGCCAACGCGACATAAGAGTGTTCAAGCCTAAATAGACGTACTGAGATCTGAGAGAAGACAAGATTTGCAATATCAACACAATCTATAAATCCAACTAATTCCATAGACGTGAAGCTACCACTGGACACGTCAATAATCTTGCTGAGTGAGCTGCAGATGAAAATCTATGAGGGCACAGTTCTAAATGATCTTTTTTGATTCTTTTAACTCCATCCTTCCACTTAGTATTGCACAGACAAAGCTTCTACCCTCTCCTTTTGGATGGTCTAACCTTTAATTACAGTCGTTAGTTAATTAGACCGAGCTACCGAATTACATAACGACTGTTTTTCCAAGTAATGAATTGAGTTTTTTTTTTCCTTGAACAATACAGTGAGATATTCAATCCAAGATTCGTGACACAAGGCCCGATGTAACCTTTTGAGATTAAATAATAAACTAACGCTCGAAAGCAAAAGTACTTTCATCTGACAGTAGTGTTATGCAAGTATGACAGCCTAATTACACTTGATTCATTGTCAATTCAATAAATAGCACATCATTTTCTGGTAAGGGTGAACAAGTCTGCACAGCTCCATCGGCAAAGTGCTTCGTTTACTGGAGCATGTTATCTGGAATTAAAAAACAATAATAAGGTGCCAGTTACAGAGAATGCTTTCGATGCCTTGTACTGCTTCATTTCGGAGCATTTTAGGCTAAAAAAGAACTACTGCAGGTGCTGTGCAGTTTATTTGAAAAGACATCTGTGGAGGACTCATCTTCATATTGCCTCTTACATGCAGATTTACAAGAATTTGAGTTTGGTGACGAATGGACAAGGTGGCTTTAAGGCTTCTCGCCCTCAATGAAAATGATCATGCAGTTAATTAGAAAATGGAGCCGTCTGCTGGGCTGGTTCTCTGCTGGTGATTTATAGCCTTCTTTTTATTCCTTATAGCAATCGTACAGTTTACAACAAAAACACTGAGTATGTAAATATGAGAAGATATTAGACTTGGTTTTTCTATTCCAAGTAATTTGTATATCTTATCCAGACTTAAACAAGTGGGGATCTATACTGAGTCATAATTCAACTGTCAATTTAATATGTTCCCACAATCTGTTTCTTGGCCCAAGTATAAAATAAAGTTACATTTTAAATAGTGTATTTGTCTTGAATTTTATTTTTAATTGATCTTTTCCTTTTCTTTTTTTCTTTTTTTTTTTTACAAATAGTGTGATTTTAGAACTCCAATAATACAGCTTAATCCCACATATGCCTCCCCGCAAAAAAGCTAAAGATTGGTGGTTCATGGACTTATTATTTCTCATACTTATTATATGACCTTCAACATGCTATAAATAAAAACTAAACGTATTATTACTATTAGTGTTGTTGTTATTATAATTAAATGTAAGTAAAATACAGCCAAGCGCAATGTAACATTGTCAATATATGGTGAACAAAAAGCTTGGCCATTGACAGAATTTCTACATGTTTATTAAATTGCAACTAATGAATCATTTATAAGAAGAGTGAAAAGGTTGTTAAAGGAAAGTTTGATGTGAGCAACTGTGAAAATGATGAGTGAAGACTGTAGTTTAATGATATACATATATTAATAGGAGAAATTGCTTATGACATAAATAAAAGTTGCAATATGGGATCACTGCAGGATAAATACTCTCCGAGAGCTTCAGAAACGTGTTTTAATTGCTGATAAGTAAATGGCATGGCCAAAATGAGCAGACGGTGAAACACTGACCATTGGCAACTCTGGGATCCTGCTCTAATGTGATACTCCCCACCCGGCTTTTGTTCATCCCCGTAATGTGAGCCTTGTTTTATGAGAACAAATCAGGGGCCGTTCTTGTTCTCCTTTGTCCTCTTTAAAGCACTTACAATGTGTCATTTGACTTTCCTCATCCATACAAAGGGTTCAATAGAAGTTGCTGTATGGAGCAGCAGCATTTATTTAGTAGATAGTGAAGCCAAGTACAAGGTGGTAAAACAGGCAAGAGACCTCTGTAAAACAACTGAGCACAGCTTTGAAAAATGGCTTTGAAAGCAAAGAAACCAGTGGGTAGAAAACAACAATAATTGCCAAGCAAGTCGGTACAAAGCAGGTACATCAGAATCAAATTGTGAGAGATTGTGAGATGAACGTGGGCAAAAAAGTGGTGGTGGGGGGGAAGGGTAACAGACACAGTGTATCAGGAAGCTTAGCATTAATGATGCAGTTGGGTTGCTTCGTGGAAAAACTGGGAGGAAAAGAAACGAGTCAAGCTTCTTTGGCAGGTAATGTAATTGCTATATTGGTGATCTAACACCCTCATTAAGCATGGATCAAACAGCAGTGCAGAAAGCAGCAGCATGGAACCAGAGTGTGAAACAGACAGGATTAGCGGATGAGAGAGATGTTCTCTCGTGCGCTGTGCATGTTTGAAGTCTCCCACTTGGCTAATTGTCGACTGAAGACACTAGCATCGAGAAGTTCAGCCTCCCCACTGAATTACAGATAGCTCACTTGCCCTTGGCTGGCCTCCCAGTGTTTGTGTTGATTTTTTTCTAAGCAATTAACAATCTGACACCGTGACCTTGGACTCAGGAAAATGGGACAGTGAAGCAGGGAGAGATGGAAGCCATCTGATACAAATTTCACTACCACTAAATATGTGCATATAGTTTTTCTCTTAGAATAAAGGTTCAGAACTGTGACCTCTTACAAAAAATCTTTGATCTTTAAAATCCCTCTGGAACCATCACACATAGTGTGCAAAATCCAAAACATTTAAGGAAAAAACAAACCCATGACAAACTCCAAAATTACACTATTAAAAGCCATTCGAGCCAAAGAAATCAATCAAGACTGCCTTTTTATTCTGGCAGGAGAATTCTTTGGATAGCATAATACAATAAAGCCAGTAGGAGAAGAGAGATGGTCAAATTTCATAACCAAATGTTTGCTTCTTTTTTTTTTTAATAGATTTTGCTTTAGGGGATGGAATATAAAGCTACAAATAACTGTGACCAGTATAACAAAAATAGGTGATGAATCAAATAGTTCAAGGTAATGAAGGTATTGTGAAATTGTAGAAGCACTTACTGGATAAACACACAGATGGAGACTCAGGCCCCGTTGACACAACGTTTTCAAGCGAAGGTGAACATTGTTGGTGTTTACACAACAACGCTTCTTGGAGACGATGAAAACACACTTTTTGAAAACAGCTCCCAAGGTGCTCTCAAAATGCTCTGACTACATCTCTGAGGAAATGGGGACAAACACAAACTTCTTCAAAACCTCCAACCTCTAACTTTCCTGAAATACTGCCACTGTGCCTCTCCACCATGGCTGTGGCAAATAGTTCTCCTGCACATGCACGAATAGATGAACAATAACAAAAATGGCAGATTCCAGAGTGTCATGACTGCAATTCCATATTCCCCAAGGACTTAGTAGTTTTATATTTGGGAGTCACCCGTAATAGCAATCCAACTTCGTCATCTGCCGTTACAAACATCTGTACTCACCATCAGTAATATTTATAGCGTATTGTTCTCTGCGTTCATGTGTGTGTGTGGTCTCATTAGAAAAACAAACAACAGCACTCAGTGTTTCTGTTAGTGCTGTTTTGGAAACAAAGTCCGTTTACACAGAAACGTGTCGATACAAAATAATTTCTGACAACGAAACGCAAAAATTGTGCATCTTTCTAGCTGCAACTTTGTTTCTTAATCGAATATGTAGACCACAACTACAAGCAGAGTAAAACAATTTGGTTTTAAAGCTACAATTGAATTTTACACTCCAGTTGGTAAGTCGTTAACACCCTGGAGGTTGTCATTAATCATACATTTGGCTCTTTGTGACTTGACTTAAAATACAACGGCAAGGAAAGATGCTGCTCTGGTAGACTTGAAAACCTTATTTTAAGTGACATTTACAAATAAGTGTCACGTAATTGTCTGTGTGTGTTTTAGTAGCATTCGATAAGCACTTGTTTCAAAAATAAAATAGAAGTTCTGTCAATTAATTAAAAGACAGCAATATGAAGTGTGACATTATAGTAAGTGGATGATTGTGGTTTGGAAAAGGTTAGCAGCAGTGACAAGAGAAGGATTAAGGAGGTAAAATCAAAAGGGCATGTAACAGCAGTCCTGCAGGCAGAACCTTAAAAGGAGGGTATAAAGTGAAGCAGTTGAGTTTGCCGAGCACCCAAAGTCTGCATTAATCATGATGGGACCAAGAGACACGTGGATATGTAAGCTTGGAGAGTGTCCAGGTTACAGGATGAGCTACAAAATAAATCAGAAGGGGCTCAAAATGATGCTGTGATAAATGAAAAGATGACATCAGACCGGAGATGCAGTGAAGTCCAATGTGCACGTCAGAAGTGCTCATTGAGGATGGAGGAGATCACAAAGAAATGAGAGATCACAAAGAAATGACAGGTCGGCTTATGATCCTCTCCACAGGATCGCCCAAGTGACAAAGCAAAATAAGGATTGTGCCATTTGGCAATTGTTCAGGCTGCCGAACTTCCCTTCATGTCAAGTGGACCTGGGAGATGATAAAGGACAATCATGTGAAGAGGTCTGCACTTATTCTATAGACATGGTGCAGCTTCCAAATGAAAGAAATGGTGGGAGCGGAAAAAATAAGTGAAATAAGCTATTTCCGCTCCGGAGGGACGATGAGACATGAGCTGTTGTGTCCTTAAGCCCGAGGAGAAGAAGCTGGGCAGAGAGCAGCAGGTGCTGCCGCGATCTGCCGAGTGATTTATGTTCATGCAAAAGCAACGAAATGTAAAAACAAGATTGGAGCGCAGTCTGTGATGAACTTGGGACTTTGTGTACTGTTGACTGATAGTTCCTGTCTCCCGTCAAGAGTGTTTTAAGATGAGACAGAGGAGAGGATGAGACACGGGAGAGGAGGCTTTTTCAAGGATATCGCCCTAAAAAATGAAAGCAAAGTTGAGGATCTTTACAGAATAAAATCAGGCTTGAGGTAACAAAACTACCAATGTTACAGAAAATGGCAGCTCACTGGCCAGACACTTACTTTCTCTCTATATGCTGACACAGTTTAGTTTGGCTCAAGCCTACAGCTCATGTCATGAGAAAACAGGAGTATTCCAGTAATTAGCTGATGGCATAAACAAGTAAAAAGGAACCGTCTGAAAATAACATTTAACAAAAAACTAGTAGTGCCAGTTGTGCTCCTCCTCACACACCTAACCTGAAGAGGAATGTTCTTGTATTCAACACACACACACACACACACACACACACACACACACACACACACACACACACACACACACACACACACACACACACGAGGAAGACTGAACTTGAACACTTGACTTGGTAATGATGAGGTTAATGAGAAGGTTCTATAGGGAGGCGAGGCATATTTTAATTAATTTCATAATGTTTTGAAATACAGCAGCACCTGCCTCTCTGTTGTATCCCAAAAAAATTTTAACTTTGTTTTTTTTTTTTGCTCTTTTGTCATGAATTCCAACAAAATACAATGTTTGCTTTCTACGTATTCTCCATGTCCATCTCAGAAATGTCACTTCATGTGTTCATACGTCGAATCACAAATGTTTCCAGGTTGTTACACTTTGCTGACTCTGTGATGTTGATTTTCCTCTTGCCCCTCTTGGTATGCGTTAATTCCTGCTTTCAGGAACAAAGACTCAGCTGAATTGTCAAGTTCAGTTGAGTCAAGATGAAAAGGCTAATGACAGATGCAGTGATTTCAATAGAAAATGGCAGGCCAGCCTCCAGTTTCCACTGAAAGGAAAGCTTATGAGGTACATTGCGTGGGCTTCCTTGGAGTGTGGGTGGAAGGCAACCTATCATAGATAGTATCTCTTATGGGGCCTACCCAGTCTGATAATAGGCATACTGTACCAACAGACAGAGATTGTGCGGAGGGGGGGGGGGGGGGGGGGGGGGGCGAGTGTTGAAAATAAAAATTCAGCCATTTTATCCTCCTGTGATGTGACATATTGGAATACAACCAATGAATGTGTCTGTTTGCTTTCACCTAGTGTGACAGTATTGCCTCCTTCTCAAGGCTCTTAATTCCCCATGATCCCCTGTGCAATAGTTTTCCATTGTTTGCCTCATATTGCTGCTGCTGAAATTAACAATTCTCAAACAAATACTGGTAGCATATGGTTTTATGTACTGTGATTTAAATTGCCAATATAAAGGTCCACAAAACAGGTGGGTGGAAGATAAGTGTAAAACCCCAAAGGCAGGCGTAGGATTAGTGTAAAACCCTAAAGACAACCATGTGATTTTGGCTGTATCTTGAATGAATTTTGCTTTAAAGAACTGGTTAATGAAGCCTGCTCCATTTTTGCAAATGAATCCAGGCATGTAAATTAAACTGACCAGTGAAAGGTCAATATTGAAGACACAATCTCTATTTTCAAAGTTAATCTCTCCTGGCAAGTATCATTACACCGTTTTCATACCAGTAAGCAGCTTGTTTCCAACGGTGTATTTTGAAAATTAACAAGCCAGTCATTTAAATTACGGGGTACAGAATGGAGAACACGAACACCTATTAAGGCTTACCAAGTGCAAAACAACACTATGTCAATTTTTGCAATGTGAGGCTTTTTTTTTTGTTTCTGTATCTTTATTCCCTTTAATATAATCAGCCCCCACAATCGGTAGATGAACTGCTGTTTAAAAGTGATATCATACTGAGCTCATGCCCTTGTCTTCGACGGAAGCTCTCATTGCTCACAGCATGGCAGGCTGCGTTAACAGCACACAAAAAAAGTGCTAAAATAAGTTCAATATCGACGAAAGGTCACCTGCCATTTTATAAAATAAAATACAACTCAGCATGTTTATCCCTCCAAAAACGTAATTGATAAGCAAGTATTAGATAAAAAAAAAAAAAAAACTTTCAACATTAAACACAACTGCATGCTGAGAGGAGCCAATCAAAACCTATATACAATGTAAAGCACTTTGGGACTGCTCACACAATAAAACATAAAAGTGAAGCCCATTTATTATTTACCATATATGTGACAGAGGAATGGCAACCAATAACAAAATGGCACCTATGATTTATGCTCGCTTTTCACAATCAAACCAGCCAGAGCTAACTCCAAGTGTTACATATCACTGAGTGACCTGCCTTCATGAAAAGCAGGCGGTCAATACCAAAAATAGAAGAGAATGTGGATGATGGAGCCCACCTCCTTGTTGCTGAAGCCTCTGCATTCGCATTCATTCCTCAAAATAAAACCTGCCAGAAACACATTCTATAGAAAATCTTACTCAAAAAAAGAGTGCAAGAACAAAATAGCTGGCTTGGTGAAAATATAAAGTGTGAACCATGTATGCTTTATTCTTCTGAAGCTATAGTTTGGGACTTAAAGTTACATGGCCATTGCTGTTCATGTTCCAACCGTGCTTGTTTTCCAGTAATAACGACTACATACATGGACAAGGAAGCCAGTTTGTTTCAATGTGTCTTAAAAAAAACAACCTGGGAACGCTATGCAGTAAAAGCAAATGTTTACCCAGCGATGGTACAGTATTTCAAGAGCACATGAGTGTAGCAGCTAAAAGCACGAGGGCACAAGTGGTATTTCCATATTGTTGTCTGTAATACTGTTTGGAAGAATTCACTTGCCAGTGTACAAAATGTTTCAAAGGATTTCCTTTCTTTCCAGGACAATCAAAGACGGCCTCTCTCTACGATGAGTATATGTGTTGGTGTGTGTATGCCACACAAGACTGTATTTTTACGGTCTTTCTCTGAGCTTAAGTGTGAGTGGGCAGTGATAGTATGCATTTTGATTTTTGCATGACAAATCAATTATTGAAGTGAACAATGAAGTGAGTACCTTCTGCAACTCGGTATTAAAAAAGAAATGAAAGGCGAGAAAAAGAAGGGACGTTGGGGCTTTGTGAGATAACATTTCCCAGCAACTATCTTGAGTCATAGCAATGTAAAAAAAAAAAGGTGGGAATTCATCAGCTCAGGGGAAGCTCTTCTCAGTGACACAAGTCTCTATTAGTATTCACACCCTGTGTCCAAAAGTGAATCTTCACACGACCAGTCAGCTATTCTCCCAACACAGTGGTGCTCATCAAAACTCAACAGCTATAGAGCAAACATAAAGTGTGTGATATGCAAGCTGACAATTAATGCCAAAATAACTACCTAAACAAACACAAATTATTTTTTGGGAAACAGTGTAGATTAATCTCACCATTATGTGAAATAGGATATCTAATCAGTCTCATTTGTCTGTAGTTTGTTATGATTTTGCAGTAAGGCAAACATTTGCATCTGATCAGAGATAAGGCTTTATGCCAATATGCAAACGCCCACGTGAAAACAAAAGATACCTTGTCATACACAAAGTAATATTAAAGCCAAAGCTGCAGTGCTCTATTGTGATCTATTGACAGTATCTCCCTAAGGTGCTTTGGAAGGAATTCAGTATTCAGTAATTACCTCTGGTTGCCTCGCTGTGGACAGAGTTTTGTTTAGGACGAGTGGCGGTGGTGTGGGTCATACCTCGCATTCTCGGGAGCCTGAGATGGTATAGGTGCATGGTCCGGTCCCATTGACAAGCACATCCATGGCCTCAGAATTGGTGGGCTTGTAGTCCACATAGTACTCCTGCAGGGGAGAGCTCAGGGTGCGCTCCGTCTCTCTAGCTTTCTTGCGACGTTTGCGTGCTGCCGCTGAATGCTCCTGCAGCTGCTTGACGCTGCTCGGGTAGCGCTTCCAAGATACATAGATCACCAACAAGATCATTGCAACAGATAGAAAAAGGGCCACACTTCCAGCGACGATCTTATGGAAAGACACGGGTTCCACGTCTTGCCCCGGGGGAAGTGCCACAGGCGGAGTGACTGCTGATGATGTTGGACCCCGAAGAGACTCCTCACCCCTCTTTCCAGAAACAGTTGGGGAAGCCAGAATGGCTGGGCGACGCTCCTTCTGCACTGGGACACTAGATGGGTTTGGGGGAATACTCACTGTGAGCGTTGTGACTGGGTTTGATTGACAAACACCAAAAGCGTCGACAGCATCCATCACCTTCTCACCCTGGGCTTTTTTGGGAGAGGCGCAGATCATGGTGGTTTCTTTCGCCCCTCTAAAGTTTCTCAGCCAGGCCACCAGAGGACAGATGGCAGGGCCACAGTCCCATACATTCCCAGCTAAGCTAATCATAGTCAAAGAGATCCAGGCATCAACCACCTCTTGTGAAACATTGGTCAGTTTGTTGGAGTCCAAGTTGAGGGTCTGCAGGTTGGGTAAGCATTGGTACACTACAGCGTCTACCTCTGTTAGATCATTCCCTGACAAATCCAGCTTTTGGATGGAGGCCCAGGTCCAGGTCAGCCCCTGACTCATTGAGCGAATGCGATTCCACTGCAGATAAAGAGCCCGCAGATTGTAGAGACGAGGAAAGTGGGAGAAATTAATCTTTGAGAACTGGTTATGCTCCAAATGCAGCTCAGTGAGTTTGACAAGGCCTGAGAATGCGTTCCGAGTGATGCTGCGCAAGCGGTTATATCCCAGATCGAGGAACTCAAGATTTCTGCAATCTTGAAACAGACGCATGGGGACAATTTTTAAAGAGTTTGAGCGTATGTGGAGACTGAGAAGCTTCCGTAAGCCCTGGAACTGTCCAGGCTGCAGGGCTTGCAGTTTGTTGTATGATAGGTCAAGATTACGCAAATTAGGGACAGGGTGGAATGTGGTGTTGTGGAGCGACGTGATCTTGTTGGAACTTAGGATCAGCTCTTTAAGTCTGCGGATGCCCTGGAAGGCCATCCCATCCACAGAGGCGATGTAATTGTGATCCAGGTAGAGCCAGATGAGGTGGTTGAGGCCAACAAACTGCCCGGCACGAAGGCTGGCAAGGCTGTTGTAGCGTAAAGAGAGACCCTCGCAGCCTCCAGAGAGGTTTTTGGGGACATCACGAAAGGCGCTTGACTCACAGTAGACAATCTTCCCATCGCAACGACAACTCTTAGGGCACGGGCGCTCACTCAGGGATGGATTTGCCGCTAGCCACACCTGCATGAGGAGTTGGACCACTAGCCAGCGACGGCGCAGAGCAGAGCCTGTAGTGAGAAGAAGAGGGAGAGAAAGCAATGAGTGGATTCCAAATAAATTCATGTTTGTTTATCTGTTTTGTGTGTGTGTGTGTGTCTTCAATTTTATAATACTGCTGTTTTGTTTTTTTAAATGAATGATAAACAGACTTTACTCAGATCCTTATTTCACCACTTTAGTCAGATTCATTCATTTGCTCACACAGTCAGTACACAATAATACACCAAGGGTGATGGCTGCCAAGTAAAGCACTAGTAAAGCATTGGGAGAAACTTAGAGTTCAAGATGAACCACTGTTATATCCTAATGTAACACAAACAATTGCAAATTCTGAATCAATGACCAGATAACCACTTCTGTTTTATTTCAATTTACCTCAAGCAGCTTTTGAAAGGTGTCGTCATCTGTCTTTGCAGATCTGTTTGAGCAGCCTTCAAGTTTTTTACTCATATTGATGGATACATTTTACACAGATTACAGTGTCGTTGCCTCCTTTCCTCCACAATACAGTCAAGCTCCCATCAGCTGTACGTGAAGCTGACATTCTACATTTTTCGGTTCCTCCTTCCACTGAACTGTCACAGCAGTGTTGTGATTCATCCATTTCATTTACAAGTTCCAAAGCTCTGTCATTCGCCAGTCATTCTTCCTATATATACACGAGTGTGTGTGTGTGTGTGTGTGTGTGTGTGTGTGTGTGTGTGTGTGTGTGTATACAGTGTATATATAGATATAATTGTTTTTTATCACATTACATAATATCTGAGGTACATGTGCTTTACAGTACAGCTTTCCCATCACATCTGACAACTGACAAACAAATCTGCAAAGGTATATAATATATATAAACAACGACACAAAAGCATCGGAACTAACAGACATTATCAATAAACCTTGTCATTGCAACAACACAACAACTGCAGAGATGATACACTATTTTGTAATTTTCCTGAGTAAAACGATATAGTGGCAGGAAGTCCCCCTTTTTTCAATCAATCAATCGATCAATGAAAGACTTCATTTGTCTGTGGGAGGCAATTAAATGGCAGCTAAGAGCAGGCAGCGCAAATAAATGAATAGATAAATAATGCAACAACAGACAAAAACTACATCATGGGGTAAATAAATACCAGTAATAGTAAAAATCTGATAATAAAACCGTGAGTCAGATATAAATACAACAAAGAATAAAGGTCAAAGATTAAAATATGTATAAACATGGTGCAGGAGGCCAGGCAGTGATCAGTAGAGTTTTTTCATTTTCATGTTGAGACGATGGGGGGGTGTTGTCGGCAGCTGCTGAAATTAACTAAAAATGTAAGTTGTAATCTAACTTAGTTACTTTCAAAAACAAGTTATCGGTAAAGTAACTCAGCTAGTAATCAGTAATCGGATTATTTTTCAAGGTAACTGTGGCAACACTGTATATATGTGTGTGTATATATATATATATATATATATATATATATATCACACGTGTGCTGATTCACACATTGAATATCCAAAAGGAGAAGGAAAAAAATACTTTAACTTTAGCAAGATTATATTCAGCCATGTATTTAATAAATAGCCGAGCTCATGGTTTATGTTTTATAATCTCAGTGGTTTTGTCTCATCCTAGCCTTGATGAACCATTGAGGTTTTTAAATATCTCTCAGATTCAGCAAACCAATGTAAAATTATTCAGTCATTATGAAAATTCTTTGGAGCTTCTCAGTGATTCATTCATTAAAATCATGTTTATTTGGAACACTGCTGTAGAGTAATGATGAGGATAAATGTTGTGGATAAAAATGGTTGACTGACTGTTATACGCTTATAGAAAGGTTACAGAAAATGAGAAAACCACACTTTTCAACTGCAATAAGCATATAATCATCTCAGTATGCACACCTCCAATTCTTCTGTTGATGCACTAGTATCATCCCCAATCAACATAAATCTGAAACTGACATCTAAATAAATGGAAAACAAATACAAGGCCTGCTGGATAATATAGGTTTTGGCAATGTTAGCAAATGACAACTTCAGAAACCGTGTTTAAAAACATACATCTATTAAATTAATCTTACACCACTCATCGATGGTTAGGTTGTGATAGTAATTTATAGCAATGCTGATGTTTTCCTGGCGTTATAGTCGCTGGATAGCACAATCATCCCACATTTTTATGTTGTATGTGTTTTTTAAAAAAGATGTAAGTGTCCAAATTTTAAAATAAGCATAAAGAATCATGCTTCTATAAATATTCCTCAGTTGTGTTAGCAGGTCTTCATCTCAATGTTTACCACTGAATTGTGCACCAACTTAGCTTTAGCGCTAAAATTGCATGAGTTAGTTTCAGCTGAATGACCTTGCTATCTTGCTATTTGACACATTTGACATGTTAATTCAGCGGTAGATCACTGCAGTCTCCCGGGTTAGGGTACATCATTTTGTTGATCCATCCATACCCAACAAACGTAATACCATAATGATGTCATTCCATGTGGCGAAACACTGCATTAATGTGTTTAATTGTTACTAATGTGACTTCTGTTAAGGCTTTCTGGAAAAATGCAGAGCATTTATTATGACCGATACAGTGAATACTAAGTGATGATAAATGTCAAGCAAAGAAAGTTCTAATTCACTGCATATATTTATCTGTATTTATATTCAGCACTTCAACAAGCATCACCATGCCAATTGCTGAAGCAGATAGGTCATGAAGGGAAGCCTGCACCGAACAAATTAACATTCACAAGAGCTGATGGTTGTGTATACAGTCCTGGAGGCGTTTCAATGTAGACTCCAGCCATTTCATGTTAAACCAAACTAAAGCCATACAGAAGTGGTGTGAATCATCACTTCAGTCTTCCCAAAAGAAGAAAATAAACAAATACTGGGAAACCCTATGGAAACATACAACTTATCTTTGATGCATAAAACAACCATATGAATGCCAAGCGTGTCTTTGGAAACCTGGATCTTAATTTGAGGCAGAGAAGATGCTGTGATTCAAGTATCATCTTCGAAGTGAGTAAAAGTGGCCAGTACCTTTATGGGATATCACTCCTCGTTCTGAGATGAGACAGAGTTGTTTCCATTAAAATCGTTCCCCTTTACGGAGCCACTAATGATCTGTCATTAAGATACATTGATTTCCCCTTGAGGAGGTACCATGAGGGGATCCACTTCTTATGCTTGTTTCTCAAGGCAATATCATCGAGTATGGACTTTATCGCCATCATTGCGATGAGATTAATTTTCCTGAATAGAAGTAGTCCATGCATTAATTAGCTTAAAAATGTATTATGTGTTGGCAGCGAAGTCACTAGAGTCGACTCCACCAGCTCATTATAATGAATGTGTCATGTGTACGTGTGTGTTACGCTGATGATTAACTTCAGCACAAAAACATGGAATCGGTAGAATCTTGGGTACACTGCTGGTGCAGTTTTAATATTACTGTATTTTTGTAATCTTCACAGAATTTGTCACAAATAAGTGCTTCCCATGGACTGGCTGAGAGGCATCATACAACATATGGTATCCAGCAGAGCCATTTCGCTCTTTGCCAAGCATCTGCTTATCCCATATGGGTATTGTATGTGTATTTGTCGGTGTCTAAGAGCGTGATGGAGAACGACACACTTACAGTTTGTTTTCAAAGGAGGCTTTCATCATTTCTTGCAGATGGAGAGAACCATCAAACTGTGCAGATAATTTGCGCTGGCTATTGATTATACCGACAGATACATCAATCATGTTTCTGCATCTTGAATCCAACAATTGTGAAACTTGTGCATTTATGATGAGAAGAGGGAGAGATCATGATCACGAGAGTGAGACTTGAAAGTGCCAATTTGCTGTTTGTGTTTCGGGATCTGAATGCAACTTAAGCTAATTTGCTAACAATGCCATGCCTCAAAGTCCTACTATAAGTAAGGCAAAAAAAAAAAAAAAAAAAGAAGAGGTACAAACAACACAGGAATACTGATGCAGAAGAATGCCCATGTGTAATGTTCCGAGAGCATTCAAAGCCATTTTAATAGACAGCCCTTTTGACTGGGGAACAAATCGTGTGGGCTGTTAAACATGAATGCATGTTTTCTAAATTTCGTCTCTGACTCGTATCCCGGGAGGCAGTAGAAACAACCCCCTATTGCTTTTTATTCCCCATGTGCATAATAGGCTTGTATTATTAGAAGTGACTCCGCCATCTCTCACAGATTGAAGCTGCCTCACAAGTCACCTCGCTCCCATTCCTGACACTGTATGTGGTTTAATGAGTGCTCCATGCGCTAATGCCTCTGTAAGCCATCTCTTTCCCCACTACTCTTTTAATCTTATTCACAAAGGAGCATGAGATACCCTCTGAGGTGTCACTCACAGGGTTTGTCTCTCTATTACTTCTCACCCGATGTACCTCTCACTATCACTGTTATTTTCTTTTTCTTTGTATCTGATGAGATGCACAAATTTCTCCCTGCTTTTCCATCATGCTGAGAATATGCTAGTTGTGCACGCCCTTGAACCCTGCAGTCATCAGGATGTTTTCATAATGTGAAGTCTATTTTTATGTATGTGGTCAAAACCTTTTCCTTGGCCCCATTTATACATTCCCGTTGATTTACATGTGTTCCTCTCATTGGAGTTTCTTCAGCTTGTGCTTGCTTATGATGAATATTTCTGGGAAGATAATATGAAACACTGTCACTCTATGCAGGTGTCTTTCCAAAGCTGATGCTGACAGAAAAGTTGAACTTTTTTTCCCCAAAAGTATGTGAGCAATGTTTAGTTATGTAGCAGAAGACCCTGCTGTCCTCGGCACCAGAAGATGGCTATTCCTGCCTCTCAACCCTAACACATAGAGAGAGTAAGTGCACTTTACTGCTGACCTAAAATAAAACCAAATGTAGCTTAATAACTTGGCAAATGGACTCGCTAACTGGCGCACTTTGAGTGCACACAAGTGGCTCATTGCTATTTGCTGCCTGTCGTTGACAAAACTGCTACAGCCCCAAGTCTCGACTGCACACCGAGGCTGGACAGCAGCCGAACACAAAAGGAAGGACGTCCCCCAAATAAACCAAAGCCATCCTATTAGTCTCCAATTATCTTTGAGATGATCGCAAGGCCTGCCAAGGTAGGCCCATTTCAATGGTGGCTGGAAAACATTGTGTCCTGGTATGTCTGTCTTGTATTTGTTACACTGATTAGGTAGAAAAGCACTTTGGGGAGCGCTGTCGTGAATATTGTGCACCAAAACAAACACACATACATATATGCATGCATGAGAGAGCGATAGCAGGAGAAAGATGGAGCAGGGTAGACGGGGACTGTTTTGTTTTTACCCCTTGTCTGAGTCCTGATTTCCCTTGGTGGCAACAGTTGCATGAAGGTGGATGGAGAATAAGTAATGAGCCCTCACCCTTTACTGTTCCGCAGTGGAGTGTGTCTGTGGCCATATCTAAGCTGCGCTCCGAACACACTTAAGCACTCATGGAGACAATAAAAATGCTGCATTTTACCAAATATAGATGACATTTTACTGTGGTTGCAAAGAGATGGTGACAACCTATGCAATAAATGTGCAAGTCAAGAAGAGGTACTCAAGAGATTGGCTTTTCTTGTTCATGATACCCAAGCTAAATATTGGTAAGAGAAATGTGTTTTCGACTATGTGATGGTCTGCTGAGGTTTTCAAACGGTGTGCTTTGTTTTTATTTTCTACAATATTAGCCTGTAATGGTTTAAATTTACCCCCCCCCCCCCCCCCAAAAAAAAAAACCACACACACACAAAAAACAAACAAAACATGTTGATCAAAATGAATCAACAAATCTATGATGGGAAAAGAGTGCAGAAAATCTGGAACCATCCCAGATCAGTCTTTCTTCGGATGAGAATATTTTTGGAGCGCAAGCTCACAGTCCAGGCCACTTGAAATGTTTCCTGTATTTGGTAAATGATGGGCTCATTATAAGGTTTTACCATCTAGTAGTGATACTTAAGGTTGTGAGACTCATATACTCGACTGCCACTTTTACCATGGTCACCAACATTTTCTTTTTCCGTGTACGTACACAAAAGATGCTTGAAGCCCATCAGCAGAACCCATCAAACTAAACTCCATGTGGTCCAACTCCACACCTGCCTTGTCAATTCTAAAATAAAATGTTTAGAACAGTTTGACAAGCCCTTTGTCATACTGTTGTGTGAGAACTCCTACTTGCTCATATCTGTTGTGAACAGAATAAGTAAACAGCAGATGATGGATGCTAGATCGACAGCACCTCTAATGTTTTATCGTTTATCCAAAAGAGTCAAATGTACAATGAAAAAGAAAATATACAAAACTGAGATATTGCCCCAACGGGCCTGTTGATCCTGTCTGTTAACCTGCTTCACCTGACATTTCCAGAACACCGCTGGTTGGTTGCTGCAGGGCCAGAACAAAGTCATCTGTTGCCGATACTTTGCTCCTCTGAACTGCCAAGCAAAGCCATAGAAAAAAGGAAACTCACTATGCTAACCCTCCTTTTTCTGAAGACAGCACAAATCCTCTTTTTACTCTCCCAGCTACATGATTCTATTTCCGAAAAAGCAGATATCTAATGATATGGTCCGTGAAACATAAGTGCATTGCATGCTGTTAATGAAGAGTGGCACAGTTAGCTTCACTGGTAGATAACTGCGACTACGGCTCCATGTAATCGTCAAATAATTGTGGGCAGATGCATATTGCTACGTGGTTGAGGAGTTGAGGTTTTGGGCTGTTTGTTCATGTGTGGATCCTGTCTAATATGCAGGTATCCGGTTATTAAATTACTGAACGAAACACCCAAATGCCTCTGCACCCTGCAGCCTGTAACTGTAAGGCTTTTGTGTGCAGCCGTACCTTCTATCGATGTGGTGCAGTAACCCACTGTGGGTCGATACATCATGTGGTTTCACAATTAATGGCACAGCACCACCACTGAACTTGGCCATCTGTATCCTGGTTAAGGATGGCTGAGAAGATTAGGCCAACTAAGACAATGATACCTGAAGCAGAGGGAACGGATGAGGTGGAGCGGAGGCACGGCATGTTTAGAGGGGCATACAACTACACTAAAGAGGGATGAGTGAAATACTAAGAGTGGAAGACAAAGTGAAATAGGTGGCATGAGGAGGCGGCAGCGGAGGGTGTGCGTAACTGCGCACGCGTACAGGAAGCGGGACGGGAGGGGGGGAAATGGTAAATTCTAATTAGAAGTGAGATGAGAAAAGCTCGTGCACGCAGGGAAATATGAGCACGCGTTACTGGGGAAGACACACACTCGCACACACAGTATTCACGCGTACGAGCAGTTTCATGCTCGATTTCTGGAGCCCCTCGTAAAAGCAGATGCGCCTTCTTCAATAGAAATGAACTGTCATGAGCCACAAAAAAATAGATAAAAATCTTGTGCCCAGAAGAGTTTTAAGAGAATGTTTTGCTCTGAGCTGCAACCGGACAATCGACATCGTGCTTACGGCTTCCACTTTTTATCCAATGCTTTATGCAGGGCCACGTTTTATAAAGTTGACTGCCTTCCAACATTTGCTGCGATTAGCATTCCGGTCCATGTCAATGAGCCAGCCACTCTAACTAGTGGAGAAGAAAAATGCAATGGATACTCCTCACTGTGGCTCGTGTTCCTCTCGCTCGTGATTTTTTTTTCTTTTCTAGAGCAAATCTTTAATCGAATCTCGGAAGATGCAGAAATAAATCTCATTCGTTTCCTATATGGCACACACACACACACACACACACACACACACACACACACACACCAAGGAAACGAGGAGGAAAAGCACATTGCAGTTCTGCGTCTTACAGGCACATATTTTTTATTTTCAGACACATTCCACAAGCTTCTAGTAGCCACTTAATAAAAGGGCATCATATGGATGATTAGATGCTTCGAACTGCGCATTTCGAAATGAGACTAGATAAATCCGAACTAAACAAAAATATATATTCTACTGTGTATTTAGAAGAACAGATTCAAATATATTTTTTTGCAACATGAAAAGCGTGAGAACATGAACAAAACTTACCCATATCGGCTTATGCGTTTGCTCCAGCCTACAGGTTTTAATGCCTTCTAGTGCGCGACACCCGAGTCCGCATGACGCGCTCTCCACAGACAGGTATCGTCCTAATCCACCAGCCCGGTCTCTCCGCGCAGCCGCCGCTGACTCCAAAGCGCACCTGCCCCTTACTTTCCCGGACCTGGGTGTGCAATCCGGTTCAGTTCTGCATCTATAACCGTGCAACTGAAACGGGACGATTTTTTTTTTTTTTTTTTTTTTTTTTTTATGAAGAGAGGGTTATATATCCGGGTTCAGAACTCCTTCATATCTTCACAGCTGATGATGGTTCTCTCTTCTTTTTTTTCTCAAGTAACAGCCAAAAAGAGTACCGCAGTACGCGCAGACAATAACGAAGCCACATCCAAGTAAGTCATGTCACTCTTATAGGCGCGGAGACCGTCGGCGAAAATCCAGTGAAAGAAAGATCCGCACAGATCGTCTGGCGTGATGCAAAAACACAGAGAAAGCGTCAATTTTCCCGAGAAGCCGTGCAGCCCTTAGATTCCTGGTAAACCTCTGCGTCTCTTTCCTAAAGGATGCTCAGTCCGATCCGCGCATGGCGCACAGAGGAAAGTGACGATAGGTTATCCCCATGTCTCCGCGACAGGCTGTCAACGAGTGTCACCCGATAGTTGAATATCCCAAATATACACCTTTTTTTTTTTGCTCCGGTTTTGCTTTCGATCTAGCTGTTTCTTGCTCCGAAACACAGCACGATGCTGTTGTTAATCACGTCTGCTTGTCAAAGCAACTTTGTCAGACAGAATCGGAATGCCCTCTTCTGGCGAGACTACCATTCAGGAGCTCGTACGAGGGTTGTTGTTGCATCACGAGTTAAATGTATTGCTGGCACACAAAAAGCGGGCTGAAGCTTGACAGTAAAAAAAAAAGAAGTAATTATATTACTAACATGTCATAATAAAGTATCAAGTACGCGTGAAAACATGACTAAAATAAATGTATGTTGTATTTATGTATATGTGCCTGAATCATGATGATTATATTTACATATCGCAGCAGTTGATATAGTCTGTGGTAAAGAAGTTAACAAGATGCAAACGCACTGATCAACTACGAAAGCAAAGGTGAAACATTTACAGCTCCAGCCTCAGTTTGAGCTGCAGAGCGCTGTCCATGGTGCTGAATTTCCAAGCCTGCGTGGCTGAGATCAGGCTCTCTTAATCTATAAAGTGTTTCTGAACTCCTGTTACTGTGTTAACATGTCTTGACAAACCATAAGTAATAAACAGATTCCTACTTTACATTCCGCACAGAACTTGTATTGGAATTGCAAGGGTATTTAAATCCACAGTGGCCTCCCTCTGCTTCACCCCAGCTACACTCCTCAAGCTCGGGTGTATTTAAGGAAGAAATAGGCAGCTGAATTTTTAATGTGTATGGCATCTGCACTGGGTTACTAATCCACATGGCCCCCTTTTTGAGGTATAGCCAGTGAGTGACATCTAGAGTTAGAAGGCAATCCATCGAGTACATACAATGGGGTTGCTGAGTTCATTTTCAATTTATGAGATTGAGATTTCCTCTACCATTTCTCCACAAATAATCCATAGGTGAGATCCAGAACAAGAAAAAGTAAGAACGAAAGCTCTGAAGGTCAACCCCCCCCCCCCTAAAAAACCATATATATATATAAATATATATATATATATATATATAAATATATAAATATATATATATATATATATTCATTCATTTTCATTTCCAAATTTATTTCGAGCTACACAACACAGGCATAAAAGCCAGAAAAAAATACAATAAAAGAAAAAATAATATCAACACTCTAGCTCGAAAAGGAGTGGGAAGAAGACAAGCTTATTAACTCCCACCCCTGTTCATAAACTTAAATAATAATGATAATGTGGCTGCTACAATAACATAATAATATAGAGAGAGAGAGAGAGAGAGAGAGAGCGAGAGAGAGAGAGAGAGAGAGAGAGAGAGAGAGAGGGAGAGAGCGAGAGGTCTAAATTGCAAATTGCAGCTTGATGCATACGTGGCAGACTGAATTAAATGAACGTGGTTTAGAGCAGTATCAAGCACATTTTAGTCCAGGGGCCACATACAGTCTAATTTCATCTTGAGTGACAGGTTAAATTTGAACTTTAAAGTTTTTCTTTCAGCGTATACGTGATAAAAATGTCTATATATTCACAAAACCAAACAATTGCAAGAGAAAATTACTGCAATCTCAACATAAAATCAATATTAGTGATACTTTCTAGTTCTAAATACAGTGAAATGTGCCAAAAATTCTTCAAACCTGTTCTATTATGGATGTTTTTACAAACTCACACTGATAGCATGGCTCGGCTGCTCATTCGATTGCAAGGACATAGCCATCGAGGATGCTGCCATGACAGATATCTGTTGTGCTCTGTCCACCGTTCTGAGGCAATTTGTTTTTTAAAAAAAAAAAACATTTTTCTTTGACATTTTTATAATTTGCTTGGTAGTTTGTTGGGCTGGATTGGAGACTCTTGTGGGTCAGTTGTGGTCAGTTGTGGCCCACAGGCCTTTTGTTGGCAACCCCTCATTCAGAGACACATGAACCATCAGTTCAGAAGGGAGAAGTCTAAGAAACTTATTTCAGATTGTCATTTTAAATGTATATCTGCACTACAGAGTGTATAACCATTATTTTGATGGTCCCCAAGTCTACATTTTGGAAATTGAAAAATAAAATGGGGTTGGCCGATTGGTTAAGGAATCCAGAGCACAGTCAGGGATGTGTCTCAGTGTCTGTTTCGCAAAGATGCGCTAGCCTATCCAAAACTTCATCAGTAATTTATGATGGAGCAGAAAAGCAGAGGCATGCTGACTGCCCATGTGGCTTTTAATACAACTGCATATAAAGGATGATAAAACAATGCAGATTAATATTTTTCTGGAGTGATGACAAAAATGTGACTCGTTAGGCAGAAATACAATCATTATATTTGTCATCCACCAGGCTCTGTTTGTCACTTGATTAATAATATCTCCACTGTGAAGCATGGTGGTGGCAGCATCATGCCAGAGGTGCTTCTCAGTAGCAAAACAAGGAGACTCATCAGAGTTGCAAAGAATGATGAATGCCTCCAGACACCCTACAGTTCTTAAAAGAAAAAAAAAACTGCTTTAGAAGGCACACAGCCTCAGACTTAGGCAATGGTTGACCTCTCAACATATAATAACCTGAGGCATGCGGCAGAGACAATGCTGGAGTGGTTTCAGGACACGTCGCTGACTGTCCTTAAGTGGCCCAGCCAAAGCCCAGACATGGAACATCTGCGGAGAGATAATGCCAGTTCAGACACCTCCCATCCAATGTCATGGAGCTTGGGAGGATATGCCAAGAAGAATGCTGCCCAAATCCAGGTGTGCCAATCCTGTGGAGATTTACCCAGGAGGACAGGAAGCCCTAATTGAAGTGAAATTGTACTGAATCGAATCAAAATTGTAAAATCTTTAGTCTGTTGGAATTCACTTTGAGGTTTTCAGTGGATTTGAAATTATGAAATTGGACACTCACATTATGGACATTATGGAGACTCCACTGCCTTATGGAGACAAAAAGCGAGGAAGACACAAGGCAGCGTTGGTGATACGACCTTATGAGAGTTAAGTTTTGGGTGAGAGCACAGGAAGCATATTTTATATCAATGATGGTGGGTATGAAAGGTTACGCTATACGTGTGAGTGGGTACATCTTATCATCATTGTTATGAGGACCCGTATTTGGTGATGCAATCACAAATATAGAGTGTCGCCTTCATGTATGTTCAAAATATGATTACAGTTAGAAATATAGAAAGGGTTACCTCTTAAACAAAGTCTTCTGGCTTAGTTTAATGTAAATCAACAAGAAATTAAAGTTCCTCTCACAACATTTTGTGTAAGTGTGTGTGTGTGTGTGTGTGTGCATGCATGCGTGCATGCGCCTAACCTACTTTTATACACCTTTCTTCAAACACTCCCCTTCACTTGATGCCACAGACACTTAAGAAATGTTGTAAATCACTGCTAGTGAGAATGTCTGTTATAAAAATGTCAATGGGACTTGCACCCTTGACAACTTTGTTCATTTTTATTTTTTTTATTTTTTTTTTTTTAAGCGTCATCCTCTGCTGGTAATTAGAAAACTGTCAAGATATGATACTTCCTGAGTATTTACTGTGCTCCCATGTCATCTGCTGGATGTTGGTTATTTGGTGTCACGGCACCTCTGTATGGAGCCAGACATTTCCCCAGCAGCATCTTAAAATTCAGTATCTTGCACTGAGGCTCTGCCTCTGTATCTGCGCCCATGCAATTTGGCTGATGACTTTACTTCTGGATCCAGTTCAACAAGCAGGGGCCATTCTGCTGACGGCGCTGAAACAATTAATACCCTGTGAAGTTATGGAGATACAGACAGTGCCAACCCACAGGCTACAGCACTGATTTCCCCTCTCAAGCAACAGAAGTATATAGTTTACCTTCACCTTTTTACTCTGCCAATGAATCGCTTGTTGACTTAAATGGGTTGGTAGTATTCAACACTTGCAAGGGGGAAAAAAAGAAAAAGAAAAAGCCTGCAGCTGTGGACAAAAAAAAAACTATTTTACTCTCTTCTCATTTAAAATTGCTTGTCTTTGTTTTGACAATACACACCTGAGTGCAGCTGTTCACTGGCATGAGTCATTGTGTCCTCCTGGAGCAAAGTATAGTTTTAAAGGTAATAGTAAGCACTACTCTCTGGCTGCAAGTGTGTCTGTTGCCCAGCAACATTCACATGTAAAATATTACTTCAGGTTAGAATGTTGAAGACTTTGGTGATTTCAAACGCATTGCTTTTCGTGTTGCCTCAGGAGAAAGCATTCGTTTTGAAAGTTCCAATTTGTAGCTCATTCCCCGTGGAAAGCAAACCAGGACATTTTATATATATTCCATTTATTATTAGTTTTAAAATGCGTGCATTAAATTATACATAGTATGAAATGTACCATGAAAACCAATAAGTAAATGATAATGACTAAACATTTGCATAACCATACTTCTATGGGAGCAAATATAGATCAAAAATCAACTTGAACATATTTGTATGTATTAACACAAATGCCTTTTCATTTTCAGATTAAACCTGTATTTTATGACTCATGAATAAAATTACTGATCAGTCGCACAAACTGCATTTTCATTTTCTTCTTCAAGACTGCTTGTTCTTTGAGTTCACTTAAATTAAAAAGAAAATCACATTTAAGATATATTTTTCAAAAAGAAAATAGTTACCAAAATTCAATTTGAAATGTCAAATTTGAATATTAAAATGCATTTCTGCTAATGCATTTTCCAATTCAAGGTTATAGCGGCATTAATTTTGTTTTTATGCCCACCCTGGAAAAAAAAAATGGATCAAAATTCAATTTGACTTGGCAATCCTAAGCAGCGCAGAAGAGTGACTGTGTGTTTAATTTCTTTCAGCTTTGAGAACAAACATGACAATCTGAGGATGACACAATATTTTTTTCATTTTTCTAGACCTCTCTTGAGTCAAAGGTTCTTTGTTGAGGTTGAATAAATCTACCTTCTTGCTCATAGTTCATCTCACAATGGAAAGAGCAATTTTCTTTTTGTGATTTGGAAATCTTTTTCAATGCCAAACACAAACTTTCCTTTTAAGCCCATGACTACAGTCATTCTTCAGATTATCACCCTGTACACTTCAACATTATAGGGAACCTCTGACTTTAAATGCTAGATGTGTACAATCTTTCATTATTTTAAGGAGATAAATAATATTCCCTGCTCTTTGTGGTTCAATCAGTATTTTTTGTTTTATTTTGTGCACTGTTACTTCATCATGTTTCCCTGAACTTCATTTCAGCAGCCTCAGTACTTCAGAACAGTACCTTATAAACAGTAACAATGGTGAGTACACAAACATTCACATGGGCAGACCGCAAAGTTATTATGGGTAACTCGCATCTATAAAACTACCAGGTCGCAGGAGAATATGGACTGGGAGACGTCCCACTCTGGAGACTGCTTTTGTGGCTCTTGTCCGTCTACTCACACAAGCGCACAGTAAATGGCGTTTCAATAGCGTTGTGTTTCCACCTATTCCCAGAGAGACGGCGTCCGAGCATTTTCGAAAAGTTCCACCTTGGGAGCCATTAAAAAGTTGTGTTTTCTGTGGCTCAACGCCAACGGATGTTTTCACTTGAAAACATCATCTTGCATATGGGACTTTAGTCCTGGATGGCATAACATTACATGTTGGTGTTCCTACACACTGACTGTCATACGTGTCTCATTGTCAAGCTTCAATATGGAGTGGAATGTTGATTTTATTATGTTTTTATGTTTAAGCTGTTTTAGAGGAGGAAAACCTATAGACCCACCAGGATCAATTCATTTCAGTTTTATGTATATAGCAACAAATACAACATAACGAGCTCATGGGACACAAATCCTTAGAAAAACCCATTCAAAAAACAAACAGAAAAAAAACAACCTTCTAATAACCAGGCAACAGCCTTCATTCAGAGGAGATTACTTTCTGAGGTACAAGAAGGACAAAAGAATAGAGGACAACAAACAAGCTTATTCACATGCTGGGTCTGAATGGGTGTATAATGAACTTTGGATTCCACTCTCGGAGTAAAATCTCAGATGAGGAAAAGCGAGTAAAAACTTCAATGAACACATGGTATGGATGTTATATCAAACAAGCCCCAGCCAGGTCTTAAACGCACAGGCTGGGTTAGCCTCACTAACTTCAACTCTGAGCTTGTTCCAAAAGACAGCTGAAAGTTCGACCTGCCAGTTTTCTTCTAGGCACTTTTACAACAAAGTAATCCACTGGATTGATATTGGAGTGACACCTCTTTAAGATCCGGGAAGTCTAGCTGTTAAGACCTTTTTGCGGTAGGAGGAGAATTCTAAATCCTATTGTAGATCATACAAGAGGACGACGAGAGAAGTAACCATTCCTGCATCACAGAGCAACTTGTTGTTCTGCCAACAAATATAACTGCAAACAATGTCTGCCAAACAATAACCTGAGGAGTAAGTAGATTCAAAATATGCCATCTTGTAGTGCACTTTTTTCTTTGTTTGTTGTTCAGAAATGAAGGAAACACGCTCCAAGTTAGTCTGCAGTTCTCTTAAATATGTTGCCACTATTTTGCAGGATCTTGGAGGGACTTGTTAGACTATGTAAAAGAGGAAAAGAGTGCTGTCTTGATGGTGTACCAGCCTTTGCGCTTGACTGCATACTGTATGCATTGTTATGTTTAACAGAAGATTGCTTCATTATACGTCTCATAAATGTCAGAATGCTTGAGTCAGTGACTGAAAATAGAGGTAATGTTCAATGCCTGACAGCAGTCGGTGTCCCGGTAAGTAGATCTGCTGAGAGTCGAGAAGAAATGACTCTAGGAGCCTTCATCTGTCCTGCCTACATCAACTGACAAATCATTGCTGTGATAAACATTAAAAGAAAAGAAACGTTTTCCGTCATACAGACTGGAAGATTGATGGAGCCACCTTACCAAACATAGATTCATAGAACATGAATCCAAGACAGAGACAGAGATGGACTCTGGACGGTTGGATGAAAAGCCTATAGGTAATCGCATGGCCGTCACCTATGCATGTGTACTGTCTAAGTGATTCTGACAATTGGAGATATTTTCAGGCTTTCTCCAGGTTGAGAGACACCCTCCCTCTGTCCTTCCCGTGTTCACATTAGACTGGGACTTGTTCGCTCTTATGTTCTTTTCTTTTTTCCATTTCCTCTGATCTTAAGCCTGGCAGAATCATTTTAACCTGCCTCAAGGCAATTTTCAACCTGACATTGAGTTTCTCGGGTTCACCTATGAATGTGAATCATCGCACAAATATCCAGGGACAGCTTATATTGCGAACGTGGAGCCATGTGAAAATATAACTTCCTTCTCTGGCCTTACTTTCCTCGTTCTCCGTGTCTCAAAATGCAGTTTTTGGCACGAGGAATGTTACAATGCCAAGGTTGACGCAGCAGATGTGGCGGTAGTAAATCTCGGTTTTACAGGTCGTTTCCATTAACCTTTACCCCCAGCTGGCTTCCAATCTGGAGTGCCGTGTTTCACACACTGCAGCGCAGGTTGGGGCTGAGGTGTTTGGGCTTGGTTGTACACGATACCAGCCCATGTGAAATGCTCGAGGCATGTTAAACAAGCAGGGAAAAGGGCCTTTTTTTTAATATTTTGTTGTATTGATCTACACAAAAAAAAGGAGGAGAAAACAACTACTCTTGAAATTTTTCTTAGAAACTGAACTGGTGGTTGGGCATGTTTCTTTCCAGGTGAGAACACAGTTCACAATGTCATTAAACATTTTAAGTAGAAGAAACATTTCACAGCAATGTAGTTATTTTCTAAATAGAGATTAGTGATTTATTTTATTTTTTTATGATAAAGTTAAATTAAAGTTTTTAATGCAAGCTAGTTTCTGAATATAATCAATTTAAGATGTATTTTTCTTCCCAGATAGCTGATTTGCATCTCCCTGTTATATAATCTTTGATTTATCTACTTCGCAAACAAGGATTTTATAATGAGAAGTGTTTGAAATGAGGCATTACAAAGTAATGTTTTTTTTAAATCCCACAACATTTTGGTTTTTATGAGCAATATAAATAATTACTTTTTCCACTTTCCACTTAGTATCGCAATCATGATGACTAAAGAGCAGCCTTGTTAACTGTTATGTCTGTCATACACGAAAGTCACCTTGTATTGTATTTTATGGATACCTCTGTTAAACTACGGAGTGGGCGTGTGGAATAGTGTAAACACAGAAGGATGGACAACATGGCAGCGTGAGGTGGAAGACGTGCATTTCTTCATAGTCACAACAAAAACAAATGCAACAAAATGCTAAAACGGTGTGAATAGAGATCTGCAGATACAAATGGATGAGCTTCCATCAACTCTCATGAGGAAGAGGGACAAAGAAGAAGCAGGATTAATGATAAATGAAACCGATCATAAATGTGTATACAAGGTCTTCTCTGCCTGGGATGGTTCTTTTAGATGAATAGCAGCGGTTTAGAAACTCATTATTACTGCTATGTTCATACAGCCAGGAGTCAGGGTAGTTACTCATTGGGAAAGTCTCACTTTTTGGTTTACAAAATTGACATGACAATCACAAACAAGCAACCCGTCCGCCTCCATCAGTTTTGCTTTACTGCAGCTGTCAGGGTCCAAAAAGTTTATCGCATATGTCCAGTAAGAGCTGAGTGAAATGAAGCTCAAGATTTACAATTTATCTAACGTTATATTTATGCATGTTTGCTGTACAGCTGTTACTTTATTGCTCATTTTGCTAGGGGGGGGGAGTGTCATAACCTATTAGTCCCGTTGGGCCTATGTGTATAAGCAAAAATAAGATTAAAACAAGATTTATTTCGGGGAGTTTGTACATTTTAATTTGTCTCAATAAAAGTTGGTGGAATCCATATTACAGTAGACTGAACAACATGCTTTATCCCTTCAAATGACTAATTATATAATACAGCTGAATCAGTCGTCATTAAATTCTCAACAGCTTACGAATGCATCATGGCAGCACTGAAATAATGCAGGATGCTCAGAAGGAAGAAAATTCAAGTACATGTTTTAACATAATGCAAAAAGATCTTTATAAAGCAAATGGTATATTCTTAATTGCTCTTCACGAGGAAATTAGATTTGCAAAAGGAATACACAGAGTCAAATTGAAATTAAACACAACTTCGGTTTAATATATAAACTCAAAACTAATCCATTGTGATTAAACAAAAAAAAAAAACATTTACATGAACAATGAGAACATCGTTATAAAACTAGCGACTCCACATATGCGAACACCAAACACGTGAAATGGTGCTGATTAGACACAGTGCGTCTCACTTTGGTGTTTCTCCCCCAGATTTTGTTCACCCAACTGCTTGATCCCATCCCTGCTTCATGTGTTTTGTCTTGGCAAAGATGTGGGAGATAAGAGGTGGGCATCTGTGCATGGCCGAGCCGTGCCATCTGTCCCCTGCCCATGGGGTCCCTGTGGACATAAGCTCACATGGGTAGAACATGGCTAAGCGGAGAGAATCTCCAGTTAAGCTCAGGAGATTTTTAACACAATCTTTCAAAGAATAATGTAAATTTGAGAGGAGTCCTTTCAGAGATAGCATTCAAAAGTACTCAGACTAGCCAAGTGAAGTTTGAATGTCTTAGAGAACATGTGATGTCTTATTGGCATTACCAGTTTCAAAGACTACCTAGAATAAGTGTTGTCGTACATGTCTCTTCAGGGACCTTTTTATTTCTTATGTACACAGAAAGGTTCTTTCACGACGACGCAGGGTCAAACGTAAAAGACACAAGGGATGGCTGCTAATGCTCTTGCTAGAGGGAAGAATTTACATAATGTGAGATGATAAGGATCTATAAACCCAGCAGATCAATGAGGTCCAATTACAGGCCAGTGGAGTTTCTTATCTGCTTCAGTTTAACTTTGTGCTGCCTGTGGTCCTCCACTTTCATTAAATCCCCAATGTGATTAGGCTGGCTGATTGGCACAAGTTGAAGATTATCACAGAATGCAATCGCTGTTTGGCTGCTTACTTTTGTGTTCAAAGACACAAGAAAAGCATCTTCAAGGACACATCTTATGCCAGTGACAAATTAAATCCTGTGTTTCTGTAAAGGCAATAGCATTAGTTCATTATCATGTCTTTTTTGAATGTATCATTTTAATTCTTCTCATGTCTCCCCTTCTGGTGATATATTTTAAATAGGAAGATGTTCAATGAGAAAAAGATCCATTTGTATTGGTTATCTTTGGTTATCTCCAATTTGCATGCTTTGGGGAGGGTCATTCGGAGGGCCGTGAACCACGGGGCTTCAACTGCGATTAAATGCATTCACCTGTGAGATAGAGTCAGAGCCATCCAAGGTTGCAGTCTGGAGGCATACGCTGAGCAACTGTGCACACACAAATGCTCCTGTTTTCCTGAAACGTCCAAAACACACTTCTATTCACACGTCTCACACTTGTACATTTGTGATTTCCCCGCGTATGTACTGTAGAGCCATTTGTTAGTGTGATGTCTCCTTTTTTCCCCCTTCTTTCAACTGAGTTGAATGAATTGCTTTTGACAGTTGGAGGGGAAAAAGTCTTTTCATCCTTTCCACCAACTTTATTGTTGACTTGTGGATTACAGACTCAGTGTGAGCATCTCTTTCTAGTGCTGAAAAAAAAAGGAAGCGGAAAGGGTTTTTTCCTGCACGTAGTGTTTATCGTGTCATGGTGACACACTGGAGGCACACAGATTAACAAGGCTCACAAGTGCACTTCCATGTGACTCAGCATGTTTGGCCAATTACTCAGCATGCTACCCGCTCCCTACCCACCCCCACCCTCCTAGACACACCCACATTGTACCTTATCCTAGCGGTAGCAGTAGCTCGTCTGACTCCGTCCGTCCCCTCCGCCGTTTCTATCCCCCCTCATTCCTCTATTTTTGGCATCAGACATTCTGGGCACGTAGGCCTGAGCACAATGTAAATTATTCAGCCTGGCTTGCCAGAGGCTGGGAGCGAATCATAAATCGCAGATGGTCTCGGGCTATTTCTTACGGGTGACTGTGGTTAAACACCAATGCACAGAATCATTTTCAAACCCCATAGAAATATAAGGTTTCATTTTGTAGCCCAGTGACAAAGTATTTGATTTTGAAGTCACACAATATGGCCTTTTTTTTATTGAACTGTATTCAGATCTGTGTACTGTGTTGCAGCATGTTGCCGCACCTCTAATATCTGGTGCACCTTCAAAGATTTTACAGATTATCTATCAATGAATCCACATACAAAAAAAACACAAAAAACTTTTTCATGCAGGGATCCCCGACTCTGGTCCTGGAGAGTCCCTGTCTTGCATGTATTAGCTCTCTCCCTGTTTCACCACACGTGCATCTTATGGATAGATTACTACCAAGCTCCTAACAAAGCCCAGTAATGAGCCTGTCATTGATATAAGATGTGAGAAAACAGGGAGACACCAGAAAGCAGCAGGACAGGGGCTCTCCAGGGCCTGCTAAGATACTGCTGGTATACAGTGATGAAAAAAAAAAAAAGGTTCTTTAATCATGCATTACATTTAATTCTCTCTACTCTAGAACAGACCTGGAAACCTGCAAGAGCATTAAATTTGAAAGATTTTTTTGTTTGTTTGTTTGTTTGTTTGTTCACGAGAGTGGGCATGTCTGTCAGTATTTCAGAGGCTTCATAGTATAAAGTTTGCGAACCACAGCCCAAGACAGACTAACAGCTCTCGCTGCTACATACAAAACCAACTG
Organism: Lipophrys pholis; assembly: GCF_963383615.2. Lineage (NCBI taxonomy): Eukaryota > Metazoa > Chordata > Actinopteri > Blenniiformes > Blenniidae > Lipophrys > Lipophrys pholis. Next base: position 12,996,519 of record NC_137641.1, on the reverse strand, counting down.
TGAAGCATTGTTTATTGTGAGACATTCCTATGTGAATCAGTCTTAACTTTTTATAGAAATTGGAGCTAATGTAGCTCATCTTCACTATTTACTCTTCCTCTGACCACTGAATATGCAGTTTTGAAGTAGCCCTTTGTCAATTGCTTAACAATCACAATTTGGTCCTTGTTAAACTCACTCAAATCTTTACACTTTCCAATTTTTGTGTTGCTTCTAAAACATCAACCTTGAGGACACACTGTTCACTTGCTGTGATGAGCTTGTCCATCACACGTCACCCAGTCTCAGCAGAGATAGACCCCCGCCCTCAGTTGAATGAAGCTGTGTAAGAGATCTACAGATGTTCACTGGATAACCGTTAACAACTGCCATGATAAAGAGAGAACGAGTGTCATGCACTTTGTTTATCGATGATCATAATGTAATGACTGCTCAGTATTGAAGTACCAATATTACCAATAGCTCTTAAGTTTTTTACAGAGCACTGACTGGAATATTTGGAAAAAAGAATTCTAATACTCTGGTGTTGTTAAAGAATAATTCCAGACCTAATTTATCTACACATGACTTTTAACAAAACACTTAAAAAAACAAGAAATTGGAATTGATTATGAAAAAGGTAGATGATCAGTGTAAAACTGATCCAAAAAATGTATTTACAACCTATAAACTTATAAACAGCTTTGACAATCCTGTTGTCTCAGTCGTAATCACCACCATCTACTCGTGTATTTCAAAAATGCTGCTTTTTGCAGGACAGAAAAAGTGGCATAGAGAAACCACGCACCACTTGATACCAGGCCAATACCGTCCCCACAGTGAAGCACGGTGGTGGCAGCATCATGCTGTGAGGGTGTTTTGTCAGCAGCAGGAACTGGCAAAAATTAATGCAGCAAAGTACAGAGACATCCCGAATGAAAACTGGCTCTTGATCTTAGACTTGGGGATGGTTTATCTTTCAGCAGGACAACGACCCGAAGCACACAGCCAAGATATCAAAGGAATGGCTTCAGGACAACTCTGTGAATGTCTTTGAGTGGCCCAGCCAGAGATCAGACATGAATCTCATTGAATATCTCCAGAGAGATCTGAAAATGGCTGTGCACCAACGCTTCCCATCCAACCTGACGGAGCTTAAGAGCTGTTACAAAGATCAATGGGCCAAATTGCCCAAAGACAGGTGTGCCAAACTTGAGGCATCATATATATATATATATATTTTGATCTGTTTCGGAATAACGCTGAAACATAAAATGGGAAAATAGTGAATTGCTGTGAATGCTTTCCAGATGCACAGCACATACATCACATTGGAATCAGTGCTTCCTTAATAACTGCAAATGTTTAGCACCTTGTTAAGGAGAGACAGACGGAACCTTTCTCATTATGGCCTCTGACATTTAAGCTCTGCTGTTCTCTCCACGATTGAAGTGTGTCGTGTCATTATTCCAACATTTCTCCAATATCATCACATTAAAGGTTGTAGATGCCTTTAGGCATGTAAGAGGTTTTTAAAAAATACATACCACTGTGTACATATTTATCTGATTCCACTTGTCAATTTGTCTGAAAGTCTGACTCAAGAGCAAACCACATGATGCAATATTTGCCAAATTAATCAGAAGATCTTTATGTAGGTCTTTCAACTGTTATAAAAATATAAGGATCAACAATCATAGATAGATTGCTCTAATTTGACTTGCATGGGAGGCATGACTGAAACAGTCTTATAATATTAATAATAACTAGTGATGCCGTTAACGCGTTACTTTAATATGACCAATCTAACACGTTACTATCCTTAAAGTTACTCATCCAAGTCATAAGTGTGTTACTATTATTGGATTTTTCTTTAGTAAAGAGATATATTGTCTTTCTTCCTGTGACAGAAACGGAAACAACAATGGAGAGAAGAGAGAGATGTACGTTTTCAACCAGGAAATAGTCAGTATTTTGAATTTCTGTCAGTTAAAGATGACAATGCATTGCACACTTTGTCCTGGCGACAAAGCGCTGTCTAACTTTAAAAACATGACGGCAAATTTGAAGGCACATTTGGAGTTGCAGCACGGCACAGTCAAACTTAAAGAGAAAGTCCCACCAGGTGGTGCGATGCAGAGAGCAGCGACTAATGCTGGAGCAGCAATCCTTAAAAATCAGAGTGGCTCAAAACAGTCAGTTTTGATAAGAGCAGCTTATTGATGTAGTGTTAAGGACTGTGGGAGTACATAAGAGTGCCTGAAGTAGGGTTATCATCAGTGTGCGAGAAGTCTACTAAGGCATGTGTATAAGGTGATTTGTGTCTTTAAATGGACCTTATTTGGGATCGTGTGCATCTGGCTGTTTGTGTATAGTTGTGTGTCTGTCTTTTTTCTCCTTTCCCTCTGGCAATGTCATAGGCAATGTAGTAGTAATAGACACTGTCTCAGAGGAGATCAAATGATGTAGTGAATATGTCTGAAAATCATCAATATCTTCAATGTGTTCTCTGAAAATGTCAGTAGGCTATAGCTTTCTGCTTCATGAAATACAGTACACTTACATGATCAAACCATAAACAATGGTAAAAAGTAAATTTTTAGTAGTTCAACTCAGCAGATCATAAAAAGGCTTTTGAAAACTGATGACAACATCGAGCTATAGTCTGGCCTCTGTTATCATCCAGATATACAGTATACTGTATGGACACATACTTTTAAATGGGTTTTACTATCATTGCAATTTTTCCACTTCTTCAGCACTTGGCATTATCAGTCACATTCACCTGTTCACACACATTGGGAAGGTGAGATGGGGGATTCAACCTGCAATGGAAGACAACACACTCTACCGACTGAGCCACAGCAGCACACAACTAGATCTATCTGTGCAGATCCAAAATGGTTTGCATTTCACTGCAACATTTGCAGTAAGCAAGTTTAACGTGGCATTTCACTTGGCTACAATGCCGAGAAGAAGCTGAAAGACTTAAGGGAACAGTCGTACCTCTCTCAGTGCGGTGGTCTTTGGCATTAAATGACGTTTTTCCTAAAGAATACATAAACCTCATCTTTAAAGGGTGCTCTTTGTTGCTATCTAATAACCAACACCTTGCTGTTTTCCCAGATACAAGATAATGAGGCACTTTAAGATGTGCTTCTTCAGGTGGAACAAACTTTTCTTTGTGTGTGTTCCAAAGTTCCTGATCAATGACCTGTCAGGGCAGTGGCACAGACCCGCTACTCTCCCCCCAGTTTACTTGTTGACTTCTTTGAGAGCACGAGGAGTGCCATGAAAGATGGGCAAAGGAAACCGGTCTGGAGCACAGATGCCAGAGCGAGGAGGCACTCAGTAGGGCTGCTCCGTGTTTAGTGAGGCAGTTTGCTGTTTAATTACACACTGTGGGAGTCACCTTGCTCAGACCTCAGAGTTCAGACGCTTAGGCCAAGGGCATAAACATTCGGTCTTCTAATGACCTAAATTTCAGTGGTTTGGGAATAAACAATGCAGATACACACACGGACACACAACAATTTAGCTTACTTTAGAAAATGATTTATTAGATTAGATATTCTCCATCGTCTGTTTTGAAGTTTATTAATGCCTCACTCCACATTTATTTCAATCCTGCAGCACTTTAAAGACTAATGTGGAGGGCCAGAACATGAATAAATCTAATGTTCTATAACTGAGGCAAACCTTAAGTGTTTGACTATCAATGAAAAACATGTAATGATTATCTATTTACACTGTTGGACAAAATCTCTAATGAGCACTGACAACGCATAGAGTGAAGATGGAGTGAGGCGACTCGACAAAGACATTTCAATTTCTATGCATCATTTCATATTTCTTCTTTTCCTTCATTTCATTCTTTTACTATTTAGTACATGTTTTATTCAAGGGAAAGGCAACCAGATTAGTTATTTTATTAAATAAATAATTGACTCATATTTGTATGTCATTAAAATGAGCAGTTTTGAATCTTGCAAACATATGAAGACACTGAATAAAAACAATCACATTGTATTTTTGCAAATACAGTTACCGTAAATAGAACTCGTATTATTGTGTTGACTGATACTGAACTCAAGTTGAGCAGGATTCATGCTTTTTTTTTTTTTTTTTTTTTACAATTTATTATATCTATTTACTAAATCCTTCTGACACAAATGAAAAAGCTCATTCAGGCTGCACAGTAGTGTACTGGTGAGCACTCTCACTTCACAGCAAGAAGACTCCAGTCTGGGTCTGGGGGCTTTCCTATGTGGAGTTTGCCAGCTTTCCTTTGTACGTGCACAAACACTTGGCAACGTCTTCATTGTGGATGCGGCATTTCCCGAAATCATCTGAAATTGGGTAAAGCCCCCCTACCACTCTTTGAAATGAGAAACTGTAGCAGTAGGTTTGGATCACACTACTGATCACAGGAATAAAAAGAACTTTGACAATCACTCACCACTAAACAGACATGTTCACCGAGGTTTCTTCACGACTTTTCTGTTTGGCATTTGCTGTTGAACAGAATATTTACCAAAAGCAAATTTAAAGGAAGCATAAAAGTCACTTCCTGCTGCGTCTGGAAATAACACTGATGAAAGCAGTCATGGTAAACCAAAGTTAGCTCAAAGCTAAAACAAAAATAAAATACAAAAAAAACGACAACAAAGCACCCCATGTAGCCGAGAGAACGCTTCAAGTTGTGTGATAATTATCTGTAGGTTTTGTTTTCTTGGTCCAGATAGCAGGGTGCCCGTGTTCAGTTATATTTATTTCATTTGATATTGCTAAAACAATTCCATTTTAGTATGAAATGAAGTACGTAACTTTCCCGAAGATGTTTGGAACTTTTCTATTTTGCCCTCAGTCTTCTATTTACATAACTATAGTCTGGAGTTATGATATTGCTTCGACATTAGGTCTGGGCAGCTTTGAGAAACGTAGAGATTTGAAGACTGTTTACACATTTGTTTTTGACCGACTCACGTGATAGTCAAAAAGCATTAAAAAATGCAGTGAAATCTTTGTTGTCGTAGTTGTTCGAACCGAGGGGAACCAGCGATCCGGAACTGAAAACAAAAAGGAAAGTGAAGGTCAAATTCTGACTGTGGAACATCTGCTGTGTTAATCATAAGCAAGACAGCCCGTTAAGATGGTGCAAAAGATTGTGGAATAACCAACATGAAGCCATTTAATAATAATCGAGGTTGGTGTCAAATTACCTGTATATGACCCTCCATTTTTACAAGTTTAAAACGTTCAAATAAGCGTAGATACCGTCACCTCAGCAGTTAATCTTTTTTATCCTCTGGAGCAGTCTCAAGTTAGTTTAAATCAGGGGTGTCAAAGATAAGGCTTGTGGGCCAAAACTGGTCCACAAGAAACTCCAATCCAGCTTGCCAAACCGCCAAGCAAATTGTAAAAAGTTTCAAAGAAAACACAGATCTTTGGCAACAAATATCTTGACAGTAGTTGAACACAATACAACACTGAGAGTCCTGAAATCATTGCAAGAAAACAACATCAGCCTCAAAACGATTCTCTCGGGGGAGACTGTAAAAACGTGCATAATGCATATTTGTTTGGGGACATTTCACAGTATTTTGCATCAGAAGGTATCATTGGAATTGGCTTTATGTTGATTGTTGTCATTTTCAGTAGTGATTGTTTAGTTTTTGCAAAAATATATTTTCATCATGTGTAATCGCACACCCACAACAAATAAAAGCTTGAAAGTTAAAATCTAAATGATATTATGGCACTATTTTACCCCTCCAGCCCACCCAAGTTTAAAATGAGCTGCATTTGGCCTCGAGACTAAAATGAGTTTTATGGTTTAAATGGTGAGTCATGTTCATTTCTTTCAAAACAAAATCATGGCGAGTGTGACATAAAGTACATTTCTATAATAATGTATTGTCTATGTCTATGTCTGTGACACTTTAAGGCAGAGTGGCCACAATCAAATTTCACAAGGAGTGCACAAGTTCTTCTATCCCAATTTTAGCCTTGAGGTTCATTCAAAATGATAAAGACACTTAGTGGCATGTTTTTCATTTGCACTGGGAAACAGCATATCCGTCTCAATAAATGTGTTGTATTTTATATCCTTCTATATGTGTGGCTTTACTTGGAATAGGCTCTTACATTTATTTACTCAGAGTGACTTCAACCCAATATGCACACACGTCAAAGAAACCTTGAAACCTACAGTAACAAGATGCTTCAGGTCGCAGCTGAGAGTGGTTATTAAAGTGCGTCTCCTCTATTACATCAATGTGAGACAGACCTCTGAAAAGCAATCTGTGTAGACAGAAGGTGCAGCAAGTGCAAACATTCAGGGGAAAAGTGAAATCAATTGGGTGCCGGGGCACAAAACTCAGATGACAAAAATGTGCCCTCGTATTACACAATTCAAAAATGACTTTCAAACTCTAGTCTATTCACTATCTGTGACACGTTTACCTCCTTAGTCAATGGTCCGACGTGTCCTTTGCCTATCATTGTCATATGTGGCTCATTTGTCATGGAGAGTGACTTTGCACTTTGTGAGCCGCCGCTCACGTCCACGTTTTCCTCCACACATCCTCCACACATCCCTCCACTCGCACTCATGCTAATTTCCCACTAATGATTAATCAAGGATAAAGAAACGATGGGGCTTTTTCACACATTGCTAACAAGTCGAAGGCTCTCACCCCACAAAGATTAAGGGCAGGCTCTTTTGTGCACTGTAGAGTGAAGCCCAATAAATCCTCATTGATGCTCTAGCAGTGTAATTATCACAGGACCCAGAGGCAGAGATCAAATCACTGTGTGCTATTGACAGCGGAGCTTGATACAAACAGGTGTGTTAGATCGGGGCCACCAGAGGCACCACTGAGGGGTTTATCAGTTTGACTTATCAGTCCTTGATAGCTTTAAAATCTCACACCTCTATTTTATCTGTCTCTGTAGGGTCTGGGCATATCCACTGTGGCCGATTGGAACATATGATTTATAAATGTGGAAGAGATATGATGCCTGAAGTGGCCCACTGAGACGCGGTTAGGCGAGTAAATGAATGAGGCCACTCCGATGGAGCATTCAAGGCCAGCCAGACCAGCTGGAAACCCTGCTTTTACATAACATACGAATGCAAACAAGCCATTCTGTGTAATGCAAACATGCAGTCAATTTCTAAAGGACAAAAAGATATTTTATGAATATAGAAATAACTTTGTATCATTTACCCTGGGCATAGTTACTGGCATCTAGTTGCAAGACAGCAACATAAACTCATTTTAGCTCAGGAGTCACAGATGTCAGGGCTTATCCGGTGAATTGAAAGAAGAAAAAAAAAATACACAGTGAAGCTGCCAACAGTTCAATTAGTTCTTTCTTTTTCTTTTCTTTTTTAAATAAGCGCAATTACAGTTTTTTAATTCCTTTAAATTACAATGACTTGTAAAAAAAAAAATCCATGTCTGCTATTTGCTGCTTCTAGTTTCTCGTTGGATTATGTCGTTGCCTGAAATATAACAAAATAACTTTACTTTGTGTTGATTCTACCTAAACTGTGGACACTTACAGTACCTGTCAGAGCAGTTTTCTTGTTATACTGGCCTAATTTGTCTCAGAAGCTGAGGTTGTGCAGCATCTGATATGTATGTTCGTAGGATTTTACACAAAGAGACACTGGCTCTATCCAGTACCAATAATGCAGCGAGATTTCACCGCTGCATCATTGATCATTTGGCTGGATTCTCACTGTTGGCCCATGACTGCCATATTCTTACACTACTAATGCAACCCAAAGTGATTCATTGTCATTTTTACACCACACCCAGGAATGGGCAGGATTAAGTGGATCCTCTGATGGTCTCATTTTAGCCAGTGGGCCACGTTTGACATCATTGCTCTTGTTTTTTTTGTGGTAATCTAACATGCTGGTTATTAAAAAAAAATTGTTTTTAATTTCTCTTTGATATTGAATAGCGTTTGTCTTTGAAATACTTTGGTTGACTGAAATCTTTAGTGTCTTTAAATAACCACATATATCCAATACCAGAGGATAATAAAGTATCTCCTTGGCAAAAAAACAAAGCTCTATCAGGTTTGATTGTACTAATGTTTACTAACCCTACAACATTAACCCAGAGTATCTTCTTTGACGGAGTTATTGCAAAAAATAGTCTTACCTTTTCATGGTTTTCTTGAAGTGTCACAGAGTTTTACTTTGTTGCAGGTTGAAAGCACTGCTCCAGATTGCTCCAGCTCAGCCTGAAGGTGTTTAGGTGTCTTGTCCACCATTCACGCCGATCCGCACAGATTTGTCCCATCAAAGGTCTTTTTAGTGCTTCTGAGAAGAAGCATCTTGACAGTTTTATAGCTGTTGCAACTTTATGATAACATCACACACTGTTGAAACAGGGATCTTAAGTTGTTTGGCTATTGCCTCACTGCCTTAGGAAGTGTTGTGTTGATAGTAGCTTTTCAGTTGCCTTCAGAGATATCCAAATTTTTATCCACTGGTGTGAAAAAGGAAGTGTGTTGTATACATTTCTTTTGTTCTTGTTGTAGCTATTTATTTCAATACAGGCTTTGGATGATTTAATGAAAATGTGGTTTTCTCCTGTTATTCATCCATTTATTCTTCAAACAACAATGCAGTACAGTATATGTGAGCTAGCTGCAGCTTTTTCCTTTTTTTGCTTTAATGCTGTATTTATTTGTAAAAACATAGCTGAAAGGTTTTGAATGACTGCTTTCCACACAAATCCCAGCTTGATGGGGCTTGCCGCTGTGGTCGAAGAGGAAAACAAGATAATCTCTGAATGGCATGAAGTATTGAGGGGTGGGATAGACAAGGAAAGATAAACACACACGGAAAAAGGAAAAGAGCAAAAGAGCAAAAGAGAGCGAGAGAAATTAAATTCTTCCATCCACTCATTGTTGCAGTGCGGTTTGACTGCTCTGTATGCATTTCTGCGGCTCCACAAGAACCACTGTTTGTGTGCACACGCTGATGATTTTGACAGCCGGGCTGCATCAGCAAAAAAGAAGGCCTATAAATTCCAATGGTTTCAGATGCCCTGTGCAAGTATTGACTACTAATATCATTGCCGGGCCTCTGTGGAATAGCACAAGAACAAACCAGACACACCGATATATGTGTTATATAGGATAGATACTACCATTCATAAGTGGTTACATTACAGATGAACATAACAAATGCGTACACACACACACACTCACACACAAACGCACAGTATATCCAAACATGTACAAATCGGCTCACCTCACTCTATCGGTATGTTACAGGCCGACTCTTGCATCTCCAGTACATAACTGGAAGTCTTTGTGTTGCTGAAATGTGAGACATTGCTTTCTGCACTTTTCCTTCACTAAATATTCACCAATTCTGCACATTCACCAAGGCTTCTCTGACTCTGCAAAACACCCCCACCTTTGGGAATGCTTAATAATATGCATGTTTGGAAGATTGGTTAAGCCACTTATGCAGCACTTTAAAATGCACCACACAAAAATCAATCATGATTAAAAGACCAACACAACAGCTGTTTAGGTAAAAGTGCATCTGAGCAATTGACTTATTTTTAGTCATGAACGACTGGAGATCTTGCACTATGAAAAAAAAAAAAAAAAAGTATTGCCGGAAGGAAAGAAGTAGGCATTAACATGAGACAGTCTGTAAATAGCTCCTTGTTAGTGAGACAAATCATTTCTCCACAAGTAATTTATATATAATCAGGTGTGCATTGAAAAGTGAAAGTGTAGAAATAGCCTTCTCAACTACCTATTAGAATCAGTGCAAACAGATGTCTACAGTTATCTCTCATCAGTTCATCCAAATATACATATGAGGGCTTACCCACATCTCTTACTTGGCCTAGTAGACCCTTAAAACATATGAACATTATAGCCTGCAAGTGATAAACCTACCAAATCTGCATTGTATTTGCTATGACAAAGACGTTTTGGCCTAATTGCTCTTTGAATATACTTCAACATTAGATTACTTAGATTGTGTTTGAAAAGGAAAATCAATGTGATGTACTGTACAAAAAATGTTCTCATGGGGATGATATTAGATACAATGTGATGTCATACAGTTGCCATTTGGTTAGATTTAAACTATCTAATCATCTTCCACGTCACAAAACAACTTTAATTTTACAGGTGGAACCAATCCAAGCTACTTAAGAGGGTAGAAACCCCACAGTGTCCAAGCTGAAGCTACCAAACTATCTAAAGCTGAAGCAGTGGCATTGTTTGTATGAAGCAATGTCGCTGCTTCAGACAAATCGTTCACTGACATTAGAACAAGTGAGGCAACGGTACAAGTGAGACAACGGTTTAATCTCCTGGTTCCCACTTATTTGCCTTCCGTTTGAAAGAAAAAAAAAAAGAAGTGAAAAAGCTATATTTGAGAAAGAATTGTGCGTGCGTGCGTGCATGTGTGTGACTTGTAATTCTGAATAGTGTCCCAACCGGCCATTCATAATTCCGTGTGGAGTTTCCATGTCCAACCTGTGCCTGTATTGGCTTTTTTGGGGTACCTAAGGTTGCTCCCACAATCCTAAAAGATGCTTGTTTGGTCAATTACCTGAAGGTGTGAGTGTATGTGCAGATGGTTGCATGTCTTTCTGTGTTAATACTTCGCAGGCCACCGACTGTAAGCTGTGTTGGCTCAAGCAGCCTGCAACACTTGAAAGGAGATTTGGAAGAGGGAAGCATGTACTGTCAGAATGATACCAATCTGAAATACACCACAAAGGCACAACTTGAAGATTTGCCCCAGAATAAATATACACCATGCTCATTGGGTCATTGCAGTTGTAGAAACAGACTTTGTCCAACTTGATCTGAAATGAGCACATGAGAATTCCCCACAATGAAGGCAATACGGTCAAAAAGACAGTAAGTGAAATGTATCTACCTTTGAACCCAGTAAGACTAATCTTCGAGGCTGAGCCAGGTTAAGAAGCTGACGATCCAATCCATGTTGCAGGGATCAAGACATTCCAAGACAGCCATTAATGCTCATTAATGGGATTCTCATAGGCTTAAGGCCGAGGATGATCTCCTCGAGCTGGTGTTGCTTTCTCTCCGCAGCCAGCTGGGCCGACCAATGAGCGGATGATGAAGCAAGAATACTGCCAAGGTAGTTCATCAGAAGCTTGGCCCACCTCTGAAATTTGTTATTATGAGGCAGAAATACATCTCGAAGTTCATTTCGTCAAGTATATTTGGAAAATTACCGCAGGGTGGTTTGATTGATTCTTGAACTTTAACTCTGCACAAGCACACACTGGTACCATCTACAAACACGCTGACAAGAGTTTCTGAACTCCAAGCATCACATCTATCTGTATTAATCCCTCCAAATGTATTCTGTGGTGGGTGTCTGAATATGAAATGCTAAAGCACTGAAAATACAGTTGCTGCGCTATACGTATGTGTGTATGGTGCACTAAAGCTGGTCATTAATTTTCATTAAGTGCTGTCAGTAAGGACCATTTACCAGGGTAGAGAATAATCACCTCCCCAGAGTGGTGACCCCTTTATGGAACAGGTAAGGGTTACCAGAAACAGCCCACCTCAGATGTAGCAACACAACATACACATGATTCATTGACGAACCATTTTGAATTCCAAAACTGGGAGCAGTCAACTCGAAGAATAGCAGAAAGTAAAAGATTAAGACCACAGCTTTAGGGGTTCTTAACAAATGGTAAGGTTCATATATTCAGAGGTTAGGTTTCCCCATCAGATAAATGAACACATCAAAGCCTTACATTCCACAAAGGTTGCTCATTTTATCTTTCGGCAACATTATTCATAATGGATGAATTTGCCTCTGTTGGAATATCCACTTTAGTATGTTGTCACATGCTAACGCCTAATAGTATGACCTTAAGCTACAAGATAAGACCATAAGCGCCTGTTCTTCACACGACAGCCCTGATCACTGGGATTACTGCAAGAATTTATTTGAAATCAAATATATCAACAGTGTCTTTCCAGTCACAGCATTTTTTTTTTTTTTTTTTGGCTTTTGTGAATCCTGCCAAATATTTGTATTTTTTTTTTTTTTTACTTTTCTAAGGAATGTTCATGGTTTTAAAACATTTTAATGGGGGATCTATGTACCGAATATATTCTAATATTTTCATTGAGGAAACAAGATGTGGCATTTAGCCCTGTGGATACAGATGATATCAGGGTGTTTAGATAGTATCTGTATTTTACAACAAAGTCAGGCCTAAATTCACTTACAGAAGCCACAAAGTAAGATTTCGACCGGTATTAACAATAAGGAGAAAAAGCAATAAGGGAAACCATGGTTCTTTGGTTAGACATTTGAAATTAGTCATCAATAACGTCTACCGATTATTTTTCTATATCTTCTATACCAGGTCGCAAATCCACACAGAAGTACAAATCAATCTTCTTCTCACTTGAGAAGAAAATGCTCAGGTTGTACCTCCACAATGTATACTTCTGAATTCTAATATTGACAATATCTTGCCCATCCTATCAACAAATATCGGAGGAATAGATGATCAGAAACACCTCTTCATGCTACAGACAGCTGCAGCTTCCGAAGTCATAAATGAAAATATATTTAAATTAAATTGTTTCTTATGATGAAAAGCAAAGCTGAACCTTTTTGAGTGCAGAAATTATTGTTGCATATGAATTCCCTCTGGTAAAGTAGCAACATGAGGACCTTACACACTAACTATTACAACCAGCCTCACCATATAACAGTAGCTCTTCTCTTATTGATCCGACACTCCTGGTACTAAGCTCGATAAAATTTAGTGGCTACAATAAAAACACCAAGGAAAAGGTTAATTTTATTTAGGGTTAACTGAAACACAGACAACAAATTGCCGGCACTATAGCCCTTTGTTAGCAACCTTTGGGCAGTTAAACCCTCCACTTGTCGCCATGGCTATTCTCCCATTGTTGTATTTACTGGAGCTCAGCTCTTGTTTACATACACAGTAATCGTAAATGGATTGAGACGATTTTTGAAATGGTGTCGTAAAACTTAGACATTTTCCGATGAAAATATTTAACTGTGCCAAGGATGACACAATGCATCTGAGGCTAAAAATGTTAGGATGAGAAAGTGTTTGGGAGTAAGGCCAGAAATTAAACAGTCTACCAACTGCTGTCTCCTTGTAAAAAGTCTGGTGTTACGCTCTCACCCATCCAAAGGGCATTGATGCTGAAACGTAAACATCTGTCATTGTTCATTCTCTCACTGGGATGACTGATCCATCAATATATCTAATATCTTCAAGCGCTAATCTTTCTGAAGCAAATCTGTTGCAAGAACATGGTCGTTACCTCTCTGTATGGAGTGCCTGTGATAACTGTGGAAATATTTATCTTGTGGGTTTGAAACCCTTGGTAATCTCCAGCTGAGGTAATAGAAAACTCAGATGAGAGAGTGGCTGGGAACAGAAAAGGTCAGGTCTCAGTGAGAAAAGAGGGTGGCATTTTCCAGTCACAGTCTTGGAAAAACAGCAGAAGCAAACTGAAAACCACCTTTGCCTTTCAACATCTCAAGAGTCTTCTTTGAACTAATACAGTGAGAAATGAAAAAGGAGATCACTTTTGTGGATCGTGGTTGAGAAGGAAGACCGGCATCTTTAAAGAAAAACTGAGAACTCGGCAGCATGCACCGTAACAAAGCATGGTTGGAATTCCTTCACTTTGATTATATTTACATTTTCGTCTGTATTGAAGCCACAATGTCCACTGAAGCTTTAACTTTAAGAGCGGGCTCTAAAAATTACATTTTCAATAGTATGTTGCTTAGTGAAAACATGCTGGGGAGATATGGATGCCAGGATTTCATTATATATTCCTTTTGTGGCAAGCAAAATATATAATGTAATCCTTATGCTGTGACACAAATAATAGAATTCTTCCTATGGCAATATAGATTACTGGACTTTAAAGCCATTCGCAGATTTATAAATTTCCTCCGCAGACTGCAAGCTGTACAAATATTTACTTTTCACTTGTAAGTGTGGCACTACATTGAAACACTGGGTTGCATCAGTAATTATAGGCTTTTTGAAATCACTCCAAATCTGACAGCTCCTGGAGCAAGAAAAAAAAAAAAAAAACAACCACAGAGATATTTTTAATGCATGCAGTAAATATTCGCACAGATTATTTTTACACCCGCACAGTCAGGTTTTCACGAAATGAAAATAAAACTGATCATATGAAAACCATTTAAAGCCCACATTTAATTGTGAACAGCTCAAAGACAACAAGATAAAGCTCAGGAACTTGGTTTAGCCTATTCCGGGACAGGGACTGTATATGGAGCATTGCCTGGTCATTTGCCCTTCCCTGGGCCAGGCGGGGCAGATGTTGAATACTCAGTGCATGATGGGCATGAACTGTAATCAGGTCTGTTTAGCATCGGTAATCTTGAACAGAGCCATGCTTTGGTAGATGCAGGTTGTGGCGTTGTAATGGTTTTGCTACATTTTCTCGAGATGTCCCTGTAAAGCAGGAGTGCCAAACATGTAGCCCACAGGTCAAATAAAAGTGATTACTTGCCAGTGCCCAGAGTTGAAGCCACTCACTGAGGCCCAGTTCACACAATATTTCAAGTGAAAATGCATCGTTTTTTTGTAGAGACAGACAACAAAGTTGAATAGTTATTACGGTGACTCTCAACTGTAAAACTACCAAGTCCCATGAGAATATTGACTGCGTATAATGCCACTCCATTGTTGTTACTGTCCATCTGGTCATGCATGGTCAGGAGAACTATTTGTCACGGTTGTGGTGCACAGAAGCAGAAGCACCGTTTCCCAAAAAGTTCTGTTTTCCTATGTCTTCACTGGCTTCAAGTAGCGTTGGCATGCAAATAACGTAAAAAAAGGTTTTCCATTCTCACTTGTAAATGTCCTGAGTTGAAGCACTGACTTCCAGCACATAATTGTGGTTGGTCTAATGGTACCAACCATTATATTTTTTTTGCATAGATTTCCCAAAACAGGAATAATACATCTACTAAAACCCCAATTTTGTTGAAAATTAATGGCAATAAATGTTCTTTAGTGCTGCGCTATAAGCTATTGCCATCATTGTCAGAACAATTCTTGATATTTGCTTCAAATGCTTTCCATAATGTCGTTTTACATGGAATCATGCAACGTATCTACTTCCAACTAATCTATTTAAATAAAGAATGTTTTGGTGTATTTTTTTTTTTTTTAAAGAGGTTGAAACCTAAAACCGTTTCAAAGATGCTGTAAAGGATTTCTTAACTTTCGAGATAACTCCTCAGCAACTCCTAGAAGGCTCACAATAGGCACACTTAGGAATCATCGCAATACAAAGACTAGATTGCAGCCCAGCACATTCTGCAGGTTGAATTCATTCAATCAGTGAATGCAGGAAATGAATACAGTGCACCTGCCTATTCTTCAGTGCAGATTACGTATGTGCAGTCGACCGTTTCCACTTTTGGCTTCCACTGCAACAAGCTGATTTATAAAGTCATTGGGAAGAAGAAAAAAAACAGGGGTGAGCAAGAGAGACAGAGCAATGAAAGCTCAAGAAGCCACTGGGAGCTGGCTGCAGATGTTTCACACCCAAGAGGGTAAACAGCATTTGTAGGGCATGAAATTGATTCGACGCTTTTTGATGAGGAAAAGAGAGGAAAGGGAAAGAGGAAAGAAAGATCTAGGTAAAATAGGAGCAACTGTGAGTTCATTTCAGGCTAATTGAAAAAAAGAAAATGGGAGGAATATAGGAGAAATCTCCATCTTTACATTTGGGATTGTTTTCCTGATGAAGTGGAGAAATAAAAGTCACTGATGTTGGCAGTTGCAGCAATGTAAGGTGATCCCAGCAGGCATCTCACGTTTCCGTCTAAAGGCCTGAGGCAAGCTGTGTCACACATATTGTGCGAGTTTTTGTAAAATGCCTTTGGTTTGAGGGGAGGTGACATCCCCTTAAAGTACGGTGAGCTGTCAACCCTAAGGCTGTGTGGGAGTGTGTGCAGTATTCATTTGTTGCATTCCCCCCCTCCCAAAGTCATTTCAGTGAGACGGAAACACAGACCGCTTCATCCCACTGAACTCTTTACTTTTGTCCTTTTGGATTATAATGTTTCAGAATTTGATGAAAATCATTCAACCGAAGTAGAGAATAAGAAGTGGGAAAAGGCTAACTTTTAAGAAATGTAGGTTACTCATGGTCAAACCAGGCCAGGGGTGTAAAACAGCTTTCTGAATTTTTTTTTTTTACACTTTAGGTTCAACCTTTTTTCGGTCTTTTCAGTAGATTCAGCAGCGGCATTGACTTCAGAGGCATGGACCACCTCGGGCTGCACCATGAGTTCTCGTAGGCCAATCACTTAGTTCTCTCCTCAGCAGTCCCTGTGTAATCCCAGATCAAAGGTCTCAGAAATTCAGGACAGATTCTCTTGGGTAGAGATGTGAAGCTGTATATATTTTTAAATACTTATTTTATTCATTTAAATCTTGCTCTTGTAGCTCTTGGAAACTTTGCAAATGTGTTTGTCATGCTAATGGATGATTTCCAAAGTGACTGGGGCAGTGGATATGAAAATAGATGGTTGTTTGTCTTTCATCCATCCATGGACTAGCTCCATGTAAGCTCCCTCAGGCCCTTTTCCACAACCGCACACAGTCAAACACACACGTGCACACAAGAGGGGAGCAAAGTCATATCTGGTGGAGGTTTTTAAAGTTAGATATGTTCATTTCCATGTAAAGAAAACCCAAAACAAGATACTTTCTCGAATCAAAAGCAGACCTGGGAAACTGCCCAAAACTTTCCTTTTGAAGGCTCCTGCTTTTTCATGTCTGTTTAGCTTCTCTGTAATATTTTGGCAAGTCAAATAGTCCACAGTTCTAGAGAAGGATTGGACAGACAGATGAATAGATGGATGGGTTTGGATACGAATAAAGAAGTTCAAGACGAGCGCTGTGGGGGTCTTCTTACCCTTCACCAAATTTGCAACTGTACAAGTTTACTCACACAGAGCAGTCGCAACACCTCCATTGCCAGCGATATGGTTCAACCTGTTCACAACTTTGCCATTTAAAAAGGACAATAAACACTGTCCCTTGCAGCTCCAACTTTTTTTTTTTATTGTCATGATAGGAATGCACCAAATCATAGTGATTCGCAAAAACTGGCAGAAATGTCCGTGGCAGAAAACAGGTGTCAACACCTTTTTATAGTTGAATAAATATTTCAACTAGACATTTTCCATCTGTATATAACACAAGAAAGATTACAGCCAGTCTAGTGGCTATGTAGGATTGTATTTGGGTGAAGTGTTGCCTTGAGTCAAATGCCAGTGCCAGTATGCTGACATATTCAAAATGACAAAAATGTACTTGTTAACATTTAGTGGGCTTTAGTACGGTGTCTCATGTACTTCGCAGAGAAAGTAGCTGTTATGATCTTCAACATCTTTTTTTTTAACATAACACCCACCTCGATGGCAGTTAGCTGTGGGCAAGTGCAGGATACACCCTGGACAAGTCACTAGTCCATCACATGACAAACAACCACACACAGTCACATTCACAACGGAGGATTTATGATAACTGATTAACATTGCATGCATTTTGGGACTGTGGGAAGAAACCGGAGTATCTGGAGTACCATGCACGCACATGAAGAACATGCAAACTCCACACAAAAAGCTAGTATTTGGATCCACTGTGAAACAAGAGTGCTAACTACTGTGCGCCGTCCAGTCACATCATAATAGTGGTTGCAACATTTTTGGATACCAATCGCCAAAGCAAAGACATTCATGTTAATATCTGTTGATCCATCATGATTATTTCAATAGAGTGTGTTGTCTTTAAACAGTTTCTGTATTTTTTTTAATTATAATAACACATTTAATTTGTAAAGAACTTTACATTTGGAAAATGTACTGCATGTGAGGATTATAAAATAAAAGCTTAAAACATAAATGTACAATTGAAAATCTAAAGTAAAATCAGACAAAAAGGTTTGTCATAACCATTAAAAGGAGGAAAAGAATTCAAGGTCATAGGCCTTATCAAATACAAAAGTTTTTTTACCTCTTTCGTGAAGCGCCGCAGGGATTTAGGAGCATTCAGGTGTGCAGGCAGTCCATTCCATAGGCGAGGAGCCGCAGAGCAGAAACCCTGATCACCCATGGTGCAGGATTTAGTTCTGGGGGGTGGAGACAGTTGGAGTTGTTGAACGGAGCGACTGTAGAGGTGTGAGGAGTGAGCAGCTCCTTCAGGTAGGAAGGGGCATTTCCATAGACGCACTGATGAGTGAAGAAGGAGACCTTTTAGTTTATCCAAGCAAAGATGGAGAGCCAGTAGAGTTCAGAATATGGGTGTTATTTGTTAGTATTTTTCTTATATATATATATATATAATTATTATTTTTTTTATTTTTTTTGTTCACCCTCATCAGGATACAGGCTGTACTGTTTTGGATGTACTGGAGTTTTTGTTGGCTCTTTCCAGGGATCCCAAAGCATGGACCAGTCTTTCGGCAACATCAAAGGTAACAATGAGACAGAGTTTTCCAATTTTTTTGAGATGGAGAAAGGAGGTTTTACACAAGTGTCTGATGTGGGCGTCAAATGTCAGGTGAGGGTCAAGTTTAACTCTTAGATTGTTTACAGTAGTGCAGAGGGAAATGACCTGACCAGAGAAAGTGTTCCTTTATGATGTGACCAAAGGGAAGCATGTATATGTTGAAGAGGATAGGACCCAGTACCGACCCCTGAGGAACCCGACAGACGATAGGTTGAGCCGCAGATCTGAGCCACTGATGGAGATAAACTCAAGTCTGTCAGTCAGGTAGGATGTGAACCAGTTTAGGGGAATGTTGGTGCATCCGATGGTGTGATGAAGCCGGTGGAAGAGGATGCAGTGGTCAATGGTATCAAATGCAGTACACAGATCCAGGAGAATAAAGGGGGGGGGGGGGGTGCCTGCTGCCATCAGGGGGTAATTTGTGACCCTGACCAAAGCGGTCTCCGTACTGTGAACTGAACGGAATCCAGATTGAATCTTGTCATAACGTTTATTGTGATCCAAAAGGAGGGCTGCAACTGCTTTTTCTAAAACCTTGTAGAGGAAAGGAAGGTGAGATATGGGTCTGTATTTGAAAAGCATTTCTGGGTCCAGGGTGAGTTTTTTTCAAGTATGGGCCTCATAATGGCAGTTTTTAGAGCACATGGAAAATGACAGGCTTGTGAAATGAGTGATTTATTCTTACGGTAATGAGGGGACAGATGGTAGAAATGTTTGATTTAACCAGACCTGTGGGGATGGGGTCGAGGGTCTTGGTGGATTGCTTCATTACCCTGATGATGCAATCGTTCTCCTGATGTGAGACTTCTGTAAAAAAAAAGGGAATATAAAGAGTGAACCAAAAACCTCAAAGAAAAGCTTCTATGAGTGAGATCAAGAGAAAGACACCAGTGTGCAACATAAATGATGTTTGTGCATTCTGGATTTAAACTCAGTATGGAAATCTTGAGGCATTCAGAGTAACTTGTGGGCGTCACGAGGGAAATTCACCGAACATATTGGTAATTGGTAATTCTGTATTTAATTCTTAAAGCTGTCTTACCTCTTAAGTTTCCAGTTTTATATCACACTCAATTTTGTGGCTTTAAACTTGCCCTCATTGGATTTATGTTACTATGTTTTTTTCCTGAAGTACTAAATTCTAAAACTCTATGATCTTAATCATTCAAAAAAATAATAGTTTCACATTTAATTTTTTTTTGCTCAAAACCAAACCAATAGTTATACTGTGTATTCCTAGTGTATTCCTGTTTAAGTAAAGAATAAAAGTGATGTTACCACCTTTGCTCATCATGCTTTTGTTATTTCCTGATCTCTTACATCTTGCATCGATGAAGCTTTAGGATTCTGTAAAACCAAGAGTTTGGTGACAATGGCCAAAGATTACAGATGAAACATTGACTGATAGACGACGTTGGGTAAAATCTGTAAGTTTCCCATCAGCATGGGTTTAATGTGACTTTCATTGAATTCTCTGCCACGATTGGGTTGTACCATTAGCTGAAGACAGCAAAGTAGTTTGTTGACCATTTAAAGTTTGATATATGTGAGTGGGTGGAGAGCGGTTGCTGGGCAGACATCTTCATTTGGTTTTTCCTCAGGTTCCTCAGCTCGGGTCCTTCTGTGGCTCTGAGCAGATGTGTCATGCAGGGGCTGTATTTCTTAAGTCAGGAAAAGTAATGTGACGTCCTGTACAGAAAATTCCTGAGCTTGCCAAACACACAAATGTGCACCACCCACCCATACATGCACACACAGACATAGATATAGCGCCAACCGACCAACATAGCTTGTTGTGTTGTAAATCATTGCCCTCTCTCTGGTCTATTAAGATATGGAAAGCTCCACATGGGATTTATACAGTCAATCTATTTTACTAGTCTTTGGTCTGGGTGCTGCCATCAGGTTTGTTCCTTAAGTGCCTTATCAGTTAAATGCAGCTGTGATAGACTGTGTGTTAAGCTGCAAATGTGAATGTGACTCTACTATGAGTAGAAAGCTCAGTGTATTTACAGCATATTCTATATGAGTCCACATATACATCCCAACATCAGGATGGGGATAATCTGGAAATTTATTTAAAATAAGTTTTTTAAAGTAACACATTTTAGAATGAAGCAACATGGAAAACACACTTAGGCAACATCTGATTTATTTTTAGATATTGTGCGGCATATTGAAGACACATCACTGTCATGAAGACTGAAACTGAGTCGCTTTGAGAAACCCAAACACCAGTTGTTATCATGATAACAATCACAAAACCTTGTGATATACTGTAAATGGTTGAAAAAGTACTTAATTCGGTATAAATCATTATGTGTACCTTTACACAGTCAAGTATTTAATGACAATTACATTACATGGCTTGCATGGTGACCATAGTCAATTAGCATAACGAAAGATTGTAGCGTTCTTCAGGGATGTAAGTGCCGGACACTATCTATCACTTACATTCCTCTACTTTTTGTACATGCTGTAAAATACAGCAAAACTATTAAAAAGCAATATTTTCAGCTCACACAAATTCAGTCTGGAGCTTTTCCGATGTGAAGTTTTCTGCTTGATCCCAACATATTGGCATTTGTATTTAGGGAATTGTGGGCAGTCAATTACAGGCAAACGGAACAGAACGGTCTCAGCGCAGGATCTTTTCTAGAGGTCAACTACTATAGATCACCTGCCTAGTTTATTAAATGCAATTTTGTTCCATCGCTACATGGTTTCTCTTACATTACTTGCATCAATTACCAAAGCCCATTATAAACTTAACCGAGGACCCATGAGGTCTTTTACTTCTGTAACATGCCGTATGTTGTTACTGCGAGACAGACGAATTCAACATTTTAGCTCAGAGAACAGTGATACATGTGCATTTCTGCCAGTATGATACGATAAATTGATTTTTGTTGTCAGAAACTGCTATGTAACGTGCACTTGGAAAATGCCAATACCAGAATTAATTGTCATTTTTAAGCTCCACTTTAGTCTCCCTGAAAATAATCATGAAAAAAAATCTTCATATGTCTAAAAAAGACTAAACAAAATAAGACATACAAAACAAAACACACTTTAAAAAAGTCATTAAAAACAAACTAAACAAAGCCGACAAGTAAAATCCGAGCAGGCATCAGAAAAAAAGCGTCCAGCGCAGCAGCAGTCCTCAATACAGCCGTCCCCAGGCCGACACTCCCCACTGTTCAAAACAAAAACTATTTCCAAGTGCAGCTCATCTTAGCATGCACACAATCGACTGCTTTGTTTTATGTACCCGAGAGACTCACAGTCCCAATGGCGTGAGAGAAGAAGCTGCCACTGGATAACAGAACTACATAACTTCTACCAGACGCCTGGAATAAGGCCTTACCCTTGTTATTCTTGTTTGGAGAAACCAGAATAGCAACCCCATTATGAAGAGAAACTGACCCCCAGATGTGGACCTGACTCAGGCTTGGTTGTGACGCTCAAATATAACAAAATAGGAAAAAGCCTGCTTAGTGGGTTCCAAGTCGATATCGATGTAGTGTCTAATACTGCAAAATGCTATCCATGTAAATGCGTATGTCTCAGTGTGTGCTGTGATGTGCAGCTGGGCGAGATGGTTTTCAAAATGAGTGATTTCATGGATACTCAAACCTATTATGAGCCTATCGTGCAGTATTTGTCAGAAACAGTTTAGGTCTTGGTACTGTTTAACTCTGTTGAAATAAAACACTCTACTGGGTATGATCCATCAATTAGGAGCAGGAGTACTGTGATTCATGAGATCAAAAAGAACTTAACACCTGTCACAGATACTGTCATCTTCATTATGTGAAATACAATAGTTGCACTCTCTTTCACACCAAAGTTTCTTTTTGAATAAATCCGACATCAAGGTTGTCTATATTAGTTGCAAATGGGACACAGTTATAACTGCTTTCCTTATTCAGTTGGATAGCTGATATTTCCCATGCTGCATCTCACTGTTGCTGCAGTAATAAAGATTATGCGGTGGCCAGGGCAAAAAAAACATATTGCACACTGATGTGCATTAGTGAAATACACAGTAAATGTACAAAAAAATTGTCTCATTTCTTGAAAGGTTGTGGCAGCAGGGGGTTATGTATTTGTACCTGCTGCAGTTTCTCATATTAAATCAGTAAATCCAGCAGAGCGAAAGTGAGCTCCTGGTTGGTTTGAATTCAGTATTATCTTAAATAGATTTAAATAAATGAGCATAACACCAAGGTTAATGTGCCTTCATACTGTGGACCATCTATTCTAGTAAAAACACAAGACAATTTCTACCATGGAGAATTGATATTATAAAAATGAAATGTTTAGATTCTTTATTTATTTGTACTATCATTTCTTTCAATTTTCAATACAAACCCAAATGTAAGAGTCCTAACATTCTTTGAGGTATGCATCAGTATATTCTGAAAGCAAGCACTTCTCCGAAATCTTGCAGACATCAGTGATTTAGCAAATAATGTCACCGGTGCTTCTTTGCTCTTCTTGTCCTCTCTGCTGACTGCTCTGACCACAGAAGCTTTACTGAGGCATGACATTACAGTCTGTTGGATAACCACTCTGCCATGCTCATACCCACTCTGGTATTGTTCACTGCCTTTTGGACATCTTTTTTTTTCAATTTTAACACATTTAACAGATCTTGGAGCAAGTAGGCTATATCCACTGAAGAATGTTTCTATTTCTCACTTCTTGCTGCTTCTTGCTATTCAAGTGCACAACTGCTTTATCCAGAAGAAACTGAGCGCTCAGAATTATTATATTACCTTATGTAACTATATTAGATGTGCTTCAAAGGATTACATAAAGTCAGGAAAGAAGAACAAACAAAAAGTGCCAAGTGAGGATGTGATGAGCTCATCCATGAAAAGGATGATTCAATGACCATGACAGGGGCTTTAGTATTTCTCCGTTTTGTTCTTTGGAACACAAAGACCTCATGATTTTTGACTGTGACATGGGAATAGACTTTTACCTCATATTCCACAAAAGAATGAAATGTGTAAACCATTTCAAACCAAAACTCAAGAATGGTACGAGCAGAGGTGGTTTGGACATCTGATTAGGAAGCCTCTTGTTTGCCTCCCATAGTACCAGCCATGAACAGCTGGGTTGAGGCAACAGAGTTAGTGAAGGAATCAGGCCGGAAAATACTAATGAAATATACAATATATGAATAAGAATCTCATGGTTAGCATTAAAGTTCTAGTTCTGCAGCATGATCGGAGACATTGGAGACTCAAAAAAATTCCATTTGATATTTATTGAAAAGGTAGGGTCATCACATATTAGTAGATGGAAAATGATGGCGAGGTACCTGGAGAAGTAATCATTGTTACCTTTCATTTAGTCTCAATTCGAATGTCTTAAGAATGTGTAAACATGTGTATTCATGAGAGCGATCAGTGTTTTCTCTCTTTGTTTACACCTTTTCAAATACTTACAGACACAATTTTGGATGATGTAAACTAGCTCAGCCATTGCAAATTACAAGCACAATAATGTATTTTGAAAGTAGAGGTATATATATAGAGAGAGAGAGAGAGAGAGAGAGAGAGAGAGAGAGAGAGAGAGAGAGAGAGAGAGAGAGAGAGAGAGAGAGAGAGAGAGAGAGAGAGAGAGAGGTGATGCTAATAGCTACAAATACTATATTATAATATGATATATATAATATTTAGACATTACAAGTACTACTGTTAGCATGTATTAATCACGTGACTTTACTTGCATTTATTCTTATTTGTTGTCAGAAAATGATATTCAAGTTGTAGTTCTTGAAAGAAAAACCACTCAGCTGATCTAAACTATATATATATAACTGACAACATACAGGTAGGTGTTTTAAATCGTAGTCCTCATATAAAGCTCTTAGTTTCAACTGTGGTTTCATAAAAGTAATTTCGAAATAAGTATGGTATGGTGTGGTGTGTTATGGTATGGTGTCCAAAAAGCTGGGACAGCAGTACTGGGGTTTTTTTTTTATATCGAAATATTTTTTAAAATGGAAATAGTCAATATAGTTGGAAGCATTCCTATATGAGAGATGTCTCCAAATTTGTTGGACAAGCATCCAGGCTCTTTCAATACCGAGCCCTACTTTTATAATACCGTAACATTGTGGTTTTTCACTGTCTCGTTGAAAAAATAAAAGCAAGATAAATTACATAATCAGGATGGCAGCATAAATTGCTTCAGAATTTGCATACATCATTCAGGATTTATTCTTTCCACAGAGAGACACAGTCATAATAAGGTGGTTTTACATTTGTCACAATGTCCCAACCTTTCTGGAATTTGGGTTGTATATGGGAGCTCCTCTCTTAAGCTATATAATGTTTTATTCAGAGGTAAATTCTGCTTATATGTGCATACAATGTTTATCATGACCTCGATCGGATCCTGTCTGAGCTGCTGATTCAGTTACTTCATTCATCTCTTAAAGTCTGTCTCGACCTTAGTCTTGCTGTGTGAATGTTATATTAAAGTATTACCTGTCAGTGACAACCTCGCTGTGACCCGAAAGCAAATCTGAACTACTCTGTGTGAAGAAACATCCAAAAATTGCTTTGTGGAAAATTCATATATTTAGAGAGAGTGAATCAATGGAGAAAAGTGGAATTCAAATCAAATCATAAAATGTAAAACAAGCAGCCTTCTGAAAACAGCATGTCATGTCGGGCCCATTGATCCCATTCTCCCATGCTATTAAGTCAAACTTGTACAAGTTCCCAAACCTGTTTTCTCCAAAGATGATAAACTGAGCTGAGGACAAACAGAATGGAGCCTGAATCGATACCTCCATTTACAACATGAAAATTACCCGTGGATCCAGAGGGAGAGGAAAAACAAACCGATAATCTTCTGACTGTCATTCCCCTTGTGCAAGGGGAAATCAATCACTGGCTGAATTTCATACAATGTGCACCTTTTTGGAAATCACAATCATTCATCACAATGGGTACATCCCAACTGGGGCACAATGGCAAACACACAATCCATAACAGAACGAACAGAAAGACTTTTCTTTATGTTGTGTACCTGATAACAGGTTTTCAGATTTGTGACTTTTCACAAAGCCCAAAAGGTAAACAAAGAATCTAGAGTTTTTTTTATTCCCCCGTTTTATCATCATGAGATGCTTTTTATGAATGAAAGTGATGAAGTATATATAGGTTTGGGGGAAGTGGGGGAGGGGTGTTGTATTAATGCAAAAATTATGTCAAACAAAAATTACATACAAATTAGGGGAGCAAGGTGGACAAGCGTTTAGCTTTCTAGCCTCAATGTCCTTTCCGTGTGTAGACTGTATTCACTCCCAGTACCTGTACTTGACCTCCCTCAATTCAAATATATGAACCTAAATGGTATGGTAATCATGTAAGTGAAGTACAGAGAACCAAACCCTCCAGAAAGAGTAAAAACTTGGTGGATGAGGAGAGAATAGAAAACAAACATAACAACATTGTAATTCGCTATGTATCGGGTATATCTGAAAATTTCAGGTGGCTCTTCAAAAAAACATCCCCTTCCAATGTCAGAAACACACCCAGACAGAATCTGGTTACATTCAAAGGATTGTACACCGCACTCTAAAAAAAAAAAAAAAACCTGGTGTCTGGCATACAGTGCAACCAGCAGTGCAATGAGCCACATGCTGGTGAACCACTGAAACGAAGGCATGGCCCTACACAGAAAGGCTAATCCCCCGATCTGAACTCAGCTGTCTACGTAAACCTCAAGGAACAGCTGCACTCCTTTGAAGACATTGTGGTATGACGCTTTGTACAGAGAAGCCAGGTAGGTAAAAGTGGAAAAACTTTCCTTCAACAGAAGGTTTCAGCCACCATCTCTCCCAATTATTTCTCCTTCAACAAAGGGATTCTCTAATCAGATTCGAAATGGTCATGGTTGATCACAAGTGACCTGAGCTGATTCCCAATTTGAAGTGACTCAATCATATTAAAGATTGTTAAAACAACATTTCTCCACAATTTAGGCTCTATGGCAATTAACATGAGAAACCTTAGATCGTTCGAGGTTCAAGAAAATATTTAAATCACTTAATTTACTTTACCAACAGACAAAAACTCACATTTTACCTTTGGTTTTTCCCAGGAATGACAACATTGACTTACATCACTTTAAAGTTTGGGGTTTTGTGGTTGTTGAGAAAGACTTTCTCTCCTCCCAATACTCAGGTCTTACCTACATTGCTTTTGCCATATTTTTGGGAGGTCACCAGTAATCTTTTCTCCTGGTTCCTTCGGTGGGCCTAATGACCTGTGGTAATTACTTTGTCCTCCTGAGACACACCGATGTGCACAACCCATCTAATACTTTCCGATGTATGTGTGTGCTTATTACTGTCATATTTACAAGTGATTGTGTACCTGAGTTCTGTGCACTTCAAAAATATAGGAGATCTCCAACCCAGCACTGCACCTGAACTCCTCCTTTGGACACACTGATAGAACATCAGAGCCGCTTTTACTTCTCTGCTATAAAGCTGCTCATGCTACATCTTCTGTGTAGACACAGTGTGAGTGTGCTTTGAGAATGTACGTATTTACCTTTTATAGCTTGTATTTCACTCTGCAGGGCTTTTACCAGTAGTTTATCTATATGTTCCACATACACTATTCACCCGAGACTTTTAGTTCCTGAACAAATTCCCAGAATCGCACTTTACCTGTTTCAAGACGGGTGGTTTATACAAATCTGTGTGTTTGTGTGTGCGTGCTCACACATCATGTGTCTCTGTGTGGAAAAAACATTAAAGTGATACAGATCTCATCTCACTGCAGTCCATGACTCTCTGACTCAGAGACATCCAGTAGTAGGACTGTGGCTTCAGGGGCCAGTGTCATCTGCAAAGCCAGAAGAAGAGATGTGGCATGCCAGAATCACAGCCCTCCCACTCATCATGCTTCACTGCTACCTCATCTTAACTTCCCCGCAGTTAATGACCATTAATGTGTGCACATGTGTAGGTGCCCACACACAAAGAAAGGAACAGAGAGAAAGTGGGAAGAGACTCTTTAAAATCCATTTGTTTCTTTCGAGAGACAGTGACAAAAAGAGACAGAGTCAAAGAAAAAGTTTCACAAAAAAATTAAAATAACTTTTAATAGTATTTCCCGTTAAGCAAATGTAGTTATTGAGAGGTGTTACTTCAAACGATCAGTGAGAATTAAACAACCTTTTTTTTCTGTTTTTCTTGCTGCTAAATACTGAGATTCATGGTCATCACAAGCTTAGCAGCTGTTCAGCCTCAAAATAATGAAAATTCAGGATCAATTCTAATTCCTATTCGTACAAATACTTGTCTTTAAACACTCAAATGTTGTTTTTATGTCTAAAAATCAAACATGTTTTCTTTAGTTCAGGCTTGGCTGGTATACTTATACAATTTCATGAGCAATCAGAGGTCAGGTCACCACTTACAGTTCAGATGCTTGCATGTCTCAGTACACATCTTTCAGTTCTTTATAACACAATGCTGTTGGTTATACCACTAATTCACCGGAGTGGGAGAAAAAGCAAATTGATTTTCCAAGAACTTTGGAGTTTCCGGAAATATGTAGAACCTTTGCAGAAGTTCACAATTTCCTCATGTGATTGCACGCTCTGTCAAACGCTTTACTTGAATTTTGAAGACGTGCACTTTTTTATTCGCCTGCAAAATCATTTCATAGTCATCGTGGATGTGTCTGACCATTCTCCTTTCAGTTTCTGTGGATGGGAAGGTATGAGAAATCAGAAATGAGCCTGCAGCCTGTCTGTGTGGTTTCATCCAAACAACTTTTTCTTGATGTCCAATGACAAATTGCTGCACTGGGGAGAGACTCCTTATGTATATGTTTAAAAAGTCTTCATTGGCTTGCATAATGCAATGGTATATGTGTGTTCTTTGAAAGATGAGTAATGAGTGCAAATGTTGAGTGTTGCAACTTGCAGGCGGACTGCAGGGAAATTTTGAGTTGAAATTCATGCAACATTTTTGCAAGATTAGTGCAAGCAAAGCAAAGTACCAATTTAACGTGGCTCCAAAGACTCCAGCTGGCTGCGTGTTGCCACAGGCCATTGAGATATGGGCTTTAGATTGTTAACTTCAGTAATAATCACTGCAGCACCTCAAATTAATGTCTCAGAGATTACATAACAGAACATCAAGGATTCCCCGCTGATGATATCATGGCACAACTATTGCAAAAAAAAAAAAAAAAAGCCATCAGGCTGATACATAACACAGGATACAGAGAACACACAAATGGATTATTCTTAAAAACACCAGATTTAAAACTCCCAGATCTCCTACAACTCAAAACTGTCCAAATTATATAGAAAGCAAGAAAAGGTGCACTTCCAAAAAGGGTTGTAGAAAAGATATTTAGAGCGAGAAGGGGAATATAAGTTGAGAGGAAAACTACATTTCAAGATGCAATATGCTAGAACAACACTGAAAAGGATGATTATAACAATAGCAGGGGTTAAATTAAGGAACTACGTAAAGGATGAAATAAAACAAAGCAAATAGTGAATATTATTAATTTACATATTGCCACACTATATTTTGTATTTGAAATGTAATTGATGACATTTAAAGAGACATTATACATAGTACATAATATTATTAATAATATTATGTACATGTCATGTACATTCATATGTATGAATGTATGTACCTATGTGTGTACATATGTATGTTTGATGTGCACGTATAAACTGTGTTTATACGTGCACTATTTATACGAGATAGTGATAGTTTAAAAAAAAGTGTGACATTATCTAGAAAACCTTGTTTTGGGTTTTTTGTGATGGGGTAGGTGTGAATAACAACCCACACCATTCCGGCTGATTAGTTGGATAATTGAGTGTCGTCTATTGTTTTCTGAAAACTGCCCAAATAAAATTCGAATTCAAAATTCAAAAAATTGTACATTCAGCATGGAAGTGTGCTTTTCTCTTTTCTCTTTTTAATTGAGCAAAAAAAAATGCAGCAAACTGTGTTAACGACAACACAAATCAACACTGACAAAAATGAAATCCAACTGTACCTCCTGATCCATCCATCCACACCCTCCACCAGGAAAATGGAATTTCCGCTGCAATATGTAATTACAGCCAAAAATGGAGGAAATGCCTATAATATAGGACATTTGTTTTTGAAATGAGGAACGATAAGAATTTCTTAAGCTGAAACATATATTTTTGTACTGTCGCAATGAAGTTCCCCAAACCTCAGCCAAGTAGTTATTTCAGCCTGGGCCAAAATATTTCCCTAACTCTGACCAGACTGTTTGTACAGGACTTACCAATTTATCTGTGTGTCCTTCTGCCACCTTTTCTATCCTGCAGTTCCACAGTCTGTCTCATCTGAAAAACAGAAAGGGGAAAAAAAAAGCTAGATTTCTTTCTAATGGTGTTTGCTGAACAAACCCGGCAGCTCTGACACTCTGCCTTTCTTTGGCCTCCCCTCTATTTTGTGTTTAATAAGGCAAGTTGATATATCCTCTCCCGCTGTGCCCGGAAAGCTGGGCCCGAGATATAGCTCACAGAGGCTGAGGACGATAAGAGGACATGCAGGCTCGCAAAAAAAAGAAGAAAGGATGACAAGATAGCATGTGAGCTGATAATGAATAATTGCATACAAAGAGATGTCAGAGACTTCACTAAACTGGTGTCGTTGCTGTGTGTCTGTTGTGGCCATTAGAGGTGTTAAAGGATGAGTGTATCAACAAGGACATTTCAGAAATAAAGCTCAGAATTTACCAAACCTCAATAGTTTGCAATACATCACTTGTAATGCTCTTTTAGAAATTTACAATAGATCAACCTGACCTGACATTTGGAATGGCATTTAGTCATTACTGTATATTATAATTATATGATTTACAGACTGTATTGTATTTCTTAGAGTTGCTGATAAGCAATAGTAATGCAAAAAATTATATTTTTAGCTTTAGATGTGTTAAAAGCAAATCCTCGAGCTCTGCCTCATTGAATGGTTTCAGGTTCTACATATTCATGTCCATTCACCCGTCTTTTACATGGCTTTGTCCATCTCGGGGTTGAAGGCAGAGCAGAGTTCTCCCAAGTGCCAAAGTGCCTCCGGTCTTTCACAAAGAGAGACAATCATATGTGCTCAAATTCATCCAGTTAATTAAAAGTCTCTGGATTTTGGGTAGAACCCTGAGTATTCAGTGGAAACCCATACTCGTACAGGAAGAACATCCAAATGCAGTGAGAAATACCCATTACTGGATCGGAGATTTTCTCACTGTTCAGGCGAAAGTGCTCATAACGTATGACAATGTGTCATCTGCGTATATAGAGAGAGACTTGACAATGTTTGTCATGGATGAATGATGTCATGCTGATCACAATCTGGCAGTCCCTTCACCAGGGAGGTTTTTCACAGTGTTTTAGAATTTACGAAAGATGACGAGGATGTGATTGGTTGAAAAATAAAATCACAGTATGTAAGCCGACTGACTAGTAAGGGGTGGATGATTTAATAAGCTTATGCTTCATCCTACTCCTTTTTGAGCGTGTAAAGTTTTCATTGTCATTGTATTCATTGTGTTGTTTTAATTCGTGTTCAAAATAAAATGAAATGAATGAAACGGATGGATGAATGAACAAGCGAATGGGCAAACGAACGGACAAATGAATAAACAATTTTCTTACGGTGCCAATTGCTGATAGTCAGTCAACTTTAAGTGTGCAATAGCAACTCATATAACTACATTAGTGTCATCAGCTGTTACTCGATTCTCAATATCAGGAAAAGATAAACCTTCCCCCACATAGCTTGAAACCACACTGACCCGTCCCAGTCCCAACACTGCATATGATTTATCTCATGCCACATAGTAATTTTTGGTTGCCTTGTGGGTTTTCTTTCCTTGGATGCTTTTAACTGTGGTGAGATTTCGCACCAGTTATTTTATAATTGTTAATATGAGATTTGCTTTTTGTTTCCTAAGACCAATATGGAGATCCACAAACTTAAGACATAAAATCGAACTGAAGATCTTCAATAGCAACATCAAATATGTCTTAATCTATGGTGCTGAGACCTGCAGAGTAAGCAAAAACATCTCCAACAGGATCAAGGTGTTTGTTAACCGGTGCCTATATTTTGTCCCAGGTATCCGATGATAAGATGAGACCAGGAAAGAATGGCGTACCAAACATGCAGAAGGAAGTGGAGGTGGGTCAGGCGCACACTCAGAAAACCCCAGGACTGTGTGAGAAGACAAGCGCTATCTTTGCACCCACAGGCCAAAAGAATACCGGGGCCGCGCCAAACTGAGCTGGAAACCATCAGCATAACAGGAACTGCGTCAAACTGGGTCAGACTGGGTCAGACTGCGTCAGACTGGCATACGATCGCCAGATTCGCACAAGATCATTCAGATTGGCATCTTTTGTGGATGCCCTGTGCTCCTCTTAGGGGCGATAACATAATATAACATAACATCTCCCACACAAAACTGTATGTCTTGATAAAATAATATTTATTGTATGTTACATATGTTTTTATTTGAAGGTTTTGGATCAAAAAGTTAAATAATGTAGTTTTTTTCTGCTGATGTACACTCCCAGGGGAGTGCTCTGACGTGCTTGAAATCTCCCATTTCACACAACCAACAAGGCCAGAGCAATAATAAGAGAAGTCAATTTTTGATTATTAAAAGCCCATTGAGAGAACATATTATAATTGTCTATAATGACTTAAGACATAATATACAATTTTGATAGATATAATACTTACACTAAAACATGACTTTAATTTGAAATAAAAATTTTTTTAATTATTTGATTACATGTACGTTGCAAAACAGCAGTTGATGCAGTGTTAGAATCATTAATATAGTGTTGATAGTTGTTCGTAATTGTTGTGACTTTACTGTTCGGTTTATAATTTAAAGAAGGCCTCAGCCAAACATTTTATTCTGGGAATGTTCATTGTTTAATACTAACATTGTTGATGCAGTAGTATTAGTAGTAGTCCACAAAACAACTGCATGGAAATGCACTCGTGAAATTGTTCACTTCTTGTTCTGATATTCTTGTTTGGCTTCACATTTAAAACTGGGATACATTTGTTTTACCTTCACTTATTCCAATGGATGGAAACTACATGCAGCTTTGGAGGAAGAATGTGTGGAGGACTGTCCTCCTTAGATAATCAGAGAACATCTTAAGGCTTCTTGATTTAAAAAAAAAAAAAAGATATTTTTCTTTTTCTGCATTTGCAACCTAAACACAAGGTTTCTGGTGTTGTGCTCTTAATTTGTATTCTTGTCAATTTGTGGATGGGAATTCTACTGCGTAGTGATTGATTTCATCAAAAAGAGATGAGGTGCGATTTTGTGCCGGCTCAAAATGGACAATGCTGCAGAACAATGGAAGCAAAAAACGATAAAGAATTGTTTAGCAGCGTTGGCTCACAGTATATAGCATGTGCTGCACATCCAATGAATACTATCCTGCTTATCCAGCCTGTTTCTCTTTCAGTATGCTCTTCCTTCTTTGTCCTGGAGTCATTCCATGCACTTTTATTTTTTAATTATTTTTCCAAACCTTCTGTTATTTGCACAAGCCCAAGACATTACAAGAATCATACAATTTCTTTTGTATGAATTTGCATAATTCTAATCACCATGACAGGCAGTGAACTCCTCTTCCTCACGCATTTTGGGTTTCACTCACTTATGTCCCCATTAAGCCTTTTCCACCTGGTGCTCTGTATCAAACTGACTTCAAATGTCAAACAAGGTAAACTGTCCTTTGGGAATGAGCGCAACTTCCTTGACAGTGACAGTAAAAGGAAGAGCTTTCTGATACTGAGGGAAGCTAAATGTCATGATGAATATATAAATATGGTTTGACTGCATTCAGCAGTCCGTCAATCTTTTGTGCTTTTTGACTTGCATCAAACAGCTCTTGTCAAATAATCACTTTGTTGTTGTTTTTTTACCCATTGCAGCCTGACGTATTGCCTTCTGAAATCTCTTCCGTTCATACTCCATCTCTCACCTTCCATGCCAGGGATTTTAAAATGACAAATATATTGAGAGGGAGTCACTTCAGTCATTTTCATCTGTGGTCATACAGCTGTGTGCAATTCGTTAGTACAGTTAAATCACGCCTTCACAATTGAACTGAGTTGTGATATTACTTACAGGTGTCTCACTTTTCCTCTCTAAAATTTCATCCATATAGTTCTCACCAAATAACACTTTTTTTTTTAATAAGATTTAGGTTTAGTCGTGAAACATCCTATTGAAAAATGTCATTAGCTTTCAACTGTATTACAGCCACCTATTGTAATGCCAATTTGTACCACAAGGTACAGACAATGTCTTGACTGCTCTGCCCCCCCCCCCCCCAAAAAAAAAGAAAAACCCTGTCTGTGTCAACCTCTATTACAGACAAAGCCATTTGGATGAAAAAATAATGCTGGAATTCTAAGCAAAACAACATTAACACCACCCTTGTCTGCTCCCAGCAAGAAGCCATATTGAGCGTTTAGAAGATAGTCGCAAAACAAGACGTTGCTATGTTTTCAACTGCTCTGCACAGCTGTTGGTGAATAAAGGACTGAAGCTAAATGGTGAATTTGCATGACTTGTGAGTAAACAGCTGTTAAATCTAATGTAGCTTTACTGTACAGCATTACTGGCAACGCTAATCTGCTGGAACACTGAATGGAGCCAGTATTTGACAGAGAGGTCCTGGGTGGCATTGCAATAGGTACAATAATGGAAAATATGGATCTCCTATCTGTGAGAATGCTTTTATGATTGCTAGATAACTCTGATAGCTTCATCTATGTCTGCCCAGCAAAAAAAACCAAAACAAAACCATTGGCTCATGAGAAACAAATGGGGAGTTACGGTTTACTTTTAACAATTCAGATCATTAGTGTAGCTAATGACACCACATACTGTGCAGAAATATGCCAACGTAGCTCTTATAGCAGATGTGTTTTTGTGACTGTACCGTTGTTAAGATCTCAGCTCAGCAAACTATAAAATAAAGTATTGTCTGATGCCACATGGGAAGGAATTTCATGCATTCGTGTTGTCTTTTTTCACTGAACTTGACCCAAAGACTTTTATTTTACAAATGTCATTACAATACAAACCAACCACAGAGTACCTACAGATCACTACAATCGATACTGAAGCTGTTGATGCCAGAGTTACTCAACACCATCAGCAGACACACAAAAATGGCATCTGTCACCCCTATGAAATGCGTTTTTAAATGCTACCCGCAATTACAATACTCTTTGCAGCTCTTATTAAACCTGTTGAATACATATGCATACTTTGGCCATTACTGCCTTGGGTTTAGCAGAGCTTGACAGTAGTGACAGCTTTAACAAATTAGTTTCATAGCTCGGTGTCGCTCCTATGGCAGGTTGCAGCTTAAGAGGTGTTCTTTGCAACACACTGAAATTTGAATAACAAATACTCTTACTTGCACTTTCATCTCAATTTCTAAAGTCATATTCATCACCCAACTGCTTACCCCTGCACTTGCACTCAGACCATCTGAAGACTTTTAAAGCTCCAAACAGAGCGGGATGGGAGAGTTGATCACGTTTATTAAGTCGGCTTGGCTTCATGTGCGGATCCGTGCTCTGCAGCAGCCTACAGGAATGGTGTGGCATGAAGCTGAGTAGATGTGAAATGTGGGCACAAGCTGTGGGCGAGATCCACTTCCTCTGTCTCTACAGAGATGACAGGGAGACAGGAAGACCCTCTGCACACTAGGCCGTCACTAATTCAAGATGGCAGTCACAGTCAGAAGAGCTGGCATCGAATGATAATGTGTCTGAGGAGGTCATTGCTGGTGACAACGGTGCAAAACATCTGTTTGTAGCTACTCTGTGAAATACCTTGTATCATTTTCTGCTTGATAGAACTTTGTCCTCTGCCATCTGCCCATAATGTAACATTTATCACTGACATAGTTTCCCAAAAAATAGACCATCTGCTTATGATGATAAGTCATTTGCTTATATTTGTGCTTTATTACATTAGCGTCTTGCGGCCTCATTATAAAAGAAGCTGCTCACATAGAATGACAAGTATTTTCTTTTGTCGTAACAATGCAACGTGTTTCTGCTAAGAAAAAAAAAAAATCTGTAATATGAGTGAGAGCTCTACGACTAACAGGCCTTGGGGTTACTCCAATTTAGTTGAGATCTATAGGAAAGGCACATTCTTGGGAGAATAATCACTGTCTCTCAGTGACAAAGGAGAAAGTAAAGTGTTGTCAAAGGGCCTGTACTTCAAACTCAGTGCTTGACAGATCTTTAAACAATGTCTGAAAGTATTTCCCTCTGTACCTTTCCAGGGTTGGAACTGGGGAGGAAGTGTCCAATAGTTTTTTGTACATTTACAAAACCACCAATTATCCTTGCTCTCTTTCCACTGCCACTAAGAAGGAGGTATGGTAGGAGATAGAATTCAAATGTTCCTTGGACGTTTTCCGCTTTATTTTTCCACCACCCTGACTTTGACTTACTTTTTGTGTTGAAAAATTAGTGCAGCTTCAACAAATACCATTTTTGCGATGGCTGAAAAGTGTGTTCCTTCTGTCTGGATTGCATCGAGTTTGCACTGAGGCTGTAAGGACTGTGGTCATGGAGAAGGTGAGATCAAGGAGGCAGTCTAATATTTAAAGGAGGAGGCACTGGTGGGAGTTCACTTGCTCACATTTCACTGTAACCATCTCACACGGGTATAAATGCTTTTGCCTTTATTTTTGACCTGCTGAATATCATGAAAGCTTCATATTAAGAAGAAGTCCTAGACAGATCTGAGGGATGGATGTTGATCGGTTCTCTGTATTTCACCGCTTTTCCTGACTGAACACTTATCAGAACATTGATCAATTAAGGTCATCTGGGTATTAAAAAAAACATAAGCGATGTTTCGTTCTGGCCCTTGAAGACCACAACATTGCATGTTAGCATTTCAGAAGAGCAAGAGCTATGAATGAGGGTCATGGTCAACCTCTGCATGGTCTTGAACTAGTTATTATGTATGCCGGAGTAGGGAAATAAAAATATGGAGGACAATGTCTATCCAGAACCACAATTAGATAAGACTGAACATACATGGTTGCTGACCTTTTATAGGATTCTCAGTTAAATACTTGGACACGGAAATTTTACTTTGAAGATATTATAAAAAAAAATTGTACTTTGTCATCTAGTTTCATATCACTGTGTTTGTGAGAAAGCATAGTCCCCTCAACTCCTGGAACTGAATCAGTTACAGTCCCTAGTTGTGACCATTTATTCCATCTAAGATTTACAGAAACATAGATTTTTGTTTTCTTGGGTTACTGGGCTCTCTTGGTTCAGACTCATCTGGGTTTTGCTGTCAGTGGATAATCGAAGGAAAAGTGAGGTGCTCGTGCCTCGACAATGCCCTATAGTCAAGTAAATTGTGCAGAATGCTTAAACGCGACACGGGCCATTTGTGTCGGCGGCAGTGGCATATAAGATCATGTAGTTTACAATTGGTATGAAAAAATAATGCATGTGTTCGTTAAGTTCAGGGCTTGCAACTCGGAAGAGCTGTCAGAGAGGTCTGTTCTGATGTTTCTCAACTGTGGTCCTCGGGTTTCCCTGCAGTGGATGTTTTAGACGTCTCCCTGCTCTCACACAGCCGATTCAAATAGTAATCAAGCTCTGCAGCCGCCTGATAAAGCCCTGTTCATTTCATTCAGGTGTGCTGGAGTAAGAATACATCTGAAACTTGAACCACAGGGAGGATTTCAGGACCAGGTGTAAGAAACATTGTCAAGAAAATATTTCATTCATTCTATTTTGAGCTGATATTTCTTTATTGCAGGCATATCGTGTAAGTTTTTTTTTTGGTTTTTTTTTAGCTCATATGGATTTCAATGTAAACCCCAACAAGACTCACACTTTATGTCCTCTATGTACTCCAACAGTGCACTGACACTCGGTTACATGTGTCGTAGCTTGATTAAAGGTTCATTTATGCTCTACATACGCACAAAAGTGCCACTGTCATTATACTTGCATGCATCATATGCATTGGAATCAGCATGCAGCATTCAATCTAACAGAGGGTGTTCCCCGACCCCACCACCACCACCACCACCACAAAAAAAAAAAAAAAAATTAAAAAATTCAACAAATATGTAAAGCAAACCCCTTCTAAGAGAGAAGAAAAAAATTAAATATGGCAACATGACGATGCACAGATGTTGATATTGAGAAATCAGAAGCAGTGTTGAAGGCAAAAGCTATCTTGCCACTCTGAGGATTTCTGCAATTTGTTATTTGCTTATAATACCAACACTGGCTCCATGGCCACCTGTGACATTGCAATGTTTAGTCCATTTCCATTACCGTCCAGGAGACGGCACATATATGGACCTAATGAGCACAGAGCATGGACGGATGGCTATGTGTGTATCTGACTCAGAGCATGCATGAGCCTGAAGCTATTTGATATGAATGTTGTCTTTGTCCCTGCAGACAAGCAGAGAAGTGTAATTGAGCTCTTGTTGAGATCACGCCACCTCCATGAATGCAATATGCACTGTTTGAGCTTGTCACAGACTACAACAATGGTCAATAGTGGGCTAAAAAGTTAGAAACCTAGAGGTGTGTCACAATGGAAAAAAAAAATTTGTAAATAACAAGTTTAGTTTGTTAACAAACACTACAGAGCACCACAGGAGAGCCACCATTCCTGTGGCAATAAGACTCCGCATTGTAAATGTTTGTTGTGTTTGTCTGCTTAGCCGTGTGTATCTTAACTATTAATATTACTTATTTAATATTAATTATTTAACTTCACTTTGCCATATTCATATTTTAACTTCTATTTATTCTGTGTTCTTTCTTCTCGTCAGAGGTTCTACTGTATCATACATTATGTACATATAAAACATTATATTAATGTTTGCTGTTTTGAAGTAGTCCCTTATTGATTGGAGCAAGCATCAGTGAAATCTTGATATGCATATGCATATGCATTGAAATGTCCTTTTTACCATTTCATAAAAACAGGCTGGTTTCATTGCAATGTAAAGCAGTGGCTGGATGTAAAATACTACCTTTAATACTCAAACAATATATGGCAAAATGGCACTCTATATTTTGGGTTGACTTTTGCTCAGTGGAGACACATCCATCTTTGAATACAATTAATGAAGGAGCAGGAATGGAACATTTTTGAAATTCATCATGTGCGAATGTCAGGCAGGTACTGACTGCAAGTACAACTAATTCAGTAAATGTGAGGGAAAGGCTGAATAGTAGACCAGATGTTGGACTTAAGTGCTACATTCAGAGCGGGACACCCCACAGTGAACCAAGTTCAGTGATTGACTGTCCGCGTTTAAAAATGGACTTTTCCCCCCATCATGTGCAATGCCAACCGGTCTCCCTGTGCTCCACTCATCTTTGTCTTCCCAACATCAAAAGCCTACATTTTCCTCAATAAGACAAGATCAGTTAGTGTATGAGTTGCTTTGATCTTTATGAGATTTCAATGGGGAATAAATCCGGGCCCTCACATCGCCTATCAGCATGTCAGAGAAGTGTATATTTATGTGATTGACCTTAATAGCTGTGATTGGCTAACCTCCATTTAGCCCTCTTCCAGCCTCCTGTCAATAAGTCAAGAGCGAAAAGATAATGGTTTGACTGTTCTCGTCCAAAGAGGCCCACCACCGGGAATAGAGGAATGGAAACGCTCCGTGAGTGACACATCTTTTACAAATCCTTTTAGTCAAAAAGCGCTTTAACATGAGTCATCAGAGTGCGTGACGGGCTCAGTCGATACTGAGCCAACATCATTCACCTCTAACTGATGGAGCCCTGTTTTGTGATGCTACTCTTGCAATTAAGCCTGAAGGAACCCAGACACACACAGGAGGAAAGAGTTCATGGGAGGCAAAGGACTGAAAAGGAGAAAAGGCAAGAGGAAAATTCTAACAATGGAAGGAACTCATGATAACAATGCTTTACTTTATGTTTTTATTTGTCAAATCGCAATGTTGTGGATGACTTGCACATCTGCGAGGAGGCCATTCATCTTCAGTTAGACCAATGAGAATCTTTTGTGTTGAAAGTGTGCTCAATGATGTTTTATTTTAATTAAAGACAAATCTGCAGCAGCCCCGAGTTTAAAAACATTTCCACCCTCATGGAACCAGCTACATCAGATGGAAGTCAGATATGATAGAGAGGGACAAGATTGTGGAAAGGTTGCATTTCATATTGTCAACGCTGTTGTCTGTTGGTTAATTAAGCAAAAAATCTCTTTGTCTAAGCCATTCATCAAAATGTAGATAAACAGGAGTTCGTGTTTGCATTAACTATGCATATTGGCTGAAAGTTTGAAAGCCTATTTAATAAGGTAGTGTAACAGAAGAGCTCACACCAAATGTCCTTTGTGAGAACAAAAAAGATCAATTTCTCCAGTCAAAACACATAAATTAAGATGAGTGCACCCACATACTGGATAGTTTACTGTCACTTGAATTTAGACACTGCCACACGCTGTGCACAGAGTTTGTTGAAATAATTGCTAATGAAGATTGGAGATGAAATTCAGCGTCAGGACCCAGAATCTCAGATGTGCTCTTTGGTGTTGATGAGCAACAGGAGCTGTGAGAGAGCGAGACAGAGACAAAGTGAGTGTGTCCCACAAGGCTGGCATATCTGTTCCCTCTTCCTCAGTCCATGTCTTTTTAATCCTGTGCTCTCACTCTCCCTCGAAGAATGCACACAGTTCTCTTGCCTCACGAAATAGAACACGGAAAGAGCAAGGCACAGAGAGGAGGCCACACAGCGACATTTTTATCTTTGTTGTGCTGACTCGGCTGAACTCTCCCTCTGAGAGGCTGATGAGGAGGAATGGCCTTGCGGAGGAACCAACCGGGTGCATCCATAGCTGTCATCATCATCTGAATCCAGGACTGCTGAATGTGCAGCTTCGGCCCCCTGCATGGATGGGAAATGACCTGTCTGCGCTCGCCTGACACCCTCTCTGTCTACAGCGAAACCCCCTCATCCTCCTTTTGCAACAACATGGTCTGGATCAAACTTGTCAGCATGAGCCGATGAGTTCTTTTAAATGTAAGGACTGACGCAGGTCATGCATTCAGCTTGCAACACCATTTTTCATCCAGACTCATGGTAGTCCGCCACGGGTGGCAGACTACCATTCGTTCAGGTTTAGGAGCACAGGCTCTTAGAAGAAATAGAGTAACTAGCAGAGAACTACGGTGAAGAAAAAAAACCCACAAAACAATCAAGTTCAAGAGAATTCATATTGTTCAATTTTGAGTTTCAGGACATGAACATTTAAGACATAAAATGTATTGGTGTTTTCAAACAAAACGTTTGTACATCTTTCCTGCATATAAGGCCAGTTGTTATAAGTTGACCCGCTCTTTCAAAGGGGTCCTATTTGAAAAAAAGTTTTCTAGCCCAACTCTTTTTGCCTTTCTAAGGGCAAGAATTTCATTTTCTAAGGTAGATATATTGAAACACGTGTAACTGAAGAGAAGTTTGCAAACAAATTAAATACTGGCAATGGGACAAGGATGTCCTCAGGAGTGCACCCACAGACACATGGTCTCACACACACATTGAAACTTTTCACGCTTCCTAGTTACAAACAGTTATATACACTGTTAATAGTCTCCAGTGTCATCAGCCTGTTCCTTGCACATATCACATGTCTCCCATGGTGCTTCATCATCACTGTGATTGGCTTATCAACAACATAATCCAGCTCATGCAGTTTACAAGTCATATCCTGGTATGATAAGCAAATCATTGTCCAGCTGTCCATGGATCGTATCCAACAGGAGAATACCGTGATAGCATAACACAGGGGGCTGAATATTAGATCTCAGATATAGAAACCATCACACTTTCCAGACCTATTTATAGGAAAATAACATAATCTGATACTGTATTTAAACTAGTGCACTATCTAGTGCTGCTCTTCAAAACCAGCTTCTATATGTCATCTATGTGGGCAGTGAGGATAATGTGGAGCTGATGTGATACGACGCGTCCAGCATCAGTTACTCCACTTTCGTTTGTTTAATCGCTTCCAAATTGTTTTAATCATTCTGTAGTTGAAAAGGAATGCATTCGGAATTAAAGCACAAGCTGTAATCATAGATGTGCTTCACTTGAAGTCACTGATTTGTGGTGGAGTCTGTTGTTATGCATTCCAAATGTTCAAACATTAGCCTTTCACTTCTTGTTATTGTGTTTACCTTTCACAATTATGAAAATAGTGCTTGAAAAATTACCTTGCAAACCAAAAAGTGGATCCACACACAACTTCTGATCACAGTTTAATTCTGAAATTAATGAAAAACCAAAAGGGAAATCTTCACTGTGGTGGAGTGAACCAAGGGGACATTAACTGTTTGCTATACAAAATCAGAAGCTTAATTTGTTAAGTTTGTTCATCTAAAATCTTAAAGTAGAAATCTGACATGACAGAACCAGCATAATGCTAACTCCTGGCATGGCTAAGAAAGCACTGAAATTTACCTTGTCTGCCTCAATGTATGATCTAATCTTAAAATGCACAATATGTTAAACTAAAAATAAACTAGAAAACAATTACGCTTTCATCATTTGTAGCCATTGTTTGGTAACTTAAATCTTACTAGGCCCTGTTTACACGACATTTCAATTGAAAATACATTGTTTCTAGGTTTTTGATTTAGAAAATGTTTGCGTTTACACAGCAGCGTTCGGAAAACGTTTTGAACAGAAAGGCCTGAAAATTATGTCGAGGTTATGTTGGACCACTAGTGGGTGCTGTTTGTTTTTTCTAATGAAACCATACATACATACTGAGAGAATAATACACGATAAAAATGAACAATCGTGAGTACACTGACATTCACATGGACAGACAACCAAGTTTTATAGCTGTTACTGGTGACTCTCAAACATGAAACTACCCAGTCCCAGGAAAATATGCAATGGGAGTCATGACACTCCAGAGACTGCCATTGTTGTTGTTGTCTATCAAGTCACACATGTGCAGAACTATTTTTACAGCCATGATACGCATACCCGGTAGCATTTCAGAAATGCTGGTGCGTTATCACCAGTTTCCACGGAGTTGGAGTGTTTTCTGGAAGTTCCCCCTTGGAGAAAAAGTTGTGTTTCCAGTGACTCTGAGCACTGTTATCATGTAAATGGTAACCCAAAACCATGAATGTTTTCCATTTTCACTTGAAAACATGTGATCAATCACTAAAATATACAATTCCTGTTTCTGTCCTTGTATTGGTCAAAAATGTTTGCAGAAATGGTAAAGCCACCTTTTTATACCATAAGCATAGTCAAAATTATATCAATTCACAGTGAATAAAAACTGTTTTCCAAATATACCTTTTCTTGAGATGAACAAGCAGTGTTAGTAGAAGAGTCAGACAAACTGTATCATATAGTGAAATAGTGAGTTTTGGAGACAGCGGGCAGACTGCATATCTGTAAGTTAGATTGGCCTTGTCAGCTCGCAGCAAGATGTAGATGTCACCATCCTGGGAAGCATTGCTGTAACTTCACGCTGGGCATAACACAGACCCTCATAGTCTGCAGACCCACGCTAGTCGTAATAAATTCACTGCGCCTTGCCTGAGGACCCAAGTACAGTTTCTAAAAAGTCAGGATGCTTCTCTCTGACAAAATGTGTCAGAATAAGCTCCGCGAATGCGTCAGACATGTACTGACTTGCATGCAAATTCAACTCTCACTTTTCATACATCATCTTGCTGACATTATAGAATTGGCCCACTTCCACTAACTCCTAAAACAACATTACCAATACTCGGGAACATTTTCAGGAAAGACTGAGGTTTAGTTCAACTGCATTTGTGATATCACAACTCACTGTGACAGATGATCAACTACTACTGTAGATTTGTTTGGGGATTTTCCTGAGAAAAAGATTATCCTCACCTCTATTTCACTATTGGGA
Organism: Lipophrys pholis; assembly: GCF_963383615.2. NCBI lineage: Eukaryota > Metazoa > Chordata > Actinopteri > Blenniiformes > Blenniidae > Lipophrys > Lipophrys pholis. Next base: position 12,952,868 of record NC_137641.1, on the reverse strand, counting down.
GTTCTCACGATAGTGGTTCATTTTGCATGTTTTTTCTTTGTTACAAGATTTTGGCCTTACTATGTTACATATTTTGAAATTGGGAGTGTTGTACCCAGAAATGTATACAGTTGCATTTTTGTAAGAAATGTGTACATATTGCCACAGATATAGTGGCAATATTAATAACATAATAGTCTATAATAGTTGAGTCTGGGTGGTATTTGTTTAGTACTCTATCCTGACAACATGGTGACACTTTTCTGTATGAAGACTCCATGTCTTCTTTTTTTTTTACCTTTGCCAATGGAAGTTGGGGCGAAAGGTTTGTCCTCATGTATTTATGTATTGGTTTGTATGTACGTATGGATTTTACAAACTTTTCGCAAAAACTATCAACCCAAATTGCCTGAATGGTTCAGGGATGATTTGTCATCATCTGAGGTTCAATCCATTAGATTTGGGGAATGAACAGCTGCTTTTAACATGCGTATATGACTACATGACAAGGTAGCACTACTACTGAGATCAGAGACATAACTTGACTTGAGTCTTGCTCCTTTATATTATTTTATGAATTATAATACATTATCTCTTGATAAAAAAGTGATTTTTAAAACAATGTTTATGAGCTACTGCTGCTCTGCGATCCTTTTGAAGTCCCAGTCTGTCTGGGAATAATGATTAAATGGTTCTAAATTTCGAGTTCACTACATAACTAAATGAAGACTATATTATTTCAATAACTGTCTTTTCTTAACGCCATGAAACAAAGATTTTGTGAGGTAACAATTGCTAGCGTGACTCGGCAAAATGCTAGACAATGTATTAATGATAAATAATTATTAATTTGATTCAGGATTTCTCAGTGACACCCTGAAGACCGGTCAATAAAAGCTCTATTGCCACACATGGCCCTCTGGCCTTCAGGATTCCCAGGTCTGCTTTTCTGGTTGGTTTTTATTCACAGGTTTTTATTTTATAAATCGCATGACAAGTAAGTAAGTCATTTTTGGGGGGGATGATTAAAATGGGTGTACCAAGTGTATAGAACAGAATGCAAAAGAGACCCATGCGATTTGATTATGCTGTTCTTGATGAACTCTGTGGTCACTCTCATTGACATGTGGTTTATACGATCCAACGGCCCTCAACAACAGGCTGTCTGCAAAGTTTCAGTGGTTTAGTGCGTAGCGCGAGAGCTCTGATCCCTCGTACTCCAATGCAGCAAATCGCAAGGGTTACAGACAGGTGACTGCAGCATTTTCTCCTCTTTCCTCATGCATCTTTTATCGTCACGTTAGGGGATCAAACTCGTGTTTTTGCATGCTTTGTCATGTTTACTGGAGTTCATTTCAAACGCATGCTGCAGGCACTGACTTCGTGGCTGACACTGAAGGTGTGCGGTGGCGCTTTCATTTGCTGTAAGAGCATCTTGTTTTGAGGACTTGAGGGGTTGTAGGCAGAATGGCAACACTTCAGAGGGAAGAAAACAAAACCATTCTTCGTCATAATGGTGCGATAATTTCTGCTAATTGTTGTCACAGTCGACACTTTTGAATACCCCAAAACAATCAGAGATGGTTGTGCATTTGAAAATGGATCCAAGGCTTGAATTCATTTCTGCCTCATAATCATACTGGATTTGTATGCAAGGTATATTATTGTGTGATCTGTCTGTCATTACAAACTTCTGCTCTGCTCGCAAAAAACAAATGTCAAGCTGAATGTAGGAGAAATTTATATGAAATGACAAAATGCCAGAAGATTTCCTTTTGATGACACATTCAAGATAAACACATAATCTTTTTTGAATTGAAAAAAAACGGCAATGCGCCGATTCCCTGTGGAGAATGTGGGTGCTGAACGATAAAAGTCAGTTTTCAAAAAGGGAGAAAGGTGACACGCTATAGAAGCTTAAGTTTGTGTATTTCTCTCAGTGAAACGTGTCATTGAATGAAGACTTTAAACAAGGTGACGCCACCGGTGAGGGGAGCTGATGGAGATGAAGAACAAGTAGACATAAAAAGAAGAAATGCGTGTTAAAGGGTTAAATTGCTGCCTTTTATTTGCGCAGGTGCACAGGAAGCTTTTCCTTTTTGATCTGTGGCGCTTTCATGATCTTAGTTCAACTGAGCTTGCAGAAACCTGAGATATGTGAGTGAAGAGCTTGAGAAGATACTTGACTGGTTACACACATTTAAAAAATATGCATGCACAGCCAAGAGAACAGACATGTGCATGCATTAAATTCACTGTAAATGTGGGTTCCTGTGCAGTGATGGGCTTTGGACAATGTCTTTGGGCAGTGATGGATCTCAGGCCAGGTTTACACAACAACGTCTTCGAATGAAAATGCAAAACTTTCAATGTGTCCGTTTATACTACAACGGTGCTCGGAGCCACTGAAAATGCAAATTTTACGAAAACAGCTTGCATGGTACAATTTTTCAAAAATGGTCCAACATCGTCTCCTTTCAACCTGGAGAAAATGTGATAGCAATTCTACTTCGTCATCTGTCCATACGAATGCCCGAGTACTTGTCTTGTTAATGTTTATGGCGTATTGTTCTCTGTGCATGTGTGTAGGGTTTCATCACACAAAAACAATACCACCCACTAGTGGCCCTTCATGAAAACTACATTGTTTCTGTGCTTCTGTGTAAACAGACATTGTTTTCAAACGTTTCTGAAACGAAACGAGACGGTGCGTTCTCACTGGAAACGTTGCCGTGTAAATGGGGCCTCGGTCCGTAGAAAAAATACTTAACAACCAACATTGAACTGTGATGCAGGCCTCCCCTGAAGGTAAACCAGAGAGGTTCAGGGGGGAACAAAATGCATGTTATGCCTTTTCTCAGCATGATTTCATTCCTTTTCATTTTTGACAAAGAATCATCAACTTATAGAATTCAAAGAACCAATTACATGTTCTTCATTGTCAATGGATCCAAGCAGCTGTTCACACTACCTTATAATGTGAAGGAAAAAAACAAAAGATGGGGGTCTGGGAAGCGCTGCAGAGTGGTTGAATCTCGGTGGGGGGCGTCATTGTCCAACAGTTTGAAAACTTCTGGTTTCAACTATTTGGGAGGCTGAAATGTTTCAAACACAGGAAAGTGGTCATGCATAGCAGAGCATACAGTTTAATTCCTAAACTATAGATGAAAAGTCACAGAACAAAGCACACTGCAGTTGTAGCCATGAAAAATGTGGATTACTTGAAGATCATGTGAAGGCCCACGGATATATGAGAGGCACATGTATTGACAGCCGCAAAATAAAAATCTATGATTTGTGAATCCTTTGATTGCGATTTGAGTGTCCTATCCATATTTATGGATAACTGTCAGCACGTTTTCCCTTCAGTATTTTCTGCTAAACTATAAATCAGATCTCGTCATTCTGTGGCCCTCTGACAGAGTGCGAAGCAAGTACAATGATCTACGTTTCCATGAGCTGTTCGTGTGTGGAGATGCTCTGAATTTGAAACACTGTAAGAGGTAGGCACTTTAACAAGGTTACAATAAAAATGCATACCTCATGGTAAATCACTGCATTATGCAACGTGATCAGACCCATAAAAGCCTTAACTATTGGATTTTCCAAAGCAAAGCAGCACAAAGTAACGAGTCTTATTTTTTTAGATTTCATAATAATATTACCAATCTTTTATTCTGACACTGATTACATAAGCTTTACTGTTTTGCAGCTCGCCCAATGTGTGACCAGTTTAATTATGCATGTCTTTTTAACTAATTGAAATGGGATGAAAGGAAACCATCCAGAAAACTAGGTCATTATATGAATGCAGCTTGTACAGCCGATTGTTACATAACACTGTGACAGTTTCTGGCCATTATGCAGCATTGTGTGCATGTAATTTGACACCAGCCTTTTTGTCTTGACAGCTTATGAGAATGCTTTGCTCCTTCGGGACCACGCAGCTCAAAAGCCCGAGTTGGAGGAAATGATATAGAAAGTAGTTGGATAGACAGATTTCTTTGAACATGCACCGAGAGATTAAAAACAAAGTCAATCTTGTTGTGATTGATCAGCCAGAGTGCTTGTTACTTTATTGTAATTTACACAAAATGTTGTTTTTTAGAGGATTTACATCAGAAATAAGTAAATAATACAATTTCCTGAGATGATGGTACAAACAAAAACACATAAATCTTTGACACAAATTTGTTATGAGAGAACTTGTTTTATGTCAAAACTCATCAAAGAGAATGTAATAATCTCTGTATTTTCTCCTTTGTTTTTGTTTTGTTTTTTAAAGGGAAGGTCATCACATAAGCACTGAGCAATGATGTCTAGTTCTCTAAAGCAGTAGAAGATATCTCTGATAGAATTCTATTTGAAAAAAAAAAAAAACAACAACTGTTTTTAACTAGACCACAAAAACCAGTGTGACATGCTAAAAACCACATTACCACCATGGATTCATTTCCTTTTTGTTTGTTTTTTGGTTCAATTCTATTCTATTAAATTCTATTCTATTCTATTTCCACAATGATGCTATAGGTCAAGCAAAACTTAAAGCTTAAAATCTGATCATCTAAACATATAAAAAAGATAAAATTGTTCTTAATCACCTCTGCATCATTGTACTCAGTTCTGACTGTCAGGGTGAGCAGAAATATTTCGGCATAACACACTAGGAAAATGAGGATGACACAGAAAAAGTGAGACCGCAGTGTTTCGTTCGAGGAGATGTTCAGATTTGTTTTGTTGACAGCAACGATGTTGAGGTGTGTAGATGACCAATATACCACCTGACGTAGTTTCATTATGTGTTACACCCCACCAGACGGTAAGTTTTACAAAATACTTTTTTTTTTTTTTATAATTCATTTTGATTCTCAGATGGGGAAGAATAATGTCAGTGACAGACATATTTTATCACGCTAAATATAATTAAATAAATGAAAATTCTTCATTCTAGCCAAACGGCTTGGCGCAATGAGGAGGTAATTTATAAACAAACAGAGCTGCATAACTGATTACCCAAGAAATTGAGAGTTTCCCAAACACAAAATGACCAAGGATTTACTGTCGTCACTGAGTTTTATTCCTATCCCTTACTGGATCAATTCACAATTAAGATGAATTATTTAGAGCTTTACCTTAAGGAATAATTGCGGCGCGGCAAATGAGCTGGAATGATATTGATCTCCCACCCCACCCATTAATCCTTATCAATCCCTTCAATTACTCAGCAAATCCTTTCATAACTTGCCGAAACCAACCAGGTGCCACTATGTGCGAAATATGATTTGGGTTTGGAAGATGAGAAGCTTTATGCAAACGTAATGATTTGACTTCAAAGCGCGGGGTCTGCAACATTTTAACTCGCTTGTATTGTGTGACTCACTACACTTGAGAAATGTTTAGAGTCTCTTCCAAAGTTCAACGGATTATCAAGTATTTATAAAGTTTGAGAGTTGTACATTATTTAAATGGATGAGTTGCGTGGATGCGCCGACTAACTATTGACGTTACCACTTTTTGAAATCCATGTGGTATCTCCTACAAACTGTGTCTACAGCGAGTTTTGCTGTTTGCAGCGTTGGACACTGATCACGTGATTTACACCAGGACAGTGTGACAGTCTATTGAGTCACCAGCTTTGGAAGATTTTCTTTTTTTTTTTTTTTTTTTTTGTACTTCTCAATCAGCATCAAATCTCAAGTCTCTGAAGTTCAATTCATGTCATTCTGTTACAAAAGTACCTTTGAAAAAAAAATATATAGAGAGCCAAAGCACAACAGAGCCTTTGCCTTGGATTTATGTGACTGTTTGTGTTGAATTCATGAACGTAAAGGCAAACACTCATCCCCAGCAACAGCATCAATACAGTATGAACCTTTTGTTCCTGACAAAACACGTACATAAGCAAAGGGGCGAAGAGGCACCGTGATGCTGACGAGGCTTCACTTCAGATGTATGGTGAGAAATAAAGATCATGACAGCCGAGACGCCTCGAAGCCAGCATAGAAGCTTGACAAGTCCTCATCAGTTTCTATTATTGCAGTGTGCTTTGCTGCGTGTTTGTTGCTGGTGTTTGGACCAAGCTGCAGGGTAATTAATGGCCCGGGTCGGACTGGAGCAGACGAAGGCCAGCCAGATGAATAAAGGTGAGGGATTGGGCTCTCTGACTCTGCAAAATCGAACTGGCTTAAACGGTTATCAGCACACAGATATTGATGTATTTCACCTGGGCACAAATGACGTGAGATGCTTCATTGAGAGCTACTCCCAAAGCATTCACACACAAAGCTTGTATGTCACTTTGGCTTTATGGACCACAACACTAAAGTTCCCAGAAGATTAACATCACTATGTTGCTGTAAAACTTGTTAACGGGCACATTTTGAGCATTCCCATCATGTTTTACCATGCAATAAACCAGGTTAACACGATGACGACTGATCTCACTGAAGTTAATAAAATATATGACTCAGTGACTACGACTGAAAGACATTTTTTTTTTAATTTCAATGTCAATTTTTGTTTTGTTTTGTAAAAAAAAAAAAAAAAAAAAAAGGTAAATTTATGTTTCTATGTGCTGAGCCTTATTCCACCTCCATCATCACTGCTCTTATCTGGATACATTCCCACTTCACCAAAACAGTTCATCAACATCAAAAACTGTACCTTATATATTGTTCCTCTGCCTTAAAATGTTCCCAAAGTTCCACGGTTTGATTTTTCTTTTTCAGTCCATTTTTTTTTCATTTTTTTATATTTACCTTTGGTAACTTCATCTGCAAACATAAATAACTCCATTTATACTGCTACACTGGCAACATTCAACTCTACTCCACAACAACTATCCCACCTGGTACCTACTCCATTCTCACACTCTCCAATTGGGGTATAATGTTGGCTGCAACAAAAATCCACAAAACTTAACTGCAACAATGCCTCCTTAACATGACACAATATCATGTGAAAACATGGTTTTTACATTTTAGTTTCAGAAAAGTTTCACATGGACACCAATGTTTTGAAAACAATGAGAAACGCTGCAAACAATGTGGTTCGCATGTTTGGCCACACGTTGGCGCTGTTGATTGTTTTTGTAATGGAACCACATGTCAGGATTCGGTGGGTCCGGTCCTGGCAGTTTTATGTTTTGTGTTCTGTTTGTTTTGTGTGGGTGTGGTCTTTTTGTTCTGTGTGTAGTGTTCCTTCCTCCCCCTCGCATTTGGACAACGAAGCAGGCGCAGCCGTGTGACAGGATAACTCGTTTCACCTGTGGCTCATCAGCGGCTCCGCCCTTAAAAGCCTGGAGCTGCCAGTTGGTCGTCGCCAGTCCGTACGCCTGTGAGAGTAATCGTTTGTGCCAGCGCTCTTCAGCGGTTTCCCCTAGTGATGATCCCAGAGCTCGCATGTTGTAGCATTGAGCCCAGACTAATCAATACTGGGTTTTGTACCGTTGGGTTTTTGTTAATCTTCGGCTACATAAAACGCAATGGTTGTTATTGTCCATTCATAGACTGAACTAGTTACTATGGCCGTGGTGCAATTCAGAAAAGTTGTGTCTTCAGTGGCGAGGACCATTGATGTGTAAACAGATACCCAAAACACAATGAGGGTTTTCTTTTTTCATTTGAAAATATGTAAACAGGGCCTGAGGCTGACATTATCCTCATTGGTCTGAAAGCTTTTGTCAGTTCTATTCAAAACCCTTCAGTCACTGTTGGCAATTCCATTCTAACCTTCCACTCATATTCCTAACCTTAGCACTATCATTGACAGCAGTATCGTGTTCAAATCCAACATCAAGTTGAAAAATATAACCCAACTATTTCTATTTTCTTTCAGTCTTCTACATTGCCACTGACTCATACCCATCAACCACAGACTCGACGACTGCAACAGCATCCTGCATGGCTCATTATTCAAAGTCTTCAACACACAGCAACACGTTCAGATTTCACCTGCCCGCCTACTCACCGGTTCATGTTCCAATGACCACGTCAACCCCGTCAACCAGAATCTCTACTGACTCCATGCCTGACGACTGTTAAATTCAAAGTGCTGCTCATCACCTCAAAAGCCCTCCATAACCTGGCCCCCTCCTATCTCTCTGATCTCATCCATCTTCACTGTCCTTCCCACTCACTTTGCTCAGAAGATACCAACCTGCCTTCAGCTACCTGCCCAACCAAGAAACACAGGAAGGGGAAAAGCCTTTCCCGTCACCTCCCTCCCCGTGGAACATTTCCCCCAAAAACCGTTCATTGTCTCTAATAATGTGACCAATTTGAAAGCTTTCTCAAATGTATTTATTTATTTAACCTTTTTTTTAAACCAGGAAAAAAGAAACCCATTGAGTTCGAGATCTGTTTTACGAGGGTGACCCGGCCAAGAGGTCTGCGTCACACACCGCATCCTCAGATTTAAAACATTGAAACTGATTTAACAGTATATAACAGTGACAATGATAAAGTGCAGTATACTATAGACACAATTTAAAAGATTAAAAAAATCCATATGCAATGGAATTTTAAGGTCCAGCTGTTCACTGTCAAAACTTTAAAAGCAAGAACACTGATTCATCGAACCTCGCTCTTTCAAGAGTAACAAAGTATGGAAACCAGTTCAGATATTTAGCTTTCTGTTTGGAGGGTGTTCCAGGCAGAGGGGGCAGATAAACTAAAAACTTGCTTTCCTAGTTCAGTCAAAGGTCACCTTATTATTTCAGCTCTTATGGGGCTTATTGTTCTTTTTACTGCCTTCGCGTGAGGTCTGTAATAATAATTTTATTTTTTTATTTTTTTATACTTTTTTAAATCAAATCTGCTCGTGATACAAAATGATGAAATATCCCCCAGGAAAAGACACAGTGTTCAGTTTCATATCAAATTAAAAATGTATTATATTTTAAACATATATTTCAATGCATATAACTGCATCTACCAATATCTTCTGTAAATCAAGGATGACAGGGACACTGTATCTATATGAAGGAATATCATCATCATATCCACATGGTCTTTAATGAATTATACAGTTTAGGGATAAAGTAGAATTTCCCTCCGCTGACAAAACAAAATGACAAAATGAATATATAGTGTATATAAAAAATATATGACAATAAATTTACTGGCAAATCTGATCCTACACATTGGAAAATCTTTTACATTTTATTATCTTTCTCTGTTTTTTCCCATTTCTGCAGATATGATTCATCCTCCTGTGTTTGTGAACAAGAGATTGACGAGGCTGTCATGGATGACGCCATGTTGGTCAAATCAGACAGACCAGCACATCAACAAGTGGACACATGGCTGCTGCTGATAAATGACACATATACTCAGACAATATCTTTGAATTCATCGTTCACCTGCAGCTTTCTGTTGCTCGGCTGACCAATCCGAAAGCTGAATGGTGCCAGAGGTCAAGAGAAAAAATAAATATTACTCTTACCAAGTGTCTCACATAGTAGGTAACATTATAAACTAATTGGCCGGTCATGAATGTGTCTTCTGTGCCCTGAGCACATCAGACACACGGTAACTGTTTTTCTCTTCACTTTATTCTCTGTAATTACTTCAGCTGAATTGATAAAGGAATTTTTACTGTCAGTTTAGGACAGACAAACAAAAAACTGAAACATACATTTAATTGCTCTGTGTTACTGTGCTGTGGAAGTGCCTGTAGCACAAAGCTCATCGCGTACAGCAATATCAGTATTTATTATCACTGACAGTGATGAATATAAGATGAAAATCAGAGAAGAAATGATTAAGACATTGGACATGTATGGATTTATTTAAAATAAACCTTCATTCTAATTGCTTTGAAACATTTCACTGTCATTCCAGAGTTCTCAAACTTTGCAGCTTTTGTGTTTACAATAAAAGCAATCACTGTTTGCAATCTATTCACTGGGGATCACGCTGTTGTATTTGGAGTCGTGGTTCAAACAACACTGAGAAATGCACCAAGGGATTTTCATGCATGGAAACTAGCCACCTTTTTTGCTTTGGAAGTTGTTTTTGACATTTGCTGCAATTATAACTACAGCCAAGTTCATTATGAAGAGAAATAAATCAATTGACAGGATACCAAATCTTGGAGGCATCAGCTTGCTCAGTTTGTGATAACCTCCAATTAACCATAGCTTTTTTGCACAAAGTTGTTATTACGTCGATGCTCCTTAAGGTAAAGGAATCAGTTGCAGATGCTTTTATTCAAAGCTTGTTACACAATCACTTTCTGGTACGACTCACTCATATTGGGCTGTATGTGGTACCTGAACACAAAATGAGTTAGCCTCAGGTGCTTTGCGATATAACAGACTTTAAATAAAAGCATGTAATTGAATTTTTCATGAGTAAAAATTAAGAAAGAGTACTTCTGCTTCTACCAAACTATTTACTTCCATGACCTTTCCCACATCAGCATCAGAAGGTCATCTGCAAGTCAGTACATCAGGGTGCTAATGTATTTTATGTATGGCTCTTCACAGTTCTACAGAAATAACTGTGTTTAACCCTTTGGCCAGAACACGCCCCACCAGACTAAGTGACAGGTTTGATTCCCCACACATTTTGCTGTTAGAATCAATGTTTTTAGCACGGTTCTTAATACACTCTTGTTCTTGTGTCACTTCAAGGGCTTTTAACACGAGATGAACAAACATTCCCCGAGTGAACGTTTAGGGCACACCCAACTAGTGTCCAAATGATGACTTTGGCACAGTTCCATCATGGAGACATACCGTACATACTCGTTTTATATTGTTCCCATTGTTTTCAATATGATCTCAAGAGGTCACATTCTACTTCATAAGTGGAAACTGAAAACCTAGCTTTTTTGCTTTTTGAAAACGGCTGGTTCCCACGGTGGAATGCATCTCCGTGCAGATGAAGAAAGTGCAACGTTTCTGAAACATGCAGCCTCCAGACAGGCAAGACACCCAGTCCATATTCTCCTGGGACTTGGTCATTTTAAAGTTGAGAGTCACCGTAATAGCAATCCAACTGTGGCGTTTCTCCGTACGAATGTCCTTGTACTCACTATTGTCAATGTCTATTGTGCTTTGTTCTCTGTGTGCATGTGTGTGTGGTTTCTTTGTAAAAATAAACAACAGCACCAGTCCATGGCCCATCATTTTCAGTGTTTGTGCTGTTTCCGTACATTGTTTCAAAATGCTGCTGTGTGACTACGAGACTTTTCTGAAATGAATACACAAAAACATTATGTTTTCACTGAAACATTGTTGTGTGAATGGGGCCTGAAGCAGATTGTTATGACCATCCTCCTAATGTTAACTTAAAAAAAAAAAGAATCCATGTCTTGCTGAGATTTAAAGAACACATGGAACCCCTTGAGTGTGTTGATTTGATCAAAGATCTTTCTGACTGCTTAAGAGTTTAACTTTTGTAAAATGGAGAATCTACTATTTCTTCCTTCAGACTCACAATAGTTTGCCTTTGGTTGCCAGTATGATGTTTCAAAAACTGAATCGATATACACCAGGGCACCAGACTACAGTCTTTGAGAGAATTAATAATCCACATGTTCAACCCAAACACCTGCTGGGATCCCTCTAGATACCGTAAGAGTATTAAATTCCAGTTTTTAAGTGCAATAGCCCACCTAAGTACAGTCCCCCTGACACCGTCAGTATTTCACTGGAATGTACTCTGTGGTAGAAAATGAACAATATGATTAATTAATGAATCCTGGCTATTAAATGGACAGCCTTTTTTTGTCAGCTTTGCTCTCCTTTTCCCTCGGTGTTAGAAGCGATAAAAAAAAAACACACAAAAAAGATGTGTGAGAGCAAGAGAAAGAAAGTGTGTTAGGAGGATTGGGATTTCAAAGGGTAAAAAAATGCTCTGCTATGACGGATGCAGGAGTCTTTTTTTCCTTGTAGATGCTGCACACAACAACTCCTTTTCCTGATGAATATTGTTCTCCCCTACGGTAAACATGTGGGAGGGAGTCGAGTAAGGCCGGACAGAGCTGTGTTAGTAGGGGCCCATGGTGTAGGGGGAGATGAGTGGAGCAGATGGGGAAGAATTCTCTGGGCTTATTTCTGGAGAGTTCAGCCTTTACGGCTCATATACTGACTTAATTATGTGACTGAAGGGAGAGTGAACCCCCTGAAAGACAAATATAAAGAGACAGAGAAATCTTCATTAAGCCCACAAGGAGAGGGTTGCATCCGCCGAGATGACTTTGCCGTCCCATCAAGACGATAGAGGGCAAGCGGAGTGATGATGGGCGTCGTCTAACTCAGTCACGTAATGTTTACTGTATTAAAGACTGCGGAAAACATAATTATGTGATTAGGAAATTTCTGCATGAAAATAGCCAAATTGTGTTGATTATTGCACAACAGGCTCCTCAGTGGTCTGTTGGACTAGAAATATTTTTTCACAGCTTTGTAGTCAAATAAGTTTTTAATCACATGAATAA